>NC_133335.1:128686403-129295986 GCF_042186555.1 Aquarana catesbeiana
AGATGGAGCGGAGGCAGTAGGGGTTTCCTCCGGTGCTGTGGCTGGCTTAAATGCCGGTTATGTGAGGAGCTGTGCGGGAGCTGGAGCTGCTCACCTCCTCCTCATGTGGCGCCGGAACCGGAAGTCCTTTTTTTTTTTTTTGATGTGATTGTTGTATATGCTGTATCGGATAACTTTTTCAAATAAAGAGATATTAATGAAAAAAAAAAAAAAAAAAAAAAAAACCTTCGGCCCAGTCTGAGGTCCTGAGCACTCTGGAGAAGGTTTTCGTCCAGGATATCCCTGTACTTGGCCGCATTCATCTTTCCCTCGATTGCAACCAGTCGTCCGGTCCCTACAGCTGAAAAACACCCCCACAGCATGATGCTGCCACCACCATGCTTCACTGTTGGGACTGTATTGGACAGGTGATGAGCAGTGCCTGGTTTTCTCCACACAAACCGCTTAGAATTAAGGCCAAAAAGTTCTATCTTGGTCTCATCAGACCAGAGAATCTTATTTCTCACCATCTTGGAGTCCTTCAGGTATTTTTTAGCAAACTCCATGCGGGCTTTCATGTGTCTTGCACTGAGGAGAGGCTTCCGTTGGGCCACTCTGCCATAAAGCCCCTACTGCTGGAGGGCTGCAGTGATGGTAGACTTTCTACAAGTTTCTCCCATCTCCCGACTGCATCTCTGGAGCTCAGCCACAGTGAGCTTTGGGTTCTTCTTTACCTCTCTCACCAAGGCTCTTCTCCCCCAATAGCTCAGTTTGGCCGGACGGCCAGCTCTAGGAAGGGTTCTGGTCGTCCCAAATGTCTTCCATTTAAGGATTATGGAGGCCACTGTGCTCTTAGGAACCTTAAGTGCAGCATAAATTTTTTGTAACCTTGGCCAGATCTGTGCCTTGCCACAATTCTGTCTCTGAGCTCTTCAGGCAGTTCCTTTGACCTCATGATTCTCATTTGCTCTGACATGCACTGTGAGTGTAAGGTCTTATATAGACAGGTGTGTGGCTTTCCTAATCAAGTCCAATCAGTATAATTAAACACAGCTGGACTCAAATGAAGGTGTAGAACCATCTCCAGAATGATCAGAAGAAATGGACAGCACCCGAATTAAATATATGAGTGTCACAGCAAAGGGTCTGAATACTTAGGACTATGTGATATTTCAGTTTTTCTTTTTTAATAAATCTGCAAAAATGTCAACAATTCTGTGTTTTTCTGTCAATATGGGGTGCTGTATGTACATTAATGGAGGAAAAAAAAAGAACTTAAATGATTTTAGCAAATGGCTGCAATATAACAGAGAGTGAAAAATTTAAGGGGGTCTGAATACTTTCCGTCCCCACTGTATATGTATATATATATATATATATATATATATATATATATATATATATATATATATATATATATATATATATAGCACTGACCCCTGCAGGAGCTGCTGATAAATGTTCAATTCTGCACCCTGCCTATCAACCCCAAGAACAGTCTCGGCCCCTCTGGTACACCTGTATGGTGATATCAGTGTAAGACCCAGCAGTAGGGATGAGCAGAACACCCCCCGGTTCGGTTCGCACCAGAACTTACGAACGGACCGAAAGTTTGCGCAAACTTTAGAACCCCTTTAAAGTCTATGGGACTCGAACGTTCGATATCAAAAGTGCTAATTTTAAAGGCTAATATGCAAGTTATTGTCCTAAAAAGAGTTTGGGGACCCGGGTCCTGTCCCAGGGGACATGTATCAATGCAAAAAAAAAGTTTTAAAAACAGCCGTTTTTTCGGGAGCAGTGATTTTAATGATGCTTAAAGTGAAAAAATAAAAGTGAACTATTCCTTTAAATATCGTACCTGGGGGGTGTCTATAGTATGCCTGTAAAGTGGCGCGTGTTTCCCATGCTTAGAACAGTCCCTGCACAAAATGACATTTTTAAAGGAATAAAAGTAATTTTATTGCTTGCCGCTTTAATGTAATGTCGTGTCCCGGCAATATGAATGAAAATTATTGAGAAAAACGGCCTGGGTACCCCCCCCCCCAGCCCATTACCAGGCCCTTTGGGTCTTGTATGGCTATTAAGGGGAACTCCGCACCCAAATTAAAAAAAGGAAAGGCGTGGGGCCCCCAGGCCCTAGATACTCTGAACAGCAGTATACAGGTGGTGAAAACAAGAGGGACTGTAGGTTTGTTGTTAAGTAGTAATTTTGAACTGGTACATTTTTAAAGTGTAGCTCCAGCCAAAAAAATCTATTTTTAAGCTTTTTGGAAAATATAGGGAAGGGTTATCACCCCTGTAACATTTGTTTTGCTGTCTGTGCACATCTTCAGAAGATTTCACCTCACTTTCTGTCCCAATGACAAATGCTTTTTGAAAATTTGGGGTTTTTAGTGAAACAAGGATTGGTGATAAAGCATCAGTGAAGAGAAGACACATTTATCCCATATTAACTCTTACAGTTACAGAGAGAATTTCCCTTCCTAGGGTTAGATTTCATCTAATTTCCTGTTGTCTCCTTCTGTTTGCGAGTAGGAGTCGTTTGTAAGTTGGATGTTTGAAAGTAGGGGCCTGCCCTATATACTCTGCAGAAATTGGGGCCTTAGGTGTTGGTGTTGCCACAACACTGTAAGCCCTCACAGTTAATCTTGGTGGGTGCAGGAACAGGCCCTGCTGTGAAATATTAGATCAAGAATTGTAATTACATGTCCCTGTTGAACAGGGGCAGAAAAATTGGGCCTTAGGCACTGGTGCCACAACACTGCAACCCCTCACAAATGCTATAGTTGGAGTGCAGGAATGAGCCCTGCTGCAAAGTATTGCATCAAAAATTGTAATTATACGCCCCTGTTAAAAAGGGGCTGAAAAATTGGGCCTTGGGCCCTGGTGCTGGTGCCACAACACTGCAACCCCTCACAGAAACTATAGTTGGAGCGCAGGAATGAGACCTGCTGCAAAGTATTGCATCAAAAATTGTAATTATACGCCCCTGTTAAACAGGGGCAGAAAAATTGGGCTTTGGCCACTGGTGGCGGTCCCCAGAACCAAAAATGTTCTTACAAGCTATCAGCATGAAAATTGAGATGGAAGAGGATTGTCACTCAGCATAACAGGATAGTCACTCAGCATCAGCATAGGCAGTCTTGAAGGGATCTCACATTTAAAAAAAAAATCAATCGGTTACATCAGCATCAGGTGCTTGGTAGCTGGTGATCGAAGACTGATTCATTTTTATGAAGGTCAGCCAATCGACCGATTCGGTGGACAGGCGCACTCTGTGATCGGTTACAAAGCCTCCAGCAGCACTGAATGTGCGTTCCGAAAGAACGTTGGATGCAGGAAAGGCCAGTAGCTCAACTGCATAGTGTGCAAGCTCTGGCCAGTGATCCATCCTCAAGACCCAGTAACCCAGAGGATTTTCGGTGGGAAAGGTATCCAAGTCTCATCTTGCCCCTAGGTAATCCTGCACCATGTGAATCAGACGCTGGCGATGGTTGCTGGAACTGATCAGACCTTGGGGCTGATGACTAAAAAATTGTCTGAACGCATCGCTCAGATGGCCACCTTCTCCACCACTCCTTCTGTGACTGACCGAAGCCTCAGCAACACGTTGTCCAGGAGGACCAGGAAATTGTAACCTCCCAGGCTCTGGAAAAGCGTTGCACAAACCTTTCTGCAAGGCCTTCCGAAGATGTTTCATCCTCTGCTCCCTCTGCGACAGCAAGATAAGGTCCGCAACCTTACCCTTGTAACGTGGATCGAGGAGGATTGCCAGCCAGTAATCATCCATCCCCTTGATACCACGAATACGAGGATCCTTCCGCAGGCTTTGCAGGATCAGGGAGGCCATGCAGCATAGGTTTGCTGAGGCATTCGGTCCAGAGTCCTTTGGGTCACTAAGGACGACATGATCTGCAGCCACCTCCTCCCAGCCACGTACAAGTCCATGGGTTTCTTTGGACTGTAAATGATCCCTTGAAGACTGCTGCTGATGATGAGTGCCAGGCTCCAACTCCATGCTGACACAATCCTCCTCCTCATCCTCATTCTCTTCCTGTGTGATCGGCGGGCACGCGGGAACACTGTCTGGATAAAGGGGACCTTGTGAGGTAAGGAAGTCCCCCTCTTCCTCCCTCTGTTCTGCCTCAAGTGCCCTGTCCATTATTCCATGCAGCGTGTGCTCCAACAGGTGGACAAGAGGGACAGTGTCACTGATGCATGCACTGTCACTGCTCGCCATCCTCATGGCCTCCTCAAATGGTGACAGGACAGTGCATACATCCCTGATCATAGCCCACTGGCGTGGGGAAAAACTCATTGATGGCCCTCTGCTGCATGTGCAGCCGCTGCAGCATGGCCAACGTTGAGTTACACCTGGTGGGGATGTCACAGATTTGGCGGTTCTTGGGCAGGTTAAATTCCTTTTGGAGGTCAGCCAGCCGAGCACTGGCATAATATGACCTGCGGAAAAGCACACAGACTTTCCTGGCCTGCCTCAGGACATCCTGTAAGCCTGGGTACCTGCCCAAGAACCGCTGCACCACCAAGTTAAGGATGTGAGCCAAACAGGACACATGGGTCAGTTGTCCCTGTCGGAGGGTGGAGAGGAGGTAGGTGCCATTGTCACAAACCACCATACCTGCCTTAAGCTGGCGTGGAGTCAACCACCTCTGAACCTGCTCCTGCAGAGCTGACAGAATCTCTGCCTCAGTGTGGCTACTGTCCCCCAAGCACACCAGCTCAAGCACCGCATGGCATTTTTTTGCCTACGTGCTTGCGTAGCCCCTTGAACGACTATGGAGCACCGCTGGTTCCGAGGACAAATCAGCACAGGAAGAGGCCATGGAGGAAGAAGAAGAGGAGGGGGTGGAGGAGAGAGGTGTGACAGAATCACCACTAGTTGAATTTTGGAGGCGTGGTGGCGGAACAACTTCCACCACTACTGCACCCTGTCCTGCATCCTTCCCAGATGCCAGAAGAGTCACCCAGTGCGTGGTGAAAGATAGGTAACGTCCCTGTCCATGCCTGCTGGACCATGAGTCAGCGGTAATATGCACCTTACCTCTGACCGCCCTGTCCAGCGAGGCCAAGACATTGCCATCCACATGCCGGTAGAGAGCCGGAAACGCCTTCTGTGAGAAAAAGTGGCGTTTGGGAACCTGCCAGTGATGAATCGCACATTCCACAAACTCACGGAAGGGGACAGAGTCTACCAACTGAAAAGGCAGCAGTTGAAGTGCTACCAATTTAGCCAAGCTAGCATTCAACCGCTGGGCATGTGGATGGCTGGGAGTGAACTTCTTTCGGTGGTGCAGCAGCTGGGGCAGGGAAATTTGCCTGGTACAATCTGACGTTGTTGTACCGATAGCAGATCGCCCGTAAGTACTTAGCTGTGACACACCTAATTCTACACCTTCATTCCTCTCAGTGCAAGTTTCAGAGAGGACTGAAGGTATAGTGGGGTTGGAGAACCCAGCTGATGAGTAGCAAGGAGAGGTCCGCTTTGTTCTTTGGTGTGGTTCTTTTAGGTACGCTTGCCAACGAACTGCATGGTAGGTCGACATATGTCTGGTCAAGCATGTGGTGCCCGAGCTGGTGATGTTTTGGCCATGCGAGATATGCTTGAGACATATGTTGCACATATGTAGCGGTGGGATCTGATGCACTTGTCTCAAAAAAGACCCACACCAAACAACTTTTGGAATAAACGCACAGAGACAGCAGCTCCCTGCACATGCGGAGCTCTGCAGTGTGATGCAGTCAGTGTGCTGCCCTTAAGTTGGCCCCTGGAGGGCATCCTGCCTCTTTGGAGATGTGCCTCCTCCTCCTCCTCTCTCCTATCAGGCACCCACATGGAGTCAGTGAACTCATCACCCCCTCCCTCCTCATCACTTGAGCAAAGCTGGCAGTATGCTGCAGCTTGGGGAACGTGACTGCCAGATTGCTGTCCTTCTTGGGCACCCCCTCTTTCTGGGCTCACGTTACTGCCTTCCTCTAGCTGGGTACCAACATTGGAGCCTTCAAAACGCTGGGCATCCTCCTGGAGCATGTACCCAACTCTGTGGTCAAACAGTTCGGAGGACTCCTCAGGAAGACATGGTGGGGCTAGGGAAGGAGTGACTGATGCCATTGAGCCGAGGGAAGAGGCCGCGTTGGCAGCTGCTTTGCCACACAAAGTACCCTGAGCCTGGGTGAGAGAGGATGAGGAGGATGAGGATGGCTTGGTCATCCACTCTACCAAGTCTTCCGCATGTTGAGGCTCAACACTGCCAGCTGCCGAAAAAAAACACAAGCGTGTCCCACAGCCACGTGCTGATGAGGATGCACCGTCTCCATGACCAGCACTGTTGCCTCTAGACAGACACAGAGCCTGCTTGCCCTCTTTTATTGGCTTGTGACTGTCTGCCTCTCCTTGTTGGCCTTCCAGACATACTAATGGCCTGCAGTGAGATGTAGCTTGCACAAAGCTGGGATAGATTTAGAGATATAGATACAGATATATATATACACACACACACACACACACACACACTGATACTGCAGCTAGCAGAATCAACTGCCTGCCTGTAGTATTATTAGTATGAGAACACCAGCAATTGTCTTCAGTTAGCTTTAGGTGCACACTGTGCACAGGACACAGTACACTAACTGTAAATACTGTAGCTGCCTGCCTGTGGTATTAATAGGATCAGAACAACAGCAATTTTCTTCAGGTAGCTTTAGGTGCACACTGTGCAGAGGACGCACTACACTAACTGTAAATACTGCAGCTGCCTGCAATACTAATAGGATCAGAAGAACACCACCAATTTTCTTAAGGTAGCTTTAGGTGCACACTGTGCAGAAGACGCACTACACTAACTGTAAATACTGCAGCTGCCTGCAATACTAATAGGATCAGAAGAACACCACCAATTTTCTTCAGGTAGCTTTAGGGGCAAATGTAAATGTATTAAAAATAAATGAAGTCGCGCTGATAAAAGTGTAGTAAAAACTGCAGAATTGAGTGCCTCAAATGATAATGACATAAATTATCTCAATATTGCATACAAAAATTGCAAACATTTAAATCAAAAATGTGCAAACATAAATAAGTTGAAAATATATCCATACAATAAACACATAAAGAAGTGAAGTGGTGATGATTTTATATAAAAAAAAAAGTCCATAAAGTGAAAAAATCCATAGAGTGAAAAATGCATTCCAGAGTGTTGAGTGATATAAATTCTCATTAAAGTGCCAGGTGCATTGATGGGACCTCCACCTTAGAAAACACTGCCGCTTACCAGAGAGCGATGGTCCCTTGTTACAGGGGACCACGCTGAGCAGATGGCTGTAACCCCAGCCCAGGATCTCACAGGCAGGCACTAGATACCGCAGCGTCCGTGGGGATCCTCACCATCAATCACAGCAAGATGATGTAGTTGCAGCTTCATCAGCAGGATCCGCTTCAGATAAACGGCTAATAGCCTTCTTAGGCACCACAAGGAAATGTACTGGAGCTTGCGGAGAGATATCATAGAAGGCGATACATTGCTCATCCTCATAGAAGACTTTGGCTGGAATCTCTTTGCGGAGCTTTAGGGGCACACTGTGCAGAGGACGCACTACACTAACTGTAAATACTGCAGCTGCCTGTGGTACTGATAGGATCAGAAGAACACCACCAATTTTCTTCAGGTAGCTTTAGGTGCACACTGTGCAGAGGACGCAGTACACTAACTGTAAATACTGCAGCTGCCTGTAGTACTGATAGGATCAGAAGAACACCACCAATTTTCTTCAGGTAGCTTTAGGTGCACACTATGCAGAGGACACGGTACACTAACTGTAAATACTGTAGCTAATAAGACTAATAGGATCAGAAGAACACCAGCGATTTTCTTCAGGTAGCTGTAAATACTGTAAAAACACCTGCCCGCATGTCAGTAGGAAGAGAATAACAGGAATCCAAATGGGGGAAATAAGTAGAGAACAAACTGTAGAATAAGGAGGTGCTGATATTTAAGTACTTGTAAATATAAAGCCCTTATATCACTTCCTTCTTAGCAGTGAGTGTAATTCTGCATGGACTTTATAACATAGAGAAACAAATCTCAAAGTTCCACTGCATGCGGCCTGTGAATAAGTGAGATCACTTCTGTGGGACTACAGGTCTCACCAGCAGCCTAACCAAATCACACAATAACAGTGAACTCTACTGATCTGGGCAAGTGCCCGCTCACCACACAGGTCCCAATGCTTGCAAGGCTCCTTTCCTGATATCTCAGTCCAAGCTGGCACCGTCACACCGCACCCCTCCTTCTGATGTCTGGTGACTGTAATGCAGGAAACCTCTAGAAATCTTGGATCTTCCGGTCCATCCGCACGTTGGTCCAGCTGACTGTGCTCTGAAGCTCCTCAGAGGCCAAACGATTCTGCTCCGCGCCTTCCAGGCCGCAGTCTGACGGTCACACACAGACCTCCCTGCAGGCAGGCTTTGAATGGCATCCCAAGAGGACGGAAAATGGCCGCGCTGCCCCTTTTATTTGCCTACTCAGCAGGCTGTTCTCTGACCTGGCATTGTGGGCAGGTAAACAGGGCATTGTGGGTCAATAGTTCACAGACTGAGTTTAAGCACATGAGTCACTTCCTCATTCACTATATCTCCCACAATGCTTTGGAGCGTGGCTTTAATGAAACCAAACAAAAGTCTTAACAGCATTAAATAGAAAGAACACTAGAGGGAGCCAAACTCTCACTTAAAGAATATCACATTATTTACATAGTAACTTAGGTGGCAAAAACCCCTGCGCTACATATATATATATATATATTATATACAGTCAGGTCCATAAATATTGGGACATCAACACAATTCTAATCTTTTTGGCTCTATACACCACCACAATGGATTTGAAATGAAACGAACAAGATGTGCTTTAACGGCAGACTTTCAGCTTTAATTTGAGGGTATTTACATCCAGATCAGGTGAACGGTGTAGGAATTACAACAGTTTGTATATGTGCCTCCCACTTTTTAAGGGACCAAAAGTAAAGGGACAATTGGCTGCTCAGCTGTTCCATGGCCAGGTGGGTGTTATTCCCTCATTATCCCATTTACAAGGAGTAGATAAAAGGTCCAGAGTTCATTTCAAGTGTGCTATTTGCATTTGGAATCTGTTGCTGTCAACTCTCAATATGAGATCCAAAGAGCTGTCACTATCAGTGAAGCAAGCCATCATTAGGCTGAAAAAACAAAACAAACCCATCAGAGAGATAGCAAAAACATTAGATGTGGCCAAATCAACTGTTTGGAACATCCTTAAAAAGCAAGAACGCACCAGTGAGCTCAGCAACACCAAAAGACCCGGTAGACCACGGAAAACAACTGTGATGGACGACCGAAGAATTCTTTCCCTGGTGAAGAAAACACCCTTCACAACAGTTGGCCAGATCAAGAACACTCTCCAGGAGGTAGGTGTATGCGTGTCAAAGTCAACAATCAAGAGAAGACTTCACCATAGTGAATACAGAGGGTTCACCACAAGATGTAAACCATTGAGCCTCAAAAACAGGAAGGCCAGATTAGACCCCTTTCACACTGGGGTGGTTTGCAGGTGGTATTGCGCTAAAAATACCGCCTGCAAACCACCCCTAAACAGCCTCCCCTGTTTGTTCAGTGTGAAAGCCCGAGCGGTGCGCAGGCAGGACGGTGAAAAAAGTCCTGCAAACCGCTTTTTTGGAGCGGTGAAGGAGCGGTGTATTCACCGCTCCTTCACCGCTCCTGCCCATTGAAATCAATGGGACAGCGCGGCTATACCGCGGCAATATAGCCGCGCTGTACGAGGGATTTTAACCCTTTTTCGGCCGCCAGCGGGGGTTAAAACCGCACCGCTAGCGGCCGAATACCGCTGCAAGAACGACGGTACAGCAGCGCTAAAAATAGCGCTGTTGTACCGCCGACGCCCCCACCGCCCCAGTGTGAAAGGGGCCTTAGAGTTTGCCAAACAACATCTAAAAAAGCCTTCACAGTTCTGGAACAAAAACCTATGGACAGATGAGACCAAGATCAACTTGTACCAGAGTGATGGGAAGAGAAGAGTATGGAGAAGGAAAGGAACTGCTCATGATCCAAAGCATGCCACCTCATCAGTGAAGCATGGTGGTGTTAGTGTCATGGCGTGGGCATGAATGGCTGCCAATGGAACTGGTTCTCTTGTATTTATTGATGATGTGACTGCTGACAAAAGCAGCAGGATGAATTCTGAAGTGTTTCGGGCAATATTATCTGCTCATTTTCAGCAAAATGCTTCAGAACTAATTGGACGGCGCTTCACAGTGCAGATGGACAATGACCCGAAGCATACTGCGAAAGCAACCAAAGTGTTTAAGGGAAAGAAGTGGAATGTTATGCAATGGCCAAGTCAATCACCTGACCTGAATCCGATTGAGTATGCATTTCACTTGCTGAAGACAAAACTAAAGGGAAAATGCCCCAAGAACAAGCAGGAACTGAAGACAGATGCAGTAGAGGCCTGGCAGAGCATCACTAGGGATGAAACCCAGCTTCTGATGATGTCTATGCGTTCCAGACTTCAGGCTGTAAATGACTGCAAAGGATTTGCAACCAAGTATTAAAAAGTGAAAGTTTGATGGATGATTGTTAATCTGTCCCATTATTTTTGGTCCCTTAAAATGTGGGAGGCACATATACAAACTGTTGTAATTCCTATACCGTTCACCTGATTTGGATGTAAATACCCTCGAATTAAAGCTCAAAGTCTGCAGTTAAAGCACATCTAGTTCGTTTCATTTCAAATCCATTGTGGTGGTGTGTAGAGCCACACAGGGAAGAGAACTTGCAGATCTGCAGGGCAGGCTCAGAGGTGGTTCACACCACGACAGCTGTAGCCAGGAATGGTGGTGTGAGATAATGGCACAAACTTTCTGTCCACCCTTAGACAGGGAAAGTTGACATGAGAAAACTGCATAAACCTCTAAAGGGATTTTTAAGGCAATGAAAACTAAAGATTATTAAAGTAAATGTTTATTATAAATATATGTAAAAATAGGTTGCATGATTACAAAAGGTCAATAGATAATTGAAATGCGTTGGAATTTCACTACTCGACACCACGGTTACCGGTCTGTGGTGATTGTATCGGGTAGTGTTATGTATTACCTTCTCCGATTCTTGTTCTTTGGTTTTTTTCATGTATGCACTTTAATATTCTGATGTGTAATTTTCAATTATTCTATTGACCTTTTGTAATCATGCAACCTATTTTTACATATATTTATAATAAACATTTATTTTAATAATCTTTAGTTTTCATTGCATTAAAAATCCCTTTAGAGGTTTATGCAGTTTTTTCATTGATGTTATTTGATGATGGCAATGACACATCCATACCACCAGGGTCAACTTTATATATAATTTCCATGTACACCCATACCTCAACTCTGACCTCGGTGGCTGGATGTGGACCCTTTGAAGGTATTTTTAACAAACCTGTTTAATGATTCCAGTCCACTTATTTTTTCTCTCCATGGAATTATCTATTGGGGGGGGATTGGTGTACTTGAAACTTTACCGGGGGAGAACCATGGGGGACCTGCAGGGAGGGGAATGGGAGGAGTTTATGGCCAACATCCAGAAAAGTTATCAAGGGAAAGAGCAAGTTATTTCTGACCTATCTTCCCTTTTCTCTAGTCTGACTAAAATTTTGGAAAAAAAATCTGCCCTACATTGGCATATCGAATCTCTGGGGAGATATATCAGAGAGGGAATAAATCCAATTGGGCTGAGAATCCAAATATTTCCCATCCTAGAGAATATCTCCAAAGAATTAAAAAATAATTGGGAGAGCAAACTGAATGATTGCTCTATGAATCTCATTTTACTATTACAGAATGAATATAGACAACAGCTAGAGTGCATGAATGCGGAAATTAGTGTATTATATGATCGACTTGCCCCGCTTAAACAACATGAGGAATATGCTGTGCATGAAAAGAAATGAAAAGATCACCTGGAAACTTTTGGTAAAGCCATCCTCATCAAGAAAGAAAATAAATATTGGAGAGACAAGAATGCTTTCATAGAGGGTAGGGCTTACAGGTGGAACACAGACAAAAAAAAACAAAAAAAGAAATTTAAGAACCTTGCACCATGGGAACACAAATGAATCGAATGATTATCTATCGGACACACCCTCTAACTCCTCCTCCTCAGTTTCCTCACACACAGGCCAATTCCGAGGTAAACGAAAGGGACCCTCGTGAAACAACAGGAGATGGAGGGAGAGATCAAACAAAGCAACAAAAAACGTACTGCGGACCCACCATCAATGGAGTCATCATGGAGTGGCAGACCCAGTATGGCAAAAAGTGTACCTCACGGCAATTCAAGAGGCCCATCCTCCAACCAAGGTAAAGGGTATAGGAGAGACCAGGGGGCCTATCCGAAGACTCAGCAAACACAACTTGACAGTTTTTTAGACAAGAACAGTCCATTACCGAATCCGCCGTCTCTCACACAAATTACAATGATCCCCACGATACCCCCAATTCGAAAGGAAGACTGAATGTCATCAATCTTTCCTCACATTCCTTAACAACGGCCGAACGAGAGGTATTATCTTTGGGTCTATCCTTCTGCCCTAATCAGGGCATGGATAGTTTTGAGACCATCAAGGATATTCACCTATTCACTAGGAAGCTGTTGCTCAAAAGTCTCTATACCAAACAAACAATTACTGAACCAGAATTGGCACCCAACTTGAAAGCAGCTGACTTCAAAGCCCTAAGAGATTTGAATTTATTATTACAAGAGAATAATGTCTTGGAAGACTTCTGGGAGGAAGAACTAGGAAATGAAGAGAGTGATGAGAAGGAGGTAGAAGAAGAGGTCGATAAATCTACTAGATACCCGGACAAAAAATTTAAAAAGAAATCACACAAGTTTTCACCTCTTAACCTTAACCCTGCAATAGCTTTATTTGTGAAACAGACCACCAGAGAAATTGAGAAATTAGATAGATTAACGACCAGAAATAATCTCAGCCCGGAACTTCGACACGCACTGAAAACCCTCAAAAATTATATGGACGTCACGATTAAGGCATCCGACAAAGGGGGAAACATTGCCCTGATGGACAATGAAAATGATGAAAAGATGTGCCTCAAGATACTCAACAATACCAAATGTTTTTCAAAAAAATCTCCCCGTCAGTAATGGAAAGATTTAATCGGGAATTCCTATGCCTGGTTGATGAATCCCTCGATGAGGGCGCCATCAATAGGAATATATGGGAATTTATACGAACACGGCATCCCTGTTTACCTACATTTTATGCCTTGCCGAAGGTGCACAAAAAATTGGATGACCCACCTGGGAGGCCAATCATCTCCGGCAATGGCTCTATCACGGAAGGCATCAGTCAAATCATAGATCATCATCTCAGACCCCACGTGATGGATCTACCTTCTTATACTAGAGACACGATACATCTTTTACAAATTCTAGACAACCTGGTCATCCCTGATTCCACTCTATTGGTCACCATCGATGTAAAATCACTCTACAATAGCATTCCACACGATGCAGGAATCGCTGCCGTTGAACGGGTCCTGAGGCAACGGGCCACCACGGACTAGAAATTCAACACTTTTGTGCTTCGGATGTTGGAATTCATTTTGAAACACAACACCTTTTTATTCAGGGGCTCCCACTACCTCCAGGTACAGGGGGTGGCTATGGGGACTTGCTATGCACCTTCATATGCTAACCTGTACCTGGGGGAGTGGGAGAAGGACTTACTACTTGGAGAAAAATCGTCTATGTACTCTTGCCACATCTGCACGTGGAAAAGATACATTGATGACATATTCATCATCTGGGACGGCCCAGAGAGTGAACTCAGAGACTGCCTGGGTTGCATGAATCAAAACAGCCTTAATCTTTTTTTCACCATGACATATGATTCTAGAGAGGTCAACTTTCTGGATATCACCATTTCAAAAGATCACATCAGAAGACTCTCAAGCAGGCTGTATAGGAAAGAGACGGCTGGTAACACACTGCTACATGCAGACAGCTTCCACCCAGAGCCACTGAAAAAGTCCATCCCATTTAGCCAGTTTCTGAGGCTGAAAAGGAATTGCAGCACATATGAAGACTTCCAACGAGAATCCGATGAATTGACCATCAGATTAATGGATAGAGGGTACACGAAATCAGCCCTCAAAAGGCATTTAATCGAGTTAAAAACACAGATAGACAGAGTTTAATCTTCAAAACTAGAATCATCATGAGATTCTCCAATGAACACAACAAAATAAGGAAGATCATCTCCAAGCATTGGTCAATTCTCATGGAGGATCCGATCGTGGGTAGGCTGATTACTTCTAGACCCCAAATCACGTACAAATAAGCAGGCTCCATTGGGAACATGCTCACACAAAGTGAATACAGGGGCAATGCAAGAAGAGACCCTTGTAAAACTTGGGGTACATACCCATGTGGGTCTTGTTCACAGTGTGGAGTTATTGGAAGGAGGACCAAGATATTATTACCTAATGGAAGAAACTTTCAACTACGTAATTTTTCCAATTGCAGAACACAGGGAGTTGTGTACTTGATGCAATGCCAATGTGGGGCCTTCTATGTCGGGAAAACCCGACAAGAATTTGGCAAAAGAGTTGAAAAACACATGCACAGTATGGGCATTGGTAATCTCTATCTTCCGTTAGGAAGACATGTAGCCAGACAACACAACTATAGAATGCCCAAAGTCAATTTTACAGTACTGAAAAGACTCCACATACCAATTGGGGGGGTGACTGGAACAAGATCCTGCTCCAGCAAGCAATGCGCTGGATCAGGTGTCTTAAGGCCACCCCCCCCCCCAGTTTAAATGAAACAGAGAGCTTAAGGCCCTTCTTGGATTGCTTTAGTTCGGGCAAAACTGACTAAAGGTAATTTTTTGTCTCCTTTGTCTTTTTCCATGTCCCTAGTTTCAAACCCCCCCCTATCGCTCTGACCTTTCTCCTCACGGGGTATCCCATGCGAACCCTTGGTTCGTTCATTGGAATTGAGATATGAGATCTATCACCCAATGGGGTTTTCTCATATATATTTAGATATTTGTTATACTTATACATGAATGTGGTTTTTTGCTGTCTCGTCGCCACCTGATTTGGCCTATGCTTCCTGGGCCAACTCGGGATGATGTTATGAGATTTACTACTGTTTTTCAATTGACTGTTTTTTTATTTCATTGAATGACTTTATTGCTACATTTTATCTCTTGGTGTCAATCAGGGCCACCAAGAAGTAGTTTGTTTTGATCTCACATCTACTTCATCCCTCATGCATTTCTGGGTTGCCCGATGTGGGGGTGGAGTGTCCTGTCCCCGGGGTTTTCCCTGTGGGAAGGGTATTTACCCTCTTTGTCCTGTCCCTACCCGGCACAGGGGGGCCACGGTGACTCTATTTTCGCCGCGGCAATCTACCCCAATGCTCTAAATGCGCTTCGAGTGGGGCCCCCTGTGTTGGTGGTTACTAGTCCTGGCCTCTTCCCCCCCTTTTTCCACCCTGGATGTCCTGGGTGGATCAGGGGGATGGCCCTCTTGGTGTCACAGGCCCCTGGTTGAAACCCCATTATTCCAGCGTCCACCCCCTCTTTGCCGTCCCGCCGACCAGCATTAACCATCCCGATTGGCGGTTCCATGGGTAAATTTTCCATCCCTGTGGTGGGGGGATTTCCTCCTTCCTGCAGTGTGGACACCACGCCAGCTGCGCCGCAATGTCTGGCTGGCTCAGTGACACCTCACTGCAGGCTCTCCAACTATGGGCACGGCCCCTTTCTATGATGGCGGCCGGCCCATTCAGTCTGCTGTGCGTTCCTGTGATGCACGCCGCCGTGGCGCGCATGCGCGATGCCAGCGGTGGCAGCCGTTGCTATGGGAACGCGCGGTGTGACGACGTTGGACTTTCCTGTCGGCGGTGATTCCAGGCTCGCAGCGCCATAGGCTGACTCGGCGGCCTATCCCCGCCCACACCATATATAAGGACGCCAGGGACGGCACATGGCGCCACTCCTTCCCTCTGTACCGCAGAGGGAGACCAGGGTATGCGGATTGCTCCGGACGTATCTGACCTATACTTCTTGTTCAAAGTAAGTTACTTATCTTACACCTCAATACTAGCATAGAGAAAAAAAAGGGGGCCCCTTTCTACTACCCCCCTTGCTTCCCCACTAGGTCTCTGTCCTTACGTTTTCACCTTCTTACCCTGTTATACACAGACATCCAATATTTGATGCTGGAACGCCAATATTTGTATTGCAATTATATATCCAGCCGTCCTGTAGAGGATTTTGGACACTGTTAACTCATGGAGAACCGGGACCTCTCGCCCTGACACGGGAGATTTAACTAACCCTTGAAGTGCATTGGGAGGATGTGAGTAGATTGTGAGTCGCAATATGCGAGATACATACACAATTTTACACAGCCTATAATATTGCTGTTTTTGATTGCATTTAGACTGTGATACATTTCCCTGAAGAAGACTTTTTCTCTGAATTAAGCATGTTGAAACGCGTTGAAATTTCACTACTCGACACCACGGTTTCCCGTCTGTGGTGATTGTATCGGGTAGTGTTATGTATCACCTTCTCCGATTCTTGTTCTTTGATTTTTTCATGTATGCACTTTTTTAATATTCTGTGTAATTTTCAATTATTCTATTGACCTTTTGTAATCATGCAACCTATTTTTACATATATTTATAATAAAACATTTATTTTAATAATCTTTAGTTTTCATTAGATATATAATAAAACGGTAACCAAATATCAGCGCTAACTTAAATATTAATGAGTAAAATAAGCAGCCAGCATGGTTTGTTGATTCATCAAACGTAGGTACAAAAGGTCATAAATGCAGCGCTAAATAAAATAAGATAGTCCATATAGATCAATGAAGGGCAGAGCTGAGCTGAAACCTCCACCAAAACTTCAGTGTGCAGGAGAAAAGCACAGCACACCCAGGTGCTTGTCAATCTGCTTACCAGAAAGATGTAAAAAACAAGCTATGTAAGCGTGTAGAACAAAGGCTCAATCAGTACATCCAGTTGGCATACTTTCTTAGGTCTGGAAAAGCTTGGTGTTCTGAATGTAATTTCTCCACTTAGTCTAGGTTCACATCTATGCAGTTGTGGTTGATGCGTTTTTCAGGCATGTTTTGCGGTGTGTTTTGCCTTTTTAAACCCACATTTTTGGTGCATTTTTTGCATGTAGTTTCCATGCATTTTGTGTTTTTTTTCCCCTTTAAAAACAACCAATGAGTTGACCAAGCATGAAACAACCCAGCATTCACTGGTCTTTGACATCACAAAGGGTGGGGCCACCCAGGGACATCACCGGGTGGCCCCACCCCTTACATATTTAAGAACTGTCAGGCGGATGAACAGGCAGTCGGTGGTTAACCTTCGACAAGTGCAGAGCTCTTTTTTTGGGGGGGTTTGGCCGTGCGGCAGATGGCGTGAATGGTGATGGATTTACACTGGGAGACATTATTTTTTGATTTTTAATAAAGGAATTGTCAAAAACTGTGTGTGTTTTTTTTCTATGTGACACTTTTTTGGTGAATGAGTAGGGGTACAATGTACCCCTACTCATTCCCCTACCCCAAAGAACCCCCCCTCCCCGTGCTGAGGGCATGCAGCCTAGTATGGTTTAGGAGGGGGGCGGTCGCTGGTCCCCTCCCTTTCCTGACCTGCGGGGCTGCATGCTCGGATAAGGGTCTGGTATGGATTTGGGGGGGCACCCCACACCATTTTCTTTTGACAGCTGATGACTCATCAGTTGTCAAGGACACAGCGTCCGGCTTCCCGGCCCGCTCCTTAGCAACCAGCTATATACAGTGTTTTTAAAAGGGGAAAAGAAAAAAACACACAATGCATCAAAAACACAACACTTGCATTCCTGGTGCGATTCCATTGAAGTCTATTACATGCAAAACGCATGTAAGGGTCAGGGAAAAAAGTCCCTGACCCTGTCCAAAAACACATAGAATGAAAAACACATAGATGTGAATGTGTACCAGAGAAAACATGTTAAATGGACTGTAGTGCATTTCTGCAAGTTGCAAAACGCACCAAAAAGCACATGGGTGTGAACGTAGGGTCAAAGAGGACTTTGAAAAATGTTTCAGTGATTTCTTGGAGATCGAACCCTCCTGTCAATTTGTACAATTTTCATTTTCTAATGTAAACGTTAAAGAGTTGTCTGCTGCAATAGAAAAATAATTCCACAAAGATCAATCTGCGGTTGAGCTCAAACTTATTTCTAGCAAAGTTTTGCCGATCCAAAAAATTACTAGCCTGCAGTTCCAAAGGAAAAGTATCCCCTTTTGGTTTCAAGTTGTTCTGCAAGTAAAGGCCTTCTTTGCCTCCACATACCTCCTGTGAGCCAACATTTTCAAACATAAACTTTATTAAAAACAAATAAAAAAAAAAAAAAAAGGGAAATCAAGGTGAATGACAAGTTTCACACTGAAACTACAAAGCTAGTATAAGTTCATATTTTTACATCATTTGTATTATATTTTTCTGTGTTTTCTTCAAAACTGTCTTACTTTTGACAGCTTTTATTTTATTTTGTCAAAATGCAAGATGGTTCCTTTTAATTTTCTTTTAATGTCAAACTCTCAATTTCGTGTTGTCAGAACTGTGTATAACTAAAAAAAATCTTAAATAAAGAATTAAGATTTTTTAATGGCCTTGCTAGATTATCTCACTAACAACCGGACCCTGTGCTCGATGATCTTTGATTCCTCCCATGTTGTTCAGGTAGATCTCCACCTCTCTAAGGTTGCCTACCCCTGGTGTAGTATAACACTTTTGGTAGTTAGGTTTTGCAATTATTATAAAGGCCTATACATCTGCCGAAATAAAGGACAACTGAGAAGGAAAGAGGGTCAAAAGGGATTGGTTCAAAAAGAGGAAAGTCCCTCCAAATGAGGGACAGTTGGGGGGGGGGGGGGGGGTATGTTAATGTAAAATACACAATAGTGCTAATAGAGACTTAAAAGCTAGTATGTGAACTCTGGTTAATGGTTAACGGGCCTTTAAATAAACAGTGTAGCCTTTGTAGACTGCCAAGAAAAAAGAAAACTTCATTTTGGAAACATAAAAACAGTCATTTTATGTCTCAGTAATCTTACCATAGATTACACAATAGTTTTCCAAAAATCAGGACGTCATGTACAGTACAGCAGCGTGGTGAGGAACAACTGATCTGTGATCAGTGTTTGTCTGTAAACATGAGAATCAGGACTGTGACCAACACCACGCCCGCTGTGCTGTGTACACTGTACACACCTACATGCAGCTTGAACTGTTTACTGTAAGCTGAGATTCTTGCAGCACAGAATCAAGTATTCAGGCTAAAGGTGCTCATAGACATTAGTTGACAACCCCCCCCCCCCCCATGCAGACGTTTTTGGCCAGATTGGATGATGGCGTAATGATTATGGGAGGTACATAACATGCTCTTATGTTTAGGGAAGTAACTAGCTCAGAAGAGGATCATGCATGCATGCCCAACCATGCAAAAATGTCTATGTTCAGCTTTATTCAATATAAGGAATAGGGATGAGCTTCGAGTTCGAGTCGAACTCATGTTCGACTCGAACATTGGCTGTTCGCAAGTTCACCGAACAGCGAACAATTTGGGGTGTTCGCGGCAAATTCGAATGCCGCGGAACACCCTTTAAAAGTCTATGGGAGAAATCAAAAGTGCTAATTTTAAAGGCTAATATGCAAGTTATTGTCATAAAAAGTGTTTGGGGACCTGGGTCCTGCCCCAGGGGACATGGATCAATGCAAAAAAAAGTTTTAAAAACGGCCGTTTTTTCAGGAGCAGTGATTTTAATAATACTTAAAGTCAATCAATAAAAGTGTAATATCCCTTTAAATTTCGTACCTGGGGGGTGTCTATAGTGTGCCTGTAAAGGGGCGCATGTTTCCTGTGTTTAGAACAGTCTGACAGCAAAATGACATTTTGAAGGAAAAAACTCATTTAAAACTACCCGCGGCTATTGCATTGCCGACAATACACATAGAAGTTCATTGATAAAAACGGCATGGGAATTCCCCAAAGGGGAACCCCGAACCAAAATTAAAAAAAAAAATGACGTGGGGGTCCCCCTAAATTCCATACCAGGCCCTTCAGGTCTGGTATGGATATTAAGGGGAACCCCGGCCAAAATTTAAAAAAAAAAATGACGTGGGGTTCCCCCTAAATTCCATACCAGACCCTTCAGGTCTGGTATGGATTTTAAGGGGAACCCCGCGCCAAAAAAAAAAAAAAAAAACGGCGTGGGGTCCCCCCAAAAATCCATACCAGACCCTTATCCGAGCACGCAACCTGGCAGGCCGCAGGAAAAGAGGGGGGGACAAGAGTGCGGCCCCCCCTCCCTCCTGAACCATACCAGGCCACATGCCCTCAACATTGGGAGGGTGCTTTGGGGTAGCCCCCGAAAACACCTTGTCCCCATGTTGATGAGGACAAGGGCCTCATCCCCACAACCCTGGCCGGTGGTTGTGGGGGTCTGCGGGCGGGGGGCTTATCGGAATCTGGAAGCCCCCTTTAACAAGGTGACCCCCAGATCCCGGCCCCCCCCCTGTGTGAAATGGTAAGGGGGTACATAAGTACCCCTACCATTTCACGAAAAAAGTGTCAAAAATGTTAAAAATGACAAGAGACAGTTTTTGACAATTCCTTTATTTAAATGCTTCTTCTTTCTTCTATCTTGCTTCATCTTCTGGTTCTTCTGGCTCTTCTGGTTCTTCTGGTTCTTCCTCCGGCGTTCTCGTCCAGCATCTCCTCCGCGGCGTCTTCTGTCTTCTTCTCCTCGGGCCGCTCCGCACCCATGGCATGGGGGGGAGGCTCCCGCTCTTCTCTTCTTCTCTTCTTCTTTTCTTCTTTTCTTCTTTTCTTCTCTTCTTCTCTTCTTCTTCATTTTCTTCTCCGGGCCGCTCCGCAATCCATGCTGGCATGGAGGGAGGCTCCCGCTGTGTGACGGCGCTCCTCGCCTGACAGTTCTTAAATAACGGGGGGCGGGGCCACCCGGTGACCCCGCCCCCCTCTGACGCACGGTGACTTGACGGGACTTCCCTGTGGCATTCCCCGTGACGTCACAGGGAAGTCCCGTCAAGTCACCGTGCGTCAGAGGGGGGCGGGGTCACCGGGTGGCCCCGCCCCCCCGTTATTTAAGAACTGTCAGACGAGGAGCGCCGTCACACAGCGGGAGCCTCCCTCCATGCCAGCATGGATTGCGGAGCGGCCCGGAGAAGAAAATGAAGAAGAAGAGAAGAAGAGAAGAAGAGAAGAAAGGAAGAAAAGAAGAAAAGAAGAAGAGAAGAAGAGAAGAGCGGGAGCCTCCCCCCCATGCCATGGGTGCGGAGCGGCCCGAGGAGAAGAAGACAGAAGACGCCGCGGAGGAGATGCTGGACGAGAACGCCGGAGGAAGAACCAGAAGAACCAGAAGAGCCAGAAGAACCAGAAGATGAAGGAAGATAGAAGAAAGAAGAAGCATTTAAATAAAGGAATTGTCAAAAACTGTCTCTTGTCATTTTTAACATTTTTGACACTTTTTTCGTGAAATGGTAGGGGTACTTATGTACCCCCTTACCATTTCACACAGGGGGGGGGCCGGGATCTGGGGGTCACCTTGTTAAAGGGGGCTTCCAGATTCCGATAAGCCCCCCGCCCGCAGACCCCCACAACCACCGGCCAGGGTTGTGGGGATGAGGCCCTTGTCCTCATCAACATGGGGACAAGGTGTTTTGGGGGGCTACCCCAAAGCACCCTCCCAATGTTGAGGGCATGTGGCCTGGTACGGTTCAGGAGGGAGGGGGGGCCGCACTCTAGTCCCCCCCTCTTTTCCTGCGGCCTGCCAGGTTGCGTGCTCGGATAAGGGTCTGGTATGGATTTTTGGGGGGACCCCACGCCGTTTTTTTTTTTTTTTTTGGCGCGGGGTTCCCCTTAAAATCCATACCAGA
Organism: Aquarana catesbeiana; assembly: GCF_042186555.1. NCBI lineage: Eukaryota > Metazoa > Chordata > Amphibia > Anura > Ranidae > Aquarana > Aquarana catesbeiana. The sequence goes on from NC_133335.1 coordinate 128,708,440, forward strand.
CCTGAAGGGTCTGGTATGGAATTTAGGGGGAACCCCACGTCATTTTTTTTTTTTAATTTTGGCCGGGGTTCCCCTTAATATCCATACCAGACCTGAAGGGCCTGGTATGGAATTTAGGGGGACCCCCACGTCATTTTTTTTTTTTAATTTTGGTTCGGGGTTCCCCTTTGGGGAATTCCCATGCCGTTTTTATCAATGAACTTCTATGTGTATTGTCGGCAATGCAATAGACGCGAGTAGTTTTAAATGAGTTTTTTCCTTCAAAATGTCATTTTGCTGTCAGACTGTTCTAAACACAGGAAACATGCGCCCCTTTACAGGCACACTATAGACACCCCCCAGGTACGAAATTTAAAGGGATATTACACTTTTATTGTTTGACTTTAAGCATTATTAAAATCACTGCTCCTGAAAAAACGGCCGTTTTTAAAACTTTTTTTTGCATTGATCCATGTCCCCTGGGGCAGGACCCAGGTCCCCAAACACTTTTTATGACAATAACTTGCATATAAGCCTTGAAAATTAGCACTTTTGATTATTCATGTTCGTGTCCCATAGACTTTAACGGTGTTCGCATGTTCGAACGAACTTTTTTCCTGTTCGCATGTTCTGGTGCGAACCGAACAGGGGGGTGTTCGGCTCATCCCTAATAAGGAACAAAGTACTGACCGTAGTGTCCATAGCAATCAAAATATTTTGTGTAAGTGTGTGGCTACAGTAAACTTGCATATGTTCTAATGTGTAACACAAAAGGAAATATTAAAGTTGTAATCATAGAGCCACACAACAAGTATACAAGGTGTGTCTAAAAGGTTTGGTGAATGGTATCAAAAAACAAACAAAACAGAAGATACAAATTACCTTTACTGGCCTATAAAATAATCACCATTTTTCATAACACACTTTTGGCAATGTTCATAAAGCTTCTGGAAACTGTCAGCAACTGCCTCTTTAGGACTCAATTGCAGAATCGCTGTTACCATGTCCTTGATGATGCCCAATTCCTCCTCCATCAATCGTAGAGTCAGTTGCCGATCGCGTGCCAGCATTTGTTGCACTAGCTCGATCATGTCTGGGGTTCTGCTTGTCGACGGCCGACCCAAAGGTGGCTCATCCTCAGTCGTTTCCTTCCCGTTGAGAAAGCGTTTGAATTAGTCATAAACACACTATCTGCTTACAGCTTCCATCCCATACACTTGTACCAACATTTCATGTGTATCTGTTGCCGTTTTCCCCAATTTGTAGCAGAATTCGATGTTCACTTGTTGCTCCATTGCACTGTGACCCTACTTTTCACACTGACTATGTTCGACTGCCCGCAGTGGGTTTACCCTGACGGTCACGTGTACTCCACGCCAGGTGGTGCTTCTCAAAATTTTTCTGGATAGTTATGTGCGTGCACATGGCCCATGTTGTAGATGAGATATCGGACCATTCACCAAACTTTTTAGATACACCTAGTACCTATAGAAAAAAATTAAATAGTGTATTTGAAATATTGGACTCTCATGCATCTAGAGTACAAAAAGAACTTTAATCAACAAATCACATTTCAGCTGTCATTTTGACCAGTGCAGATTACATAGTTGGTGAGGTTGAAAAAAAAGACACCAGTCTATCCAGTTCATCCTGTGGTGTGTGTGCGTGCGTGCTTGTGTTAATGTCAATAGTACATTGTATATCCCTGTATGTTGTGTTCAAAACTATTGACACTCCCTCCCTGCTGATACCACTGCTTGTGAAAAAGAATTCCACATCCTTACCACTCTGAAAGTAAAGAACCCTCTACGCTGGTGGGGGGGGGTCGTCAACCTGTCGATCGCGGGCTACCTGTCGATCACTGGCAGGTGACAGGTAGAACGCGTCCCTGACTTGCCAACCTCCTGTCTGCACTGTCCCTCCGCCTTCTGCTAAATTCTTCACCCTCTGCGCTTGCGCAAGCGCCCGACCTCTTCTCTGTCTTCTCGGGAGCCAGAACATGCGCAGAGGGTGAAGAATTTCACAGGAGGCAGAGGAGCAACAGTATAGCGCACAAAGTGAAAGTAACTATGCAGGGCAAGATCAGAGGCACGGGGGTACACAACATCATGGGTGAGATTGAGAACTGCATCCAGTGTAAGAGCCGAGCAGAGACACAGACATGTCATTACTTATCCACTTAAGGACCGAGCCTCTTTCTGAGATTTGGTGTTTACAAGTTAAAAACATTTTTTTTTTGCTAGAAAATTATATATATATATATATATATATATATATATACATATATATATATATATATATATATATATACACATATATACATACATATATATATATATATATATATATATATATATATATATATATATATATATATACATACATATATATATATATATATATATATATATATATATATATATATATATATATATATATATATATAATGTTTGGGGGTTCCAACACGCTAGAAAATGAAATGGCGGTTGTTGCAATACTTTATTTCACACCGTATTTGTGCAGCTGTCTTACAAGCGCACTTTTTTTGGAAAAAAATACACTTTTTTAATAAAAAAAAAAAAAACAGTAAAGTTAGCTCATTTTTTTTTTTTTTTTATATTGTGAAAGATAATGTTACGCCGAACAAATTTATACCCAACATGTCACGCTTCAAAATTGCGCCCGCTCGTGGAATGGCGACAAACTTTTACCCTTAAAAATCTCCATAGGCAACGTTTAAAAAATTCTACAAGTTGCATGCTTTGAGCTACAGAGGAGGTCTAGGGCTAGAAGTATTGCTCTCACGACGATACCTCACATGTGTGGTTTGAACACCGTTTTCATATCTGCATATACGTATGCGTTCGCTTCTGCACGCAAGCTCGGCGGGACTGGGCGCGTTTAAAACTTTTTTTTTTACTTTTTATTTATTTTTTTCATTTTTTCATACTGTTCTTTTAAAAAAAAAATGTGTCACTTTTATTCCTGTAAACATGCCTTGTAGGGATGGGCGAACGGTTCAGCCCGAGCATAAGTTCAGACCGAACTTTGGTTGTTCGGATGTTCTGCGAACACCAAACAATATGGGGTATTCGGGGCAAATTCGAAAGCCGCCAGAACACCATTAAATTCTATGGGACACTAACATGAAAAATCAAAAGTGCTCATTTTAAAAGCTTATATGCAAGTTATTGTCATAAAAGGTGTTTGGGGACCTGGGTCCTGCCCCAGGGGACATGTATCAATGCAAAACATTTTTTTAGCCTCCCTGACGGTATTCCTGAATGTGGCTCGGGGTTAAATTTTAGCACCATTAGCGGTAACCCTGAGCCACAATCGGGATTACATGTTAGGATCCTGGAGCGGTATACTTACCTTGTCCCCAGGATCCTGCGATGTCCCCCCGCACTGTCTGCGAGCTCTGTCCTCTGCCCGAAGCCTCTCTGTGCCAGGCTCCATTCCCTGCAAGCGTCTCGACGCATGGGGCGGAGCTTGGCGGCAAATTAAAAAAAATGTCAAAATCATAACACATACAGTACTGTAATCTTACAGATTACAGTACTGTATGAAATCATTTTACTTCCCTTCTGTCCCCAGTGCTTTGGCCCATGCCCTGCATGCAGTTTTATATTATATATACTGTTCTTTCTGCCTGGAAACTTGAGATTGTCCATAGCAACCAAAAAGTGTCCCTTTACATCAAAAGTGGCTTTAGACCAGCTAGAAAACAGCAATAATAAATGAGAACACTTGCAGACTTGAGCGATAGTGAATTGTGGGGAAATTAATTTTATTACTATTATATTATTATTTGTTTTAATTATTTATATTTATTTATTATATTATAATTTATGATTTTGTGTTTCAAACTTCATCATACCCGGGATATCTACTAGACTCTTGGTGGACAGATATAAGTGTGTTATTGCTAAGAATTACAGACCTACAATATAAAACGCCAAATTTATATGCAAAATAATTGTACCACTTTGAGACGCAAAAATCTGAAATAATCATACCACCTGGGAGGTTAAAAACGGCCGTTTTTTCGGGAGCAGTGATTTTTTTAATGATTAAAGTGAAACAATAAAAATTAAATATTCCTTTAAATATCATGCCTGGGGGGTGTCTATAGTATGCCTGTAAAGTGGTGCATTTTTCACAGGTTTAGAACAGTACCACAGCAAAATTACATTTCTAAAGGAAAAATTGTCATTTAAAACTGATCGCGGCTGTAATGAATTGTCGGGTCTCGGCAATATGGATACAACTCATTGAAAACAAAAAAGAGCATGGGATCCCCCCCAGTCCATTACCAGGCTCTTTGGGTCTGGTATGAAAATTAATAGAAGGAACCCTCAAAAAAGGTAAGAGGGAACACTTGTACCCCCCGGTACTTGGGACTTTAAAGGCGAACAGTCAAAGATTATAAAACCATATTGTTTATTTAGAAAAATTATTTAAAAAAAAAAAAGGGGGAAATAATCAGTAAAAACATGATAATAATCTGTACATAACAGTCACATATATATCACAGTTTGCATATAATCAATATTCTAGGAATTCCAAACTGAATCCAGATTTCTCCATAAGCCTAACATGTTTCAGGACGCTGTCCCTTCTTCAGAGGCGTTTTTTTTAGGAGAGAAAAATGGGTATATTCAGTATTAATGTAAAAAGAAGTGTATATAAATATATATAAATATAAAGTGTATTTATCGGCGTATAACACGCACCCCAAGTTTAGGAGGGAATTTTAAGGAAAAAAAAAACTTTTAGGAGGGAAGTTGAAGGGAAAAAAACTTACATTTAAATGCCCATCATTGCAGCCTTCTCAGTGCAGCCTTGCCCCAGTGCAGCCTTGTCAGTGCAGCCTTGCCCCAATGCAGCCTTGTCAGTGCAGCCTTCCCCAGTGCAGCCTTGTTAGTGCAGCCTTGTCAGTGCAGCCTTCCCCAGTGCAGCCTTGTCAGTGCAGCCTTCCCCAGTGCAGCCTTGCCCCAGTGCAGCCTTGTCAGTGCAGCCTTCCCCAGTGCAGCCTTGCTCCAGTGCAGCCTTCGATCCCCTGCCATACTGGGCTTCAAAATCGCCAACCGCGATTTGAAAATGGCGCCGCCGGCGCCGAAATACACAGAGCCGGTCCTCGGCTCTTCTCGGCGGCTCTCGTTCACTTTCAGCTCCACTCGTAGTTCCGCCCGGGATGGGCGTGACTGTGAGCGGAGCTATCCGAACCTAGCCGAGTACACTCGGCTAGGTTCGGGCGGCGCCCGAGTGAAGCCGAAAGTGGCCGAGAAGAGCCGAGGACCGGCTCTGTGTATTTCGGCGCCGGCGGCGCCATTTTCAAATCGCGGTCTGCGATTTTTTACATCTGGCAGCTTTAGGATCGCAGGGGATCGGCGTATAACACGCACCCGCGATTTTCCCCTGATTTTAAGGGGAAAAAAGTGCTTGTTATAAAAGTGCGATAAATACGGTATATGCAAAAAATATTTTCCTTGAAGATTTTGAATAGATCTCCACTACCAACTGTCCATCAGAAAGATGGTGGTCCCCGCCTGTGCCCAGAAGAGCCCACACAAAGGTCCAGTAGAGCCCACAGCGTACCCGTAAGGGACCTTTAGGAACAGAATGGCCAGGGCGTTGTTCATCTGATTAGGTCTGGTGCCTACACTGTGGTGGCTGTCCTTATTTATTTATTTAAGGTACTTATATAGAGCTGTCAATTTACGCAGTGCTTTACATATACATTGTTCATTCACATCAGTCCCTACCCTCAAGGAGCTTACAATCTAAAGTCCCTAACTCACATTCATACATACTAGGGACAATTTAGACAGGATCCAATTAACCTACCAGCATGTCTTTGGGGTGTGGGAGGAAACCGGAGTACCCGGAGGAAACCCACGCAGGCACAGGGAGAACATGCAAACTCCAAGCAGGTAGTGTCGTGGTTGGGATTCGAACCAGCGACCCTTCTTACTGCTAGGTGAAAGTGCTATCCACTACACCACTGTGCCGTCCTTCTACGGGACCTTTGTGTGGGCTCTTCTGGGCCCAGGCAGGGACCACCATCTTTCTGATGGACAGTTGGTAGCAGAGATCTATTCAAAATCTTCAAGGAAAATATTTTTTGCATATATTTATATACACTTCTTTTTACATTAATACTGAATATACCAATTTTTCTCTCCTATAAAAATGCCTCTGAAGAAGGGACAGCATTCGGAAACATCTTAGGCTTATGGAGAAATCTGGATTCAGTTTGGAATTTATAGAATATTGATTATATGCAAACTCTGATATATATATGTGTATATATATATATGTGTATATATATATATATATATATATATATATATATATATATATATATATATATATATATATATATGACTATTATGTACAGATTGTTATCATGTTTTTACTGATTATTTCCCCTTTTTTAAAAAAAATAATCTTTTCTAAATAAACAATATGGTTTTATAATCTTTGACTGTTCGCCTTTAAAGTCCCAAGTACCGGGGGGGTACAAGTGTTCCCTCATACCTTTTTTGAGGGTTCCTTCTATAAACACAATTCGGGATGTTGGCAACAACTTTGAGAATCTAATTTTTTCTCTTTGTGGTTCATTACTTTTTTCGGTATGAATATTAAGGGGAACCCCGAACCAAAATTTTTTTTAAAAAAATTGCGTGGGGGTCCCCCTAAAATCCATGCCAGGCCCTTCGGGTCTGATATGGAAATATAGGGGAGCCCTGCGCCATTTTTAATAAAATGGTGTAGGGGTCCCCCCCAAAATCCATACCAGACCCTTCAGGTCTGGTATGGATTTTAAGGGGAACCCTGTGCCAGAATTAAAAAAAAATGGCATAGGGGTCCCCCTCAAAATCCATACCAGACCCTTATCCGAGCACGCATACTGGCAGGCTGCAGGAAAAGAGGGGGGGATGAGAGAGCGCCACTTCCCCTCCTGAACCGTACCAGGCCACATGCCCTCAACATGGGGAGTGTTGATGGGGACAAGAGCCTCATCCCTGCAAACCTTGCCTGGTGGTTGTGGGGGTCTGCGGGTGGGGGGCTTATCAGAATCTGGAAGCCCCCTTTAACAAGGAGACCCCCAGATCCCGGCCTCCCCCCGTGTAAAATGGTAACGGGTACAAATGTATCCCTACCATTTCACAACAAAAGTGTCAGAATGTAAAAAAAAAAAAGACACAGCTTGCGACAAGTACTTTATTAAAAAAAAAAAATATGTCCCACGATGTCCATTCATCTTCTTTTATCTCCCAGCGATGGACTGAAAAAGAAAAAAAAAAATCCGCCACCGATCCATGGGAGGCTCCCGCAGTGTGACGCTTCATCGCTTTTGACAGTTCTTATATAACTGATGGCGGGGCCACCTGGTGGTGTCCCCGGGTGACCCTGCCCCCCTCTGACGCACGGGGACTTCCCCATGGCTTTTTCTTGGCATCAGAGGGGGACGGGGCCACCCTCCTATTGAGGCGGATTGGTGCGGATTTTTTTTCTTTAGTTGGTCCATCGCGGGGAGATAGAAGATGAATGGACATTTATTTTTTAATAAAGGACTTGTCCCAAGCTGTGTCTTGTTTTTTTTTTTAACATTTTGACACTTTTTTTGTGAAATGGTACCCCGTTACCATTTCACACAGGGGGAGGCCGGGATCTGGGGGGTCCCCTTGTTAAAGGGGTCTTCCAGATTCCGATAAGTCCCCACCCGCAGACCCCCACAACCACCGGGCAAGGGTTGCGGGGATGAGGCCCTTGTCCCCATCAATATGGGGACAAGGTGCTTTGGAGGGCTACCCCAAAGCACCCTCCCCATGTTGAGGGCATGTGGCCTGGTATGGTTCACGAGGGGGGGGCGCTCTCTTGTCCCCCCTCCTTTTCCTGCGGCCTGCCAGGTTGCGTGCTCGGATAAGGGTCTGGTATGGATTTTGAGGAGGACCCCTACGCCATTTTTTAAAAAATTTTGGCACAGGGTTCCCCTTAAAATCCATACCAGACCTGAAGGGCCTGGTATGAATTTTAGGGGGACCCCCACGCAATTTTTTTTTTAAATTTTGGTTCGGGGTTCCCCTTAATATTCATACCAGACCCCAAGGCCCTGGTAATGGACTGGGAGGAGGATCCCATGCTCTTTTTTTCAATGTTGTATCTATATTGCTGAGACCCGATAATTCTTTACAGCCGCGATCAGTTTTAAATGACAATTTTTCCTTTAGAAATGTCATTTTGCTGTGGTACTGTTCTAAACACGTGAAAAATGAGCCACTTTACAGGCATATTATAGACACCCCACAGGCACAATTTTTAAAGCGGAGTTCCACACTAAGATGGAACTTCCGCTTTTTGGAATCCTCCCCCCCTTCGGTGTCACATTTGGTACCTTTCAGGGGGGAGGGGGGGAGATATCTGTCTAATACAGGTATTTTGCTCCCACTCCAGGCAAAGATACCTGCGCCACCCGCGGGTATCTACGCCACTTCCCGTCCCCCCGCTGTCTTCTGGGAGACACATGGGTCCCAGGAGACAGCAGGGACCAGTAGGAACGCGCAGCGTGAGTCGCGCATGCGCAGTAGGGAATCAGGAAGTGAAGCCGCAGGGCTTCACTTCCTGATTCCCTTACCGAAGATGGCGGCGGCAGCACCCGAGCCGCGCGACAGATCGGCTTCGGATGCTGACATCACGGGCGCCCGGGACAGGTAAGTGTCCATATTTTAATAGTCACACTAAAATGCAATAAAAAAAAATAAAAAATAAAAATGTCATTTGAAAAAAATTAAAAAATAAAATGTCCCTTTAACCACTTCAATACAGGGCACTTACACACCCTTCCTGCCCAGATCAATTTTCAGCTTTCAGCACTCTCACTCATGCAAAACTGTACCCAAACAACATTTTTATCATTTTTTTTTCATACAAATAGAGCTTTCTTTTGGTGGTATTTAATCACCACTGGGTTTTTTATTTTTTGCGACATAAGTGAAAAAAGAGCGAACATTTTGAAAAAAAAAAAAAACTTTTAGTTTCTGTGATACAATTTTGCAAATAAGTCATTTTTGTTCATTTACCTGGGCCAAAATTTATACTGCTATTACTCTCTTTGGTAAAAATAACCCAAATTAGTGTGTATTATTTGGTCTGTGTAAAACTTATAGAGTCTACGCTATGGTGCAAATCTTTGAAAATTGATCATACCTGATGTACTGACGACCCATCTCATTTCTTGAGGCCCTGAAATGTTAGACAATTACAAATACCCCCCAAATTACCCCTTTTTGAAAAGTAGACAATTAAAAGGTATTTAGTAAGAGGCATGGTGAGTTTTTTGAAGTTGTCATTTTTTCCCCACAATTCTTGGGAAAATTAAGAATTTTTTTTTTCACAAAATTGTCATAATAACAAGTTATTTTTCACACACAGCATAAGCATACTTCCAATTACACCCCAAAATACATTTTGCTACTCCTCCCGAATATGCCAATACTAGGGATGAGCCGAACACCCCCCTGTTCGGTTTGCACCAGAACTTGCGAACAGGCGAAAAATTTGTTCGAACACGCAAACACCGTTAAAGTCTATGGGACACGAACATGAATAAACAAAAGTGCTAATTTTAAAGGCTTATATGCAATTTATTGTCATAAAAAGTATTTGGGGACCTAGGTCCTGCCCCAGGGGACAAGGATCAATGCAAAAAAAGTTTTAAAAACAGCCGTTTTTTCGGGAGCAGTGATTTTAATAATGCTTAACGTGAAACAAAAAAGTGTAATATCCCTTTAAATTTCATACCTGGGGGGTGTCTATAGTATTGGAATCAATGGGGAATAAGTACAGCGCTGCTCCAATGGTGTTATAAAGATGGTTACACAATAAGCGGCTAACACGCCTCTAAGACATAGGTAGAAGTAAATTAATCAGAAAATATATAGTGTAGCGCTATGCGTGTAAATAATAAAAGATATGAAAACAGAAAGTTAGGCTCGAGCCATCTCTCAATGGCCAGCAAATAAACAAGGAATACTTAAAAATTAAATAAAAAGTGACTCAATACAAAAAGTGCACTATATGTTACAAAATAACATGTAAAATATAATAATTACAATACACCAGTGAAGAGTGAAAAAACAAGACCAAATTATAAATGGATAAAAAATCAACCGAAAAAGTCCATAAATGTTTAGAAAATGTGTTCCTGATAAAAGACAAAAACCACCACCAAAAGTCTCTGAGGGTTAACTGGTGAAAACAACAATGGAAAACTTCTGGTAGGTGAAAAGGTAGAACATCAAATGAAATGAGACGTCTGAGTATATGACAGGACCATCACCAGAGCATCTGAGGAGGGGAAGCAGGGGACTTGAAAAGACATACGTCTTACAAGTCTCAAAAAGCTTATTTAGCCGCCAGGGCTGGCAAGATGGATCGTCGGGTATCCACAACTTCAAATAGGGGGGAAGGGAAGATCTGTCACAGCTTCAACCGTCCAGACGTTTCAGCAGGCCAACCGGATGTTTTTTTAAAAACCATGAGAGAAATAAAGCTCACATGGCATGATATCGTTTAAAAAGCATGCATTTATTAGAATAATAAAAAGGGAACACTCACATGATATAAGATCGTAAACAGCTCAAATTGTATCAAACGCGGTGATCATAGGGGGTCCACCCAACATGTTTCGGCTAACGAGCCTTCATCTGGGGTGTGGAACCCCCTATCCCACCGCTATTTAAACTAGAAATGACCCCCACTGGGAGTGTCACAACCAAGGAAGTGACCGACTGACGTCACTTCCGGTTCTCGAATTAGTATTAGTGCATATAAAATATACCACATAAACAATGCAGTGAGCGGTATTTATACCGCTGACCCTAAATTTATGAATCAGAAATAAACGAAAATTTAACATAAGTAGTGGTAGCGTTATGGCCGGCCGATCCGGAAGTGCTCAGGATGCAAAACAAGCCTCCTTATCGGCGTGGCCAGATCGCATAGGACAGAGCGCCCTCGCGCTCCGCCCACTAGACTCGGCCAGACACTGAGGCCGTGCGCAATAGCGGGACTCACAGAAGGAAGTCCGCCAGTGCACCAAGCCTCATTTTCAGCCGATAGATCCTATAGGTCGGGGCGCCGTCACACCCCGCCCCCGGATCTTACGTCCTTTCCTTATGTGAAGAACGCGGCCAGCCTCCGTCACTTGCGGCCCGCCCACGTTCCAATAGCAAAGCCAAGCCTCTCGTCCACGTCAGCGGCATGTATACTTCCTGCGTGGAGGGCCGCGATGGGATAGAGAGGACCGGAACTAGGTCCCGGTGCTCTAGCAGTGAAAACAGTGTCAGCAGAGGTGGTATAAATGAGAATTAAACAAAAATCAAATGCCATAGATCCGAAGATCCGGCAAAGATACAAAATAATAATAGAATGTTAGGTAAGGGCAAAAGACCTAACAGGATGTTAGTTAAAAACGTTTTTTTTAAAAGGTATGAATAGAAAGTGACACTACCAATGAGGGACATCCCTTACATCCTATATATTACAACACATATAAGGGAAACTAGCAGTGACAATCTTTCAGAAGGGGGAACATCTACCACATTAGAGATATAAAAACTAATGAAAAATGACAAAATATATAAGGTGTTAATAACCAAGAATCTCTAACTGGCAATGATACGCCCTTGTAGATGTATGCAGAAAAATTCATCCAGAAAATGCAAAAATGGAATAAAAATAAAGTAAAAATAAGGAGGATCACGAATGTAGTAACTATGCCTGATTAATAAATGAATTGATGTCCCACTCTACATTGATACCTTGCGGAAAGTGGGAACCCAACTCATAAATCCAGTAGGTCTCCAACCTGGAGACTCCCCTAAGTGTTGACCCACCCCGCCAGGGAGCCACGTATTTGTCAATGATGAGGAACTGGGTGCCCTCAGGGTTTTGATCATGGAATTCCCTGTAATGACGGGGCACAGTGTGCTTGGTACTACCTGCCTTAATAAGATTGATATGCTCGGAGACTCTTGTAGTGAACGACCTAATCGTCCGTCCCACATACTGTTTGCCACAAGGGCAAGTCAAGAGGTAGACTACCCCCGTCGTGGCACATGTGCAAAACTGCTTTATCTTGTAGGTACGACCGTTCACCCTAGAGGAAAAGGTGTAACTAGTATGTCTACCACTGGTATTATACTGACAGACTAAGCATTTTTTACAAGGGTGGAACCCTATCAGGTTGTGAAAAAAGGAAGGTTTAGTTGGAGGATTGACCACATTAGGTGCCAACTTATTACGGAGGGATGGAGCTCCCTTAAAAACTACCTTAGGGATTCCGGGCAGTCTAGGGCCCAGGATCTTATCAGTTTTTAAAACATCCCAATGGTGTTCAAAAATTCTTCTGATGTGTTTGTGTTGAATGGAGAAAGATGTCATAAAGGACCATTTAAAGTCCTCATTTGCTTGTTTAGGTTTGTCCTCTAAGAGTAATTGGCGATCAACTAAACTAGCATTATCTATCTCCTTGTCTAGGTCTTAAGGTTTATATCCCTTTTCTAGAAACCTATTTTTCAGAGACGCTGCTTGGGTCTTAAAGGTGTTGAGATCACTACAGTTCCTGCGTAGTCGCAGGAACTGGCTCTTGGGGACTGATCTGATCCAAGGGACATGGTGGCAGCTATCAGTAGGGATATATCCATTCCGATCGGTGGATTTAAAATAAGTACTAAATACAAATTGACCTTCACTTCTATCAATAACCAGGTCCAAAAAATGGACAGAGGTTACACTTGCCTCAAAGGACAAAACAATATTCCTATCATTAACATTAAGGGTCGTAAAAAAAAAAAAAAATCCTCCAGGTCGGCCAATAATTAGTGGCATCGACTCAGTCACCTCAAAAATTGGGAAATATATTGATTATTTTCTTCAGCCATCAGTTACCAAGATGCCGTCCTATTTAAAGGACACCAAAGATGTGATCAAATTACTCTCTAAGGTTTCCCATTCAGGCGACCTGATCATGGCAACTGCGGACGTTGCATCTCTCTACACTTGCATCCCACAAAGTAGAGGTATCGATGCAGTCAAGTGTTTTCTTGATAGAGATGCTTCCCTCGCCTCCCCCCAGGTGGACTACATCATCGAACTAATTGAGTTTGCAACACAGCACAATTACTTCTGGTTCGATGGGAGATTCTACCGTCAACACAAGGGTGTCGCGATGGGAGCGAAGTTCGCTCCCAGTCTGGCCAATTTATTTATGGCCAAATGGGAGGAGGATGTCGTCTATGCCATGCAGTGCCCACACCTTTTGTTGTGGGCGCGGTACATAGACGACATCCTTCTCCTATGGACTGGGAGCCAAGATGATTTGGTGGATTTTTTTACGACCCTTAATGTTAATGATAGGAATATTGTTTTGTCCTTTGAGGCAAGTGTAAGCTCTGTCCATTTTTTGGACCTGGTTATTGATAGAAGTGAAGGTCAATTTGTATTTAGTACTTATTTTAACCACTTGCCAACTGGGCACTTAAACCCCCTTCCTAACCAGACCAATTTTCAGCTTTTGGTGCTCTCACATTTTGAATGACAATTACTCAGTCATGCAACACTGTATCTTTATGAAATTTTTGTCCTTTTTTTCACACAAATAGAGCTTTCTTTTGGTGGTATTTAATCACTGCTGGGTTCTTTATTTTTTGCGCCGTAAAAGAAAAAAGACAGAAAAATCTGTAAAAAAATACATTTTTCTTCATTTCTGTTATAATATTTTGCAAATTAGTAATTTTTCTTCATATATTTTGGCCAAAATTTATACCGCTACATATCTTTGGTAAAAATAACCCAAATTGGTGGATATTATTTGGTCTATTTGAAAGTTATAGAGTCCAAAAGCTATGGTGTGAATATCTGAAAATTGATCACACCTGAAGTACTGACGGCCTATCTCATTTCTTGAGACCCTAACATGCCAGAAAAGTACAAATACCCCCCAAATGACCCCTTTTTGGAAAGAAGACATTCCAAGGTATTTAGAAAGATGCATGGTAAGTTTTTTGAAGTTGTCATTTTTTCCCACAATTCTTTGCAAAATCAAGGTTTTTTTTTTACTTTTTTTTTTCCCACAAAATTGTCATATTAGCAGGGTATTTCTCACAGACCGCATATGCATACCACAAATTACACCACAAAACACATTCTGCTATTACTCCCGAGTATGGTGATACCACATGTGTGAGACTTTTACACAGCGTGGCCACATACAGAGGCCCAACATGCAGGGGAGCACCTTCAGGCGTTCTGGAGCACCCAGGCCAATTCTGACATTTCTCTCCTACATGTAAAAATCATCATTTATTAGCTAGAAAATTACTTAGAACCCCAAAACATTATATATGTTTTTTTAGCAAAGACCCTAGAGAATACAATGGCGGTCGTTGCAACTTTTTATCTTGCACAGTATTTGCGCAGCAATTTTTTTAACGCATTTTTTTGGAAAAATAACTGTTTTGTGCTTTACAAAAACCAAAACAGTAAAGTTAGCCCAATGTTTTTGCATATTGTGAAAGATGAAGTTACGCCGAGTAAATAGATACCCAACATGTCACCCTTCAAAATTGCTCGCGCTTGTGGAATGGCGCCAAACTTTGCTACTCAAAAATCCCCATAGGCGACGCTTTAAAATTTTTTACTGGTTACATGTTTTGAGTTACAGAGGAGGTCTAGGGCCACAATTATTGCTCTCACTCTACCGATCGCAGCGATACCTCACATGTGTGGTTTGAACACCGTTTTCATATGTGGGTGGGACTTACGTATGCGTTCGCTTCTGCATGCGAGCACACAGGGACAGGGGTGCTTTAAAAACTTTTTTTTTTTTTTATTGTTCATTTTACTTTATTTATTTTAGTTTGATGCTTTTTTCCAAAAAAAAAAAATTTTGACCACTTTTATTCCTATTACAAGGAATATAAACATCCTTGTAATAGGAATATGGCATGACAGGTCCTCTTTACAGTGAGATATGGGGTAAATAAGACCCTACATCTCACCTCTAGGTTGGGAAGCCTGAAATTAAAAAAAAAAAAAAAAGATCCTGGCTTCGATCGTAGCGGTGAGTCGGTAGAAGCACCGCAAGGCGGCGGGAAGGGGGGACGTCCCCTCTCGCCTCCCATAAGAACGATCAAGCAGTGGAACAGCCGCTATGATCATTCTCATGGTGTAGGGAATCGCCGGCTGAAAAAGCTGATATCTGAATGATGCCTGTAGCTGCAACCATCATTCAGATATCTCCGCACAAAGTCAAGGACGTTGTATGACGGCCGGCGGGCGGGAAGTGGTTAAAACGCTTTTTTTTTTTTTTAACACAAAGTTGTCCATTTATACAATATTTCTACCACATAACATGTACATGCCAAAAATGACACCCCAAAATAGATTCTCCTGCTCCTCCTGAGTACGGCGATACCCCATGTGTGAGACTTCCACAGCCTGGCCACATACAGAGGGCGAGTACAGCTGAGCATGGCTCAGCATGGCAGGGTATGGCGGGGTATTGCGGAGTATGGCGGGGTATTGCGGAGTATGGCAGGGTATGGCAGGGTATTGCGGAGTATGGTGGGGTATTGCGGAGTATGGCGGAGTATGGCGGAGTATGGCGGGGTATGGCGGGGTATGGCGGGGTATTGCGGAGTATGGCGGGGTATGGCGGGGTATGGCGGTGTATGGCGGAGTATGGCGGTGTATGGCGGAGTATGGCGGGGTATTGCGGAGTATGGCGGGGTATGGCGGGGGCATGGCAGAGTATGGCGGGGGCATGGCAGAGTATGGCGGGGGCATTGCAGAGTATTGTGGGGGCATTGCAGAGTATTGCACAGCATTGCAGAGTATTGTGGGGGTATTGCAGAGTATTGCACAGCATTGCAGAGTATTGCACAGCATTGCAGAGTATTGTGGGGGCATTGCAGAGTATTGCACAGCATTGCAGAGTATTGTGGGGGTATTGCAGAGTATTGCACAGCATTGCAGAGTATTGTGGGGGTATTGCAGAGTATTGCACAGCATTGCAGAGTATTGCACAGCATTGCAGAGTATTGTGGGGGCATTGCAGAGTATTGCACAGCATTGCAGAGTATTGTGGGGTATTGTGGGGGTATTGCAGAGTATTGTGGGGGTATTGCAGAGTATTGCACAGCATTGCAGAGTATTGTGGGGGTATTTCAGAGTATTGTGGGGGTATTGCAGAGTATTGCACAGCATTAGTAGTGAGGGATGGCTGAGCATGGATGGATGGATGTCTCTGTGCAGCGCTGTGGGCACTACACATACAGCCCACAGCGCTGCAGACATCCATCCATCCCCCTCCCCGCTCACTGTGTACCGATCATTTGACGGCGCGATCACATGGTAAACGGCCGCGATCAGCGGCCATTTACCGGGATCCGTGATGCGCCGGGTCCCCTGGACCCGGCGGTCACGGATGTGTTCGGGTGCGCACCCCAGGGGGCGCGCGAGAGGGGAATTCTGGGAGGACGTCATAGTACGTCCACCCAGAGTTATCCAACCGCCCTGCAGCCATCATTCGGCTATGGGCCGGTTGGTAACTGGTTAAATCCACCGATCGGAATGGATATATCCCTACCGATAGCTGCCACCATGTCCCTTGGATCAGATCAGTCCCCAAGAGCCAGTTCCTGCGACTACGCAGGAACTGTAGTGATCTCAACACCTTTAAGACCCAAGCAGCGTCTCTGAAAAATAGGTTTCTAGAAAAGGGATATAAACCTTTAGACCTAGACAAGGAGATAGATAATGCTAGTTTAGTTGATCGCCAATTACTCTTAGAGGACAAACCTAAACAAGCAAATGAGGACTTTAAATGGTCCTTTATGACATCTTTCTCCATTCAACACAAACACATCAGAAGAATTTTTGAACACCATTGGGATGTTTTAAAAACTGATAAGATCCTGGGCCCTAGACTGCCCGGAATCCCTAAGGTAGTTTTTAAGGGAGCTTCATCCCTCCGTAATAAGTTGGCACCTAATGTGGTCAATCCTCCAACTAAACCTTCCTTTTTTCACAACCTGATAGGGTTCCACCCTTGTAAAAAATGCTTAGTCTGTCAGTATAATACCAGTGGTAGACGTACTAGTTACACCTTTTCCTCTAGGGTGAACGGTCGTACCTACAAGATAAAGCAGTTTTGCACATGTGCCATGACGGGGGTAGTCTACCTCTTGACTTGCCCTTGTGGCAAACAGTATGTGGGACGGACGATTAGGTCGTTCACTACAAGAGTCTCCGAGCATATCAATCTTATTAAGGCAGGTAGTACCAAGCACACTGTGCCCCGTCATTACAGGGAATTCCATGATCGAAACCCTGAGGGCACCCAGTTCCTCATCATTGACAAATACGTGGCTCCCTGGCGGGGTGGGTCAACACTTAGGGGGGTCTCCAGGTTGGAGACCTACTGGATTTATGAGTTGGGTTCCCACTTTCCGCAAGGTATCAACGTAGAGTGGGACATCAATTCATTTATTAATCAGGCATAGTTACTACATTCATGATCCTCCTTATTTTTACTTTATTTTTATTCCATTTTTGCATTTTCTGGATGAATTTTTCTGCATACATCTACAAGGGCGTATCATTGCCAGTTAGAGATTCTTGGTTATTAACACCTTATATATTTTGTCATTTTTCATTAGTTTTTATATCTCTAATGTGGTAGATGTTCCCCCTTCTGAAAGATTGTCACTGCTAGTTTCCCTTATATGTGTTGTAATATATAGGATGTAAGGGATGTCCCTCATTGGTAGTGTCACTTTCTATTCATACCTTTTAAAAAAAACGTTTTTAACTAACATCCTGTTAGGTCTTTTGCCCTTACCTAACATTCTATTATTATTTTGTATCTTTGCCGGATCTTCGGATCTATGGCATTTGATTTTTGTTTAATTCTCATTTATACCACCTCTGCTGACACTGTTTTCACTGCTAGAGCACCGGGACCTAGTTCCGGTCCTCTCTATCCCATCGCGGCCCTCCACGCAGGAAGTATACATGCCGCTGACGTGGACGAGAGGCTTGGCTTTGCTTGGCTTGGCTTCGCAAGTGACGGAGGCTGGCCGCGTTCTTCACATAAGCAAAGGACGTAAGATCCGGGGGCGGGGTGTGACGGCGCCCCGACCTATAGGATCTATCGGCTGAAAATGAGGATTGGTGCGCTGGCGGACTTCCTTCTGTGAGTCCCGCTATTGCGCACGGCCTCAGTGTCCGGCCGAGTCTAGTGGGCGGAGCGCGAGGGCACTCTGTCCTATGCGATCTGGCCGTGCCGATAAGGAGGCTTGGTTTGTATCCTGAGCACTTCCGGATCGGCCGGCCATAACGCTACCACTACTTATGTAAAATTTTTGTTTATTTCTGATTCATAAATTTAGGGTCAGCGGTATAAATACCGCTCACTGCATTGTTTATGTGGTATATTTTATATGCACTAATACTAATTCGAGAACCGGAAGTGACGTCAGTCGGTCACTTCCTGGGTTGTGACACTCCCAGTGGGGGTCATTTCTAGTTTAAATAGCGGTGGGATAGGGGGGTTCCACACCCCAGATGAAGGCTCGTTAGCCGAAACATGTTGGGTGGACCCCCTATGATCACCGCGTTTGATACAATTTGAGCTGTTTACGATCTTATATCATGTGAGTGTTCCCTTTTGATTATTCTAATAAATGCATGCTTTTTAAACGATATCATGCCATGTGAGCTTTATTTCTCTCATGGTTTTTAAAAAAACATCCGGTTGGCCTGCTGAAACGTCTGGACGGTTGAAGCTGTGACAGATCTTCCCTTCCCCCCTATTTGAAGTTGTGGATACCCGACGATCCATCTTGCCAGCCCTGGCGGCTAAATAAGCTTTTTGAGACTTGTAAGACGTATGTCTTTTCAAGTCCCCTGCTTCCCCTCCTCAGATGCTCTGGTGATGGTCCTGTCATATACTCAGACGTCTCATTTCATTTGATGTTCTACCTTTTCACCTACCAGAAGTTTTCCATTGTTGTTTTCACCAGTTAACCCTCAGAGACTTTTGGTGGTGGTTTTTGTCTTTTATCAGGAACACATTTTCTAAACATTTATGGACTTTTTCGGTTGATTTTTTATCCATTTATAATTTGGTCTTGTTTTTTCACTCTTCACTGGTGTATTGTAATTATTATATTTTACATGTTATTTTGTAACATATAGTGCACTTTTTGTATTGAGTCACTTTTTATTTAATTTTTAAGTATTCCTTGTTTATTTGCTGGCCATTGAGAGAGAGATAACTTTCTGTTTTCATATCTTTTATTATTTACACGCATAGCGCTACACTATATATTTTCTGGGTGTCTATAGTATGCCTGTAAAGGGGCACATGTTTCCCGTGTTTAGAACAGTCTGACAGCAAAATGACATTTCAAAGGAAAAAAGCCATTTAAAACTACTTGCGGCTATTAATGAATTGCCAGTCCGACAATACACATAAAAGTTCATTGATAAAAACGGCATGGGAATTCCCCTCAGGGGAACCCCGAACCAAAATAAAAAAAAAAAAAATGACGTGGGAGTCCCCCTAAATTCCATACCAGGCCCTTCAGGTCTGGTATGGTTTTTAAGGGGAACCCCGTGCCAAAATTTTTTTAAAAATGGCGTGGGGTCCCCCCAAAAATCCATACCAGACCCTTATCAGAGCACGCAGACACACACACACACAGGTTTATATCCACTGAGCATGTCCTTTCGCCATCCTAAAGCTATACTTTTAATGTAATGCCTATGTTTGACAGAATATGCTTAATAATTTACTAAGACTCAGTATTACACGATATGTTGTCTATGTCTGTTTTTCTTTTTGAGTAGGCCATTTCTTTGCTAATAAGCTAAGGAGGTCCTGAGGAAGCAGGTTGTGAAACGCGTTAACCCTTTGGATCAAACAGCAAGGATTATTGGTGGCATTTCATTAATATGGCTTACATCACACTATAGAATTATTTTCTATGCTTTTAAAATATATATATATATTTTTTTTTCAGATCTTTTATTTAATCAAAAGACAGGACTCACAAAATGAACGTAATAAAGATACAAAAGCATATATAATACAATACGGTACATCACTGTATGACATCACAGAAGGGAATGAAGATGGAAAACCTGGGTATCACTCGAGTCCAGACTGCACTGTACAGTCCTGGCCTATAACCCAACCACATTCAATATATTATCCATGCCCAGATGAGGGTATGTTCGCACATGGAATGCCTGAATAAGGGAATATTCCATGAGTCGCGCCTCTTTCAATTTTTTTTTATTTCTTAATCAAAAGGAGCAGAGATATATATCTGTCAGAGGATGAAGAAGAATTAGAGGAAGAAAGGATCAAAACTAGTGAGAAGAATGATTGAAAGGAAATGGGAGGGGGGGGGAGAAATGGGAGACAATGGGGAAGGGAATCAATGGGCATAAATCCGCAGAGTGTCCAGGAAATATAATGTTAAGTAATTGCGTCTCATAGGAGAGAGTCAAGAGCAATTTAATCAGCAGTATCACTATCCAGGAGAGCTTGTCCCTCATCAGAGAAGACAAGTTCCGTAAATTCAAAGTTTTGGAGTACCATTCATTTTGGTGCCTGGATGAAAGGACAAGGTCTTACATTTTGTTGATGTCATCTACTTTTCTAAGCCAGAGGCCAATGGTCGGTGTTCGTGGAGATTTCCAGCAAAGAGGGATACATTATTAATCTCTGTGTTTAAAAGGCCTAATTGCACTAATTGCACCGCTCAGGAAAAATAAAGTTCCCCAAAAAACATAAATAGAACACACACATATACATATACACACATATATACATATACACACACATTATATATTTTATATATATATATATATATATATATATATATATATATATATATATATATATATATTATAGTAAACTTTGGGGAATGATAGCTCCATGGGATTAAGTGCATAAACCGTTTAAACTTGAAACAAAAAGGCTTTTATTTGTAAGCAAATCAAAAATAAGGCTTTCTTCAGCACACAGGTCAAAAATATAAAACAAAGTCCGTTTATCTTCAGCATAAAATAAAGTCCGCTTATTTTCAGCACAAAGCGAATTAAAGGAAAGACACATACAATTTTGTAGACGGGTCTTCGCCCCAGAGTTTTACGAGTCCTTATTGAATCTTTAGCAGCCTCCAACAGGTTCTCAGCTCACCACGGCAGGTGCAATCACATACTCCTCCTCACCACCACCTCTTCACTACTTCCTGTCTTTTATGAGCTGTTTCCTGGAGGCCTTTAACCCCCTGTGTGCTGAATCCCTGTGGTCAGGGGAGGAGGCTCTTTGCCATCTGAATATCACTTCAGAGCCTCCCAAATTCCGGGTCCCAAATAACTCTCTATTAAGATACATTCTGGGTGACCCCCTGAACACTACTGCGACTCCCTTAAAGGGACCACAACCCAAATACTGGTGCTATATAGCACCCGTCCAGGACCTAACCCTGGCGTCCTGTACATACCCCCCCCTTGTTCAACACGGAGGTGTTGGAGGCACCACTCGACATCATACAATGGACTCGGGAGAGGGCATCGGCGTTCTGATGCTGTCTCCTGGGTCTGTGCTCTACCACGAAATTGAACTCCTGGAGAGAAAGGAACCACCTTGTTACCCTGGCATTGGTGTGCTTGTTCTGTCTCATCCAGGTCAATGGGACATGGTCTGACACCAAGCGAAACCTCCTACCTAGGAGAAAATATCGCAGAGAGTCCAAGGCCCACTTGATGGCCAGACACTCCTGCTCCACCACAGCGTAGTTTCTCTCCGCTGCCGTCAGTTTCCTACTCAGAAAAACTATGGGGTGCTCTTCCCCATTGACCTCTTGAGACAGGACTGCTCCTAATCCTTCACTTAAATCATCTGTCTGTACTACAAAATCTTTAGCAAAATCCAGAGCTACGAGCATGGGCCTAGTTAGGGTAGCAGCAACCTGCACCAGGTCGATCCCTGCATGGTCCCCTGACTGTACCGCTACCACCAAGAATACTTGTTCTCTGTCTCTCCAGGGTTTCAACAAACTTACGTGATAGATCTGGAATGGTTTTCTTTTCCCTGGCTGGTGTATCTTGTAGTTCACCTCACCCACTTTTTCTACTACCACAAACGGACCTTGCCACTTGGCCAAGAACTTGCTCTCCACTGTAGGTATTAGGACAGCCACCTGGTCTCCTACTTGAAAATGTCTAATTTTAGCCGACCGGTTATACACCCTTCTTTGGCAGTCCTGAGCCTTCTGCATGTGCTCCTTCACCATCGGCATCACCTTAGCCACCCTCTCTCGCATTTGAGCGATATGCTCTACCACGGTTTTGTGCGGTGAGGACTCACTTACCCACGTTTCCTTTACTAGATCGAGCAACCCCCGGGGCCTTCGTCCATACACTAGCTCAAATGGTGAGAAGCCCGTGGACGCTTGTGGAACCTCCCGGATGGCAAACAAGAGGGCAGGGAGTAACATATCCCAATCCTTCCCGTCTTTCTGGACCACTCTTTTTAACATGGACTTTAGAGTTTTATTAAACCTCTCAACTAGGCCATCGGTCTGCGGGTGATAGACGGACGTCCGCAACTGCTTAATCTGAAATAGTTTGCACAAGTCCGCCATCACCTTTGACATAAAAGGGGTGCCCTGGTCCGTCAGTATCTCTTTGAGGAACCCAGTTCATGAAAACATTTGAAATAATTCCCGGGAAATGGCCTTAGAGGAAGTTTTCCTCCAAAGGGACTGCTTCTGGATACTAAGTTGCGTAGTCTAGGATGACTAATATATATTGGTGCCCCCTTGCCGACTTTACCAGGGGTCCCACGAGATCCATAGCGATCCGCTCGAATGGAACCTCACTAATTGGCAAGGGTATCAGAGGGTTTCTATAGTGGGGCACTGGGACAGTTAACTGGCAAATGGGACAAGATGCACAATATCTTTTAACCTCGGCCTTCACCCCTGGCCAGTAAAACCGGTCGGTTATCCTGACCTCTGTTTTCTCTGCCCCCAAGTGTCCTCCCAGTGCATCGTTGTGGGCTAGATCAAGGAGCATCCGCCTATACGGTTGGGGAAACAGCAACTGCTCTACAGTTTCCCCTCGGCTTTCAGCCACTCGATAAACCAAGTCCCCCTTCAATGCAAAATGAGGAAACCTCTGATCTGCCCCTGGTATTTGTGAGACCCCATCAACCACAGAAACCTGCTCTCGTGCATTGACCAAGGTAGGATCCTGCAGTTGGCCGGTGCCAAATGCACCCCTGGACACATCCAGGTCTGGGTGCACTGGCCTTGAGGATGTTTCCCCTTCACCCTCCTCAACCTGGAACTGCAACGGGGAGAGCTCCTCATCGTCCTCCCCCAGCATAACGTGTAATGGGAAGACTCCCCCTCCTCAGAGGTCAACTCGGTTTTGAGACCTGAAACATTATCATCCAAATTAACATTCTCTACAATTTCATTATCAGTGACGGGTATCTCCATATTAGAGGAGTGTGTTGTGGGGGTTTCAGGCCCAGACCCCTCAGACTCTGTCCCTTCCAGGTCCAGTGTCCCCAGTTCTCCTGGCTGTCCTGGCAGCCCCATCTGTACCTGGTTCCACAGTTCGAGGAATAGTGGACAGTCCCAGCCTACTATGATATCATGTATTAAGCTCTTACCACCCCAACCTCTTGTGTTACTGAGGTACGGCCATAAGCAACAGTCATCGGGACCTGGTGTCCCCATGGTTACACACAACGCGTAGAGTCTTACTGGGCCAAGGCTCCCAATCACACTGGCATGTACAAGTGTTACCATGCTACTGGAGTCCAGTAGAGCCCTGGCAGGAAGGTGGTTTACCCACACTTCACACTCAAACCTTCCTGCCACCAGATCAAGATGAGTGGCACACACTCTTTGCACATAGAAGGAGCTTCTTCGACCAGTCTCGCATTCCATGGGCTTCTCCTGAAGTGGGCATTGTGCCAGGCTATGCCTACAGGACTGACATCGCCAACATTGTAGGTCTCCCATCCTTGGGACAGGAATCAACCTTCGAGGTTCTGCAGAAGATGACGCAGGTTTGCGGGTTCCAACATCTGGCAGGGCTTCTCTCCTAGGTGCTGTGGCCGGTCTGGTTGCCCTTGGTGTGGGTTCCGATGCTTGGCAGGCCCAAGCAGGTCCTCCACTACAGTGTACCTTTCAACCAACTCAACCAGCTGGTCAGCGGTTGCAGGGTCTCCATGGCTTACCCAGCGCTGTAGGTCATCTGGCAGGGACCACAGGTACCAGTCCATCACCACCCATTCCACCATTTGTGGGCCTGACAACTTTTCTGGCTGCAGCCATTTTTTAACCATCTGCACCAGTTCATGCATTTGGGACCTGGGTGGTCAGTCAGTTCTGTACTAGCAGCGATGCACCCTCTGAGCCCGGACGGCTGTGGTCACTCCTAGGCGGGCAGGATCTCTGCCTTCAGACACTCAATCGCTGATGTGCTCAGTTGGGAGGTCAAAATAGGCCTTTTGCGGGTCACCGGTGAGGAAAGGGGAGATAATGCTGGTCCATTGATCACGGGTCCACCCCTCTCTCTCCGCTATCCTCTCAAAGGTAGTGAGAAAGGCCTCTACGTCATCGCTGGGTGTCAGTTTTTGTAAGAAATGGCTAGCCCTCATAGACACTTGGTTGCCAGTGGCGACGACCGCTTGTTCTCGTCCCTGAGCCAGCCGCTGTACTGCCTCCTGTAAGGCAGTCACCTGTGCTTGAGCGGACTCCTGCTGAGCAGTAAACTGGGTGGCTAGCAACCGTGTGCTTTCCTGTTGTGCAGATACAGCCTGTGCCAGGGCCCGCTGCTGCTGAGCCATAGTTTCCTCATGGCGACGGTTTGCATCTGCTGAAGCTTGCTGCTGGGTCACGGTGGCTTGTGCCAAAGCCCTGATGACCTCCTCCATGTCTTTACCTGCTGCTTGCAGCGTCTGAGCTGACTTTACCCAAGACATACCATTTGTACACTGTCTCTTTAAATGTCAGTTTTTGGTTTTAAACAGTTTTTGCGGCTGCAAATGCACTTTTGCCAGCATCCAAGACACCAGTTGTAAACTTTGGGGAATGATAGCTCCACAGGATTAAGTGCATAAACCATTTAAACTTGAAACAAAAAGACTTTTATTTGTAAGCAAATCAAAAATAAGGCTTTCTTCAGCACACAGGTCAAAAATATAAAACAAAGTCCACTTATCTTCAGCACAAAGCAAATTAAAGGAAAGACACATACAGTTTTGTAGACGGGTCTCCGCCCCAGAGTTTTGGGAGTCCTCATCGAATCTTTAGCAGCCTCCAACAGGTTCTCAGCTCACCACGGCAGGTGCAATCACCTACTCCTCCTCACCACCACCTCTTCACTACTTCCTGTCTTTTATGAGCTCCCAAATAACTCTCTATTAAGATAGAGAGGACTGCGAGTCAGTCCTCTCCTGATTGACTCTACTCCCGGAATTCCTCACCCATTCTGGGTGACCACCTGAACACTACTGCGACTCCCTTAAAGGGACCACAACCCAAATACTGGTGCTATATAGCACCCGTCCAGGACCCAACCCTGGCGTCCTGTACAATATATATATATATATATGTGATGTATATGATGTACAGTCAGGTCCATAAATATTGGGACATTGACACAATTCTAATCTTTTTGGCTCTATACACCACCACAATGGATTTGAAATTAAACAAACAAGATGTGCTTTAGCTGCAGACTTTCAGCTTTAATTTGAGGGTATTTATAAATCAGGTGAACGGTGTAGGAATTACAACAGTTTGTATATGTGCCTCCCACTTTTTAAGGGACCAAAAATAATGGGACAGATTAACAATCATCCATCAAACTTTCACTTTTTAATACTTGGTTGCAAATCCTTTGCAGTCAATTACAGCCTGAAGTCTGGAACGCATAGACATCACCAAACGTTGGGTTTCATCCCTGGTGATGCTCTGCCAGGCCTCTACTGCAACTGTCTTCAGTTCCTGCTTGTTCTTGGGGCATTTTCCCTTCGGTTTTGTCTTCAGCAAGTGAAATGCATGCTCAATCGGATTCAGGTCAGGTGCTTGACTTGGCCATTGCATAACATTCCATTTCTTTCCCTTAAAAAACTCTTTGGTTGCTTTTGCAGTATGCTTCGGGTCATTGTCCATCTGCACTGTGAAGCGCCGTCCAATAGCATTTTGCTGAATATGAGCAGATAATATTGCCCAAAACACTTCAGAATTCATCCTGCTGCTTTTGTCAGCAGTCACATCATCAATAAATACAAGAGAACCAGTTCCATTGGCAGCCATACATGCCCACGCCATGATACTACCACCACCATGCTTCACTGATGAGGTGGTATGCTTTGGCTCATGAGCAGTTCCTTTCCTTCTCCATACTCTTCTCTTCCCATCACTCTGGTACAAGTTAATCTTGGTCTCATCTGTCCATAGGATGTTGTTCCAGAACTGTGAAGGCTTTTTTAGATGTTGTTTGGTAACCCTCTGTATTCACTCTGGTGAAGTCTTCTCTTGATTATTGACTTTGACACACATACACCTACCTCCTGGAGAGTGTTCTTGATCTGGCCAACTGTTGTGAAGGGTGTTTTCTTCACCAAGGAAAGAATTCTTCGGTCATCCACCACAGTTGTTCTCCGTGGTCTTCCGGGTCTTTTGGTGTTGCTGAGCTCACCTGTGCATTCTTTCTTTTTAAGGATGTTCCAAACAGTTGATCTGGCCACACCTAATGTTTTTGCTATGTCTTTTTTTTCAGCCTAATGATGGCTTGCTTCCCTGATAGTGACAGCTCTTTGGATCTCATATTGAGAGTTGACAGCAACAGATTCCAAATGCAAATAGCATGCTTGAAATGAACTCTGGACCTTTTATCTGCTCCTTGTAAATGGGATAATGAGGGAATAACACACACCAGGCCATGGAACAGCTGAGCAGACAATTGTCCCATTACTTTTGGTCCCTTAAAAAGTGGAAGGCACATATACGAACTGTTTTAATTCCTAAACCAGTCACCTGATTTGGATGTAAATACCCTCAAATTAAAGCTGAAAGTCTGCAGTTAAAACACATCTTGTTCATTTCATTTCAAATCCAGTGTGGTGGTGTATAGAGCCAAAAAGATTAGAATTGTGTTGATGTCCCAATATTTATGAACCTGACCGTATATGATGTATATGACACAAGTACATAAAAGCAGCAGGATTCTACTTAACGATTGATAGGCATATACCATCCACCAGAGTCCACACCACGTTAAACACACTCCCCCAGAGGTTCACACTCACCAAAGGGATGTAATTCAAAAGCCTTGAACAGGTTTCTCCCATTTGGTCCAGTTATCCCAAACAGCTCATCGCCCAGGATGGTTTATTTGTGTAAAATAAGGCTCCACATAGCGTGATACCGTTTTAACAGTTTATTCAAGACGACCACCCCCTTTTTGATTTATAAAAATAGGGATGGAGATCAATTGATTTTTTTGCATTGGCAGTGTTTCTCTGCTGTCCATGTGTGAGGTCTGTTTTGGTTGGTAGTGTACCTTATATAGGGTCCACACACTCGTGACATTTATTATGACATGTCTACAGCACTTGGCAGTATACCTGACATTGTACTATAAGTATAATTCAATTTGATCAACAATACGTTTATATAACATATAATAATGACATATGCAATATCGATAACATGCCCATTTTTTCTAATTATTTATATATTAAAAATAATTTTTCTACTGGGACTCTGTTGTTCTATATGACTCTATCTGCACTGAGGCTGGTCGGGGATGGGGGTGCCCCTTTTTCCTGTCTTGATTCCGGAGCTGCGATGCGCAGCAGTGCTTCCCTTCTGAGTCTCTTTTGAGATATTGGCAGGGGGGCCCTCCTGTGCATCGGCGTCATGATACGACCTGTTTGTGGCGTCCTTTGATGCCGCAATACCGGGACGTCCTTGGTCCATCTCACACCTGAGATGGGATTGGCGGGGCTCCACTTTGGTGCTTGCGCCAGTGGTGGATTTCACTGCCAACTCCGATTCTCATTCGACGTTGTGCATGACGTTGATCGGGGACCAGCCCCATACCTGGATTACTTAAGCAGGTGAGCTTGATTGCCTTACCATTTCACTATGTGTTTGACACCAGAGAGGCAACACATACACGTAAGGTATGCACAAATTTTTTTCTTTTTCTTTTTTTTTAGCCTTTTTTTTTTTACACATTTAATACACCCAAGTACCATTGTGTATGTATATTTATACACACATAACATTCATTAGAATATACACATATCATCATATATATATTTTTTTTTTTTTCTCACTTACACTTATGTTTTTTCACTTTTCAAATTTTTTTCACCTTTTATATTTTTCTCACATATGTTTTTCACATTTTTTTACATATATTTTTTCCAGAACACCATATTTGCAATCCTCCCCACACTGGTGTAATGTGTTGTGGCAGTCGGGCATGCCATGTGGGTGGTTTCCTGGCTGGGGTGTGGTCCCTTGCCTCAGCTCCGGAACAGACAACCATTTGGGGTCCTATCTTTCTCGCTGCCAGCCAAGTACAGTGTCATAGCCGACCTGTGAGTATAGATTTCTTTCTCCCCATGAGGTCTTTCCTCCCCTTAAAGGGGTAGGACATATTAATTAATATTACATATCCATTTGTATTTACAGTTTACTTCTGTTCCCAACTCCTGAGTCCTGATGAATGGCAGATAGCCATGAAACGCGTCGAGTTTCCATGGGGCGCTCAGTCAAGCCTGGCTTACAACCTATTCAGTGGCCCATATATATCTTTCATTGAGTAGTATGTAACCACTCATGTGTATGTGCATCTATCTTACAGCAGCTCTGTTGCATATAGGTTACCAATGCCTATTAATAGGAAATACCTTGTATTATACTCTATTATTACTTACTATCTCTTATGTGCTGCCAAGTTGACATATGTATCTATTACATTTATGCCATGTGTATGTGCAGATATATGAAAATATTTTTTTTATCTGTTTTATATTATTGTTACAAATAAATAATGTTTACCAACTACTCTACCTCCACAAGTCAATTGCCTCATTTAAAGTCCCACATCCCCCCCCCCCTTTTTTTTGGTTACGTACTCGGGATGGAGGTACATATAATGTGCCTTATTTAAAGTCCCAAACTCCCCCCCTTTTTGACCACTTACACAACATAAATTGTAACAGACATTCGGTTGATTAATCAAACTGTGTGTTATCACCAATCAGTATGGAATGCCATCTGCCATCCACCGCATCCATTGCGTTGAAAGTACACACGTCACTTCTGGTCGCCGTAAGGTAATGCTCTGATGCGACTTCAACAGAGAGCATAACCAAACGGCGCGACGTCCCAGCATTTATAGGATTACCCAGCATTTTTTCTAACCCCCAGTAATCACCGCCTTACTTTGCAACACTGCTCGTTAATGGAATCACAATCACAGGGGGACTCATTCAATACAAACAGCTGGCCTGTTCATCCTACATTTCATTTAAAGCAAACTGACATACTAGCAAACCTAGATACTACCTAGTAAAGCTCAATGATGGATATCTCCTGGCAATACAAGAGTTTGCCCTGTATGGTTATATAATCTGAACAAATAATGCATTTAAATTTTCATCTGATTAAAATTAATAGAATTAATAAAATTGTTCACATGAAATAACAATGTAAACTCCAATATGAGAAATATTATAGCTTAACTAATACCAAATATATATCAGCAAGTGAAACATTTGTAATATATGTAATATAAATGTAATAACAAACTAGAATAAATCAATCCAAGTCTAAATTTCTAGCAAACTGACATACTTGCAAACCCAGATACTATCTAGTAAAGCTCAATCATGAATATCTCCCAGCAAGTGAAACATATGTAATATAATTGCAATAAGAATGCAATGACAAACCAGAATAAATCAAGTCTAAAATGTAAAAAATATACATAATAACTATAAGAAAAGAGAAGATCGAGGGATTGTTGATTATACTAACTCCAACATTGGTAAATTATTCATTTAATAAAACAACCGTTAAAAAAAAAAAACATGAAATTCATAAATAAAACCTATATATCACTGATAAAACAGTTAATATCAAGTGCCACATTTAACCCTTTGGGCGCAAGGGTATCAGAGAGAAAGATCCATTTCGTTTTGCGCTTTGATAATTCTCTTACTATATTAAAATTGTTAATGAACCTCTCCGAGCTGATTTAATATGGTCTACACCCCAAAATTTCAGACTGGACGGATCCTGATTGTGGAACATCTGAAAGTGTAACGAAACACTATGATCGCTAAAACCTAATTTTATGTTTTGAACATGCTCTGCAATCCTAATTCTTAGTAACCTCTTTGTGCGCCCAATGTACATCAGCCCACATGGACATTCTAAAGCGTAAACTACATGAGTAGTATTACATGTAATGAATTCACAAATTTTTAATTCTCTACCATTAGAAGGTGAAGTGAAACTCTCCAATCGTCTCATTGGCCTGGTGACCTCTCTACATGCTTTACATTTTCTACATGCAAAAAAGTCATCACGGTCCCAAAAGGATGGAGGTCTGGTGGGCGAGTGCAGAATTTTCTTCCCCACTCTATCACCAAAACTGGGAGCCTTCCTATATATAAATGTAGGGGCAGCTGGAAGTACTGGTTTTAATGTTTTGTCCAGACACAATATATGCCAGTGTTGATTGAAAATTGCTTCCACCTCTTTATACTGTGAATGGAATCCTTATATAAGGCCCCATTCATGGCTATTATCATTATTTCGGGGTATTCCATCTCTCAAAATGACTTCTCTGGGGAGCATAGACACTTCCTCTACCAAAGATTCTAATTCAGTGATTCTCAACCAGGGTTCCGTGGAACCCTAGGGTTCCTCCAGAGGTTGCTAGGGGTTCCTTCAGCATTGGGCCATTTCTGCCTCTCGGTTCCCACCGACACCATTGATCTTTTTAGCTATCTGTAAGGAGCTAATTCTTCCCAATGACCACAAATGTAAGGACCATTCTTCTCACTGACCATCACACTAATGTATCATGAGTTGTAGATTTCTAATTTTTAGCAGGGGTTCCCCAAGACTGGAGAACTATTTCAAGGGTTCCTCTGTGTTAAAAAGGTTGAGAAAGGCTGGTCTAACTGCTGAGGGTTGTAACCCTTTTATACAAACCTGCTTTTAATAATCTGGGACTGGATGAGAAAGTTGCTTGTGATTGAACAGTTCCTTTTAACCCTCATAATTTGTCCTTTCGGTATGTTCCTCAGCCAGAGGGGATGGTGTCCACTCTGCAAAGGAAGATAACTGTTCCGATCAGTGGGTTTAAAATAGACCTTTGTCTCCAAACAGTTATTGTGTCTGTATACATTTACATCCAGGAAATCGATCTGATCCTTACTCCATTGACTAGATAACTTGATGTTGTTATTATTATTTGTGTTTAGATAGTCGATAAACTCACATAATGATGCCTCCAACCCTTCCCATATAAAGAATAGGTCATCTATGAACCATCTGTAAAAGACCAGTTCTTTCCTCTTATTTCCAAATACAAATTTGTCCTCCTATTCTCCCATAAAGAGGTTTGCAATACTGGGTGCAAATTTTGCGCCCATAGTGACCCCTCTTTTCTGGGAGAAGAACTGGCTATCAAACCAAAAATAATTATGAGAAAGACAAAAGTCAAGTGCATTGCGTAAAAAATATTTTCTGAGTATATGGTAAATCATCTCTTTTGCTTAAGGTCCAATTGAGGGCTAATAAGGCGTCATCGTGTTGGATAACCGTGTATAAAGAGGACACGTCAGCTGTTACCAGATACATCTCTGTATTATTAGTTACCTCCACATTCTCTAAAAGTTGCAAAAAATTCTTATGCCGCGTACACACAATCAGTTTTCTCGTCGGAAAAAGATATGACAGCTTTTCTGACAGGATTCCGCTCCAGTATGCCTTGCATACACACGGTCACGCAAAAGTTTGCTGAAATTATGACAGTCAAGAACGCGGTGACGTACAACACTATGACGAGCCGAAAAAATGACGTTCAATGCTTCCGAGCATGCGTCAAATTGTTTCCGAGCATGCGTAGGGATTTTGCGTGTCGGAATTGCCACAGACAGTCACATTTTCGGATAGGAACTTTTCCCGACCGAAAAAATTAGAGCATACTCTCAACCTTTTGCTGTCTGGAATTCCGCCAGCAAAAGTCAGATGGAGCATACACACGGTCGCATTTTCCGACGAAAAAATCTCATCGGTCTTTTGCAGGCCGAAATTCCGACCATGTGTATTAGTGTCCTTCAGGTAAGCCTTTGTTTCAAGTACACTACTCTGGAGAAACTGATCCAAATACTGCCCCAACATTGATGTAACACACCCAATACCGTTAACTATAGGTTTGGCTGGAGGGTTGACTGGGTCTTTATGTATTTTAGGAAGAGTGTAAATCAGGGGTCTCAAAGTACCAGCCCATGGGCCATTTGCAGCCTGCGGACCTGTTACAAATGGCCCACAGGCAGGGCCGATCCTGGGTGGGTGGCAGCGGCTGAGAGCTTTCTCTCTCTGATCCTCCCTCTGCTGCTGCAGCCCAGTGCGCACAACACAGGAGAGCAGAGTGGAGGGAGGAACCGCCCATCGCCCCTCCCACCTGTTCTGTCGAGAAAGGCCCCCATCGAAGTGCCCGGGCTGAAGGCACATGCACCATACATAACATCACAACAGCTGATTTTACCATCAGCTGATTTTACCATCAGCTGTTGTGACAGCGAGATGGCACAGGCGCACAATAGCCGACAGAATTTTTTTTTTCTGTCAGATTGTGCTCCGCGCTCCCGTGGCAAGTTCCTGTCCATGTGGGCAGATTTATGGGCACTTGGGGGGCGAAATTACATGGCCAGTGCTGCAAAACTTTATGATGGGCAGATTTCTACATTTCTTGTGGGTGGATTTATGGGCACTTTGGGGAGGAATTAGATGACCAGTGCCCATAAATCCACCCAAAATGTGTAGAAATCCACCCATCAGGGACATGAACTTGCCACGGGAGCTCAGGGGTGCGTGGAGCACAATCTGACAAAAAAAAGATTCTGTTGGCTATTGTGTACCTGCGCCGTCTCGCCATCACAACAGCTGATGGTAAAATCAGCTGTTGTAATGTTACGTACAGTGCATGTGTTGCGCATGAGCCCTTCAGCCCCGGCACTATTGGGGGCTTTTCTCGACAGAACACCTGGACGTAATACCACAACAGCTGATTTTACGATCAGCTGTTGTGTCAGCGAGACAGCGCCTGCGCACAATAGCCGACTGAAGACATTTTTCAGTCAGATTGTGCCGAGGCACGTTCATGTAGGTGAGGGGCGGAATTTAATATGAAGGGGCGGATGTTTTCATTGAAGGCCAGTGCTGATCTAACATGAAGGGGCGGATGTTTTTAAGGTTGGCCACTGCTGCAAAAATGGGGGCAGAATTTTAAAGGAAGAATAGCAGATAAAGATTTGTTTAGCAGATTTGTTTGGGCATCGTTAAAAATTCTGCCCCCATCTTTGCAGCACTTGCAGCACTGGCCATCATTGAAAACATCCACACCCTTCATGTTAAATTCCGCCCCTCACCTACATGAACGTGCCTCAGCAGCAGGAGGCACAATCTGACTGAAAAATGTCTTCATTTGGCTATTGTGCGCAGGCGCCGTCTCGCCGACACAACAGCTGATCGTAAAATCAGCTATTGTGCTATTACGTACGGCGCATGCGCAGTTCGTCCCAGGCACTATTCGATAGCAGGCACTTCGACAGAACACTGGCCCTGGATCCAGGGTCCTGCTGCCACCTCAGGGAAGAAGATTGTGGCGTTCTCAGGGTGCCCTGCCACTAGGCCTGTGATGAAGCCAGGACCTGACAGGAGAAGAGGACTCGGGAGGCAGAGGATCAGGCCACCAGCTGACTGCCAGGAGGAGAGGTAAGTGAGCCATCACACAGAGGCTGAGCAAAGTCCTTAGTTGTGTGACTGGGGTTGAAATTTGTGAAGAGGGGGTATTTGTGGATTGTGTGTGTGTGTGGGGGGGGTGGTATTTGTGGAGTGTAAGGGGGGGATATTTCTGAAGTGGAGTGTGGGGGGGGATTTGTGGAGTGTAGGGGGTAATGCTGGGGTTTAATATTGACACCAGTGCTGGGGGTTAATATTGCACCCGCTGATACCAGTGTTGAGGGTTAATTTTGCGTCCGTTGACACCAGTGCTGGGGGTTAATATTGTGTCCACTGACACCAGTGGTGGGGGTTAATATTGCGTCCACTGACACCAGTGCTGGGGGTTAATATTGCGTCCACTGACACCAGTGCTGGGGGTTAATATTGCGTCCGCAGACACCAGTGCTGGGGGTTAATATTGCGTCTGCTGACACTAGTGCTGGGGGTTAATATTGCTTCCGCTGACACCAGTGCTGGGGGTTAATAGTGCGTCCGCTGACACCAATGCTGGGGGAAAGGACAGGTTGCATGCAGCCCCCATTGGATATTGGTATACAACAACTACTTGGTGCTAAATATTTCCTTTCTTTACCTGTCAGCACTCCGGATTGGTGACCTGACTCTACCAAAATACTTAATTCCTCTCTGTACTGCGGGGTAGATCTCTATCCAACTTTTGATAAGTCTCATCGTCTGACAACATTTCTGTTAACTGCCCTTTATAGAATTCCTTAGATAAAATCACCACCCCGTCCCCTTTATCTGCGGGCCTTATGCCCCGTACACACGGTCGGACTTTGTTCGGACATTCCGACAACAAAATCCTAGGATTTTTTCAGAAGGATGTTGGCTCAAACTTGTTTTGCGTACACACGGTCGCACAAAGTTGTCGGAATTTCCGATCGCCAACAACGCGGTGACGTCAAGCACGTACGACGAGACTAGAAAAGGCCAGTTCAGAACCAAGCGCGGCACCCTTTGGGCTCCTTTTGCTAATCTCGTGTTAGTAAAAGTTTGGTGAGAGACGATTCGCGCTTTTTCAGACTCGTGGCTTTCAGATCGTTTTCTGCCGTTCAGTTTGTGCTTGTGGGTTTGTATCTGCTCTTCAGTGCGTGCAAGCAAGTTCCACGTGACTTTAATTAGTCATTGTGTTCTTGTTCGTTCGTTACTGTTTTTCAGGTCGCTCTTCACAGGCCTTGCTGTTCTTCAGTGCGTTCTGTTACTTCGTTCTGAGCAGCCGACCGTTTTCTAGCCATGTTGCGTATACGTACTCCTCGTAGAGTTCGTGCTGTGCGGGGGCTTGGTGTTGGGGTCCTGACCTTGACACAAGTCCAGTCCATGAACAGGGTGGGGAGGAGTTCATGGACCAAGAATTGGTTGCTTCAGCGTGACCAGTTCTCTCATATGCCTTTGCTCCGTGAGATCCGTGAGAATAATCCTGACGATTTCAGGAACTTTCTCAGGATGACGGACCCCGTATTTCACCATTTGTTGGCTTCGCTGACCCCTTATATTAGCAGGCAGGATACCTGCATGAGGCAAGCCATCACTCCGGAGCAGAGGTTGGTCGCTACCCTGTGGTATTTGGCGACAGGGAAAAGCCTGCAGGACTTGAAGTTCTCGACAGGCATCTCCCCCCAGGCTCTGGGTATCATCATCCCAGAGACCTGTTCTGCCATCATACAGGTCCTGCAGAAGGAGTATATGAAGGTAAGATTTTTATCCTTTAATCTCACATTTTATTGTATTTAATGTTTGCTAATATATTGTATTTCTTTCCTCATTCCCTAATTACCATGATTGTAATATGCTGTGAATGTCCCCTTTGTCCTCATGCATGCTGGATTTTTATGTAATGAATTTTTTAGGTCCTTCATACAGATTGTCCTTCACTAACCTCTCCAGCATGTTCTCTCCTGGCCCTATATTCACCTCATGTAGTCACTTAACAATGTATTTTATCAGCTCCATAGTAGTGCTTTACCCCAAACACCCCCTAAAATGTTTGTAAATGTTATTTGAGCTTTAAATTCAGGCAGAGTGGCAGAGGCTTTTTTTCTGTGGTGTCCCCAAATCATTTTTAGTAACCCTCCCTCCCCCAACTGCTAAGTCAGCTGATCCCAATTCTCTATCCTCAATCATCTATCTGCTGACGTTGCCAAACCCATACACACTATACCCATCTCTTTTGTGCTCTGATTTATGGATGAATTCCCCAAAGCATGTAGTGCAAGGGCCTGCCTGTATATATTCCAATGGTACTGTTTGAATTTTTAAGATGCTATTATTATCTTGAGTCAGGTAATAGCAGAATGTTCAAATGTGCTCAAATGTGTACAATGTGTATTTATATCTTTGTATTCGGACACTTCTTACCTGTCCAGTGGGCTGCCAATAGTGTAACTGAGGGGCTGTTCCAAGTAATACCCTGTATTTAGGCATTCATCTCTCAATGAAGAGAAGAGGGTTACCTGTCCAAGATTTCCACACCCCCCATAATGTTCGAAATGGCCCATGAGAGGGGGGGAGGGGGAATATGATAGGTGTACCTTATACTTTGGTGTTGTTAAATTCCTCTTAATAAATGCTATCTGGAGGTTGCCCCAGAATGTTTGTGCCTAATCTGCTTGCCATGTTTCTGTGCAAAAATATTAATTTATTTTTGTTTTCCTCAACAGTTTCCTTCCACGCCACAGGAATGGCAGACTGTAGCCTCCCACTTTGCCCAGCGGTGGGACTTTCCTAACTGCGGAGGGGCAATTGATGGGAAACATCCCACCACCCAACTCGGGGTCGTACTATTTCAACTATAAGGGGTTCAATAGTATTGTGATGTTGGCGGTGGTGTCGGCTAATTACGACTTCTTGTATGTGGATGTGGGGAAGAATGGCCGGATGTCCGATGGTGGAGTCATCACCCAGACGGAGTTCTACAGGTGTCTCCAGAATGGCAGCTTGGACTTGCCAGCTCCAGAGGACAATGTGGAAGGACTCCCATTCATGTTCGTTGCTGATGAAGCCTTTGCGCTGGGGGACCACCTGATGCGGCCATTCTCGATGAGGACCCTCACCCCAGAACAGAGGGTTTTTAATTACCGGCTGGCCAGAGCCCGAAGAGTGGTGAAGAACACATTTGGAATCCTGGCCAGCCGGTTCCGCCTATTTCTGACACCTATCCATATGGCGGAGTATAAACTGAACCATATTATACTGGCGTGCTGTATTCTCGATAACTTTTTAAGGAAACATTTGGCCAACTATGCTGGCTCAGTTGAGCCTGAGGCCGGAGTGATAACTGAAACACTGACGGCGCTTGAAAGCGGCCATCCTGGCTTGCCCTCCCTGAGTGCCCGTGATGTCCGGTTACGATACCTGGAGTTCTTTGCAGGTAGGGGGGCCATCAATATGCCTTCAAATTTGTGAAGCCTTTTTCCAATTAAAAAAAAAAAAAGAAATTCTTTGTGGACATTTACTGCTTGTGTTTGTTTTAGCTGACCCTGACAGCAATGTGTGTAGTCCTGAAAATGGTGTGATTGTGTAACCTTATACAAAGCAATGTTGGCTGTTATTTACTAAAGGCGTATACACTTTTTATACTACAAGTGCTCTTGAAACTGCAATGAAAATGCTCTTGTAGTGCAAAGAGGATTTGCCCTTAGGAAATAACCACCATTTTTTACGAAAACAGCAATTACATCACCACAAAATGTTGTCGCGTTGAGACAATAATCCACACATTCTTGATTAACAAACTTTTTAATACCTGCACAATCACATGTGCATTTAGAAACGGTTTTTAGAACAAACCAACATGTTTGTTGTATAACAATTTTTGGGGTGGCATTATCAAAAATAGAAATGTCCATTTACGATAAAACAGGCCTCTGTAAAACCAACAAGAAAGACAAAAAACTTGAACTTACAAAGTTCACATATGGTAAAAGCTGAAGGCAATATCAGACATGAGTATTTAGGAACTGTGTTTGATATTGCATTCAGATGGGGTCAAATCACCCCTTGAAAAGCCAAATTTGGAAGATGCCCACCAATTTACGAATGTCAACATGTGCGACCTGCCATCACGGGGGATCAAGGGACGTGTTTTGGGGGAGCAAGCCCTTCCTCACCGCTACTTTATTATTGAGGAAGGGGTTGCACCCCCAAAACGCGTCCATTGATCTCCCGTGATGGCAGATAGCACATGTTGGCACACTGTGTGCATCCTCCAAATTTGGCTTTTCGAAACATTTCAAAAATATTTTAAACATTGTACCAAACCAAAGTGATTTTGTGGGGTATTAAATTCGCCCCAAAACATCAATGATGTTATTATTTTTTTTAATCACATCATTGATTTTTGACTTGAGGTTCTCCAATTCTAAATTACACCCCATGATCTCCCCGATCAGCATCTGGGCACTTTCTGATGTGAACGGATCTCGATCCCTAACAACACGATCACCTAAAAAGAGAGAAAACAAACAAAAACAGGTATCAAAAATCTGCCAGCATCCATCTCTTACCTGAGTCTGTGGTCGCAGACACTCACCTGTTGTGGTGCCTATTTCAACCACATCTTCTTCCTCCTCCTGCTCCACTTGGGTTGGGGGTATTTCACCTTCTTCCACAGGTGGGGGGTCTCTGGTCTCCTCGGATGAGGGGTGTCCTCCGAGTCTTTTCTCCCCTATGTAAAACAAAAAGGGTATAATTAGCACACAGTGATTTGATGGCAGAACTATAAATAGGAAACATTGCTTGGAAGAGGGGTACAATTGTTAATTTTAGCAGAGTTCAAAGATGTCGCTTTTTTATTGTCCTTTGTCAACCTGCAATACTTTACCTGTTTAGTACAAGCTTCACACATGGAGACCCCCCTATAGTATACACTGGAGCACCTGTGTGCCCCCCCTAATAAAAATGGTGTTCTTGTGTCCCACACTAGTGCTCCAGTGTCCAGATGTGAAAACAGCTGTTGAGTGTCCTCTCCTTACACAGAATCTAGTTTGCTTTTCATTCTAGTAACAAACCCATCTACACAACCAAATATTTTGCATCCAAGTAGGCCCTAAAAAATGTAGGAAAATGCATATGGCCTAAACAATGGTGTTTTAGAGGGCGAAAAAAAAATGTTTGATACGAGCGAATAATGGGCCCATGAACATTAAAATTGACATTTGAAACTGTACAATTAAGAAAAGCATATGGAGCAGCACGAACGTAATAAAGACAAAAAGAATAGGAACACAGCACAACTTCTTACTTTTTTGCAGCACTCTCCGGATCTTTCGGTACTGCTCGGGCTCTCTTAATTTTAGGTCCGACCACCGCTTCCTGAGCTGATCTTTCGATCGTCGTACCCCAAAATTCCTGTGCAGACTTTTGATCACTTTCGCCATGATCTTGGCCTTTCTGATATTGGGGTTGGGGTAAGGCCCATACTTCCCGTCATAGTCGGCCTTCTTCATGATGTCCACCATCTCCAACATCTCCCCAAAGGACATATTTGTGGCCTTAAATCGTCTCCTTCTGGATCGGGACGTGTCCGGATCCGGGCTTTCCTCCTCCTCCTCCTCGTTGCTATAATTAGCACGCACCCGCTCTGACTCCGCCATGTGCTCTTCACCCACTGCGCCGAACGAAAAGGGGCGGGGAATAGACTAGAAAGAACGTCAGGGGCGGGCGGAGTTACACGCAGTGTGTATAAAGCGTAACACCCGTGCGTAGTACGTACGATCTGTGAGCGGAGGAAGGAGCATTGGACGTGCCGATAGTAAGAACGAAGGTAAGAGACAAACTTGTGCCTATACTGCTTCTAGATTGAGGCCTATATTGTAACAAGATTAGGAGAGTTTTGTCTGACATTAGGCTTTGTCTTGTGTTGTGTCTTGCAGTGAACATGGATATCTTATTAAAAGATAATGACTTCATGTCACTATTCATTGATATGTTAAGGGATCTGCCATGTCTGTGGGAGATCAACAACCCACATTACAAGAACCAAACAAAGAGGAAGGCAGCACTGGATAAATTGTTGGAAATTGTGAAGCAGGTGATCCCCACGGCAGACACATTTTTGAAGATCTTACTTGGTGGCCTGAGGAGTACATATGTAAGGGAGCGCCAGAAAGTCCAGGATTCGCAGAGATCTGGAGCAGCAGATGACATCTATGTCCCCAGGATGTGGTACTATGACAGGCTGCATTTTCTGGCAGGCCAGACTGAACCCAGGTCATCCCTCTCCAGTCTTCCTTCCACGCTTCCTTCCCCCCCGGCTGAGGCTTCTGACGCCCAACCTGGGCCTTCCAGGCAACAACATGTGGAGGAGCCCAGCTTGAGCCAGGTATAGCATTCCTCTAAATATTGCTGGTTGTCCAATCAATGATGTTAACTAGATGTTAGTTTGGAGTACTAATTTAGGATTGTGATTGATGATGCAAAAACTAAAACCATGTCCTTTTTTCATACACAGGGAAGTCTCAGCCAGGAGGTGGCTGGGCCGAGCCGCCTGCCTGATATGCCGGTCCCTCCCCAACACCTGGAAAAGAGAAAGTGGCAGGAGGAGGAGTGCCCTAGAGGAGGCTGCCATAGGTCTCTTTTGGAGGGCTACAGAGGCCCTGGGAGCACCACACACAGTGGAGGAGGACATTGCTGCCCTCATTGCCTCTAAAATGCAGAGGATGGAGGAGGGACAACAACTCATGTGTGAGTCGCTCATATTGGAGGCTCTTAATAAAGGTATGAGGGGCCAAATTACATCTCAGACTCACAGATGGTCCTCCTCCTCCTCCTGCAGGTCCTCCTCCTCCTCCTCCTTCTCCTCCTCCTCCTCCAGGTCCTCCCAGTCCTCCTCCTCCTCCAGGTCCTACTCCTCCTCCTGCCACATCTCCAACAGCACAGCCACAGCCCGGAATGAAGCGTAGAAGGAAGACCAGAAAGTGATGACCCTGGATCCAGTCCGGTCGTCCAAAAGATGCAGCCTCTTGTGGTACCACAGCCTGGGGACACAGATGTCATCTGCTGCTTTCCGGATCTCTGGGACTTCTGGACCAGACTGCCCTCCCTTACATTCCTCAGGCCACCAATTTTAATGTTCAAGAATTGATGTCTGCCGTGGGGGTCCCAGGCTTCGCTAATTTCTCATGTTGATCCAGTGTTGCCTCCCTCCTTGTTTGGTTCTGAGCCCTTAATAAAGGAATTTTTGTTGGAATTATACTTGCCTATGTGTGTTTTACTTCAAAAAGGACAGTTGGTTTGTGAGGATTCAGGTACATTTCCAAAATACAATGTGAAATTAACAAGGGACACCAACAACAAACAATCTCCTTGAGATTAAATAATAAAAAATATCAATGGTGTTGTGGTAACTTGACACACAAAACACACACAAAAATATTCTGGAGTCAAACTAAAAACAACATTAAACAAAGATCAGCCTTGGAAAAAATACAAACATAAAAT
The DNA here is from genome assembly GCF_042186555.1 of Aquarana catesbeiana. Lineage (NCBI taxonomy): Eukaryota > Metazoa > Chordata > Amphibia > Anura > Ranidae > Aquarana > Aquarana catesbeiana. The sequence goes on from NC_133335.1 coordinate 128,750,034, forward strand.
CTAAACCAAATATGGCTTAAAAAACAAAAAAAAACCAAAACAAAAAAAAAACATTCTGTCAGATGTGACAAATAACAATATATTCAGGGAATCCCAATAAAAAAACAAAAAAAAATGTTTGTGAGAAGTCTGTGTGAATATGAGCAGCAAAACTACTTCATTCTTGTCACATTATAAAAAAGAAGAAAGTGCGCTGTATTAAAACATTTTTAACATTGCAGCATGACGAAAGTGCTGTATCCATTGCGAACGCAAGTTTACCCGACCGAGCTGTTCCGTGTCGGAATTTCTTCTGAGCATGCATGGCACTTTGTGCGTCGGAACAGGCCACACACGGTCGGAATTGACGCGATCGGATTTTGTTGTTGGAAAATTTTATCTCCTGCTCTCCAACTTTGTGTGTCGGAAAATCCGATGGAAAATGTCCGATGGAGCCCATACACGGTCGGAATTTCCGACAACACGCTCCGATCGGACATTTTCCATCGGAAAATCCGACCGTGTGTACGGGGCATCGCAATTATATCTCTCCTTTTTTCCAGCTTCTCAATCCCTTCTTGTACATACCTTGGGTTGACATTTTGATTAGGCACCACTTGTTCTAGATCACGCAAAACCAGACTTTTAAATACTTCCAGATGTTAAGTTGCAGTGTTTGGAGGATTGAACAAAGTTTTTTTACGCAATCCACTATCCACTGCTCTGGATGTGTTATTTTCAATATTAGTCAGATGGGGGCTCTTATTTAATAATTATTATTTTTTTATATTTAATTTCCTTGTGTATTTATGTACATCTATGTACACATCAAACTTGCAAATTGATCTCTTCAAACCACATTTAAGTCCCAGATGTAAAATATTAGTTTCTTTAGCAGATAATTCCACATTAGTAAAGGGGATATACCACCTACTCGGTCTCTCTCCTTCTTTTTTTGGACCCTGTGTCCTGCCCTACAACCCCTATTTCTTCTCTCACTGATGGGCCCTGCTGTTGCACATTGCCCCGCTACCAATAGGGTTGTTCCTGCCATTGGAGTTCCCTGTGATTGGGGCCTATTTGGGGGTGAACAAATAGTCTCCCCCTCCTGGGTGGGTAACCTCGACCCCTCCTCTGAAAACCCCTTCCTCCCCCTAAAAAAGGATGTGGTGTTTGGGGGAAATTCCTTTCTCTATGATTCCACAATGGCTCAAATCTATGTGACACTGGTACCTGATAGGTATTGTCATAAACAAAGGGCTTTGGGATCTCCTGGGGGCCGCCTCTACCTCTTGCTTGTCCCCTTTGATATCTCCCTCTTCTATTTGGCCGCAGATCATACAGTGGAGGACAGGAGGATCTGCCATTTTCCTTATTGCAAAAAAAAATTTGTACTGGAGTTTGGGGAATCTGAGGCCTTACTGTATGAGTCAACATTTGATCACTCCTGTTGTCATTAGTATTAATGGGATTTAATGTCTGTTGCCATAGATAAATAGAATTAGATTTAAAATTTCCAAGATCCAGATGAAATTTCTTTATTTTTTCTTTTGTATGTCCCTATCGATCTTCTCTAATCTCTTCCTAATACAATTATTAAAATTTATGACTTGTTGAGATTCGTTAATGGGGTCAAGCTGCTGCTGCAGATTAGTGATCCTGCTTTCCAATTTTACCATCTTTTTCTTTTTCCTTTGCAATACAAGCTCTTGCAGCTTTAAACCAACTCCATTAAAGATTTCCAACCATCTTACAACGATTCTGGGTCATTAAGGCTATTCTGAGGGACCTCCCATCTTAAACTACGTACTATAATTTTCTCTTTAAGATAATAAAAGGTCACAGCAATATGCTGGACCACCATGGGATAGCTCAAAGGAGATCTGCAGTATCCTGCTTTGTTCTATATTACAGGTTTCCAAGGGTTGCTGCAATATCCCTGGGCAGCAACAGCTATGGGATTGGTGCAAAAACGGAGCAGCTGATTGGTCAAATCGGGTCTTTAAGGCCCGCTTGGAGAAAACCTATAAAAAGGACTGCTGAGGTATTCTCACTGACCGTTGGACCAGACAGCAGCGGAACTCCCTGCAGCATGAAGCGCCGTTCGCCTAGCAACCGCGAGTCTCTCCTACGCCACCTGTTAGAGAAAGCGGAGAGTGAAGGCGGTGAGGAATGGCTGATACGATGCCTGGAGGAGAGTGACTTGTCTCTGCCTTCGTCCACACCCCTTGAAGCGAAGGAGAAGCCGGCCCCGGTCGGGGGCGGGACGAGATGTCAGCCAGGTAGAAAGAGGAAGTGTATTAGACCAGCTGCTTCTCCTCGCCCGACAGGCTGGGAGGGAGCCGGCGGTATGGTATCACAGAGTGCACCTCATGAGAGGAAGAGCAGCGCTACTCCACCTTCAGCTGAAGCAAGTGAGCATACAGCAGCAGTTACTGAGGGTGAGAAATACATGTTACCTCATGTGTCTGAATTTTCCTGTTTAGTTGATTCATTATCTACAGTGTTACAAAGATTCAAGGGAGCACACACTAGTGGTGCTAACAATGTTATGAAAACAAAAGGAGCACAGGTTTCTGGTGCATGTGATACTTTACAATTACAAAGAATGAATAGTGGTGAATCTTCAGGGGCACAGGTTACTGGTGCAGAGCATGATATGCAGCTGAGTGGTGCTGCTGCTAAGAAATATCAGAGGGCACAGGTCCCTGGTGCTGATGATACGGTTTATGATGGCATGGATATATTACATTCAGGGGCACATTCCTATGGTGCTGTAGATAATATGCAATGCTCAGAATTTATGAATGATGTTGGTTCAGTTTGGCAAGGTTTGTGTGAACCTGTTTTACACGATGAAGATAAAGAAATGATAACACAATCTAAGGTTATTAACCCTTCATTACTGGTTAAACCTCCCTTACCTCTTAGACCTTCAGCTTTAACGGTCGTGGAATCCTCCTTTAAAGAGCCCCTGCCATGTGTTTTGTCACCATTAGGCTTTCATTTGCCTAAGGTGGTGAAAGAAAAAATTTGGAGGGGCGAATTTCTGGATATATTATCACTTTTACCTGCTGCAAAGGAATTTTTGTCCAAAACAGACAAGCAAACAGGCGATAGGTCCGAGGAGGATAGGAGGAGGGCTATCCCTAAAACCTTCCATAACTGGCTACAGGCCTTTTGTATTTATGCAGCAGTAATGGGGGAACGCTTCCCTGGCAAATGTTCAGGTTTATTCCAGCATGTGGATATAATTGCGGAGGCTTTTCGTCATTTTGAAGGAACTGCATGGTACACATACGACGAGAATTTCCGTCAAAAATTAGCAGTTCACCACTCATTACATTGGGGGTCAAAAGATGTGAGTTTATGGTTAAATCTTATGTTACCACCTAGACACCAGTTCACTCCTAGATTGACATCTAGTCCTCAAAATACGTTTCAGAAAGGCTTTTGCTTTGCCTTTAATGAAGGTCAATGCAGATTCCTAACAAATTGCAAGTATAAGCACAAATGCTCCCATTGTAATGGGAACCACGCGGCCAGTAGGTGTTTTCGTAAATTTGCGGCGTCCTCTTTTCAGCTGCTTCCCAGAGACACTTATGGGAAAGGCACTGACTCCAGTGAAGCTAGCAAAAATGCTTCCATGGTTAGAGCGTTACCCCGATCGTAGGATGGCGGCTCTGCTAATTGAAGGTTTTTCTTGGTTCCATCCTTTAAGCGAGTGGGTTACACTATGGTCAAAAATTTGAAATCTGCTAATACATATGCTTAGGTGGTTCAGGATAAAATCTCCAAGGAACAGGCGGATGGCAAGATTGCAGGCCCCTTTCCTTTTCCTCTATTTTGAGATTTTCGTCTTTCTCCGCTAGGTATAGTTCCTAAAAAGGAAAGTGGGTGTTATCATATGATACACCACCTTTCTTATCCCTTAGAGGTTTCAACTCTTTAGGTTTTCAATTTATGGGCCAATTTTACTTTGACAAATGTTTGCCCATGGGGTTCTCATTGTCTTGTTTTTACTTCGAAGCATTCTCCACCTTTTTACACTGGGTTTTGTCGGAAATGTTACCCCAAGGAGGTTTCCTCCATTATCTGGATGATTTTTTATTTATTGGCCCATATGGCTCCCCTGCCTGTTTAGAATCCCTACAGATGTTTTTCCATTTGTGCAAAGACTTTGGCATTCCTCTTGCACATGAAAAAACAGTCCTTCCAGCTACTTCTATCGAATTTCTTGAAATTACCATAGATTCAGCTTCTATGGAGTTTAGACTCCCATTGTCAAAGATTCTGAAAATGAGATCGTTGATCTTGTGGGGAGGAGCCATATTGGGGAGGAAGGTCCTTCTGAAAGAGGCTCAATCGTTACTGGGTCTTTTTGCTTTTACAGCTAGAATTATTCCTATGGCTAGAGTATTCTCTTGCAGGTTCTCCCTGGCCATTAGGGGTCTTAATAACCCTTATTCCCATATTCGTATTTCCAAGGGTATTAAGGATGATCTTAGGATCTGGGATGCCTTTCTGTGCAATTTTAACAGTTCTGCAATATGGCAGCAAGAATTTTCTGATAACAATCAACTAGAATTCTTTACAGACGCGGCCGGGTCGTCGGGCTTTGGTGCATTTCTGAATGGTCATTGGTGCGCTAGCAAATGGCACGAGGAATGGCTGCAGAAGGATGTGCTTCAGAACCTCGTCCTTCTGGAATTATTCCCGGTCATAGTTTCTTTGGTGATTTGGAAGGATGTTTTTACGAATCGTAGAATCAAAGTTCACACTGATAACAAAGGTGTTTTCTTTGCTGTAATATGTTATCCTCCAAATCTGAACCTGTGATTAAGCTGCTACGTTTTGTTGTCCTTCACTGTATGCGTTATAATATTTGGTTGAAGGCTGAACACATAGCTGGTGTACGAAATAAGATTGCCAACGCTTTGTCTCGTTCACAGATCCAGAAATTTCGGGAATTGATACCTATGAGTATATAACTAATAAAATTGGTGGTGCTCACCGTGACACCACTTATTTTGGTCTAAATGTATTTCAGCCAAGGTGGCTTTATATTTATTTAAATTTGTAATGTTCAATTTAGCCCCCATGGATAACACTGTGGCCATATAATTCCACTTAATAAATATGTTTAAATTATGATATTGTGTTGTCTCTTTTATTCTGAGTACCTTTGTGCTGGCCCATGTTCTATAGTAAATATGTCCCACCAAGTCCTAACTTGTTTCTCTAGAGCATTACCCAAGGCCACAATTGTAATTGACTTGATTTGTAGTTTACTCATTCACTGTGAATAGATTATTAAAATCTTTATGTCTATTAGTTAGAAACTTCAAAGCATCCATAGCTGCTGAGAAAATAGTAAAACAGTATTAATCTCAGTGTCTAAAAGGCCTAATTGCACCGCTCAGCGCTCAGGAAAAATTAAGTTCCCAAAAAAACATATACCGATATATAGAACACATATATGATACAAATCTATGTACATAAAAGCAGCCGCTAAATAAAACAGAAATATACACGTAAGTAAAAAAAGTCCATAGTCCATATAGACAAAGTTCCAATACTCAAAGCAGCGATCAATCAAATAAATTAAGTTAACTAAGTTGGTATTGCGTCTGTTACATCAAGGTTGGGGCAGTAACCTTGATGTATTTGGATCAGTGTAGTGTATTTGAAACAAAGGCTTACCTGAAGGACACTTATGCCCTGTACACATGACCGGTTTTGCCGTCAGAATAAACTCCGAAGGTTTCTCCGAAGGAACTCCGACGGAATTCCATTCAAGCGGTCTTGCCTACACATGGTCAAACCAAAGTCCGACGAAAGTCCAGAACGTCCAGAACGCGGAAATGTACAGCACGTACGACGGGACTAGAAAAAGGAAGTGTAATAGCCACTGCGCCACCCTTTGGGCTCCTTCTGCTAATCTCGTGTTTACCTTGTGTTAGTAGAAGTTTGGTTAGAGACAATTCGCGCTTTTCAAACTCCAGCTTTTTCAGATTGTTTTACTGCTGTTAAGTTTGTGCTTGTGGGTTTGTATCTGGTTTTCAGTGCATGTAGTCAGTTCATATCTGGTTTGTCAGTGCGTTCTTCTCCGCTCGTTGCTGATTTTCAGCTCGCTTTTCACAGGCATTGCTGTTCTTCAGTGCATTCTGTTAAAAGTTTGTTCTGCCCAGCCGACCATTTTGAAGCCATGTTGCGTGTACATACTCATCGTAGAGTTTGTGCTGTGTGGGGGCTTGGTGTTTGGGTTCATTCTTTTGACCCAAGCCCAGTCCATGAACAGGGTGGGGAGGAGTTCATGGACCAAGAATTGGTTACTCCAGCGTGACCAATTCTCGCACATGCCTTTGCTTTGTGAGATCTGTGAGAATAATCCTGATGATTTCAGGGTATTATCTCAGGATGACGGACCCCGTTTTTCACCGTCTGTTGGCTTTGCTGACCCCTCATATCAGCAGGCAGGATACCTGCATGAGGCAAGCCATCACTCTGGAGCAGAGGTTAGTCACCACCTTGCGGTACTTGGCAACTGGGAGAAGCCTGCAGGACCTCAAGTTCTCAACAGGCATCACCCCCAGGTTCTGGGGATCATTATTCCAGAGACCTGTTCTGCCATCATTCAGGTCCTGCAGAAGGACTATATTAAGGTAAGTTTTCTCCTTTAACATCACATTATATGTATTTAATAAATAAAAAATATAATGATGCGCTAGAGTGTGCTAAACGTGCCCCTATCCCGGCACACAAAGATATAGTACATATACAAATCAGTACAGAGGTATCTGCCACACTTATATACTATATCGCATAAAATAAATAAACATAATGTGCACAAATAAACAGCGCATTTAGCATATAAAGTAATAATACTAATGATAATAATAATAATAATAATAATAATAATAATATAATCAATAATTACTTTTGCTTCAAATATAATTCATAAGTGCAAACAAATGCTAAAGAGCGACATGTGCCAACCAAAAAGTGCTAAGTGTCCCACAATGCATATGCCTAATAGGCCATCATGAAGTAAATAAATATATATTGAACAAAAAGTCCTTCAAAGAAGTACTGATAAGTGATCTTCAGTGATGATGTATTCAAACGTGCTTAAAATCCACGTGCCACAGCATGCGATGGTGAAACAAAAGTGACCCCCCCAAGGTAATACGCTCACCTTAGGGGATATGACTGAGTCGCTAGACAAAGTCAGGAAATGCTTTTGAGCCACCCTGGGCTCTATGTGGATCACAGGATTACAGGCTCCAGCACGGGTTCATACAATAAACAGGAAAAAAGGAAGGGGACCGTATAGTGAGATATCGTTTAAGATGTTTATTCCAAGGATAGATAAAAAACTCTCCCCCAAAAGGGGGGTACTCACATTTTACAGGTGCATCAGTGCACCACTCTGAACACACATATAATATGGTTGTATCAGTGAGGGTATGGAGTCCGTCCCAGCACCGACAGCTGCTGCTGCCTAACACTCCGTCCTGGCCCCTCCCCTACGCGTCTTCGACACAGGGCATACGTGTCAACAGTTTCCTTCAACGCCACAGGAATGGCAGGCTGTGGCCTCTCATTTTGCTGACCGTTAGGACTTTCCCAACTGTGGAGGGGCTATAGATGGGAAGCATGTCCACATTGTGCCACACCCCATTCGGGGTCTTACTATTATGACTATAAGGGGCTTAATAGTGTAGTGTTAATGGCGGTGGTGTCGGCACAATATGAATTCCTGTATGTGGATGTGGGGAAGAATGGCCGGATGGAGGAGTCTTCGCCCAGACAGAGTTTTACCAGCGTCTCCAGAGTGGTGGCCTGGCATTGCCACCTGATGCGGATAACGTGGAAGGACTCCCCTTCGTCTTTCTTGCAGATGAAGCCTTTGGTCTGGGCGAGCACCTGATGAGGCCATTCCCCCAAAGGACCCTCACCCCGGAGAGGAGAGTTTTTAACTACCGACTGGCCAGAGTGAGGAGAGTTGTTGAGAATGCCTTCGGGATAATGGCCAGCCGGTTCCTCCTGTTTCTGACAGCAATCCATATGGTGGACTACAAACTTTTTAATAAAAAAAATGATCAGATAAAATCTTGAAATTTCTTTATTGCTTGCTTTTCTTTTTGGCTGTCTCCTAGGTTCTCTTATTGCACTTGTAGTGCCAATTGGATTTTCCTTTAGTAAATAAGCCCCATTGTCACCGTAAACACAAAATGACTTACAAAACTGGTATTGAGCATTGAAAGAAGAAGCCACACATTGTTGTTTTTCATAATTTTTACTCTGTGCACATTCACATGTGTGTTTATAAAATATTTAAAAAATTTTTTTTTTTTTTTTACAAACAGGCATGTTTTAAAACATAACATACACAACTCTGGAATTTACAAAGTTCAACGTATAAAAACTGAAGGCAATATCAGACATTATAGTGTCAAAAATGTCTTGATATTGCTTTCATCAGATGGGGTGATGTCACCCCTGTAAAAGCCAAATTTTGAAGATGCACACAACTTGGGAGTCCAAATGGGTAATGTCAACATGTGCTATTTCCCATCATGGGGGATCAATGGATGTGTTTTGGGGGTGCAACCCCTTCCTCTCACCTACTAGAGTTACGAGGAATGGGTTGCACCCACAAAATGCGTTCATTGAGATCCCCTGATGGCAGATAGCACATGTTGACACACCGTGTGCATCTTCAAAATTTGGCTTTAAAAATGTACAATAACAAACTTTTTTGGGGAATCTAAAAAAAATTAAAAAACAGGATGTGATTAGGGAGAACTTTAGATTCTCCCCAACACACCTATCATGTTCTTCCTTTGCTGTTCCATAATGTTAAGTTGATTTTAAATATAGTCAATTTCCCCATTCCATTTCATTATTTCCTGGATGAGGCTTTGGGCGCTGGCCCTAGTGAAAGGTTCCGCCGCTTCCTCTTCCAACCAGCACATCACCTAAAAATTGGTTAAAAAACATGTATTTAGAAATATGCAGGCATACATAGATTACCTGAAGATGGGGTGTCAGACACTCACCTGTTCGGGTGCCCATCTCACCCACTTCCTCCACCTCTCCTTCCTCCAGATCCTCGGGGGGGGCTTGGGCTAATTTGCCAATCTGGTTGGCAATGTCGGGGGTCCCTGGTGTCTTCTGAGTGCTGTATGAGTCTTTTCTGCCCTATGAGAATGAAACAAAAAGGTATACTTAGCACACAGATATTTGAGTCCAGAAATAGGAATATGAAACATTGCTTTGAAGTGGTGTACAATTGTTTGTTTGGGCAGAGATCTAAGTTGAAGATATGATTAATTTCCTTTTAACCAAGCTGGAATACTTATCTTTTTTGCCCAAGTTTCACAGATGGAGACACCCCAAGTATCCACTGGAGCACCTGTGTGGGTTACCCTAAAAAATGTGCTCCGGTGTCCCACACTAGTGCTCCTGAGTCCAGATGTGTAAACAGCTGCTGAATGTCCACTCCTTACATTCCACTGAATCAAGTTAGCAGGTTTCAAAGACATCTAGACAACAATGTCCTAAACTTCTTTTAATAAGACAAATTAGCATGACCAAAATGTAGTTAAAACCCTGTATCAGCTAAATACATCGTATTTATTTGCAAACGAACAATGTTTCTTACGAATGATTACTGTCCCCGCGAACATGAAAGTAGCTATTTGAAAACGTACAACAGTAAAGAAAAGCACATGGAGCAGCATGCAAGTTGATAATCATAATAGGAACACACGACAAGTACTTACTTTTTTGAAGCACCTTCTTTATTCTTCGATACTGATCCGGCTCCCTCAGTTTAAGGTCGGACTAGCGTTTCCTTAATTGGTCTTTGGAGCATCATACCCCAAAATTCTGCTCCAGAGTGTTCACGACTGTTGTCATGATTTGGTCCTTGCGCAAATTGGGATGGGTGTACGGCCCATGTTTCCCATCATAATCCTCCCTCCACAAGATGTCCACCATCTCCACCATTTCTTCAAAGGCCATGTTGGTCACCTTAAATCTCCTTCTCCTGGATCCGGACGTTTGGGACTCCAGGCTTTCCTCCTCGCTAGTTGAAAAATTAACAACCACCTGAGTCTCTGCCATGTTGCTTCTACTGAGCACCGAAGAGAGAAGGGGCAGGGAATATTCTTTAAAAAAGAACGTCAGGGGTGGACAACGCGGGCGGAGTTTCATGCATGCGCAGTGTATATAAAGCTAACACGCATGTGTTGTACGTACGATCTGTGTGTGTGTGTGGGGGCGACCGAACGGAAGTGGGGAGCGTGCTAAACGAAGGTAAAATTTGAACTTGGCCTATCACAGTGGCCTATACTGCTTCAAGATTGAAGCCTATATTGGGATAAGATAATGAGAGTTTAGGCTGATATTAGTGTTTTTGTCTTGTGTATTGTCTTACAGCAAAGATGAATCCCTTTAAGGAGCCAGAATTCATGGTCAGTTTCATAGACAGATACAGGGAGTTGAGGAATTTGTGGGAGGTGAAACACAGCTTATATTATAATAAACCAGCTAGGAGTTCATCACTGGAGCAACTTCTGGAATTTGTGAAGACTCGGGTCCCCAATGCAAACATCAAGTTTATGGAAACTAAAATTGGGATCTTGAGGAACATGTATAGGAAGGAGCATATTAAAATTAAGAAATCCCTCAGATCAGTAGCATCAGCAGCGAAAGTGTATGTACCCAAACTGTTTTACTTCAACAAACTTCGGTTTCTGGACAGACTGAAGCCAGGGAATCACTTTCTACCATTCCCTGCAGATTTCCCTCCACCGTTCCCTCAACCCCAGCAGAGGCTGACGAGGAACAACCTGGGCCTTCCATCCTGGAAGAAGTGGATGCGCCCAGCTGGAGTCATGTGTATTATTTGTAGACATATTTATTGCCCTAATATTAATGATGTTAACTAGATATTAGAATTGCTTACAAATCAATGATTTTATACAAGAAATTATGTATATGTAGCGCTGGTATTTTTGTCTACTAAAGCAATGTAATGTGAAGGTATAGACAATGCATATATTGTTATTTGGCTCCCCCCAGTGGTGAAAAATGTGAATAGACGTTTTTAATTTCACACTCAAGAATTCACAGAGCATGACAGGAAGTGACTTAATGTTTACTTTGTGGGAAGACTGACCTACCCATAATGCCCTCTCACCTACCCATGAACACTGAGTGACTGAAGTGCATGCTGGGTAGGATAAAAAAAAAAAGAGGATCGCAGACATTTTCTTTCTCTTCTGGACACGTGGCCTGCCTGTCGGGACCACGGAGGAAGTGTTCCAGAGAGCGCGGCCTACTCCAACTGCAGAGCGGAACGATCAGTGTCTCTGTTTTACATCTGTGTGCTGCAGAGACAGTGTGACCAGGTCAGGAAGGATCCAGAGACACCTGACGGAGCCATAGGAGGGTCCCGGTCATCTGGCGGAACAGAAGCTGTGTGATGGTTTTGGCTATAAGCAGGACAGAGACAACCGGAACAGAGGTTTCCTACTCTTCCAGGCCTAATTTGGTGAGAGGGCTGCCGCCCATAATTCTTAACGCACTTTTATACACTTAGACCCATACATCAGAATCGCTGGAACCTGCAGTTCCACGGAAGAGGTCTGATCTTATTAGACTGAGTTTAAGCAGGCCTCAAGTCTATACTCCGCTGAGAACTGACACTGCAGCGTTAAGAGACAACTACACCGGAAGCAGTTTTAAGTGATATACCACAAGAACAGTTACAACAATTACTCTACACTATCCTTTGTCTGTTAAACCTCTTGGATTACAATACAATAGCTAGCAGAAGACAGAAGACTAAAGACTACATCTTTTATTGCAAGGCCTTGCATTCAATCACTATAAGGAAGGACTGTATTAAAAAGCAGGTGGAGCTCCTTAGCAATTGTGTCGTGCTGGGTGGATAACTTTGCATTGCTGTGTTTATTGCGGCATGCTGAAAGTGGGAAGATACTCAGAGTCAAGACATTGTCATTCTGAGCATTGGTCCCACTTGGAGACGCGTTTGCAAGGGTCATCCAAGAGTTCCTTATATGTTAAAATTGTTGTGAATACCAAATACCCACTATGCTGTCGCATTACGTCTATGTGACGATATAACATTATAATCATTGTTTTTTTATGCCAGTTCCAGTAAAGAACACATTCTGGTTAATTACAATTGGTGTGAAGCGTTGTTCCTTTTAACTACAGGTGGAACAACAGATACCAAGGTAATGGTAAAGGTACACTATCGTTTTATGTTACATTGTGTGATTATCCTTTATTGCTAGCTTCACACCAACACTGCACCATAGCTGTGTCAAGGGGATTGAGACAAGTATTGGGGGTGTAAGAGCAGAGTACAGGCCCAATAAAAACCAGCAGCTCCTTCGGGGGTAAGTGCTACATATACATATCACTAGACAGTAGTGGCCAAAAATGTTGGTGACCAGCTTGAAAAATGCTGGGGTCAGAATGATAGTCTTTTCTATTTATTAACATTCAATTTGCAAGTCATGAGATTGTGTGTGATTGATGAAGCAAAAACTACAACTATGTCCCTTTTTTATACACAGGATGACCTCAGCCAGGAGGAAAGTCTGGAAAGCGTCACCCAGGAGGAGGCCGTGCCCAGTGGCAGCCAGGAGGAGGCCGTGCCCAGTGGCAGCCAGGAGGTGGCTGGGCCCAGTAGGAACCTCACACAATCCCAGGTGCCTCCCCTCTGCCTTACCACCAAAAGGCCCAGAGAGGGGACAATGATGGAGGAGGCAGCACTGGGCCTCATTAGGGAAGCCAGCGATTTCCTCAGGAGCCCCCACAAAGCTGAAGAGACCTATGGCTCTATGGCTGCTATCTAGCCACCAGGTTGCTGGAATCGGAGAAGGGCCAATGCCTCCTCTGTGAGAGAATTATTTTTGATGCCCTTCAGAAGGGGTTGAGGGGCCAGCTGACTGAGAACATCAACATATATGAGCAAGCCCATCCTCCTCCTCCTCCTGCCACAAGTCCACCACCAGAGCCACAGCCTCCAAGGAAGGCTGCAGGGAAGGCTGCAGGGAAGCCTGCAGGGCAGTGTGGAGGGAATGTTGCAGCAAAGAGAAGAAAGTGATGGCCTAGTTTCAGTCTGGTCTGACAGAAGATGCAGGCTGGTGTAGTACCACAGCCTGGGGACAAATATGTCATCTGCTGCTGGCCTGATCTCTGGGATTCCAGGACCAGATTGTGCTCCCTATTATATGGACTCCTCAAGCTTCCATTTTTCTTTTCCACAGACTTGATGTGTACCCTGGGGGCCAAAATTCCAAAGGTTACTCCAGCGTTGACTTCCTCTTTATTTTGTTACCCAGAATAAATGGATATTTTATTTTCAAGAAATACTTTCCTATGTGTTTTTCTTTAAAAAGGATAGTTTGTTTGTGAGTAGGCAGGTACATTTCTAAAAGACAATGTCAAATTAACAAGGGACACCAACCTCCTTGAGGTTACTAAAAAATACAAGATAATAATGTTATTGTGGTAACTTGACACACACAAAAAAAACAAATTATATGGAGATCACTAGAAAAAAAATGTTTAACTAATCGTAAAATAAATCTTGATGAAAGATGAGTATAAGAATCAATTGTAAACATTATTATGGAGATCGGGCTTTTAAAAAATAAAATATTATTCACGAGATGAGGATAAATAATGAAGAAATAAGTTTGTGAGAACTCTGTGTGAATATGAGCAGCAAAACAACTTCATACTTCTAACATTATAAAGGAGAAAAGAATGCGCTGCATTAAAAGATCACAGAATTAACAGCATTAGGAATGTGCTAGCTGTAATACGAATGCTAGTTTTACCACACCGAGCGCTTCCGTCTCATACTTGCTTGGGAGCATGCGTTGTTTTTGGTCCGTCGGAACAGCATACAGACGAGTGGTTTTCAAGACAGGAATTTGTTCCGTCAGAAATATTTAGGACATGTTCCATTTCTGGGTCCGTCAGAATTTTTGAAAAAAAAAGTCCGATGAGGCATACACACGGAATAGACGATGAAAAGCGTCCGTCTGACTTTTTCTGTCGGACATTCCGCTCATGTGTACGCGGCATAAGAATTTTTTGCAACTTTTGGAGAATGTGAAGGTAACTAATAATACAGAGATGTATCTGGTAACAGCTGACGTGTCCTCGTTATACACGGTTATCAAACACAATGACGCCTTATTAGCCCTCAATTGGGCCTTAAGCAAAAGAGATAATTTACCATATACTCAGAAAATATTTTTACGCAATGCACTTGACTTTGATGGATAAGGCACTGGTCTAACTGAGCAGTGTACCCCCGAACCTCCTCTCATCTGCCTCTGGAATTATAGCCCACAAAAGCTATTCCTCCTACCCACGACTATCCGATGTTACATGCACCTGGGAGGTTCTTGGCTCTGACCGCTGCCTTTCTGATTCAAGTCAGATACAATTACTACTGGTCATTTTGCGATCAACTGATTACCTGTTTCACTGACAGCATCCACAACTACCATACATAATTGAACCTCTAGCTCCTGAAGAAGCGTTTTTGTTAACGTGAAACATGTTGAGCAATTAGAGAGCACCTCACCTTGGACTACCAGACCTGCAGCTTTTCTTCAATCACAGCTCCACATTCTTCCATCACCTTTTGTCTGGGGAAGGTTATTCTTTTCCATTTGGAATGAGTGTTTGGATTGTCTACTTTTAGATACAAGAGATTTCACGAGAGCTTGCAGGATAGGATCCATATGGTGTATACAATTAGGTTCCATGTCTAGTCAAACTTGTTTTTTAAACTCTTATGTTTGTTTTCTGTTTTTTGTACTTTGTTAAAAAAATCTCAAAAAATCATACCTACTTTTTTGTAGTTTAATACCGTTGTGTCCTTAAAGTCCCATTTTTTAGTCTTCACATGTTTACAATTACATTTTTGGGGACGTTGGCACAAACTGTTATCAAGTACCTACAGAGTCACCCTGTTTTTTAGGTACTTTAGAACTAGGACCTTCCCTTTGATGCTCATCCTTAGCGGTCGGTCTTGTAAACTAGCATTAGCAATGGAGAATTAACATTTGTGACATGGCAAATTATGAAATCTCGAAATGCAGCGCACATTCTCTTCTTCTTTAATGGGATAATAATGAAGCTGCTTAGCTGGTGATACTGATGGAGTTCTGCCAAACATATTTTCAAAGGCTTTATTTTTCTAGTGATATCAAGAATAATATTATTATGCTTGTTTTTTTGTTTTTTTTGGCCAAGTTACCACAGCACTATTATCCCGTAGTTTTTAATATCAAAGATACAACTATGTTGGTGTCCCTTGTTAATTTTACATTGCATTTTTGAAAAAGTACTGCACTACTCCCAAACTGTCATTCGAAGTAAAACACATAGCCAAGTATTATTCAACCCATTTTTTTTATTGTGCATTAAAAAAAGAAAACAATCCCAACACTGAACTTAGAAGATTCCTCCAGATCAGAGACTTCTACAACTCACATTTTCCATTATCAGACATTACATCACCCACATTTTATGAAAATATTTGTTCCAAATCTCCAAGAGGATCAGGCTTAATATCTGAAATATATTTAAACTTAATCAATACAGATGGCCAGGAGAAATTACCCTACATGCACAAATGGGAGCAAGAATGCAATATCTCACTCCCTCCAGAAAAATGGTCTGATTGTATCAACAACCTACTCAGATGCACTAGATCAATCACAATTAGAGAAACTGCAATAAAGGTACCGTATTTACAAGATGGTATTATACTCCAGTAAAACTCCACTCTATTTTTCCTTCAGTCCCCCAAACATGCTTCAGAGACTGCATGTCCACTGGATCTTTTTCACACATTTTTTGGGAATGTGGAAGCAACTTGAAAAATTTTCCTCCAGAATTTCAAATAACAACATAAAACTTACCCTCCCGAATTGTCTATTATTCATCTCAATCACAGGTGTAACCACTCATCACTTAAGACTAGTGCTTACAATTTGTGTTTCCATATACTGGCTTATAGCTTACCATTGGAAATCCCCATTGTTGCCAATAACACAACTGAAAACTAGAAGTCAGGAGTGCACCTAGTGGACCCTAGGACTGACTGCTGTGGATTGAACTCTAGGAGGTTCAAGAAGCAGGTCCACTGGAGCATCAACACAGATCCCACTGGGAGCTAGAGCATAGATTACCCAGGGCGTGGAGTCTAAGAGCCAGCAGGTGTTTACCAGAGCCTCTAGTGGTGAGGATGGACTGTGCTGCAGTCTGGCTCCAGGTCGCGGCCCCCAGGGTCTCACAGCTCACGCTCACGGTAGACTACAGGAGAAAGAGGAAGGAAGCAGCAGGCTGGAACAACAAGGATAGTAAGTGTCGCGGACACTGGCTGCAAGGACCTTTTTCTGTCCACATTCACCCTGTTATTTGGTATTTCTATATTAATCTTTTATTTTTTTTTGAACTTGCCCAATACATGATTCTTGAAAGAGCTGATCACATTAACCTGCAGAGACGAACTGTCTGGTCACCAGGTCTGCCTTAAGTGTTGTGTTAATTAACATGTTAATTATATTATTGTCTTTTAAGTTTTTGCTAGAGGGGAGGGGGGAGTGTCCATGAGTCAGCCCTACCTCGTTATCTAACCCCTTGTGTTAAATGTGTATAAAAAGGCTGTGTTCTGTCCAATAAAGCAGTCAAGATTCTACAAGCTAT
This sequence comes from Aquarana catesbeiana, assembly GCF_042186555.1. Lineage (NCBI taxonomy): Eukaryota > Metazoa > Chordata > Amphibia > Anura > Ranidae > Aquarana > Aquarana catesbeiana. Next base: position 128,766,795 of record NC_133335.1, read on the forward strand.
TATCGACTAGACTTGTATTTACTGCAGCTATAATATTATATCTGTCTGATGGTCATACTGGAGTAAGCGGTGTTATTGACGGAGGCACTCAGTGGAGTGTGGGATAGGATCCGTCACAATTGGTGGCAAGCTCTGGGATGCTCCTCTTGCCTAGGCACACCCAAATCACCACCGGGACCCCCTGCTCCTAACAGCAGATGGAACATCACTACGCCAGACTCAAGCGCAGCACCTTGAAGGATCTCTTGGAAGCCCGTGGAAAAGTCTCCAGCAACAAATCCAAAGCGACTCTCATCACCGAACTAATGGAGATTGACCAGGCCAGTAACCCACCAGCAGATACCTCAGAGGCGGCAAAGTTCCAGCGTGACATCCAGTGGCGACTGGCCTTGTATGGTACTCACCCCCCGCAGGAGGTTATCAGTCAAGTGTTAACAGAGGTGTCCCAGCTGCGAATGGCTGAACTCCAGCGGGACCAAGGAGCGTCAGTTATGTTCAACCGGGAAGCTCCAGCGGCCCGCAAAAAGATACCCTATGCCGCCTTCCGCATGTTTCAAGATGGTGAAGATGAGATGGATGTTTACCTGCAAATGTTTGAGCGTCAATGCGGTCTCCAAGGTGTCAATAAAGCAGATTGGGTCACGCTCCTGGTCAGCCGTCTCACAGGAAGGGCTGCAGAGGCGTACAATAATGTCCCTGATGAGATCAGCCAGGACTATGACCGGGTAAAAGAAAGACTATTGACTCGCTTCGGCATTACTCCAGAGGCACACCGTTTGAGGTTTCGCAACCTCCGCCGAAAGGAGAGAGAGCCTTACACAGAATGGGCTCATCAAATGACCCGAGCAGCGGAGAGTTGGATGACCGGGCGCCAAGCTGTTACCATGGCAGATGCGCTCCAGCTAATCCTCCTGGAACAATTCTATGATCATACCCCACATGAAGTTAGAGACTGGGTAAAGGATCGGCGGCCAGTCACAGTAGATGAAGCTGCCACCCTAGCTGACCAATACGTGGATTCAAGGCGGACTGTACAACCAGAGCCTAAGACCCCAGCTCGGCCTGTCCCCAACATTCCACGGAGCGTTGCCCCTCCACACCAGCCGTCAATCCCCGGACCCACTCAGCTACCATCTTCACGAGGAAAAGGGGACCTCTGCTACAGATGCAACCAATCAGGGCATGTTAGGAGGTATTGTCCGCAGAATGTTTCCCAGGACGCGCGGAACAACAGGCCCCTTGGACCTGCCCGGGCTGCTGCACACTGTCTGGAGAGAGATGATGTGACTTACCCAAGCGAGGAGAATATTGGAATTCTACATGAGGCAGACCCTGTGCAAGCTGCCACTACAGATAATCGTTTGCACCATCGACAAGCCGTGTGGATTAATGGTCGGGCTGCCCAGGGACTGCGGGACACGGGAGCTACTATTACCCTGATACAGTCCCGAATGATAAACCCGGCAGAGCAGACGGGACGGTCTGTGGCTGTGCGGGTGGCCGGGGGAAATGTTATGCGGGTCCCCACTGCCAGGGTTCACCTTGATTGGGGTTCGGGGGCCAAAGAAGTGGAAGTGGGAATAATGCAGAACTTACCTGCAGAGGTTTTGTTGGGCAACGATTTGGGACGTTTAAATTCAGCCTTCTCCCTGGATGTATCCCCGGAAGCCTATCCTGTTACCACCCGCCAGCAAGCCCGGATGGAGGTGCGCTCCCTCGAGGACGGGACCCAGGTAAGACCTGTCACCCCTGAGCCTGCTAAGATTGAGGCCGTTGCCAAGTGGCCAACCCCCCGTACTAAAACCCAGGTCCTGGCGTTCCTCGGCACAGCTGGGTACTATAGGAAATTTGTCCCGCAATATAGTTCCATTGCTAAGCCCCTGACAGACCTGACTAAGAAGCACCTTCCCCGACAGGTACTGTGGTCCCCCGAGTGTGAAGCTGCCTTCCAACAATTAAAGAATGCACTAACTTCAGCTCCTGTTCTAGCTGCCCCTGACCCAACCAAACGTTTTTGTGTCCACACAGATGCCTCTACATTCGGTCTGGGGGCAGTACTGAGCCAAGTAGGACCTGATGGCGGTGAGCACCCAGTGGCCTACAACAGTCGGAAGCTGCTACCCAGGGAAGTCGGTTATGCAGCCGTGGAGAAGGAGTGTTTGGCGCTGGTGTGGGCTCTCAAGAAATTCCAACCTTATCTCTACGGACGATCTTTTACGGTGCTCACCGACCACAATCCATTAATCTGGCTTAATCGGGTCTCCGGGGATAATGGACGTTTGTTACGATGGAGCTTGGCACTGCAGCCCTACAATTTTACCATACAGTATCGGCCAGGAAAGCAGAATGGGAATGCTGATGGACTTTCCCGGCAAACGGAACTATAAAACTCTCCCGGACAGCCCCAAGCTGACCCGTGGTGGATCTAGTTGGGTCTGCCGGACTATGGGACAGGGGGGGGCACTGTTGCGGACACTGGCTGCAAGGACCTTTTTCTGTCCACATTCACCCTGTTATTTGGTATTTCTATATTAATCTTTTATTTTTTTTTGAACTTGCCCAATACATGATTCTTGAAAGAGCTGATCACATTAACCTGCAGAGACGAACTGTCTGGTCACCAGGTCTGCCTTAAGTGTTGTGTTAATTAACATGTTAATTATATTATTGTCTTTTAAGTTTTTGCTAGAGGGGAGGGGGGAGTGTCCATGAGTCAGCCCTACCTCGTTATCTAACCCCTTGTGTTAAATGTGTATAAAAAGGCTGTGTTCTGTCCAATAAAGCAGTCAAGATTCTACAAGCTATTATCGACTAGACTTGTATTTACTGCAGCTATAATATTATATCTGTCTGATGGTCATACTGGAGTAAGCGGTGTTATTGACGGAGGCACTCAGTGGAGTGTGGGATAGGATCCGTCACAGTAAGGGATAAGCCAAGGTCGGGGCGACTAGCAGACAAGGATAAACATAGAACATGCCAAAGGTCAGGGCGACTAGCAGACAAGGATAAACATAGAACATGCCAAAGGTCAGGGTCACAAGCAGGCAGGGATAGTCAAGAACAGGCCAAGATCGGTAACTGGAATCAGACGTAGGAGACGTAGCAAGTAGCACACGAAAGCTAAACACACAATGGTTGATCAGCAAGGTTGGCTTGCAATGCACAAGTTAATATAGTGTTCCTAATAAGAGGCTGAGGTGGAGCTATGCTGAGGGAAGATTATATAAGCAGTCAGGTGAGAGTGGCTGGCCTCTAAAGGTGAACACATGAAGGAGGTAAGCTGACAAAGATTACTGCATAACCATGACACATGATGACTCGGATATTCTGTATTTCTCTTGTGCCATGATATAATGTACTGTACCATTATTCTGTACTCAATAAAAAACGTTTCTTTTTTAGGGTTTGGTCATCAATCACAGAATTTTGATCTCCTCACTGTTGCTAATTAAATGTGGACAAATAGAAAAGACTATCATTCTGAGCCCAACATTTTTTATTCTTGTATAAATAATTTTTGGTCACTACTGTCTATTGATAAGGAAACCACTTTGTTAAGGCAGAAATATTTTAACAATAACGTCTAGTTAGCATCATTGTATTTTTGGATACAAATATGTTCAACAATGCTATACCTGGGCTCCTCCACATCTTCATCCTGTGCAGCAGGACCTGTGTGGACCTCTGGAGTTGTGGCCTCAGCAGATGTCGAAGGGCGTGTAGACAGCGATGGCCTGGGTTCTGTCTGGTTAGACAAAAACCGCAGGCTGTGGTAATACCACAGCCTGGGGACATATGTAATCTGCTGATGCTCCAGATCTCTGTGAGTCGATGACTTTGTTGAGCTCACTTTTAAAAGTACTCCTCAAGTTTAATGTTTTTGTCTTGACATAGTTGATGTCTGCCCTGGGGGTACACTGGCTTCACCAACTCAAGCAGTTTCTCGAATGCTGCCTTTCTCAAGATTTTATTTGAGTAGTCTTGACTCTTGACCTTCCAGAGACAGACAGCTCACATTACAGGTCAATGAATTAGGGCTAAAAATCAGGCGCAGTAAATGTATCCGTCATAGTTACATAGTTACATAGTTAGTCAGGTTGAAAAAAGACACAAGTCCATCCAGTCCAACCATAAAAAAAAAAAAAAAAAAAAAAAAACGTACAATCCAATATACCCAATACTATACCCACAGTTGATCCAGAGGAAGGCAAAAAACCCCAGCAGAGCATGCTCCAATTTGCTACAGCAAGGGAAAAAATTCCTTCCTGATCCCAGAGAGGCAATCGGATTTTCCCTGGATCAACTTTACCTATAAATGTCAGTACCCAGTTATATTATGTACATTTAGGAAAGTATCCAGGCCTTTCTTAAAGCAATCTACTGAGCTGGCCAGAACCACCTCTGGAGGGAGTCTATTCCACATTTTCACAGCTCTTACTGTGAAGAAACCTTTCCGTATTTGGAGATGAAATCTCTTTTCCTCCAGTCGTAAAGAGTGCCCCCTTGTCCTCTGTGTTGACCGTAAAGTGAATAACTCAACACCAAGTTCACTATATGGACCCCTTATATATTTAAACATGTTGATCATATCCCCCCTTATTCTCCTCTTCTCAAGAGTGAACAAATTCAGTTCCTCTAATCTTTCCTCATAGCTGAGCTCCCCCATGCCTCTTATCAGTTTGGTTGCCCTTCTCTGCACTTTCTCCAGTTCCCCGATATCCTTTTTGAGAACTGGTGTCCAAAACTGAACTGCATATTCCAGATGAGGTCTTACTAATGATTTGAACAGGGGCAAAATGATATCTCTCTCTCTGGAGTCCATACCTCTCTTAATACAAGAAAGAACTTTGCTCGCTTTGGAAACCGCAGCTTGGCATTGCATGCTATTATTGAGCTTATGATCTACCAAAACCCCCAGATCCTTCTCCACTACAGATTCCCCCAGTTGTACTCCCCCTAGCATGTATGATGCATGCATATTCTTAGCCCCCAAGTGCATAACTTTACATTTCTCAACATTAAACCTCATCTGCCACATAGTCGCCCAATTAGACAGAGCATTGAGGTCAGCTTGTAAATTGGAGACATCCTGTAAGGACGTTATTCCACTGCATAGCTTGGTGTCATCTGCAAAGACAGAAATGTTACTTTTGATCCCAGATCCAATATCATTTATAAAGATATTAAAGAGTAAGGGTCCCAGCACTGAACCTTGGGGTACACCACTGATAACCTTAGACCATTCAGAGTAAGAATCATTAACCACTACTCTCTGAATTCTGTCTTTTAGCCAGTTTTCTATCCATTTACAAACTGATATTTCCAAGCCTGTAGACTTTAACTTACACATGAGCCGTGTGTGCGGAACTGTATCAAACGCTTTTGCAAAATCCAAATAAACCACGTCCACAGCCACCCCTCTGTCCAAGGTTTTACTTACCTCTTCATAAAAAGAAATCAGGTTTGTCTGACAACTTCTGTCTTTCATGAACCCATGCTGTCTGTTGCTTAAAATGTTTTTTTCCAGCAAGAACTCGTCTATGTGGTCTTTTATTAAACACTCCAGTATCTTCCCAACTATAGAAGTTAAACTAACAGGTCTATAGTTACTTGGTAAAGACTTTGATCCCTTTTTAAATATAGGCACCACGTTTGCCCTGCGCCAATCCAGCGGTACTATTCCCGTCATTAATGAGTCCCTAAAAATTAGATACAATGGCTTTGAAATTACAGAGCTCAATTCTTTTAGGATCCGTGGGTGGATGCCATCAGGTCCAGGTGCTTTATCCACCTTTATTCTGTCTAAATATTTCTGGACCATATCCCTTTTGAGCCATTGTGGATCATTGGGGGCTGTGTCAATACCACCCCCCTTATGGACATGAGCTTCCCCATGCTCTTTTGTATATACAGAGCTGAAGAAAGTATTTAATAAATTAGCCTTCTCCTTGTCCCCAGTCACCCACTCTAGATTATTTTGTAAAGGGCCTACATGCTCAGACCTGACCTTTTTACTATTAATATATTTGAAGAATTTTTTGGGGTTTGTCCTACTATTTTTTGCGATCTCTCGTTCATTTTGAATTTTTGCACCCTTGATTTCCTTTTTACATATTCTGTTAAATTCTTTGTAGCATTTAAATGACACTAGTGTTCCTTCATTTTTATATTTTTTAAAAGCTCTTTTCTTATTGTTTATAGCTTTTCTAACTTTGACCGTGAGCCACATAGGTTTTCTTTTTAGCCTTTTAAACTTATTGCCCATGGGAATATACTTTGCAGTGAGGTCCCAAACAGTCTTTTTGAAGAATTCCCATTTCTGTTCTATGTTTATCGCTGCCAATATTCCCTCCCAGTCTAAGTCCTCGAGAGCAGCCCTCATCCTTGGAAAATTTGCTCTCTTGAAGTTAAGTGTTTTTATCTTTCCCTTATGTATTTCTTGTTTACAGCTAACATCAAATGAAATCATGTTATGGTCACTGCTACCCAGGTGTTCCTTTATCTGCACATTAGTAATAAGCTCTGCATGGTTTGAGATTACCAGGTCCAACAGAGCTTCATTCCTAGTTGGGGCCTCAATAAACTGGACCATAAAATTGTCCTGTACTAGGTTTATAAATTTTTGCCCTTTAACTGTCCCAGCAGTGCCATTACTCCAGTCAATTTCTGGGTAGTTAAAATCTCCCATTATTATCACTGTCCCAGCCCTTGCAGCCCTTTCCATCTGTGCAAGGAGCTGAGTCTCCACCTCCTCGTTAACATTGGGTGGTCTATAACAAACTCCAATGATTAACTTTGAACTACGCCCATCTATATGTAGTTCCACCCATAATGCTTCAGACTCATCACACTCTCCATCAATCAGGTCCTCTTTCACACTTGCTTTGAGATCACTTCTCACATAGAGACAGACCCCGCCACCTTTCCTTTTTACCCTGTCTCTCCGAAAGAGTGCATAGCCAGGAATATTAATAGCCCAGTCATGTGAGGATTGAAGCCAAGTTTCAGTAATACCGATTACATCATAGTTCACTTCATGCACCAGAGCTTCCAACTCACCTATTTTGCTTGGCAGACTTCTGGCATTGGTGAACAAACACTTTAATGCATTATTACATTTTGGTCTGGTGTTTTTCATATATTTTTTAGTAGTACAAATGGCACTACAGTTTCCAATGGCTGTTTGCAACATGGGAAATTTCTTGACACCTGCCATAACCCTCCCCCCATCTGTCCCCATTCCACCCTCCATTAATGTCTGACCCCTAACTGACCTGTCTTCTTGATGTAATTCTAGTTCACCCTCCCCCCTCAATCCTAGTTTAAATACTCCTCCAGCCTTCCTATAAACCTCTCCCCCAGCACAGCAGACCCCCTTCCATTCAAGTGCAAACCGTCTTTAGCATATAGGTTGCACCCAAATGAAAAGTCAGCCCAGTGCTCTAGAAACCCAAATCCCTCCTCCCTACACCAGGTCTTGAGCCATGCATTCAGCTCTCTAATCACCCACTGCCTTTCCTGTGTTGCGCATGGCACAGGCAATATTTCAGAGAATATCACCTTGGAGGTCCTTCCCTTCAACTTGCAGCCTAGTTCTTTAAATTGATTCTTAAGGAGCCTCCACCTTCCATGTATACTGTCATTGGTTCCAACGTGGACCAAGACAGCTGGGTCATGCCCAGCCCCTCCCAGTAATTTATCCACCCGGTCCACCACATGCCGAACCCTAGCACCAGGGAGACAGCAAACCATTCGGTTGAGGCGATCCTGGCGACAAATTATTCTATCAGTCCTTCTGATTATAGAATCCCCTATAACCACCAACTGTCTAGGCCTACCTGCACTCCCCTCACCACCTTTACTAGATGGGCTGCTCTCCCGGCTGTTAGGGATAGCAGTGACATCTAGGGCTGCCACCTCTGTGTTTGCCACCTCCACATCTTCACCCAACTTGGCAAATTTGTTTTGATGCACAAACACAGGACTGGCCTTCCTATTCTGCGAGCCCCTTCCACTCCCTCTAACTACATTAACCCATCTTCCTATCTGATAATCCTGACTTGCCCCTCCACCCCCCACATCAACCCTACTGACCACCTGCTCAGTGGTCCCCTTCAAGGTTGTCCTTTCTGCCCAGTGTTGCAACTTGCTCCTCCAGATCTCTAATGCGAGCTTCCAGAAGGGCAACCTGCTCACATCTGTCACAGCGGTATGCATCCTGGAGCTGTTGCACCAATTTTGCATACATGTGGCACACTGTGCACTGAGCAAAACCTTCAACCCTGCTAGCACTCATTTCCCAGTTACAATACAATTACTTAAGGGAAGTTTAAGATGTTACTTACAGATTTGAAGACTTCTGTTTAAACTCCTGTTTTCAACTCCTGGTTATTAACTCTCCCACTTTAGTTCAAAAATTCCACTTGTGTTCACAAAATCCACATGCAAGCCACCATCAGCTGGGAGCAAGCTCCAGGGGAGTGTGTGTAGACACTTTTATACACCTGGGAACAATTAACCACTCCCCTTAATTAGCAGAAAAAAAAAAAAAAAGTATGTTTAAAAAGTGTCAGAAAAAAAAAAAAAAAAAAAAAGTATTTTAAAAACTGATAGCAAAGGAAAAAAAATGTAAAAATAAATAAAAACCCCTAAAACAACACTTGCAAGCAGAAGCAGTCAAAAGCACAGCTCCTGGTTATTAACTCTCCCACTTTAGTTCAAAAATTCCACTTGTGTTCACAAAATCCACATGCAAGCCACCATCAGCTGGGAGCAAAGATAGGTATCATGATAAATGATATGATGCCTGCAAGACAGAACACAAGACAAAATATAATGTCTGGCTTAACTCAAAAGCTGCTCCCAATCTAGGCCTCAATCTAATCAGTATAGGCCACTAACCACCTATGCCCCAATTTCCAATGGTCCCTTTGTTTTCTGGCTCCTTTTGTGTGTTGGTGATCATTCCTACGGTCGTTCCTACGGCCGTTCCATTGACCGTGCGTTATGGCTTTATATACACTGTGCATGCTTGAAACTCCGCTCTCAGTGCGTCATGACGCTGGGGCGTGATGATCTCTCTTCTGCATGTGACACACACTGCGAACATTCGGGAGGTACAACATGGCGGATTCGGGAGATTACAGACAGCCCCGCAGTGGTGGAGCTCATAGGAGGCATAAAGCAACCCCCATGAGCAAGGATGAGATGGTGGAGATGGTGCACATCCTAGAGAAGCACAACTATGACTGCAAGCTGCACAATTACGAAAGGCCCAACAGCCGAATAGACAGCATTTTGGAGAAGGTCATCACCATTTTGCAGAGTGATTTTTCGGGGGAACGATCAAAGGATCAAATCAGAAAACGATGGTCTGATCTCAAACACCGTGAGCAAGACCAGATGGAGTACATACATCAGATCATAAAAAAAGTAAGCAAAATTTGTATCTAACCAATATGTATATGTGTAAATTAGCTGTCTGTATATGTAGCTCTAGAGAATTATATATAAGGTTATCTAAAATCTTTGTATGACTTGGTATTCAAAAGAGGAACATTCTTATTTGGTCATGTCTTTGGCCATTTCTTTATTTTTGTAACAAATTTTTTAATCTTCTTTCAACATGAAGGCACTAAAAGTAGGGATGGGCGAACGGTTCAGCCCGAGCATAAGTTTGGGTCGAACTTTCTTTGTTCGGTTGTTCGGCGTTTGTTCGGCCCCCCGAACTGACCACAGTGCATTGCGGCACTGAACAGTGCATTGCAAGCCCTGATTGGCTAAAGCAGTGAAAGCTTCAGCCAATCAGGGCACAGAGCACTGTATAGTCATAAGTAATACAAAGTAGCAGCGCTGAAAAAAAAACCGTGAATAAAAGATGCGAAATAAAAAAGTGAAATAAAAAATAAAATAGTCCAAATCAATGGTTGTGTATAAATTATTATACACAAACAACATAAATGATAAATGAACAGTCCATATATAGCACATAAAAGTGGGTTTTCCTGATGACATGGCACCTCCACCACATGAATTGTGTGCTTACCAGAAGGTAAGCTTTTAGGAGCCTGCGGCTAAATACCCAACCAGGGCCTTGATCCAAAAAGGAAGATGGTTATCCACAGCTAGTATTGAGAAGGAGCTTAAATTGAGCACCGAATAGGTCAGGACTGAAGGTGTGGTGTGTGACCCGGCTCAGCCAGAACCAAGGTAACACCTGAACTCTCTCCTTGGTGGCCGATGCTCGAGTTTCCCAGGCTATTCGGTGCTCAATTTACCTTTTTACCTTTTCAGCAGCCTCCACTGACAGGGATAGTATAGTACAGGGTGTCCCAGGTCCTAGCAGCACATCTGCCAGCAGCACACCACCAGCTGTAGACTGTAGCCGGCAAATTTCTCTGCCTCATCTGCTGCAGCGGAAAAAAAAATACAGTCCCTGCCACCCACATGCCCAGTGTCTGAATGCAAGCTTGTCAAATCTGTTAGCTCTCTAACTTCTGCCTTTCAGCCTGGTGGATTCTGCCCCTACTGTGAATTCACTACAATGTGCTGTACCACAATGGCAGGTTCCCAGTTAATACTACTTTTCAAGGCCGTTCCACCTCTCTACCATCACGTGGAAGGGAATGTTCTGGCATCGTTGTGCAAGGCAGTCAGCCGTAAAATCCACCTTACTGCTGACACATGGTCTAGCAAGCATGGGCAGAGACGATATATTTCATTCACAGCACACTGGGTAACACTGCTTGCAACTCAAAAGGATGAAGGACAGGGCTCGGTGCTGCAGCTTGTTGTGCCCCCACATCTCCATACAACTGGTGGCGATGATGCCAGACCTGTGCACTCTACCCCTTCCTCCTCCTCTGCCACCTCCATGCCCTCCTCTACAGAATTGTCCTATGAACATTAGGTTCCCCCTAAGCATTCAAAGGGCTATTCCCAGAGCCAGTCTAAAAGGTGCCATGCAGTGCTTCAGCTGGTGTGTTTAGGGGACAGGAACCACACCGGAGCAGAGATTCTTGCAGCTCTGCAGGGACAGGCCCAGAGGTGGTTTACAAAACACCAGCTGGAGCCAGGAATGGTGGTGTCCGATAATGGCTCAAACCTCCTGTCCGTCCTTAGATAGGGAAAGTTGACACATGTGCCATGCCTGGCACATGTCCTCAATTTGGTGGTGCAGCATTTCGTAAGTACATACCCAGGGTTGCAAGATGTACTAAAACAGGCCAGAAGAGTATGTAGCCATTTCAGGCGGTCATACACAGCCAGTGCTCAGTTGGCTGAAATTCAGCAGGAATTCCATCTGCCCATAAATCGTCTGATTTATGACATCAGGTGGAACTCAACTTTGGGAATGCTGCAGCGGCTATACATGCAGCAGAGAGCTGTCAACAAGTATCAGTGCCAGTACGGCCCGGCGACAGGCTCAGGCCGCCTCGGCTTTTTTTTCCCCACACCAATGGCTGATCATTAAGGATGCAGGCACTGTATTGTCCCTATTTGAGGAGGCCACAAGGATGGTGAGTAGTGACAGTGCATGCATCAGTGACACAATCCCTGTTGTGTTTCTGCTGGAGCAGGGCTTCAATAGTATCATGTTGATGGCGGTGGTGTCAGAGACATATGAGTTTCTCTTTGTGGACGTGGGGAAGAATGGCCGGATGTCGGATGGTGGAGTCTTTGCCCAGACTGAGTTCTACACATGTCTCCAGAGTGGTGACTTGGGATTGCCACCTGCGGAAGAGAACATGGAAGGACTCCTGTTTGTTTTTATTGCTGATGAAGTGTTTGGTCTGGGTGATCACATGATGAGGCCATTCCCCCAGAGGACCCTCACCCCAGAGAAGAGGGTTTTTAATTGCCGGCTGGCCAGAGCCAGAAGAGTCATGGAGAACACCTTTGGGATAATGGCGAGCCGGTTCCACCTATTTCTAATGGCTATAAATATGGCGGAGTACAAACTTAACCACATTGTGTTAGCATGCTGCATTTTGCACAACTTTTTAAAGAGAAATGCTACTAATAATGAAGCCTCAGTTGGGCCTGAGGCCGGACTTCATGAACCAACAATGACAGCCCTGGAAGCTGGCCGTCCTGGCTTTCCCCCTAAAAGCGCCCGTGAAGTGCGTAAAAAATATGTGGAATATTTTAGGTAGGTAGGGGGGCCATTGCTATGCCAGCAAATTTTTAAATATTTGCACAATAAAAAAAAATTATATGATAAAATCTTGAATTTGATTTACTGCTTGGGTTTCTTTTATCTGTCTCCTAGTGCACTTGTAGTGCTAAGTGGTTTTTCCATTATTAAATAACATCCATTGTCAGTGTAGACACCAACCTAATACAAAAAGTGGTATTGAGCATTGAAAGAAAAGCCACACATTGTTGAGTATAAAATCTTTTACAAACCTTTTTTGTTAGAAAAATAACATCTTTGTTTTATAATTTTTTACCTTGAAAATATTATTTTGGTACATAAACAGGCATGTTTTAAAACATAACATACACAACTCAGGAACTTACAAAGTTCAACATTGAAAAACTAAAGGTAATATCAGACATTATAGTGTCAAAAATGTCTTGATCTTGCCTTCATCAGATGGGATGATGTCCCCCTGCAAAAGCCAAATTTAGAAGCTGCACACAAATTGGGAGTAAAAATGGGGATTTCCTCCTGATCCCATGCCTAATGTCAACATGTGCTATCTCCCATCATGGGGGATCAATGGACATGTTTTGGGGGTGCAACCCCTTCCTCTCACATACTAGAGTTGGGAGGAAGGGGTTGCACCCACAAAACGTGTACATTGAAATCCCCTGATGGCAGATAGCACATGTTGACACACCGTGTGCATCTTACAAATTTGGCTTTTAAAATGTATAAAAAGGTTATTTAAATGTTCTTCGAAAAAAATTAAAAAGGGTGTAATATTTTTTTGATTTAGATTCTCCCTAATACATCAATCATGTTCTTCATTCTTTGTTCAATCTCCTTGGTTTTTTCCTTGATGAGGTCTAAATCCCGACTACACCACATTATGTCCTGGATTAGCCTTTGTGCACTGTCAGTCATGAAATGAGTAGATTGTTCTTCCACAACATGCACATCACCTAAAAGAAAAAAATACACACCATGTATTATAAATATGCAGGCATACATCTATTACCTGAATCTGTGGTGTCAGACACTCACCTGTTGTGGTGACTATCTCCACCACCTCTCCTTCCTCCACATCCTGAGGTTGTGTTCTCTGTTCCCCTTCTTCAGGAGGTGGGGGGTTCCTGTTGTCCTCCGATGTCCCGAGTCTTTTCTCCCCTATGAGAATGAAACAAAATGTATACTTAGCATACAGATATGTGTGACCAGAAATATGAATGTGAAACATTGCTTGGAAGTGGGGTATAATTGTCTGTTTGGGCAGAGTTCCAAGTTGAAGTCATTAACCACTTCCCGCCCGCTGTATGCAGAATGATGTCCGGGAAGTGGTTGTGTTATCTTGAGTGGGCGTCATATGACGTCCAGCAGGATAACATGCCGGCACGCGCAGCACAGTTATCGCAAGTGCGGTGTATCAGTCTGACACCCCGCATCTCCGATCGTGATAAGAAGCCTCTGTCAGAGGCTTCTTACAATGTGATCAGCTGTGACCAATCACAGCTGATCATTGTGAGAACCAGGAAGTGCCGGAAAACGGCATTTCTCGGTTCGCACTGACAGGGAGAGCCGATCGGAACCAATCAGCGGCTCTCCCTGTCAGAGGGGGGTCTGTGCTGATAATCAGCACATTGATTATCAGCACAGTCCCCTCAGATGTGCCACAACACCTCAGATGTGCCCCCTCAGCTGTCAGTCAGTGCCCCAATTAAAACACAGCTCACAGTGCCCATCGAAGTGCCAATCAGTGCCCATATCAGTGCTAATGAGTGTCCACCACAGTGCCAGTCAGTGCCCATCTCAGTTCCCAGCAGTAAAACCTGTCAGTACCTCAACATCATTGCTGCCCATCAGTGCCACCTGTCAGTGCCAATCAGTACTGCCTATCTGCCAATCAGTGCCGCCTGTCAGTGCCCATCACAGCTGCCTGTCAGTGCCCATCAGTGCCGCCAGTCAGTTCCCATCAGTTCCACCAGTCAGTGCCCATCAGTGCCACCAGTCAGTGCCATCTATTGGTGCCCATCAATGCTGCATATCAGTGCCACCTATTGGTGCCCATCAGTGCTGCATATCAGTGCTGCATATCAGTGCCGCCTATCAGTGCCCATTAATTCTACATATCAGTGCATCCTCATCAGTGCCACCTTATCAGTGCCAGCTCAGGAGAAAACAAAATTTTATAACCGAAACTAAGAAAAACTTTTTTTCTCAAAAATGTTGTTCTTTTTTAGTTTGTTTAGCAAAAAATAAAAACCACAGAGGTGATCAAATAGCACCAAAAGAAAGCTCTATTTATGGGAACAAAATGATAAAAATTTTGTTTGGGTACAGTGTAGCATGACAGCGCAAGTATCATTCAAAGTGCGACAGCGCTGAAACCTGAAAATTGTCCTTGGCGGGAAGGGGCGAAAGTGTCTGGTATTGAAGTGGTTAATCATTCCCTTAACAAAGCTGGAATACTTACCTTTTTTGTACAATTTTCACACATTGAGACACCCCTAGTATCCACTGGAGCACCTGTGTGGGACACTCTAAAAAGTTTGTTCTTGTGTCCCACACTAGTGCTCCTGAGTCCAGATGTGTAAACAGCTGCTGAGTGTCCTCTCCTTACATTACACTGAATCAAGTTTGCTATTCATTCTAGTTACTAACACATATAGACAACAATGTCCTAAACTTCTTTTAATACAAATTAGCATTACCAAATGTAGTTAACCTTGTATCTACCTAAAACATCGTATTTAGTTGGTGAACGAACGATGTTTACTATGAACGATAACTGTGCCCCGGAGCCTGAAAGTTGCCATTTTAAACTGTACAACAGTAAAGAAAAGCACATGGCGCAGCATGCAAGTAATAATACTAATCAGAACACATGACAAGTACTTACTTTTTATAAGCACTTTCTTGATCCTTCTGTACTGATCCTGCTCTCTCAATTTCAAGTCTGACCAGCGTTTCCTCAATTGCTCCTTGGATCTTCGTACCCCAAAATTCCTGTGCAGACTCTTCACAACTTTAGTCATGATCTTGGCCTTTCTCACATTTGGGTTTAGGTATGGTCCATACTTCCCATCATAGTCGGCCTTCTTCAATATGTCCACCATCTCCACCATCTCTACAAAGGCCATATTTGAAGCCTTAAATCTTCTCCTCCGGGATCGGGACGTTTCGGGCTGAGGGCTTTCCTCCTCCTCGTTACTGCTATTATGCACCTGCTGTGTCTCCGCCATATTCATCTCCCACTGTGCCAAAAGAGACGGGGCGGGGAATATTCTAGAAAGAACGTCAGGGGCGGGCAACGCAGGTGGAGTTTCATGCATGCGCAGTGTATATAAAGCTAACGCGTGTGTCGTACCTACGTTCTGTGTGCGTAGGAAGGAGGACCGGAAGCGCCGAACGTTCTAACGAAGGTAACATTTTACCTTGGGACATCAGTGGCCTATACTGATTCGAGATTGAGGCCTATATTGAGATAAGATTAGAAGAGTTTAGCCTGATATTAGTGTTTTTGTCTTGTATTTTGTCTTGCAGCAAATACAGGGATATGCATAATTTGTGGGAGGTTAAAAACCTGTTATATCGCAAAAAAACAGCTAGGAAGACATTCCTGGAGAAGCTGCTGCAATTTGTGAAGACGCAGGTCCCCAATGCAGACATCGATTTTGTGGAGAGGAAAATTGGTAGCTTGAGAAGCACGTATAGGAAGGAGCTTAATAAGGTCCAGGCTTCCATGAGATCAGGAGTAGCAGCAGAAGACATGTATGCACCCAGTCTGTGGTACTACAACAGGATGCGGTTTCTGGAAGACCAGATGGAAGTCAGGGAATCACTTTCTACACTTCCATCCAGCCTTCCCTCAACCCTTCCCTCAACCCATCACTCAACCCCAGCTGAGGTTTCCGAGGACCAACCTGGGCCTTCCATCCTGGAAGAAGGTGAGGAGCCCAACTGGAGCCAGGTATAGTATTTTTTTAACATATTTACTGTCCAAAAATGATTGTTGTTAACTAGATGTTGTTGTTGATAACAAATGAATGATTAAACAAAAAGTTTATATATCCGGGTGGGGCGAGCGCGAAAATACCATCCCTTCTATAGAGGCACCATCCCGTAAATATATGCAAATGTGTTCCTAAAAAGGTATATAGAACTGAATGGGACTTTAATTGTGCTTCTAAGAAGTATAGATAGATGAAAAACAATTAATGAAAAAATACATTATTTTATTTTATTCAGTATAAAAACAGTTAATACATTACAGTTAATACGGTTGAAATGGATTCAGGGTGTGCAAATCCCCGATTTTAACAGAGTTATTGCCTACGCGTTTCACGGACGAGGCCACTTCGTCAGGGCCTTTGAGAATGGCACAATGTGATCACGTGTAGATTCTACAAAAAACACATCAGTTAATATTGCATAGATTTATAAAGTTACATCAGTGAGAGCTAGAATATAAAATATATATAGACATTGATGCATACATTTATGCAAAGGTATGTGTTTAATGAGAAGTTGTTAACAATGTTTACTACAAAAGAGAGAAGGGGATTATAGGGACTTTTGGGAAGCCTAAATCTGGTAAGATTATGTATTTCCATCCCTATGGGACTTTAAATGAAACCGTGGCCCGGTAGGGTCACAAGTTTCCATCCCTATTAGTCAAACAAGAAGGGGAGCGGAGGGGGTGGGACTTTGAATGAAGCACATGAAAGCGAGATGATGGTAATTATGTGGAAGAGAGGAATTTTATTGTTACAATATAAATGTACAAAGATTGTTGATACATGATAACAACATTAAGAGGATAATATACGTATCTTGAAACATAACCATTGATGTCAAGGTACAGGTAAAAAACAGTACACAATAAATTGATAACAGGATACCAATTGAAAAGCGTGGTGATTCAATGAAAAATTCCAAAGTTCCACAAACATGATAGGGTAAAATAATAAATATAAGGTAAAACCTGCAGGGCCTATGGCCTCACTAAGCCTGTAAAGGTGATGATTGTATAAAAACTTGAACCAGGTAGAGAATAGGTGAAGACACGGCATCATGTAGCTCTACGCGTTTCGTGGCTGAGCGCCACTCGTCAGGAGCATGCACGTGGTAGTCTAAAAGTTGGATATAAAGATAATCAATGATGGATAGAGGTAAAATGACATCACCAGCAGCATGTCAGTGCATACTTACTGGTTAAGGTCTGTAGGGTAATGGAATAATGTGGGCCGCCAAGGCATCCGGAATACCCTCCAACCGGGAGCCGCAGTGGACGGGCCAACGGAAACCCCTAACACAGGCCGTCAATGGGGAAGGCATGAAACCACGAGGAATCACTGTGAATGGGTGAAAATTAGTGGATAGAAGTGAGGGAATGACAAAAATTGGAGGTGGGATGAAGATAAAAGGGGGGAGGAGAGAGAGAGGGCAGAAGGCTGTGCCGAAGTGAAGAAAGGGAATGGAATAAAACCGGTGGAGAGACTGCCAAAAAAGGAAATGTGAGACCGGATGGAAAGGAAATGGGTGAGGGAGGAAACAACAAGCCAGCCATAGAAAGTGTGCACATGAACAGGGATCGGTGTGGAAAGGGGCCCGCTGGGGACAGTGGGGGAGTGAGGACAAGGTGACTAGTGATGAAGGGTATGAATGGGTGCATACCTGAAAGGAGTGGAAGACCCGTCGCTAAGAAGAGATGGGTGTGGAGTGTGGTATCCACAGAGCCTCGAGTGTCAAAACCTTCCGGCAGGGCGCCCATATAGGTGCCGTCAAGGCTCCACCCACCACCGTCATGCTGCGTGGCATGGAATTGGGGGAGGGCAAGCACCGCTGATCGGAAATCCGGCCAGACGGTAATTGCATAGCTCCCCCATTGCTCACGAGTGTGGAATCAACCAGCGAGTGCGTGATGACGCCTAGAGCGTCACACGCACTGCATGGGAAGCATGACGCCGACGCGCATGACAGCGCGCCCGTCCCCCCCGGCATACAGGGAGCAAGGAGGGGGGCGGAAGCCCGTGATGCGCGTCACGGCCCCCGGGAGGAGGAAAGCGGACGCCTGTAGCAGTCACATCAACCAAACCCGCATCAGCATGGGGATGAATAATAAGAAAATAATTGAAGTTGATGCTACATAAGATAACTAATAAGAATACTATAGATAACAATTAACAAAAGATAAACTATATTAAAACACAGGAGGGGCTCAACATAGGATCATTGGTGGCAGGGGGAGTTTTTGAGGGGTAATTGCAGTGGGGCTTAAACATGTGCTTCCATCCCTAAATATATTACTACAAAAGAGAGAAGGGGATTATAGGGACTTTTGGGAAGCCTAAATCTGGTAAGATTATGTATTTCCATCCCTATGGGACTTTAAATGAAACCGTGGCCCGGTAGGGTCACAAGTTTCCATCCCTATTAGTCAAACAAGAAGGGGAGCGGAGGGGGTGGGACTTTGAATGAAGCACATGAAAGCGAGATGATGGTAATTATGTGGAAGAGAGGAATTTTATTGTTACAATATAAATGTACAAAGATTGTTGATACATGATAACAACATTAAGAGGATAATATACGTATCTTGAAACATAACCATTGATGTCAAGGTACAGGTAAAAAACAGTACACAATAAATTGATAACAGGATACCAATTGAAAAGCGTGGTGATTCAATGAAAAATTCCAAAGTTCCACAAACATGATAGGGTAAAATAATAAATATAAGGTAAAACCTGCAGGGCCTATGGCCTCACTAAGCCTGTAAAGGTGATGATTGTATAAAAACTTGAACCAGGTAGAGAATAGGTGAAGACACGGCATCATGTAGCTCTACGCGTTTCGTGGCTGAGCGCCACTCGTCAGGAGCATGCACGTGGTAGTCTAAAAGTTGGATATAAAGATAATCAATGATGGATAGAGGTAAAATGACATCACCAGCAGCATGTCAGTGCATACTTACTGGTTAAGGTCTGTAGGGTAATGGAATAATGTGGGCCGCCAAGGCATCCGGAATACCCTCCAACCGGGAGCCGCAGTGGACGGGCCAACGGAAACCCCTAACACAGGCCGTCAATGGGGAAGGCATGAAACCACGAGGAATCACTGTGAATGGGTGAAAATTAGTGGATAGAAGTGAGGGAATGACAAAAATTGGAGGTGGGATGAAGATAAAAGGGGGGAGGAGAGAGAGAGGGCAGAAGGCTGTGCCGAAGTGAAGAAAGGGAATGGAATAAAACCGGTGGAGAGACTGCCAAAAAAGGAAATGTGAGACCGGATGGAAAGGAAATGGGTGAGGGAGGAAACAACAAGCCAGCCATAGAAAGTGTGCACATGAACAGGGATCGGTGTGGAAAGGGGCCCGCTGGGGACAGTGGGGGAGTGAGGACAAGGTGACTAGTGATGAAGGGTATGAATGGGTGCATACCTGAAAGGAGTGGAAGACCCGTCGCTAAGAAGAGATGGGTGTGGAGTGTGGTATCCACAGAGCCTCGAGTGTCAAAACCTTCCGGCAGGGCGCCCATATAGGTGCCGTCAAGGCTCCACCCACCACCGTCATGCTGCGTGGCATGGAATTGGGGGAGGGCAAGCACCGCTGATCGGAAATCCGGCCAGACGGTAATTGCATAGCTCCCCCATTGCTCACGAGTGTGGAATCAACCAGCGAGTGCGTGATGACGCCTAGAGCGTCACACGCACTGCATGGGAAGCATGACGCCGACGCGCATGACAGCGCGCCCGTCCCCCCCGGCATACAGGGAGCAAGGAGGGGGGCGGAAGCCCGTGATGCGCGTCACGGCCCCCGGGAGGAGGAAAGCGGACGCCTGTAGCAGTCACATCAACCAAACCCGCATCAGCATGGGGATGAATAATAAGAAAATAATTGAAGTTGATGCTACATAAGATAACTAATAAGAATACTATAGATAACAATTAACAAAAGATAAACTATATTAAAACACAGGAGGGGCTCAACATAGGATCATTGGTGGCAGGGGGAGTTTTTGAGGGGTAATTGCAGTGGGGCTTAAACATGTGCTTCCATCCCTAAATATATTACTACAAAAGAGAGAAGGGGATTATAGGGACTTTTGGGAAGCCTAAATCTGGTAAGATTATGTATTTCCATCCCTATGGGACTTTAAATGAAACCGTGGCCCGGTAGGGTCACAAGTTTCCATCCCTATTAGTCAAACAAGAAGGGGAGCGGAGGGGGTGGGACTTTGAATGAAGCACATGAAAGCGAGATGATGGTAATTATGTGGAAGAGAGGAATTTTATTGTTACAATATAAATGTACAAAGATTGTTGATACATGATAACAACATTAAGAGGATAATATACGTATCTTGAAACATAACCATTGATGTCAAGGTACAGGTAAAAAACAGTACACAATAAATTGATAACAGGATACCAATTGAAAAGCGTGGTGATTCAATGAAAAATTCCAAAGTTCCACAAACATGATAGGGTAAAATAATAAATATAAGGTAAAACCTGCAGGGCCTATGGCCTCACTAAGCCTGTAAAGGTGATGATTGTATAAAAACTTGAACCAGGTAGAGAATAGGTGAAGACACGGCATCATGTAGCTCTACGCGTTTCGTGGCTGAGCGCCACTCGTCAGGAGCATGCACGTGGTAGTCTAAAAGTTGGATATAAAGATAATCAATGATGGATAGAGGTAAAATGACATCACCAGCAGCATGTCAGTGCATACTTACTGGTTAAGGTCTGTAGGGTAATGGAATAATGTGGGCCGCCAAGGCATCCGGAATACCCTCCAACCGGGAGCCGCAGTGGACGGGCCAACGGAAACCCCTAACACAGGCCGTCAATGGGGAAGGCATGAAACCACGAGGAATCACTGTGAATGGGTGAAAATTAGTGGATAGAAGTGAGGGAATGACAAAAATTGGAGGTGGGATGAAGATAAAAGGGGGGAGGAGAGAGAGAGGGCAGAAGGCTGTGCCGAAGTGAAGAAAGGGAATGGAATAAAACCGGTGGAGAGACTGCCAAAAAAGGAAATGTGAGACCGGATGGAAAGGAAATGGGTGAGGGAGGAAACAACAAGCCAGCCATAGAAAGTGTGCACATGAACAGGGATCGGTGTGGAAAGGGGCCCGCTGGGGACAGTGGGGGAGTGAGGACAAGGTGACTAGTGATGAAGGGTATGAATGGGTGCATACCTGAAAGGAGTGGAAGACCCGTCGCTAAGAAGAGATGGGTGTGGAGTGTGGTATCCACAGAGCCTCGAGTGTCAAAACCTTCCGGCAGGGCGCCCATATAGGTGCCGTCAAGGCTCCACCCACCACCGTCATGCTGCGTGGCATGGAATTGGGGGAGGGCAAGCACCGCTGATCGGAAATCCGGCCAGACGGTAATTGCATAGCTCCCCCATTGCTCACGAGTGTGGAATCAACCAGCGAGTGCGTGATGACGCCTAGAGCGTCACACGCACTGCATGGGAAGCATGACGCCGACGCGCATGACAGCGCGCCCGTCCCCCCCGGCATACAGGGAGCAAGGAGGGGGGCGGAAGCCCGTGATGCGCGTCACGGCCCCCGGGAGGAGGAAAGCGGACGCCTGTAGCAGTCACATCAACCAAACCCGCATCAGCATGGGGATGAATAATAAGAAAATAATTGAAGTTGATGCTACATAAGATAACTAATAAAAGTCCCACCCCCTCCGCTCCCCTTCTTGTTTGAACAATGTTTACTAAACATATCTAGATGTTTTATAAAGTATTCAACAGACAAATATAGCTGCATTATCAGCCCACTAGGGGTGTGTATGGTGATGCTAGTCAGTGTGAGGTTAAGCAGTGATCAACTCTATACTGTTAAATGTTTAAACAGGTAATACTATGGTTGTATATAAGAAGGAAAAGAGAATGTATGTATATTTACTTTTTTACGTTCTTTGCGTTCTGCGATAAATCGCATACACCCCTGATGAAGAAATAGCAATTTTGAAATGCGTTGGGTATCTCTGTTGCGTTCACTCTCAACTCAACAGACTTCTGCTGTCACTATCTGTACAAATTGAACTGTTACTGTATGACCAGTTATCTCCAGAACATTATTTAGACATTGACATGTGTACTGTTTATGTGCTAAATATTTTAGAAAATTTCTCTTAACCACTTCAGGCCCGGAAGGATTTACCCCCTTCCTGACCAGAGCACTTTTTTACAATTTGGCACTGCGTCGCTTTAACTGCTAATTGCGCGGTCATGCAATGCTGTACCCAAACGAAATTTGTGTCCTTTTCTTCCCACAAATAGAGCTTTCTTTTGATGGTATTTGATCACCTCTGCGGTTTTTATTTTTTGCGCTATAAACGGAAAAAGACCAAAAATTTAGAAAAAAATGATATTTTCTACTTTTTGCTATAAAAAAATCCAATAAACTCAATTTTAGTCATACATTTAGGCCAAAATGTATTTGGCCACATGTCTTTGGTAAAAAAAATGTCAATAAGCGTATATTCATTGGTTTGCGCAAAAGTTATAGCGTCTACAAACTAGGGTACATTTTCTGGAATTTACACAGCTTTTAGTTTATGACTGCCTATGTCATTTCTTGAGGTGCTAAAATGGCAGGGCAGTACAAAACCCCCCAAAATGACCCCATTTTGGAAAGTAGACATTGCTGAGAGGCATGTTGAGCCCATTGAATATTAATTTTTTTGTCCCAAGTGATTGAATAATGACAAAAAAAAAAAATTTACAAAAATTTGTCACTAAATGATATATTGCTCACACAGGCCATGGGCATATGTGGAATTGCACCCCAAAATACATTTAGCTGCTTCTCCTGAGTATGGGGATACTACATGTGTGGGACTTTTTGGGAGCCTAGCCGCGTACGGGGCCCCGAAAACCAATCACCGCCTTCAGGATTTCTAAGGGCGTAAATTTTTGATTTCACTCTTCACTGCCTATCACAGTTTCGGAGGCCATGGAATGCCCAGGTGACACAACCCCCCCCCCCCCAAAAGGTCTGAAAAATACTCACTATACCTCTCAGCAAATAGCTTGGGGTGTCTACTTTCCAAAATAGGGTAATTTGGGGGGGGGGTTTGTGCCACCTGGGCATTCCATGGCCTCCGAAACTGTGATAGGCAGTGAAGAGTGAAATCAAAAAAAAATAAATTTTCGGGGTCCCGTACGCGGCTAGGCTCCCAAAAAGTCTCACACATGTGGTATCCCCGTACTCAGGAGAAGCAACAGAATGTATTTTGGGGTGTAATTTCACATATTTCCATGGCATGTTTGAGCAATATATCATTTAGTGACAACTTTGTGCAAAAAAAAAAAAAAAAAAATTGTCTTTTTCCCGCAACTTGTGTCACAATATAAAATATTCCATGGACTCGACATGCCTCTCAGCAAATAGCTTGGGGTGTCTACTTTCCAAAATGGGGTCATTTGGAGGGTTTTGAACTGTCCTGGCATTTTATGCACAACATTTAGAAGCTTATGTCACACATCACCCACTCTTCTAACCACTTGAAGACAAAGCCCTTTCTGACACTTTTTGTTTACATGAAAAAATTATTTTTTTTTTGCAAGAAAATTACTTTGAACCCCCAAACATTATATATTTTTTTTTAAAGCAAATGCCCTACAGATTAAAATGGTGGGTATTTCATTTTTTTTTTCACACAGTATTTGCGCAGCGATTTTTCAAACGCATTTTTTTGGGAAAAAACACACTTTTTAAAATTTTAATGCACTAAAAAAACACTATATTGCCCAAATGTTTGATGAAATAAAAAAGATGATCTTAGGCCGAGTACATCGATACCAAACATGACATGCTTTAAAATTGCGCACAAACGTGCAGTGGCGACAAACTAAATACATTTTTAAAAGCCTTTACATGTTACCACTAGATTTACAGAGGAGGTCTACTGCTAAAATTACTGCCCTCGATCTGACCTTCGCGGTGATACTTCACATGCATGGTGCAATTGCTGTTTACATTTGACGCCAGACCGACGCTTTTGTTCGCCTTAGGGGGGGACAGGGGTGCTTTTTTTTTCTTTATTATTTTTTTTGCTTTTTTATCTTATTTTTAAACCGTTCCTTTCATTTTTTTTTGTTTTTAATAATTTATATTGTTATCTCAGGGAACGTAAATATCCCCTATGATAGCAATAGGTAGTGACAGGTACTCTTTTTTGAAAAAATTGGGGTCTATTAGACCCTAGATCTCTCCTCTGCCCTCAAAGCATCTGACCACACCAAGATCGGTGTGATAAAATGCTTTCCCAATTTCCCAATGGCGCTGTTTACATCCGGCGAAATCTAAGTCATAAAATGCTCGTAGCTTCCAGTTTCTTAGGCCATAGAGATGTTTGGAGTCACTCTGGTCTCTGATCAGCTCTATGGTCACCGTCTCTGGCTGAATCACCGGCTGCATTCTCAGGTTCCCTGTTGAGACAGGAGAGCCAGAGAAAAACACGGCATTCCCTCCCACTGCTTGTAAAAGCAGTCTAGAGGCTAATTAGCTGCTAGGATTGCTTTTACATGAAAGCCGACCGCTGGCTGAAAAGAATGATACCAAGATGATATCTAAACCTGCAGGCATCATTCTGGTATAACCGCTCAAAGTCGTAAATGGCGTACCTGAAGACAAAAAAATGGTTAACAATAAAACACAGTAAACGGTAGAGTATAAAAAATTGCATACCTGAAAAGCAAACGTGATAAAACATAATAACAATAAAACATTGCAGAATAGAATACAGTAAAAAAGAGCAGAACAATAGAGAGAGAATAGAGAAAGAGAGAACAATAAAACGACAACTATTTTTTTTTATGTTATATGTTTTTTTGTGTTTTTTTTTTTTTTTACACTTTTTTTGTAACTGTAACTTTTATAACTGTAACCGGTTCCAGGTTCGGGTCTCTCAAAATGCAATGGCATCTTGGGAGACCCTGTGAAAGTGTGCCTAGTCTGTGCAATGCTGTACGCTATGCTAATACTCAACTAGTGAATGGTAGCGTTCAAAACATTCACCAATGCAAAGACCAGGATTGTCAGGACAGGAGGGAAAATAATAGCGGGTGTCACGCCTATATCCACGGTTGCTGCAGACACGACATCTTTTTTGGGGGGGTCGTTGGGTAGGGGTACTCGGGAGGACATAAAGAAAATGCCTCTCATGCAGCCGACTGCATTTGGTTGTGGATGTGAATGGCATAGTTGCCAACTGTCCCGGATTTCCCGGGACATTCCCGGGACTTAGACGCCATTCCCGAATTTATGGCATCCCGGTAAATGTCCCGAGAAATCCGGTTTTTCACGGATTTTCTCCGCCGCCGCTAGGGGTCTGCGGCCGATGGAGACATTGTCTCCGCTGGACGCCATTTTATCGAAGATCAGGAAGACGGCTGGGGGGGCTAGATGGAGCTCCTGCGTCGCCGCCCACCCTCTGCCCCGCTCCGCCTTGCCCTGCCTACCCCCCGCCCCGCTGCAAGTCTGTTATGGAAAGGGGCGAGGGTTCTAGCCATGCGGTCGGCAGACAATCTGTCTACTAGGACACCTCTGAGCCTCAGGTAGGGGGGGCGCACCGCTGTGGGAATCTGATGTGATGGGGAGCTCCACTGGGGACACCTGATGTGAGGGGGGCTCTGTCGGGGACACCTGATGTGAGGGGGCTCCACTGGGGACACCTGATGTGAAGGGGAGCTCTGCCGGGGACACCTGATGTGAGGGGGAGCTCTGCCGGGGACACCTGATGTGAGGGGGGGCTCTGCCGGGGACACCTGATGTGAGGGGGAGCTCTGCCGGGGACACCTGATGTGAGGGGGAGCTCTGCTGGGGACACCTGATGTGAGGGGGAGCTCCGCTGGGGACACCTGATGTGAGGGGGAGCTCTGCTGGGGACACCTGATGTGAGGGGGAGCTCCGCTGGGGACACCTGATGTGAGGGGGAGCTCTGCCGGGGACACCTGATGTGAGGGGGAGCTCCGCTGGGGACACCTGATGTGAGGGGGAGCTCTGCCGGGGACACCTGATGTGAGGGGGGCTCCACTGGGGACACCTGATGTGGGGGGGTCCACTGGGGACACCTGATGTGAGGGGGGCTCCACTGGGGACACCTGATGTGAGGGGGAGCTCTGCCGGGGACACCTGATGTGAGAGGGGCTCCACTGGGGACACCTGATGTGAGGGAGGGCTCTGCCGGGGACACCTGATGTGAGGGGGAGCTCTGCCGGGGACACCTGATGTGAGGGGGAGCTCTGCCGGGGACACCTGATGTGAGGGGGAGCTCCGCTGAGGACCCCTGATGTGAGGGTGAGCTCTGCCGGGAAAACCTGATGTGAGGGGGAGCTCTGCCGGGGACACCTGATGTGAGGGGGAGCTCCACTGGGGACACCTAATGTGAGGGGGAGCTCTGCCCGGGACACCTGATGTGAGGGGGAGCTCCACTGGGGACACCTAATGTGAGGGGGGGGCTCTGCCGGGGACACCTGATGTGAGGGGGAGCTCTGCCGGGGACACCTGATGTGAGGGGGAGCTCTGCCGGGTACACCTGATGTGAGGGGGAGCTCTGCCGGGGACACCTGATGTGAGGGGGAGCTCTGCCGGGGACACCTGATGTGAGGGGGGCTCTGCCGGGGACACCTGATGTGAGGGGGAGCTCTGCCGGGGACACCTGATGTGAGGGGGAGCTCCGCTGGGGACACCTGATGTGAGGGGGAGCTCTGCCGGGGACACCTGATGTGAGAGGGAGCTCCGCTGGGGACACCTGATGTGAGGGGGAGCTCTGCCGGGGACACCTGATGTGAGGGGGGCTCCACCGGGGACACCTGATGTGAGGGGGGCTCTGCCGGTGACACCTGATGTGAGGGGGAGCTCTGCCGGGGACACCTGATGTGAGGGGGGGCTCTGCCGGGGACACCTGATGTGAGGGGGAGCTCTGCCGGGGACACCTGATGTGAGGACGGACTCTGCTGGGACACCTGATGCAAGGACGGACTCTGCTGGGACATCTGACGCAAGGACCAACGGCTGGTGGCAGGCGACGTGGCTAGTGACACGCTCAGGGATCCCACTGATTCTGCATTATGGTGAGTTGAATGATAACAATCATGGTGCCGGGATGATTGAAGTGCTAACACCAGGTGCTTGGAGTATCTTTATCTGCTGATTGTTAAACTTTCTAGAATACACATATTTTTATTGTGTAGGATCTGGGGCTGCTGTCCCGTCATTTCCCTCTCCCTCTCCCCCTTTTCCCCCTCTCCCCCTCTCCCCCTCTCCCCCTTTCCCCCTCTCCCCCTTTCCCCCTCTCCCCCTTTCCCTCTCTCCCCCTTTCCCTCTCCATCCCTCATTCATCTCAGACTCTAACCACACCCCATTGAGCCACGCCCATTTAAGCCACGCCCATTATTTCACATAAACCACGCCCATTTTTCACCACGCCTCTCCATCCCTCATTCATCTCAGACTCTAATCACACCCCCTTGAGCCGCGCCCATTTAAGCCACGCCCACTATTTCGCATAAACCACGCCCATTTTTCACCTCGCCTCTCCATCCCTCATTCATCTCAGACTCTAACCACACCCCCTTGAGCCACGCCCATTTAAGCCACGCCCACTATTTCATGTAAACTACGCCCGTTTTTGCCACGTCGCGCTTCGCGCGCTGCACTTGTTCGTTTTCCCTAGGCCACGCCTACAAACGAATGCCCCGCCCCTAATTATTGTACGGCTCCGCCTACAGCCACAAAAGTGTCCCACATTTTTTTTTACAATGTTGGCAACTATGGAATGGGGGAAGTACGGGCGCTGCAGAAGTGGTGGGTTCCCAGTTATTAGGATTGGCGAATGCAGCAGGAAGGGCATTTTGGGCACGACGGGCCTGTGTTTGTCTTCTTCTTGGTGGCAGTGGGACACTACTTGTGCTTACCACCTCACCAGCTTGAACTGCACTTATGGGACTCGCCACATCACCAAGTGTTACTGCAGTGCTGGTTTGACTGTGACCGCGGTGTACTAGGCCGCTGGTGCTTGCCAGTTCACCAAAACGCTACCAAAAAACTGTTAGCGATCGCAGGGATCAGGCCTGACTCTGCAAACGCTGCAGTTATGTGTTTAGTGTTTTGTAAGTGACAGTGATCGATCGATACTGCACTTGGGTGGGCTGGGCCGGGCGGAAGGGCAAAACGCAGGTGCTAGCAGGTATCTGGGCTGATCCCCCTAACACTGCGTTTTTGGGAACCCTAAACTGCTGGGGACACTAGTATAGATCTGATCGGATCAGATATTGATCCGTTCAGATACTATGCCACTAAGGGAGGTGTATGGTGCGTGCGTGGGTGTTATCGCTACTGGCACTAACCTGACGCTGCCTTGGGCTGGTGCTTGCCAGTTCACCAAAATGCTACCAAAAAAACTGTTAGCGATCGTAGGGATCAGGCCTGACTCTGCGAACGCTGCAGTTATGTGTGTTTAGTGTTTTGTAAGTGACAGTGATCGATCTATACTGCACTTGGGTGGGCTGGGCCGGGCGGAAAGGCAAAACGCAGGTGCTAGCAGGTATCTGGGCTGATCCTGCTAACACTGCGTTTTTGGGAACCCTAAGCTGCTGGGGACACTAGTATAGATCTGATCGGATCAGATATTGATCTGTTCAGATACTATGCCACTAAGGGAGGTGTACGGTGCATGCATGGGTGTTATCGCTACTGGCACTAACCTGACGCTGCCTGGGGCTGGGGCTTGCCAGTTCACCAAAACACTACCAAAAAAACTGTTAGCGATCGCAGGGATCAGGCCTGACTCTGCGAACGCTGTAGTTATGTGTGTTTAGTGTTTTGTAAGTGACAGTGATCGATCGATACTGCACTTGGGTGGGCTGGGTCGGGCGGAGGAGCAAAACGCAGGTGCTAGCAGGTATCTGGGCTGATCCCGCTAACACTGCGTTTTTGGGAACCCTAAACTGCTGGGGACACTAGTATAGATCTGATCGGATCAGATATTGATCCGTTCAGATATTATACCACTAAGGGAGGTGTATGGTGCGTGCGTGGGTGTTAGCGGTACTGGAGCTAACCTGACGCTGCCTGGGGCGACGCAGACCCTATCTGACCCTAAAACCTAAGTTATATCACCACCGGGCGATTAGGGGGCTAAACCTTTATTCGGTAATAAACGGCGGGTGCCCTGACACTATAAAAAATAAACGAACTAACCAGCGTCATCTGTAACAGTTATACAGAGATCACTGGTGAAAGGGTTAACTAGGGGGCAATCAAGGGGTTAAAACCTTTATTAGGTAGTATATGGGGGTCCCTGACGCTATAAAACGCTGACGGCGAACCTAAATATTTACCTCCCTAACTAGCGTCACCAGTGACACTAATACAGCGATCAGAAAAATGATTGCTTAGTGACACTGGCGACGGGGGGTGATCAAGGGGTTAAAACTTTATTAGAGGGGGGTTAGGGGGTACCCTAGACCTAAAGGGGGCTAACATTAACTGCCCTACCACACTAACTGTCACAAACTGACACCAATGCAGTCATCAGAAAAAAAAACTGCTTGGTGTCAGTGTGACGGGGGGGTGATTGGGGGGTGATCAGGGGGGATCGGGGGGTGATTGGGGGTGATCAGGGGGGATCAGGGGGGTGATCGGGGGTGTAATGTGTGCCTGGCATGTTCTACTGTGCGTGTGTGTGTGTGTTTGTGCACTCACTCGGATGTCTTCTCTCCACGGCGCTGGAACGGAAAGTTCCGATCTGAGGAGAGATGACATCATTTCCTCTGCTGCTGTTTACTATACAGCAGCAGAGGAACAATCTGATTGGCTGGGAGCGATCGCGGGGGGGGCCACGAATGGATGGCCTCCCCCTCACCTCTCATCGCTCCCAGACAGAAGCCGACCGCCTCGGGCACCAGGGGGGGTCCGATCGGGCCCCCCCGCCCGCAGGAGGCAGATCACATACCAGGTACGTGATTTTGCCTGCCCGTGCCATTCTGCTGCAGTATATCTGCGTTAGGCGGTCAGCAACTGGTTAATAAAATCATATATATTTTTTACATTCTTTTCATACTTCATTTGCCATCTGCCCTATTCAAAGTCCCACCTACAGGAAATTTCGTTTTTTCAATCTTTTTCATACACAGGAAGATCTCAGCCAGGATGAGGCTCTGGAATTTGGCACACAGGGAGTGTCAGGAAAGGTCTCCTCCGCTGGTAATATCGATCATTTGGCGTGCAGTACGGAGGTCCACCAGCAGGTGTCTCCTGGCAGTTTGGAGCTGTCAGAAGAGCTTTTTCCTGCAAGTATTCTGTCACCTTTGGGCCGCAGTACTGGCGTCCACCAGCGGGGTGGAATCCTGGCAGTATGGAGCAGGTATTCCCCTCTGCAGACAGTTGTCACTTGACCTTAATTAGCAGAGCTGCAGTATAAATAGCCGGCAAGTGCACACTCATGTTGCCCTCGTATTGTTCCTTGAGCCCTGACCTGCATCCTGTTATTCCTGATTTCTGATTCCTCATTCCTGAACCTGAAGCCTGAACCCTGATTCCTGGAACCTGTTGATCCTGTTTCCTGTCTGTTACCAGAACCCTGGACCCTGAACCCTGAGCCTTGTACCTGACCCGTCCCTCCTGTGATCCATCCATCCTCTCTTGTTCTGTTTATTTCCCTTCCCAGCTACTGATCTCTGATCTCCTGTTTATGACCTTGGCCTGGCTTGACTACGATTCTGGTACTCCCTCTTGCTACATATGCTGGTTGGTTTAATATCACTGTTTGTTTGGTTGTTCACTCTGTATTTGTGGTGTGTTCACATATGCATTTTCCTTAATAAACTTACTTTCACCTATTTATGTCTGGTTCACTCTGTCGCAGTCACACAGTTCTGGTCACATCTGGTTTATGAAAGGGAGTGGCGGGGGTAAGTGGCAGCCAGGAGGTGGCCGGGCCCAGTAGCCTCACCCAATCCCAGGTGCCTCCCCTCCGCCTTCCAACAAAAAGGGCCAGAAAGGAGAGTAACGTGGAGGAGGCAGCACTGGGCCTCATTAAGGAGGCTAATGCAGCCCTGAAAAGCCCCCCCCCGATGCTGAAGAGGCCTATGGCTGCTTTGTAGCTAAAAAATTGCAGCAAATGGCAGAGGGCCAAAGCCTCAAGTGTGAGAAAATTATTTTTGAAGCCATTCAAAAGGGGCTGAGTGGCCAAATTAGTGATAAAATGCACTTAGTTGCACTCGCCCATCCTCCTCCTCCTCCTGCCACAAGTCCACCTCCAGAGCCACAGCCTCCAAGGAAGGCTGCAGGGAAGCATGGAGGGAAGGCTGCAAGGAAGACAAGAAAGTGATGGTTGTGTTCAGTCTGGTCTGACAGAAGATGCAGGCTGTGATAGTACCACAGCCTGGGGACATATATGTCATCTGCTGCTGTTCGTGATCTCTGGGAGTCCAGGACCAGATTGTGCTCCCTATTATATGGACTTCCCAGGCTACCAATTTTAATTTACCAAGAGTTGATGTATGCCCTGGGGTACAAGGCTTCGCAAATTCAAGCAGTTTCTCCAGCGTTGCCTTCCTCTTTATTTTGTTATTATTAGCCAGAATAAATGTTTTTTTTTTTTAATATGAAAATACTTGCCTATGTGTTTTTCTTCAAAAAGGACAGTTTGTTTGTGAGTAGGCAGGTACATTTTCAAAATACAATGTCTAATTAACAAGGGACAACAACCAACCTCCTTGAACTTTATAAAAATACAAGATAATAATGTTGTTGTGGAAACTTGACACACCAAAAACTAAAATTAAAGAGATCCCTAGAAACTA
The DNA here is from genome assembly GCF_042186555.1 of Aquarana catesbeiana. Taxonomy (NCBI): domain Eukaryota; kingdom Metazoa; phylum Chordata; class Amphibia; order Anura; family Ranidae; genus Aquarana; species Aquarana catesbeiana. The sequence continues at coordinate 128,798,783 of NC_133335.1, forward strand.
ATTTAAAAATAATCCAAAAAACAGATCTTGATTAAAAATAAAAAAGATGACTATAAAAAATAATTCTAAACATTATTATGGAGATCTGGCTTTAAAAACAAAAAATATTATTCAGGAGATCATAATAAAGAAATAAGTTTGTGAGAACTCTGTGTGAATATCAGCAGCAAAACAACTTCATTCTTCTAGCATTATAAAGAACAAAAGAATGTGCTGCATTAAAAGATCCAAAAATTTACAGCGTGATGAATGTGCTAGCTCCATTATGAATGGTAGTTTTACCAGACCAAGCGCTTCCGTTTTGTACTTGATTCTGAGCATGCGTAATTTTTGGCGCGTCGGAATTGCATACAGATACATTTTCGGCTAGGAACTTTCTCCGACCGAAAAATTGAGAACCTGTCCTCGATATTTTGCTGGCTGGAATTCCGCCAGCAAAAGTCCGATGGAGCATATACACGGTCGCATTTTCCGACCGAAAGCTCTCATCGGAGTTTTGCTGGTGGCTAGGGATGAGCTTCGTGTTCAAATCAAACGCATGTTCGACTCGAATATTGCCTTTTTGGTCATTCGCCGAATTCCAAACGATATGGGCCGTTCGCGCCAAATTCGAGTGGCGCATCAGGGCCCATAATTCACTACGGCATCGCAGTGCATTGCTGGCTGATGATTGGCCAAGCATGCACTATGACCCACATGCTTGACCAATCACAGCGCCGTCTATACAGAGAGCCATAATTGGCCAAAGCCAGGGTAGCTTTGGCCAATTATGGCTTAGGGCGTTTAGTACACGCCCCACACTATATAAGGCCGCCTACACGGCGGCCCTGTGTAGTGTGTTCCGGCGTTGAGATAAAGATAGATAGACAGAGAGACAGTGTCATTTGATATAAGTTAGACAGAGTAGGCAGGCGAGTCAGTTAGCTGCACTTACAGTGTATTGTGTATATATATATACATCCTAGGTGTTGTATATGTATATATATATATATATATATATATATACACTGTATTCAGTTTAGCTAGATCTGTTCCTGTTATTCTCTTCCTACTACTGACAGACAGGCAGGTGTTTTTACAGTATTTACAGCTACCTGAAGAAAATTGCTGGTGTTCTTTTGATCCTATTAGTCCTATTAGCTACAGTATTTACAGTTAGTGTAGTGCGTCATCTGCACAGTGTGCACCTAAAGCTACCTGAAGAAAATTAGTGTTCTTCTGATCCTATTAGCACAGTACCGCAGGCAGCTGCAGTATTTACAAGTTAGTGTAGTGTGTCCTCTGCACAGTAAGCACCTAAAGCTACCTGAAGAAAATTAGTGGTAATCTTCTGATCCTATTAGTACAGTACCGCAGGCAGCTGCAGTATTTACAAGTTAGTCGTCCTCTGCATAGTGTGCACCTAAAGCTACCTAAACAAAATTAGTGATGTTCTTCTGATCCTATTAATACCACAGGCAGGCAGCTACAGTATTTACGGTTAATGTAGTGCGTCCTCCGCACAGTGTGCACCTAAAGCTACCTGGAGACAATTGCTGTTGTTCTGCTCCTATTAATACCACAGGCCGGCAGCTACAGTATTTACAGTTAGTGCACTGTGTTCTCTGCACAGTGTGAACCAAAAGCAACCTAAAAAAAATAAGTGGTGTTCTTCTGATCCTATTTGTACAGTACCGCAGGCAGCTGCAGTATTTACAAGTTAGTGTAGTGCATCCTCTGCACAGTGTGCACCTAAAGCTACCTGAAGAAAATTAGTGGTGTTCTTCTGATCCTATTAGTACAGTACCACAGGCAGCTGTAGTATTTACAGTTAGTATAGTGCGTCCTCTGCACAGTGTGCACCTAAAGCTACCTGAAGAGAATTAGTGGTGTTCTTCTGATCCTATTAGTACAGTAATGCAGGCAGCTGCAGTATTTACAAGTTAGTGTAGTGCGTTCTCTGCACAGTGTGCACCTAAAGCTACCTGAAGAAAATAAGTGGTGTTCTTCTGATCCTATTAGTACAGTTCCGCAGGTAGCTGTAGTATTTACAATTTAGTGTAGTGCGTCCCCTGCACAAGGTGCACCTAAAGCTACCTGAAGAAAATTAGTGGTGTTCTTCTGATCCTATTAATACCACAGGCAGGCAACTACAGTATTTACAGTTAGTGTAGTGTGTCCTCTGCACAGTGTGCACCTAAAGTTACCTGGAGACAATTGCTGTTCTGCTCCTATTAATACCACAGGCAGGCAGCTGCAGTATGTACAGTTAGTGTACTGTGTCCTCTGCACAGTGTGCACCTAAAGCTACCTGAAGAAAATTAGTGGTGTTCTTCTGCTCCTATTAATACCACAGGCAGGCAGCTACAGTATTTACAGTTAGTGTAGTGCATCCTCTGCACAGTGTGCCCTAAAGCTACCTGGAGACAATTGCTGTTGTTCTTCTGATCCTATATTAATACCACAGGCAGACAGCTACAGTATTTACAGTTAGTGTACTGTGTCCTCTGCACAGTGTGCACCTAAAGCTAACTGAAGAATATTAGTGGTGTTCTTCTATTCCTATATTAATACCACAGGCAGGCAGCTACAGTATTTACAGTTAGTGTACTGTGTACTCTGCACAGTGTGCACCTAAAGCTACCTGCAGACAATTGCTATTGTTCTGCTCCTATTAATACCACAGGCAGGCAGCTACATTATTTACAGTTAGTGTAGTGCGTCATCTGCACAGTGTGCACCTAAAGCTACCTGAAGAAAATTAGTGTTCTTCTGATCCTATTAGTACAGTACCACAGGCAGCTGCAGTATTTACAAGTTAGTGTAGTGTGTCCTCTGCAAAGTGCACACCTAAAGCTACCTGAAGAAAATTAGTGGTAATCTTCTGATCCTATTAGTACAGTACCGCAGGCAGCTGCAGTATTTATAAATTAGTCGTCCTCTGCATAGTGTGCACCTAAAGCTACCTAAAAAAAATTAGTGATGTTCTTCTGATCCTATTAATACCACAGGCAGGCAGCTACAGTATTTACAGTTAGTGTAGTGCGTCCTCTGCACAGTGTGCACCTAAAGCTACCTGGAGACAATTGCTGTTGTTCTGCTCCTATTAATACCACAGGCAGGCAGCTACAGTATTTACAGTTAGTGTACTGTGTCCTCTACACAGTGTGCACCTAAAGCTACCTGAAGAAAATAAGTGGTGTTCTTCTGATCATATTAATACCACAGGCAGGCAGCTACAGCATTTACAGTTAGTGTAGTACATCCTCTGCACAGTGTGCACCTAAAGCTACCTGGAGACAATTGCTGTTGCTCTACTCCTATTAATACCACAGGCAGGCAGCTACAGTATTTACAGTTAGTGTACTGTGTTCTCTGCACAGTGTGTACCTAAAGCTACCCAAACAAAATAAGTGGTGTTCTTCTGATCCTATTTGTACAGTACCGCAGGCAGCTGCAGTATTTACAAGTTAGTGTAGTGCGTCCTCTGCACAGTGTGCACCTAAAGCTACCTGAAGAAAATTAGTGGTGTTCTTCTGATCCTATTAGTACAGTACCACAGGCAGCTGTAGTATTTACAGTTAGTGTAGTGCGTCCTCTGCACAGTGTGCACCTAAAGCTACCTGAAGAGAATTAGTGGTGTTCTTCTGATCCTATTAGTACAGTTCCGCAGGCAGCAGCAGTATTTACAATTTGGTGTAGTGCGTCCCCTGCACAAGGTGCACCTAAAGCTACCTAAAGAAAATTAGTGGTGTTCTTCTGATCCTATTAATACCACAGGCAGGTAACTACAGTATTTACAGTTAGTGTAGTGTGTCCTCTGCACAGTGTGCACCTAAAGTTACCTGGAGACAATTGCTGTTCTGCTCCTATTAATAACACAGGCAGGAAGCTGCAGTATGTACAGTTAGTGTACTGTGTCCTCTGCACAGTGTGCACCTAAAGCTACCTGAAGAAAATTAGTGGTGTTCTTCTGCTCCTATTAATACCACAGGAAGGCAGCTACAGTATTTACAGTTGGTATACTGTGTCCTCTTCACAGTGTGCACCTAAAGCTACCTGAATGAAATTGGTGGTGTTCTGATCCTATATTAATACCACAGGCAGACAGCTACAGTATTTACAGTTAGTGTACTGTGTCCTCTGCACAATGTGCACCTAAAGCTACCTGAAGAAAATTAGTGGTGTTCTTATGATCCTATTAATACTACAGGCAGGCAGCTACAGCATTTACAGTTAGTGTAGTGCGTCCTCTGCACAGTGTGCAACTAAAGCTACCTGGAGACAATTGCTATTGTTCTGCTCCTATTAATACCACAGGCAGGCAGCTACAGTATTTACAGTTAGTGCACTGTGTCCTCTGCACAGTGTGCACCTAAAGCTACCTGAAGAAAATTAGTGGTATTCTTCTGATCCTATATTAATACCACAGGCAGGCAGCTACAGTATTTACAGTTAGTGTACTGTGTCCTCTGCACAGTGTGCACCTAATGCTACCTGAAGAAAATTGGTGGTGTTCATCTATTCCTATATTAATACCACAGGATGGCAGCTACAGTATTTACAGTTAGTGTACTGCGTCCTCTGCACAGTGTGCACCTAAAGCTACCTGAATGAAATTGGTGGTGTTCTTCTGATCCTATATTAATACCACAGGCAGGCAGCTACAGTATTTACAGTGAGTGTACTGTGTCCTCTGCACACTGTGCACCTAAAGTTACCTGAATAAAATTGGTGGTGTTCTTCTGATCCTATTAAAAACACAAGCAGGCAGGTACAGTATTTACAGTTAGTGTACTGCGTCCTCTGCACAGTGTGCACCTAAAGCTACCTGAAGAAAATTGATGTTGTTCTGCTCCTATTAATACCACAGGCAGGCAGCTACAGTATTTACAGTTAGTGTACTGTGTCCTCTGCACAGTGTGCACCTAAAGCTACGTGAAGAAAATTAGTGTTCTTCTGATCCTATTAGTATAGTACCACAGGCAGCTGCACTATTTACAAGATAGTGTAGTGCGTCCTCTGCACAGTGTGCACCTAAGGCTACCTAAAGAAAATTAGTGGTATTCTTCTGATCCTATTAGTACAGTACCACAGGCAGCTGTAGTATTTACAAGTTAGTTTAATGCGTCCTCTGCACAGTGTGCACCTAAAGCTACCTAAACAAAATGAGTGATGTTCTTCTGATCCTATTAGTCCAGTACCGCAGGCAGCTGCAGTATTTACAAGTTAGTGTAGTGCATCCTCTGCACAGTGTACACATAAAGCGACCTGAAGAAAATTAGTGGTGTGCTTCTGATCCTATTAATACAGTACCGGAGACAGCTGCAGTATTTACAATTTAGTGAACTGCGTCCCCTGCACAGTGTGCACCTAAAGCTACCTGAAGAAAATTAGTGGTGTTCTTCTGATTTTATTAATACCACAGGCAGGCAGCTACAGTATTTACAGTTAGTGTAGTGTGTCCTTTGCACAGTGTGCACCTAAAGCTACCTGAAGAAAATTAGTGCTGTTCTTCTGATCCTATTAGTACAGTACCGCAGGCAGCTGCAGTATTTACAATTTAGTGTAGTGCGTCCCCTGCACAGTGTGCACCTAAAGCTACCTGAAGAAAATTAGTGGTGTTCATCTGATCCTATTAATACCACAGGCAGGCAGCTACAGTATTTACAGTAAGTGTACTGTGTCCTCTGTACAGTATGCACCTGAAGAAATTGGTGGTGTTCTTCTGATCCTATATGAATACCACAGGCAGGCAGCTACAGTATTTAGAGTTAGTGTACTGTGTTCTCTGCACAGTGTGCACCTAATGCTATCTGAAGAAAATTGGTGGTGTTCTTATATTCCTATATTAATACCACAGGCAGGCAGGTACAGTATTTACAGTTAGTGTACTGCGTCCTCTGCACAGTGTGCACCTAAAGCTACCTGAATAAAATTGGTGGTGTTCTTCTGATCCTATATTAATACCACAGGCAGGCAGCTACAGTATTTACAGTTAGTGTACTGTGTCCTCTGCACAGTGTGCACTTAAAGCTACCTGAATAAAATTAGTGGTGTTGTTCTGATCCTATATGAATACCACAGGCAGGCAGCTACAGTATTTACAGTTAGTGTACTGTGTCCTTTGCACAGTGTGCACCTAATGCTATCTGAAGAAAATTGGTGGTGTTCTTCTATTCCTATATTAATACCACAGGCAGGCAGCTACAGCATTTACAGTTAGTGTACTGCGTCCTCTGCACAGTGTAAACCTAAAGCTACCTGAATAAAATTGGTGGTGTTCTTCTGATCCTATATTAATACCACAGGCAGGCAGCTACAGTATTTACAGTTAGTGTACTGTGTCCTCTGCACAGTGTGCACCTAAAGCTACTTGAGGAAAATTTGTGGTGTTCTTCTGATCCTATTAGTACAGTACCGCAGGCAGCAGCAGTATTTTCAATTTAGTGTAGTACGTCCCCTGCACAGTGTGCACCTCAAGCTACATGAAGAAAATTAGTGGTGTTCGTCTGATCCTATTAATACCACAGGCAGGCAGATACAGTATTTACAGTTAATGTACTCCGTTCTCTGCACAGTGTGCACCTAAAGCTACCTGAAGAAAATTGATGTTGTTCTGCTCCTATTAATAACACAAGCAGGCAGCTACAGTATATACAGTTAGTTTACTGTGTCCTCTGCACAGTATGCACCTAAAGCTACCTGAATAAAATTGGTGGTGTTCTTCTGATCCTATTAATACCACAGGCAGGCAGCTATAGTATTTACAGTTAATGTACTGCGTCCTCTTCACAGTGTGCACCTAAAGCTACCTGAAGACAATTGCTGTTCTTCTGCTCCTATTAATACCACAGGCAGGCAGTTACAGTATTTACAGTTAGTGTACTGCTTCCTCTGCACAGTGTGCACCTAAAGCTACCTGAAGAAAATTAGTGTTCTTCTGATCCTATTAGTACAGTACCGCCGGCAGCTGTAGTATTTACAAGTTAGTTTAATGCGTCCTCTGCACAGTGTGCACCTAAAGCTACCTAAACAAAATTAGTGATGTTCTTCTGATCCCATTAGTACAGTACCACAGGCAGCTGCAGTATTTACAAGTTAGTGTAGTGCATCCTCTGCACAGTGTGCACCTAAATCTACCTGAAGAAAATAAGTCGTGTTCTTCTGATCCTATTAGTACAGTACCACAGGCAGTTGTAGTATTTATAAATTAGTGTAGTGCATCCTCTGCACAATGTGCAATTAAAGCTATCTGAAGAAAATTAGTGGTGTTCTTCTGATCCTATTAGTACAATACCGCAGGCAGCTGCAGTATTTAGAAGTTAGTGTAGTGCGTCCTCTGCACAGTGTGCACCTAAAGCTACCTGAAGAAAATAAGTGGCGTTCTTCTGATCCTATTAGTACAGTTCCGCAGGCAGCTACAGTATTTACAATTTAGTGTAGTGCGTCCCCTGCACGAGGTGCACCTAAAGCTACCTGAAGAAAATTAGTGGTGCTCTTCTGATCCTATTAATACCACAGGCAGGCAACTACAGTATTTACAGTTAGTGTAGTGTGTCCTCTGTACAGTGTGCACCTAAAACTACCTGAATGAAATTGGTGGTGTTCTTCTGATCCTATATTAATGCCACAGGCAGACAGCTACAGTATTTTCAGTTAGTATACTGTGTCCTCTGCACAGTGTGCACCTAAAGCTACCTGAAGAATATTGGTGGTGTTCTTCTATTCCTATATTAATACCACAGGCAGGCAGCTACAGTATTTACAGTTGGTGTACTGTGTCCTCTGCACAGTGTGCACCTAAAGCTACCTGAAGAAAATTAGTGGTGTTCTTCTGATTCTATTAATACTACAGGCAGGCAGCTACAGTATTTACAGTTAGTGTAGTGCATCCTCTGCACAGTGTGCACCTAAAGCTACCTGGAGACAATTGCTATTGCTCTGCTCCTATTAATACCACAGGCAGGCAACTGCAGTATTTACAGTTAGTGCACTGTATCCTCTGCACAGTGTGCACCCAAAGCTACCTAAACAAAATTAGTGGTGTTCTTCTGATCCTATATTAATACCACAGGCAGGCAGCTACAGTATTCACAGTTAGTGTACTGTGTCCTCTGCACAGTGTGCACCTAATGCTACCTGAAGAAAATTAGTGTTCTTCTGATCCTATTAGTACAGTACCGCAGGCAGCTGTAGTATTTACAAGTTAGTTTAATGCGTCCTCTGCACAGTGTGCACCTAAAGCTACCTAAACAAAATTAGTGATGTTCTTCTGATCCCATTAGTACAGTACCACAGGCAGCTGCAGTATTTACAAGTTAGTGTAGTGCATCCTCTGCACAGTGTGCACCTAAATCTACCTGAAGAAAATAAGTCGTGTTCTTCTGATCCTATTAGTACAGTACCACAGGCAGTTGTAGTATTTATAAATTAGTGCAGTGCGTCCTCTGCACCGTGTGCAATTAAAGCTACCTGAAGAAAATTAGTGGTGTTCTTCTGATCCTATTAGTACAGTACCGCAGGCAGCTGCAGTATTCAGAAGTTAGTGTAGTGCGTCCTCTGCACAGTGTGCACCTAAAGCTACCTGAAGAAAATAAGTGGTGTTCTTCTGATCCTATTAGTACAGTTCCGCAGGCAGCTGCAGTATTTACAATTTAGTGTAGTGCGTCCCCTGCACAAGTGCGTCCACTGCACAGACTCTCCTAGCTGCAAGGGGAAGAACTCCTCCAGTGAGAGTGGGGGGGCAGCAAAGGGAAAGGAAAGACAGATTCTGGTGGTAGGGGACTCAATACTTAGAAGGACAGAGAGGGTAATCTGTAACCAATACCTGAAGCGCCGAACAGTATGTTGTCTACCGGGCGCTCGGGTTCGGCACATCACGGATCTTGTGGACAGATTACTGGGAGGGGCTGGGGAAGACCCGGCTGTCATGGTGCACGTTGGCACCAATGACAAAGTCAGAGGCAGATGGAGTGTCCTAAAGAACGATTTTAGGGACTTAGGAGCTAAATTGAGGAAAAGGACCTCCAAGGTAGTGTTCTCAGGAATACTACCGGTACATTGAGCCACACCAGAAAGGCAGAGGGAGATTAGGGAAGTAAACAAGTGGCTGAAGAGCTGGTGTAGTAAGGAGAGGTTTGGGTTCCTGGAGGACTGGGCCGACTTCTCAGTCGGTAACCGGTACTATAGAAGGGACGGACTGCACCTAAATGAGGAGGGTGCAGATCTGCTGGGAATGAAGATGGCCAAAAAGTTAGAGGGGTTTTTATACTAGGCAATGGGGGGGAGGGTCCAGAGACAGTGATAGCCAGCGCGGAAGATATTCCAGAGGGTAGTATTGGGGGCATTAGTAGTAGGTTAACCAAAGCACAAAAACACAAGGTGAGTATAGTAGCAAGTCCTAGTTGCAATCTTGAAACACCCAATACTAAGACAATATGCGACCGGTCTAAACTATGTGGCATGTTCACTAATGCCAGGAGCATGGCGGACAAGATGGGTGAACTAGAGATACTGTTGTACAAGGAGGATTTGGATTTTTTGGGAATTTCAGAGACCTGGTTCAACAGCTCTCATGATTGGCTGGCAAACATTCAAGGGTATACCCTATACCGCAAGGATAGAGAGGGTAAAAAAGGGGGAGGGGTATGCCTATATATCAAGAATAATGTACAAGTGAATGTGAGAGATGACATCACTGAAGGGGCTAGGGAGGAGGTGGAATCTTTATGGGTAGAGCTCCAAAGGGATGAAGCTAAGGGGAAAATAATACTGGGAGTATGCTATAGGCCCCCTAACCTGAGGGAGGAAGTGGAGACGGATCTCCTATCACAAATTGGATTAGCAGCAAGGATGGGAAGTGTTATCATAATGGGGGATTTTAATTATCCAGACATAGACTGGGCGGAGGGAACCGCGCATTCATTTAAGGCTCGCCAGTTCCTTAATGTCTTGCAGGACAATTTTATGGGTCAGATGGTAGACGCACCAACTAGAAATAAAACATTACTAGATCTACTGATTACCAACAATACAGACCTGATCACAGATGTGGAAATACGGGGCAATTTAGGTAACAGCGATCACAGGTCAATTAGTTTCGTTATAAATCATACAAATAGGAAACATGAAGGGAACACAAAGACACTGAATTTCAAAAGAGCCAACTTCCCTAAACTACAAACCTTGCTAAAAGGCATAAATTGGGATAAAATATTAGGAACAAAGAATACGGAGGAGAGATGGGTTTGCTTTAAGAGCATATTAAATAAGGGCATTAGCCAATGTATCCCATTGGGTAATAAATTTAAAAGAGCGAACAAACATCCTGGATGGCTTAACTCCAATGTAAAAATGCATATAAAAGCAAAGGAGAAGGCCTTCAAAAAATACAAGGTTGAGGGATCATCCTCAGCATTCAGAATTTATAAAGAATGCAATAAGAAATGTAAGGGTGCAATTAGGACGGCTAAGATAGAACATGAAAGACACATAGCGGAGGAGAGCAAAAAAAATCCCAAGAAATTCTTTAAGTATGTAAACAGTAAAAAAGGGAGGACAGACCATATTGGCCCCATAATGAATGAGGAAGGACATCTGGTTACAAAGGATGGGGAGATGGCAAAGGTATTGAATTTATTCTTCTCCTCAGTCTTCACGAGTGAATCGGGGGGCTTCAGTAACCAAAACTGCAGTGTTTATCCTCATGACACAACACAGGAAGCACCTACATGGTTAACAGAGGACGGAATTAAAATTAGACTTGAGAAACTTAACATTAATAAATCACCGGGACCAGATGGCTTGCATCCGAGGGTACTTAGGGAACTCAGTCAGGTGATTGCCAGACCGTTGTTCCTAATTTTTACAGACAGTCTATTGACTGGAATGGTACCAGCTGATTGGAGAAAAGCCAATGTTGCACCAATATTTAAAAAGGGCCCAAAAAACATCCCTGGGAATTACAGACCAGTTAGCCTAACATCAATAGTATGTAAACTCTTGGAGGGGATGATAAGGGACTATATACAAGATTTTAGTAATAAGAATGATATCATTAGCAGTAATCAGCATGGATTCATGAAGAATCGTTCTTGCCAAACCAATCTATTAACCTTCTATGAGGAGGTGAGTTGCCATCTAGATAAAGGAAGGCCCGTAGACGTGGTGTATCTGGATTTTGCAAAAGCATTTGACACAGTTCCCCATAAACGTTTACTGTACAAAACAAGGTGCGTTGGCATGGACCATAGGGTGAGTACATGGATTGAAAACTGGCTACAAGGGCGTGTTCAGAGGGTGGTGATAAATGGGGAGTACTCAGAATGGTCAGGGGTGGGTAGTGGGGTTCCCCAGGGTTCCGTGCTGGGACCAATCCTATTTAATTTGTTCATAAACGACCTGGAGGATGGGATAAACAGTTCAATCTCTGTATTTGCAGACGATACTAAGCTAAGCAGGGCAATAACTTCTCCGCAGGATGTGGAAATCTTGCAAAAAGACCTAACCAAATTAATGGGGTGGGCGACTACATGGCAAATGAGGTTCAATGTAGAAAAATGTAAAATAATGCATTTGGGTGGCAAAAATATGAATGCAATCTATACACTGGGGGGAGAACCTCTGGGGGAATCTAGGATGGAAAAGGACCTGGGGGTCCTAGTAGATGATAAGCTCAGCAGTGGCATGCAATGCCAAGCTGCTGCTAATAAAGCAAACAGAATATTGGCATGCATTAAAAGGGGGATCAACTCCAGAGATAAAACGATAATTCTCCCGCTCTACAAGACTCTGGTCCGGCCGCACCTGGAGTATGCTGTCCAGTCCTGGGCACCAGTCCTCAGGAGGGATGTACTGGAAATGGAGTGAGTACAAAGAAGGGCAACAAAGCTAATAAAGGGTCTGGAGGATCTTAGTTATGAGGAAAGGTTGCGAGCACTGAACTTACTCTCTCTGGAGAAGAGATGCTTGAGAGGGGATATGATTTCAATTTACAAATACTGTCCTGGTGACCCCACAATAGGGATAAAACTTTTTCGCAGAAGAGAGTTTAATAAGACTCGTGGCCACTCATTAAAATTAGAAGAAAAGAGGTTTAACCTTAAACTACGTAGAGGGTTCTTTACTGTAAGAGCGGCAAGGATGTGGAATTCCCTTCCACAGGCGGTGGTCTCAGCGGGGAGCATTGATAGCTTCAAGAAACTATTAGATAATCACCTGAATGACCGCAACATACAGGGATATGTAATGTAATCCTGACACATAATTACACACATAGGTTGGACTTGATGGACTTGTGTCTTTTTTCAACCTCACCTACTATGTAACTATGTAACTATGTGTGCACCTAAATCTACCTGAAGAAAATAAGTAGTGTTCTTCTGATCCTATTAGTACAGTACCACAGGCAGTTGTAGTATTTATAAATTAGTGTAGTGCGTCCTCTGCACAGTGTGCAATTAAAGCTACTTGAAGAAAATAAGTGGTGTTCTTCTGATCCTATTAGTACAGTTCCGCAAGCAGCTGCAGTATTTACAATTTAGTGTAGTGCGTCCCCTGCACAAGGTGCACCTAAAGCTACCTGAAGAAAATTAGTGGTGTTCTTCTGATCCTATTAATACCACAGGCAGGCAACTACAGTATTTACAGTTAGTGTAGTGTGTCCTCTGTACAGTGTGCACCTAAAACTACCTGAATGAAATTGGTGGTGTTCTTCTGATCCTATATTAATACCACAGGCAGACAGCTACAGTATTTACAGTTAGTATACTGTGTCCTCTGCACAATTTGCACCTAAAGCTACCTGAAGAATATTGGTGGTGTTCTTCTATTCCTATATTAATTCCACAGGCAGGCAGCTACAGTATTTACAGTTGGTGTACTGTGTCCTCTGCACAGTGTGCACCTAAAGCTACCTGAAGAAAATTAGTGGTGTTCTTCTGATTCTATTAATACTACAGGCAGGCAGCTACAGTATTTACAGTTAGTGTAGTGCATCCTCTGCACAGTGTGCACCTAAAGCTACCTGAGACAATTGCTATTGTTCTGCTCCTATTAATACCACAGGAAGGCAACTACAGTATTTACAGTTAGTGCACTGTATCCTCTGCACAGTGTGCACCCAAAGCTACCTAAACAAAATTAGTGTGTTCTTCTGATCCTATATTAATACCACAGGCAGGCAGCTACAGTATTCACAGTTAGTGTACTGTGTCCTCTGCACAGTGTGCACCTAATGCTACCTGAAGAAAATTGGTGGTGTTCTTCTATTCCTATATTAATACCACAGGCAGGCAGCTACAGTATTTACAGTTAGTGTACTGCGTCTTCTGCACAGTGTGCACCTAAAGTTACCTGAATAAAATTGGTGGTGTTCTTCTGATCCTATATTAATACCACAGGCAGGCATCTACAGTATTTACAGTTAGTGTACTGTGTCCTCTGCACACTGTGCACCTAAAGCTACCTGAATAAAATTGGTGGTGTTCTTCTGATCCTATTAAAATCACAAGCAGGCAGCTACGGTATTTACAGTTAGTGTACTGCGTCCTCTACACAGTGTGCACCTAAAGCTACCTGAAGAAAATTGATGTTGTTCTGCTCCTATTAATACCACAGGTAGGCAGATACAGTATTTACAGTTAGTGTACTGTATCCTCTGCACAGTGTGCACCTAAAGCTAAGTGATTAAAATTGGTGGTGTTCATCTGATCCTATTAATAGCACAGGCAGGCAGCTACAGTATTTACAGTTAATGTACTGTGTCCTCTGCACAATGTGCACCAAAAGCTACCTGAAGACAATTGCTGTTGTTCTGCTCCTATTAATATCACAGGCAGGCAGTTACAGTATTTACAGTTAGTGAACTGCGTCCTCTGCACAGTGTGCACCTAAAGCTACCTGAAGAAAATTAGTGTTCTTCTGATCCTATTAGTATAGTACCACAGGGAGCTGCACTATTTACAAGTTAGTGTAGTGCGTCCTCTGCACAGTGTGCACCTAAATCTACCTGAAGAAAATTAGTGGTGTTCTTCTGATCCTATTAGTACAGTACCACAGGCAGTTGTAGTATTTACAAGTTAGTGTAGTGCGTCCTCTGCACAGTGTGCACCTAAAGCTACCTGAAGAAAATTAGTGGTGTCCTTCTGATCCTATTAGTACAGTACCGCAGTCAGCTGCAGTATTTACAAGTTAGTTTAGTGCGTCCTCTGCACAGTGTGCACCTAAATCTACCTGAAGAAAATTAGTGGTGTTCTTCTGATCCTATTAGTACAGTACCGCAGGCAGCTGCAGTATTTACAATTTCGTGTAGCGCGTTCCCTGCACAGTGTGCACCTCAAGCTACCTGAAGAAAATTAGTGGTGTTCGTCTGATCCTATTAATACCACAGGCAGGAAGCTACAGTATTTACAGTTAGTTTAGTGCGTCCTCTGCACAGTTTGCACCTAAAGCTACCTTAATACAATTGCTATTGTTCTGTTCCTATTAACACCACAGGCAGGCAGCTACAGTATTTACAGATAGTGTACTGTGTCCTCTGTACAGCATGCACCTAAAGAAATTGGTGATGTTCTTCTGATCCTATATGAATACCACAGGCAGGCAGCTACAGTATTTACAGTTAGTGTACTGTGTCCTCTGCACAGTGTGCACCTAATGCTACCTGAAGAAAATTGGTGGTGTTCTTCTATTTCTATATTAATACCACAGGCAGGCAGCTACAGTATTTACAGTGAGTGTACTGTGTCCTCTGCACAGTGTGCACCTAATGCTACCTGAAGAAAATTAGTGTTCTTCTGATCCTATTAGTACAGTACCGCAGGCAGCTGTAGTATTTACAAGTTAGTTTAATGCGTCCTCTGCACAGTGTGCACCTAAAGCTACCTAAACAAAATTAGTGATGTTCTTCTGATCCCATTAGTATAGTACCACAGGCAGCTGCAGTATTTACAAGTTAGTGTAGTGCATCCTCTGCACAGTGTGCACCTAAATCTACCTGAAGAAAATAAGTCGTGTTCTTCTGATCCTATTAGTACAGTACCACAGGCAGTTGTAGTATTTATAAATTAGTGTAGTGCGTCCTCTGGACAGTGTGCAATTAAAGCTACCTGAAGAAAATTAGTGGTGTTCTACTGATCCTATTAGTACAGTACTGCAGGCAGCTGCAGTATTCAGAAGTTACTGTGGTGCATCCTCTGCACAGTGTGCACCTAAAGCTACCTGAAGAAAATAAGTGGTGTTCTTCTGATCCTATTAATACCACAGGGAGGCAACTACAGTATTTACAGTTAGTGTAGTGTGTCCTCTGTACAGTGTGCACCTAAAACTACCTGAATGAAATTGGTGGTGTTCTTCTGATCCTATATTAATACCACAGGCAGACAGCTACAGTATTTACAGTTAGTATACTGTGTCCTCTGCACAGTGTGCACCTAAAGCTACCTGAAGAATATTGGTGGTGTTCTTCTATTCCTATATTAATACCACAGGTAGGCAGCTACAGTATTTACAGTTGGTGTACTGTGTCCTCTGCACAGTGTGCACCTAAAGCTACCTGAAGAAAATTAGTGGTGTTCTTCTGATTCTATTAATACTACAGGCAGGCAGCTACAGTATTTACAGTTAGTGTAGTGCATCCTCTGCACAGTGTGCACCTAAAGCTACCTGGAGACAATTGCTATTGCTCTGCTCCTATTAATACCACAGGCAGGCAACTACAGTATTTACAGTTAGTGCACTTTATCCTCTGCACAGTGTGCACCCAAAGCTACCTAAACAAAATTAGTGGTGTTCTTCTAATCCTATATTAATACCACAGGCAGGCAGCTACAGTATTTAAAGTTAGTGTACTGCGTCCTCTGCACAGTGTGCACCTAAAGCTACCTGAATAAAATTGGTGGTGTTCTTCTGATCCTATTAATACCACAGGCAGGCAGTTACACTATTTACAGTTAGTGTACTGCGTCCTCTGCACAATGTGCACCTAAAGCTACCTGAAGAAAATTAGTGTTCTTCTGATCCTATTAGTACAGTACCGCAGGCAGCTGTAGTATTTACAAGTTAGTTTAATGCATCCTCTGCACAGTGTGCACCTAAAGCTACATAAACAAAATTAGTGATGTTCTTCTGATCCTATTAGTACAGTACCACAGGATGCTGCAGTATTTACAAGTTAGTGCAGTGCGTCCCCTGCACAGTGAGCACCTAAAGCTACCTGAAGAAAATTAGTGGTGTTGTTCTGATCCTATTAGTACAGTACCGTAGGCAGCTGCAGTATTTACAAGTTAGTGTAGGGCTTCCTCTGCACAGTGTGCACCTAAAGCTACCTGAAGAAAATTAGTGGTGTTCTTCTGATCCTATTAGTACAGTACCGCAGACAGCTGCAGGATTTACAATTTAGTGT
Organism: Aquarana catesbeiana; assembly: GCF_042186555.1. Lineage (NCBI taxonomy): Eukaryota > Metazoa > Chordata > Amphibia > Anura > Ranidae > Aquarana > Aquarana catesbeiana. The sequence continues at coordinate 128,815,167 of NC_133335.1, forward strand.
ACTGCGTCCCCTGCACAGTGTGCACCTAAAGCTACCTAAAGAAAATTAGTGCTGTTCTTCTGATCCTATTAAAACCACAAGCAGGCAGCTACGGTATTTACAGTTAGTGTACTGCGTCCTCTGCACAGTGTGCACCTAAAGCTACCTGAAGAAAATTGATGTTTTTCTGCTCCTATTAATACCACAGGTAGGCAGCTACAGTATTTACAGTTAGTGTACTGTATCCTCTGCACAGTGTGCACCTAAAGCTAAGTGAATAAAATTGGTGGTGTTCTTCTGATCCTATTAATAGCAGAGGCAGGCAGCTACAGTATTTACAGTTAGTGTACTGTGTCCTCTGCACAGTGTGCACCAAAAGCTACCTGAAGACAATTGCTGTTGTTCTGTTCCTATTAATATCACAGGCAGGCAGTTACAGTATTTACAATTAGTGTACTGCGTCCTCTGCGCAGTGTGCACCTAAAGCTACCTAAAGAAAATTAGTGTTCTTCTGATCCTATTAGTATAGTACCGCAGGCAGCTGCACTATTTACAAGTTAGTGTAGTGCATCCTCTGCACAGTGTGCACCTAAATCTACCTGAAGAAATTTAGTGGTGTTCTTCTGATCCTATTAGTACACTACCACAGGCAGTTGTAGTATTTACAAGTTAGTGTACTGCGTCCTCTGCACAGTGTGCACCTAAAGCTACCTAAAGAAAATTAGTGGTGTTCTTCTGATCCTATTAGTACAGTACCACAGGCAGCTGCAGTGTTTACAAGTTAGTTTAGTGCGTCCTCTGCACAGTGTGCACCTAAAACTACCTGAAGAAAATTAGTGGTGTTCTTCTGATCCTATTAGTACAGTACCGCAGGTAGCTGCAGTATTTACAATTTAGTGTAGTGCGTCCCCTGCAAAGTGTGCACCTCAAACTACCTGAAGAAAATTAGTGGTGTTCTTCTGATCCTATTAATACCACAGGCAGGAAGCTACAGTATTTACAGTTAGTTTAGTGCGTCCTCTGCACAGTGTGCACCTAAAGAAATTGGTGGTGTTCTTCTGATCCTATATGAATACCACAAGCAGGCAGCTACAGTATTTACAGTTAGTGTACTGTGTCCTCTGCACAGTGTGCACCTAATGCTATCTGAAGAAAATTGGTGGTGTTCTTCTATTCCTATATTAATACCACAGGCAGGCAGCTACAGTATTTACAGTTAGTGTACTGCATCCTCTGCACAGTGTGCACCTAAAGCTACCTGAACAAAATTGGTGGTGTTCTTCTGATCCTATATTAATACCACAGGCAGGCAGCTACAGTATTTTCAGATAGTGTACTGTGTCCTCTGCACAGTGTGCACCTAAAGTTACCTGAATAAAATTGGTGGTGTTCTTCTGATCCTATATGAATACCACAGGCAGGCAGCTACAGTACTTACGGTTAGTGTACTGTGTCCTCTGCACAGTGCGCACCTAATGCTATCTGAAGAAAATTGGTGGTGTTCTTCTATTCCTATATTAATACCACAGGCAGGCAGCTACAGCATTTACAGTTGGTGTACTGCATCCTCTGCACAGTGTACACCTAAAGTTACCTGAATAAAATTGGTGGTGTCTTCTAATCCTATATTAATACCACAGGCAGGCAGCTACAGTATTTTCAGATAGTGTACTGTGTCCTCTGCACAGTGTGCACCTAAAGCTACCTAAATAAAATTGGTGGTTTTCTTCTGATCCTATTAATACCACAGACAGGCAGTTACAGTAGTTACAGTTAGTGTACTGCATCCTCTGCACAATGTGCACCTAAAGCTACCTGAAAAAAATTAGTGTTCTTCTGATCCTATTAGTACAGTACCGCAGGCAGCTGCAGTATTTACAATTTAGTGTAGTGCGTCCCCTGCAAAGTGTGCACCTCAAACTACCTGAAGAAAATTAGTGTTGTTCTTCTGATCCTATTAATACCACAGGCAGGAAGCTACAATATTTACGGTTAGTTTAGTGCGTCCTCTGCACAGTGTGCACCTAAAGCTACCTGAATACAATTGCAGTTGTTCTGCTCCTATTAATACCACAGGCAGGCAGCTACAGTATTTACAGTTAGTGTACTGTGTCCTCTGTACAGTATGCACCTAAAGAAATTGGTGGTGTTCTTCTGATCCTATATGAATACCACAAGCAGGTAGCTACAGTACTTACAGTTAGTGTACTGTGTCCTCTGCACAGTGTGAACTTAATGCTATCTTAAGAAAATCGGTGGTGTTCTTCTATTCCTATATTAATACCACATGCAGGCATCTACAGTATTTACAGTTAGTGTACTGCGTCCTCTGCACAGTGTGCACCTAAAGCTACCTGAACAAAATTGGTGGTGTTCTTCTGATCCTATATTAATACCACAGGCAGGCAGCTACAGTATTTTCAGATAGTGTACTGCGACCTCTGCACAGTGTGCACCTAAAGTTACCTGAATAAAATTGGTGGTGTTCTTCTAATCCTATATTAATACCACAGGCAGGCAGCTACAGTATTTAAAGTTAGTGTACTGCATCCTCTGCACAGTGTGCACCTAAAGCTACCTGAATAAAATTGTTGGTGTTCTTCTGATCCTATATTAATACCACAGGCAGGCAGCTACAGTATTTACAGTTAGTGTACTGTGTCCTCTGCACAGTGTGTACCTAGTTCTACCTTAAGAAAATTGGTGGTGCTCTTCTATTCCTATATTAATACCACAGGCAAGCAGCTACAGTATTTACAGTTAGTGGACTGCGTCCTCTGCACAGTGTGCACCTAAAGCTACCTGGAGACAATTGCTGTTGTTCTGCTCCTATTAATACCACATGCAGGCAGCTACAGAATTTACAGTTAGTGCACTGTGTCCTCTGCACATTATGCACCTAAAGCTACCTGAACAAAATTAGTGGTGTTCTTCTGATCCTAGTAGTACAGTACTACAGACAGCTACAGTATTTACAATTTAGTGTAGTGTGTACCCTGCACAGTGTGCACCTAAAGCTACCTGAAGTAAATTAGTGGTGTTCTTTTGATCCTTTTAATACCACAGGCAGGCAGCTACAGTATTTACAGTTAGCGTAGAGCGTCCTCTGCACAGTGTGCACATAAACCTACCTGAAGAAAATTAGTGGTGTTCTTCTGATCCTATTAGTACAGTACCGCAGGCAGCTGCAGTATTTACAATTTAGTGTAGTGCGTCCGCTGCACAGTGTGCAACTAAAGCTTCCTGAAGAAAATTAGTGTGTTCTTCTGATCCTATTAATACCACAGGCAGGCAGCTACAGTATTTAAAGTTAGTTTAGTGCGTCCTCTGCACAGTGTGCACCTAAAGCTACCTGGAGACATTTGCTGCTGTTCTGCTCCTATTAATACCACAGGCAGGCAGCTACAGTATTTACAGTTAGTGTACTGTGTCCTCTGCACAGTGTTCACCTAATGCTATCTGAATAAAATTGGTGATGTTCTTCTATTTCTATATTAATACCACATGCAGGCAGCTACAGTATTTACAGGTAGTGTACTGCATCCTCTGCACAGTATTCACCTAAAGTTAGCTGAATAAAATTGGTGGTGTTCTTCTGATCCTATATTATTACCACAGGCGGGCAGCTACAGTATTTACAGTTAGTGTACTGTGTCCTCTGCACAGTGTGCACTTAAAGCTACCTGAATAAAATTGGTGGTGTTCTTCTGTTCCTATATGAATACCACAGGCAGGCAGCTACAGTATTTACAGTTAGTGTACTGCGTCCTCTGCACAGTGTGCACCTAATGCTATCTGAAGAAAATTGGTGGTGTTCTTCTATTCCTATATTAATACCACGGGCAGGCAGCTACAGCATTTACAGTTAGTGTACTGCGTCCTCTGCACAGTGTACACCTAAAGCTACCTGAATAAAATTGGTGGTGTTCTTCTGATCCTATATTAATACCACAGGCAGGCAGCTACAGTATTTACAGTTAGTGTACTGTGTCCTCTGCACAGTGTGCACCTAAAGCTACCTGAATAAAATTGGTGGTGTTCTTATCCTATTAATACCACAGGCAGGCAGCTACAGTATTTACAGTTATAGGGCATACACACGGTCGGACTTTGTTCGGACATTCCGACAACAAAATCCTAGGATTTTTTCCGATGGATGTTGGCTCAAACTTTTTTTGTCTACACACGGTCGCACAAAGTTGTCGGAATTTCCGATCGCCAACCATGCGGTCACGTACACCACGTACGACGAGACTAGAAAAGGCCGGTTCAGAACCAAGCGCAGCACCCTTTGGACTCCTTTTGCTAAACTCGTGTTAGTAAAAGTTTGGTGAGAGACGATTCGCGCTTTTTCAGTCTCATGGCTTTCAGATCGTTTTCTGCCGTTCAGTTTGTGCTTGTGGGTTTGTATCTGCTCTTCAGTGCGTGCAGTCAGTTCGTATCGGAGTTTCCTGTGCGATCTTGCCCGCTCGTTATTGTTTTTCAGGTCGCTCTTCACAGGCCTTGCTGTTCTTCAGTGCGTTCTGTTACTTCGTTCTGAGCAGCCGACCATTTTCTAGCCATGTTTCGTATGCGTACTCCTCGTAGAGTTTGTGCTGTGCGGGGGCTTGGTGTTGGGGTCCTGACCTTGACACAAGTCCAGTCCATGAACAGGGTGGGGAGGAGTTCATGGACCAAGAATTGGTTGCTTCAGCGTGACCAGTTCTCTCATATGCCTTTGCTCCGTGAGATCCGTGAGAATAATCCTGATGATTTCAGGAACTTTCTCCGGATGACGGACCCCGTGTTTCACCGTTTGTTGGCTTCGCTGACCCCCTATATCAGCAGGCAGGATACCTGCATGAGGCAAGCCATCACTCCGGAGCAGAGGTTGGTCGCTACCCTGCGGTATTTGGCGACAGGGAGAAGCCTGCAGGACTTGAAGTTCTCGACAGGAATCTCCCCCCAGGCTCTGGGTATCATTATCCCAGAGACCTGTTCTGCCATCATCCAGGTCCTGCAGAAGGAGTATATGAAGGTAAGATTTTTATCCTTTTATATCACATTTTATTGTATTGAATGTTTGCTAATATATTGTATTTCTTTCCTCATTCCCTAATTACCATGATTGTAATATGCTGTGAATGTCCCCTTTGTCCTCATGCATGCTGGATTTTTATGTAATTATTATTTTAGGTCCTTCATACATATTTGCCCTTCACTAACCTCCCCAGCATGGTGTCTCCTGGCCCTATATTCACCTCATGTAGTCACTTAACAATGTATTTTATCAGCTCCATAGTAGTGCTTTACCCCAAACACCCCCTAAAATGTTTGGAAATGTTATTTTTGATTTAAATTCAGGCAGAGTGCCAGAGGCTTTTTTTTGTGGTATCCCCAAATAATTTTTAGTAACCTTCCCTCCCCCAACTGCTAAGTCAGCTGATCCCAATTCTCTATCTATCCTCAATCATCTATCTGCTGACTTTGCCAAACCCATACACACTATACCCATCTCTTTTGTGGTCAGATTTATGGATGAATTCCCCAAAGCATGTAGTGCAAGGGCCTGCCTGTATACTTTCCAATGGTACTGTTTAAAGTTTTTGTATCCTATTATTATCTTGATAGGTAATAGCAGAATGTCCAGATGTCCTCAAATGTGTACAGTGTGTATTTATATCTTTGTATTATGACACTTCTTAGCTGTCCAGTGGTCTGCCAATAGTGTAACTAAGGAGGGGCTGCTCAAAGTAATACCCATTATGTAGGCATTCATCTCTCAATGAAGTGAAGAGGGTTACCTGTCCAAGATTTACACACACCCCCTATAATGTTAGAAATGGCCCATGAGGGGTGGGAGGGGGAATATGATAGGTGTACCTTATACTTTGGCGTTGTTAAATTCCCCTTAGTAAATGCTATCTGGAGGTTGCCCCATAATGTTTGTGTATAATCTGCTTGCCATGTTTCAGAGTAAAAATAGTAATGTTTATTGTTTTTTCATCAACAGTTTCCTTCCACGCCACAGGAATGGCAGACTGTGGCCTCCCACTTTGCCGAGTGGTGGGTTTTTCCTAACTGCGGAGGGGCAATTGATGGGAAACACGTCCACATCGTCCCACCACCCAACTCGGGGTCGTACTATTATAATTACAAGGGGTTTAATAATAAAGTGATGTTGGCGGTGGTGTCGGCTAATTACGACTTCTTGTATGTGGACGGGGGGAAGAATGGCCGGATGTCCGATGGTGGAGTCATCGCCCAGACGGAGTTCTACAGGCGTCTCCAGAATGGCAGCTTGGACTTGCCAGCTCCAGAGGACAATGTGGAAGGACTCCCATTTGTGTTCGTTGCTGATGAAGCGTTTGCGCTGGGGGACCACCTGATGCGGCCATTCCCAATGAGGACCCTCATCCCGGAACAGAGGGTTTTTAATTACCGGCTGGCCAAAGCCCGAAGAGTGGTGGAGAACACATTTGGAATCCTGGCCAGCCGGTTCTGACTATTTCTGACACCCATCCATATGGCGGAGTATAAACTGAACCATATTATACTGGCGTGCTGTGTTCTCCATAACTTTTTAAGGAAACATTCGGCCAACTATGCTGGCTCAGTTGGGCCTGAGGCCGGAATCCTACATCAAACCACACTGACGGCGCTTGAAAGTGGCCGTCCTGGCTTGCCCTCCCTGAGTGCCCGTGATGTCCGGTTACGCTACCTGGAGTTCTTTGCGGGTAGGGGGGCTATCAATATGCCAGACAATCTGTGAAGCCTTTTTATAATAAAAAAAAAGAAATTCTTGGTGGACATTTACTGCTTGTGTTTGTTTTAGCTGACCCTGACAGAAATGTGTTGAGTCCAGAAAATGTCGTGATTGTGTAACCTTATACAAAGCACTGTTGGCTGTTATTTCCTAAATGCAAAAACACATTTCACTACAAGTGCACTTGCAACTGCACTGAAACTGCACTTGTAGTGCCAAGAGGATGTGCCCTTAGGTAATAACACCCATTTTTGCAGAAAACAGCAATTACATCACCCCAAAAGTGTTGCATTGTAGTGTTGAGACAATAATCCACACATTCTTGAGTAAGCAACTTTTTTATACCTGCACAATCACATGTGCATTTACCAAAGGTTTTTAAAACAAACCAACATGTTTGTTGTATAACAATTTGCAGTAGCATTATCAAAAATCGAAATGTCCATTTCAGATAAAACAGGCCTGTGTAAAACCAACAAGAAAGCCAAAAAACTTGAACTTACAAAGTTCACATTAGGTAAAACCTGAAGGCTATATCAGACATCAGTATTTAGGAACTGGGTTTGATATAGCGTTCAGATGGTGGGAAATCACCCCTGGAAAAGCCAAATTTGGAAGATGCACACCAATTTACGAATGTCAACATGTGCTATCTGCCATCAGGGGGGATCAAGGGACGTGTTTTGGGGGAGCAAGCCCTTCCTCAACGCTACTTTATAATTGAGGAAGGGGTTGCACCCCCAAAACACGTCCATTGATCTCCCGTGATGGCAGATAGCACATGTTGGCACACTGTTTGCATCCCCCAAATTTGTGGGGATTTAAATTCGCCCCAAAACATCAATGATGTTATTATTTTTTTTAATAACATCATTGATTTTTTGCTGTATGTTTTGCAGTTCGGCATTACACCCCATGATCTCCCCGATCAGGATCTGGGCACTTTCTGATGTGAAACGTTCTGGATCCACAACATCACGATCACCTAAAAAGAGAGAAACAAAACAAAAACAGGTCTCAAAAATCTGCCACCATCCATCTCGTTTACCTGAGCCTGTGGTCGCAGACACTCACCTGTTGTGGTGCCAATCTCCACCACATCTTCTTCTTCCTCCTGCTCAGCTTGGGTTGGTGGTATTTCAGCTTCTTCCAGAGGTGGGGGGTCTCTGGTCTCCTCGGATGAGGGGTGTCCTCCGAGTCTTTTCTCCCCTATGTAAAACAAAAATGGTATAATTAGCACACAGATATTTGATGGCAGAACTAGAAATAGGAAACATTGCTTGGAAGTGGGGTACAATTGTCTATTTTAGCCGAGTTCCAAGATGTATTTTTTTTATTGGCCTTTGTCAAGCTGCAATACTTTACCTGTTTAGTACAAGCTTCACAGATGGAGACCCCCCCTATAGTATACACTGGAGCACCTGTGTGGCCCCCTAATAAAAATGGTGTTCTGGTGTCCCACACTAGTGCATCAGTGTCCAGATGTGAAAACAGCTGCTCAGTGTCCTCTCCTTACACACAATCTAGTTGGCATTTCATTCTAGTAACAAACCCATCTACACAAACAAATATTTGGCATCCAAGTAGGCCCAAAAAAAATGTGGGAAAATGGCCTAAACAATGGTGTTTTAGAGGCCGAAAGAAAAATGTTTGATACGAACGAATAATGGGCCCATGAACATTAAAGTTGCCCTTTTAAACTGTAAAATTAAGAAAAGCATATGGAGCAGCACGAACGGAATAAAGACAGAAAGAATAGGAACACAGCACAACTACTTACTTTTTTGCAGCACTCTCCGGATCTTTCGGTACTGCTCTGGCTCTCTTAACTTCAGGTCCGACCACCGCTTCCTGAGCTGATCTTTCGATCTTCGTACCCCGAAATTCTTGTGAAGGCTTTTGACCACTTTCGCCATGATCTTTGCCTTTCTGATGTTGGGGTTGGGGTAAGGCCCATACTTTCCGTCATAGTCGGACTTCTTCATGATGTCGACCATCTCCAACATCTCCCCAAAGGACATATTTGTGGCCTTAAAACGTCTCCTTCTGGATCGGGACGTGTCCGGAGCCGGGCTTTCCTCCTCCTCCTCCTTGTTGCTATAATTAGCACACACCTGCTCTAACTCCACCATGTGCTCTTCACCCACTGCGCCGAACGAAAAGGGGCGGGGAATAGACTAGAAAGAACGTCAGGGACAGGTGGAGTTACACGCATGCGCAGTGTGTATAAAGCGTAACACGCGTGCGTATTACGTACGATCTGTGAGCGGAGGAAGGAGCATTGGACGCGCCGATCGTAAGAACGAAGGTAAGAGACAAACTTGTACCTATACTGCTTCTACATTGAAGCCTATATTGTAACAAGATTAGGAGAGTTTTGTCTGACATTAGGCTTTGTCTTGTGTTGTGTCTTGCAGTGAACATGGATATCTTAGTGAAAGACAATGACTTCATGTCAGCATTCATAGATATCTTAAGGGAGCTGCCCTGTCTGTGGGAGATTAACCACCCCCATTTCAAGAACCAAAGAGGAAGGCAGCACTGGTGCAATTGTGTGAAATTGTGAAGCAGGTGATCCCCACGGCAGACATCACCTATTTAAAGATATTAATTGGTGGCCTGAGGAGCACATATCTAAGGGAGCGCAAGAAAGTCCTGGATTCACAGAGATCCGGAGCAGCAGATGACATCTATGTCCCCAGGATGTTGTACTACGACAGGCTGCATTTTCTGGCAGGCCAGACTGAACCCAGGCCATCCCTCTCCAGTCTTCCTTCCACGCTTCCTTCCCCCCCGGCTGAGGCTTCTGAAGCCCAACCTGGGCCTTCCAGGCCGCATGTGGAGGAGCCCAGATTGAGCCAGGTATAGCATTCCTCTAAATATTTCTGCTTGTACAATCAATGATGTTAACTAGATGTTAGTTGGGAGTACTAATTTAGGATTGTGATTGATGAAGCAACAACTAAAACCATGTCCCTTTTTCATACACAGGGAAGTCTCAGCCAGGAGGTGGCCGGGCCGAGCAGGCTGGCTGATCTGCAGGTCCCTCCACCCCCCCTGAAAAGAGAAAGTGGCAGTAGGAGGAGTGCCCTAGAGGAGGCTACCAGAGGACTCTTTTGGAGGGCTACAGAGGTCCTGGGAGCACGACAGACCGTAGAGGAGGACATTGCTGCCGTCATTGCATATAAAATGCAGAGGATGGAGGAGGGCCAACAAGTCTTGTGTGAGGCGCTCATATTGGAGGCTCTTAACAAAGGTATGAGGGGCCAAATGACAGCTCAGACACACCTTTGCGATGGTCCTCCTCCTCCTCCTGTAGGTCCTCCTCCTCGTCCTCCCTCTCCTCCAGGTCCTCACAGTCCTCCTCCAGGTCCTACTCCTCCTCCTGCCACATCTCCAACTGCACAGCCACGGCCGGGAATGAAGCGTGAAAGGAAGACCAGAAAGTGAGGACCCTGGATCCAGTCTGGTCGGCCAAAAAATGCAGCCTCTTGTGGTACCACAGCCTGGGGACACAGATGTCATCTGCTGCTATCCGAATCTCTGCGAATTCTGGACCAGACTGCCCTCCCTTACATATGGACTCCTCAGGCCACCAATTTTGATGTTCAAGAATTGATGTCTGCCGTGGGGGTCCCAGGCTTCGCTAATTTCTCATGTTGAGCCAGTGTTGCCTTCCTCTTTGTTTGGTTCTGATACCTTAATAAAGGATTTTTGTTTTGAATTATACTCTCCTATGTGTTTTACTTCAAAAAGGACAGTTTTTTTGTGAGGATTCAGGTACATTTCAAATATACAATGTGAAATGAACAAGGGACACCAACAACAAACAATCTCCTTGAGATTAAATAATAAAAGATATCAATGGTGTTGGGGTAACTTCACACACAAAACACACACAAAAATATTCTGTATTAAAAATAAAAATAACATTGAACAAAGATCAGCCTTTGAAAAAATCCAAACATTAAATAAAAAAAAGGCTTAAAATCCCAAAAAAAATTAAATAAAAAAAAAAAATTCTGTCAGATGTGACAACTAATAACAATATATTCAGGGAATCCAAATAAAAAAACACAAATAAAACTTTGTGAGAAGTGTGTGTGAATATGAGCAGCAAAACTACTTAATTCTTGTCACATTATAAAGAAGAAGAGAGTGCGCTGTATTAAACCATTTTTAACATTGCAGCGTGACGAAAGTGCTGTATCCATTGCGAACGCTAAGTTTACCAGAACTAGCTGTTCCGTCTTAGAATTTCTTCTGAGCATGCGTGCCACTTTGTGCGTCGGAACAGGCCACACACGGTAATTGACGCGATCGGATTTTGTTGTCGGAAAATTTTATCTCCTGCTCTCCAACTTTGTGTGTCGGAAAATCCGATGGAAAATGTCCGATGGAGCCCACACACGGTCGGAATTTCTGACAACACGCTCCGATCGGACATTTTCCATCGGAAAATCCGACCGTGTGTACGGGGCATTAGTGTACTGCGTCCTCTGCACAGTGTTCACCTAAAGCTACCTGAAGAAAATTGATGTTGTTCTGTTCCTATTAATACCACAGGCAGGCAGCTACAGTATTTACAGTTAGTGTACTGCGTCTTCTGCACGGTGTGCACCTAAAGCTACCTGAAGACAATTGCTGTTGTTCTGCTCTTATTAATACCACAGGCAGGCAGTTACAGTATTTGCAGTTAGTGTTATGCGTCCTCTGCACAGTGTGCACCTAAAGCTACCTGAAGAAGATTAGTGTTCTTCTGATCCTATTAGTACAGTACCGCAGGCAGCTGCAGTATTTACAAGTTAGTGTAGTGCATCCTCTGCACAGTGTGCACCTAAGGCTACCTGAAGAAAATTAGTGGTGTTCTTCTGATCCTATTAGTATAGTACCGCAGGCAGCTGCAGTATTTACAAGTTAGTGTAGTGCGTCCTCTGCACAGTGTGCACCTAAGGCTACCTGAAGAAAATTAGTGGTGTTCTTCTGATCCTATTAGTACAGTACCACAGGCAGCTGTAGTATTTACAAGTTAGTTTAATGCGTCCTCTGCACAGTGTGCACCTAAAGCTACCTAAACAAAATGAGTGATGTTCTTCTGATCCTATTAGTCCAGTACCGCAGACAGCTGCAGTATTTACAAGTTAGTGTAGTACGTCCTCTGCACAGTGTGCACATAAAGCAACCTGAAGAAAATGAGTGGTGTGCTTCTGATCCTATTAGTACAGTACAGGAGACAGGGGCAGTATTTACAATTTAGTGTACTGCGTCCCCTGCACAGTGTGCACCTAAAGCTACCTGAAGAAAATTAGTGGTGTTCTTCTGATTTTATTAATACCACAGGCAGGCAGCTACAGTATTTACAGTTAGTGTAGTGTGTCCTCTGCACAGTGTGCACCTAAAGCTACCCGAAGAAAATTAGTGGTGTTCTTCTGATCCTATTAGTACAGTACCGCAGGCAGCTATAGTATTTACAATTTAGTGTAGTACGTCCCCTGCACAGTGTGCACCTAAAGCTACCTGAATAAAATTAGTGGTGTTCATCTGATCCTATTAATACCACAGGCAGGCAGCTACAGTATTTACAGTTAGTTTAGTGCGTCCTCTGCACAGTGTGCACCTAAAGCTACCTAAATACAATTGCTGTTGTTCTGCTCCTATTAATACCACAGGCAGGCAGCTACAGTATTTACAGTAAGTGTACTGTGTCCTCTGTACAGTATGCACCTGAAGAAATTGGTGGTGTTCTTCTGATCCTATATGAATACCACAGGCAGGCAGCTACAGTATTTACAGTTAGTGTACTGTGTTCTCTGCACAGTGTGCACCTAATGCTATCTGAAGAAAATTGGTGGTGTTCTTATATTCCTATATAAATACCACAGGCAGGCAGATACAGTATTTACAGTTAGTGTACTGCGTCCTCTGCACAGTGTGCACCTAAAGCTACCTGCATAAAATTGGTGGTGTTCTTCTGATCCTATATTAATACCACAGGCAGGCAGCTACAGTATTTACAGTTAGTGTACTGTGTCCTCTGCACAGTGTGCACCTAAAGCTACCTAAATAAAATTGGTGGTGTTCTACTGATCCTATATTAATACCACAGGCAGGCAGCTACAGTATTTACAGTTAGTGTACTGTGTCCTCTGCACAGTGTGCACCTAAAGCTACCTGAAGAAAATTAGTGGTGTTCTTCTGATCCTATTAGTACAGTACCGCAGGCAGCTGCAGTATTTTCAATTTAGTGTAGTGCGTCCCCTGCACAGTGTGCACCTCAAGCTACATGAAGAAAATTAGTGGTGTTCGTCTGATCCTATTAATACCACAGGCAGGTAGATACAGTATTTACAGTTAATGTACTGCGTTCTCTGCACAGTGTGCACCTAAAGCTACCTGAAGAAAATTGATGTTGTTCTGCTCCTATTAATACCACAAGCAGGCAGCTACAGTATATACAGTTAGTTTACTGTGTCCTCTGCACAGTATGCACCTAAAGCTACCTGAATAAAATTGGTGGTGTTCCTCTGATCCTATTAATACCACAGGCAGGCAGCTATAGTATTTACAGTTAGTGCACTGCGTCCTCTGCACAGTGTGCACATAAAGCTACCTGAAGACAATTGCTGTTGTTCTGCTCCTATTAATACCACAGGCAGGCAGTTACAGTATTTACAGCTAGTGTACTGCGTCCCCTGCACAGTGTGCACCTAAAGCTACTTGAAGAAAATTAGTGTTCTTCTGATCCTATTAGTACAGTACCGCAGGCAGATGTAGTATTTACAAGTTAGTTTAATGCGTCCTCTGCACAGTGTGCACCTAAAGCTACCTAAACAAAATTAGTGATGTTCTTCTGATCCCATTAGTACAGTACCACAGGCAGCTGCAGTATTTACAAGTTAGTGTAGTGCATCCTCTGCACAGTGTGCACCTAAATCTACCTGAAGAAAATAAGTCGTGTTCTTCTAATCCTATTAGTACAGTACCACAGGCAGTTGTAGTATTTATAAATTAGTGTAGTGCGTCCTCTGCACAGTGTGCAATTAAAGCTACCTGAAGAAAATTAGTGGTGTTCTTCTGATCCTATTAGTACAGTACCGCAGGCAACTGCAGTATTTAGAAGTTAGTGTAGTGCGTCCTCTGCACAGTGTGCACCTAAAGCTACCTGAAGAAAATAAGTGGTGTTCTTCTGATCCTATTAGTACAGTTCCGCAGGCAGCTGCAGTATTTACAATTTAGTGTAGTGCGTCCCCTGCACGAGGTGCACCTGAAGTTACCTGAAGAAAATTAGTGGTGTTCTTCTGATCCTATTAATACCACAGGCAGGCAACTACAGTATTTACAGTTAGTGTAGTGTGTCCTCTGTACAGTGTGCACCTAAAACTACCTGATTGAAATTGGTGGTGTTCTGATCCTATATTAATACCACAGGCAGACAGCTACAGTATTTACAGTTAGTATACTGTGTCCTCTGCACAGTGTGCACCTAAAGCTACCTGAAGAATATTGGTGGTGTTCTTCTATTCCTATATTAATACCACAGGCAGGCAGCTACAGTATTTACAGTTGGTGTACTGTGTCCTCTGCACAGTGTGCACCTAAAGCTACCTGAAGAAAATTAGTGGTGTTCTTCTGATTCTATTAATACTACAGGCAGGCAGCTACAGTATTTACAGTTAGTGTAGTGCATCCTCTGCACAGTGTGCACCTAAAGCAACCTGGAGACAATTGCTATTGCTCCGCTCCTATTAATACCACAGGCAGTCAACTACAGTATATACAGTTAGTGCACTGTATCCTCTGCACAGTGTGCACCCAAAGCTACCTAAACAAAATTAGTGGTGTTCTTCTGATCCTATATTAATACCACAGGCAGGCAGCTACACAGCTACAGTATTCACAGTTAGTGTACTGTGTCCTCTGCACAGTGTGCACCTAATGCTACCTGAAGAAAATTAGTGTTCTTCTGATCCTATTAGTACAGTACCGCAGGCAGCTGTAGTATTTACAAGTTAGTTTAATGCGTCCTCTGCACAGTGTGCACCTAAAGCTACCTAAACAAAATTAGTGATGTTCTTCTGATCCCATTAGTACAGTACCACAGGCAGCTGCAGTATTTACAAGTTAGTGTAGTGCATCCTCTGCACAGTGTGCACCTAAATCTACCTGAAGAAAATAATTTGTGTTCTTCTGATCCTATTAGTACAGTACCACAGGCAGTTGTAGTATTTATAAATTAGTGTAGTGCGTCCTCTGCACAGTGTGCAATTAAAGCTACCTGAAGAAAATTAGTGGTGTTCTTCTGATCCTATTAGTACAGTACCGCAAGCAGCTGCAGTATTCAGAAGATACTGTGGTGCGTCCTCTGCACAGTGTGCACCTAAAGCTACCTGAAGAAAATAAGTGGTGTTCTTCTGATCCTATTAGTACAGTTCCGCAGGCAGCTGCAGTATTTACAATTTAGTGTAGTGCGTTCCCTGCACAAGGTGCACCTAAAGCTACCTGAAGAAAATTAGTGGTGTTCTTCTGATCCTATTAATACCACAGGCAGGCAACTACAGTATTTACAGTTAGTGTAGTGTGTCCTCTGTACAGTGTGCACCTAAAACTACCTGAATGAAATTGGCGGTTTTCTTCTGATCCTATATTAATACCACAGGCAGACAGTTACAGTATTTACAGTTAGTATACTGTGTCCTCTGCACAGTGTGCACCTAAAGCTACCTGAAGAATATTGGTGGTGTTCTTCTATTCCTGTATTAATACCACAGGCAGGCAGCTACAGTATTTACAGTTGGTGTACTGTGTCCTCTGCACAGTGTGCACCTAAAGCTACCTGAAGAAAATTAGTGGTGTTCTTCTGATTCTATTAATACTACAGGCAGGCAGCTACAGTATTTACAGTTAGTGTAGTGCATCCTCTGCACAGTGTGCACCTAAAGCTACCTGGAGACAATTGCTATTGCTCTGCTCCTATTAATACCACAGGCAGGCAACTACAGTATTTACAGTTAGTGCACTTTATCCTCTGCACAGTGTGCACCCAAAGCTACCTAAACAAAATTAGTGGTGTTCTTCTAATCCTATATTAATACCACAGGCAGGCAGCTACAGTATTTAAAGTTAGTGTACTGCGTCCTCTGCACAGTGTGCACCTAAAGCTACCTGAATAAAATTGGTGGTGTTCTTCTGATCCTATTAATACCACGGGCAGGCAGTTACACTATTTACAGTTAGTGTACTGCGTCCTCTGCACAATGTGCACCTAAAGCTACCTGAAGAAAATTAGTGTTCTTCTGATCCTATTAGTACAGTACCGCAGGCAGCTGTAGTATTTACAAGTTAGTTTAATGCATCCTCTGCACAGTGTGCACCTAAAGCTACCTAAACAAAATTAGTGATGTTCTTCTGATCATATTAGTACAGTACCACAGGATGCTGCAGTATTTACAAGTTATTGTAGTGCGTCCTCTGCACAGTGTGCACCTAAAGCTACCTGAAGAAAATTGATGTTGTTCTGCTCCTATTAATACCACAAGCAGGCAGCTACAGTATATACAGTTAGTTTACTGTGTCCTCTGCACAGTATGCACCTAAAGCTACCTGAATAAAATTGGTGGTGTTCTTCTGATCCTATTAATACCACAGGCAGGCAGCTATAGTATTTACAGTTAGTGTACTGCGTCCTCTGCACAGTGTGCAGATAAAGCTACCTGAAGACAATTGCTGTTGTTCTGCTCCTATTAATACCACAGGCAGGCAGTTACAGTATTTACAGTTAGTGTACTGCGTCCTCTGCACAGTGTGCACCTAAAGCTACCTGAAGAAAATTAGTGTTCTTCTGATTCTATTAGTACAGTACCGCAGGCAGCTGTAGTATTTACAAGTTAGTTTAATGCGTCCTCTGCACAGTGTGCACCTAAAGCTACCTAAACAAAATTAGTGATGTTCTTCTGATCCCATTAGTACAGTACCACAGGCAGCTGCATTATTTACAAGTTAGTGTAGTGCATCCTCTGCACAGTGTGCACCTAAATCTACCTGAAGAAAATAAGTTGTGTTCTTCTGATCATATTAGTACAGTACCACAGGCAGTTGTAATATTTATAAATTAGTGTAGTGCGTCCTCTGCACAGTGTGCAATTAAAGCTACCTGAAGAAAATTAGTGGTGTTCTTCTGATCCTATTAGTACAGTACCGCAGGCAACTGCATTATTTATAAGTTAGTGTAGTGCGTACACTGCACGAGGTGCACCTAAAGTTACCTGAAGAAAATTAGTGGTGTTCTTCTGATACTATTAATACCACAGGCAGGCAACTACAGTATTTACAGTTAGTGTAGTGTGTCCTCTGTACAGTGTGCACCTAAAACTACCTGAATGAAATTGGTGGTGTTCTTCTGATCCTATATTAATACCACAGGCAGACAGCTACAGTATTTACAGTTAGTATACTGTGTCCTCTGCACAGTGTGCACCTAAAGCTACCTGAAGAATATTGGTGGTGTTCTTCTATTCCTATATTAATACCACAGGCAGGCAGCTACAGTATTTACAGTTGGTGTACTGTGTCCTCTGCACAGTGTGCACCTAAAGCTACCTGAAGAAAATTAGTGGTGTTCTTCTGATTCTATTGATACTACAGGCAGGAAGCTACAGTATTTACAGTTAGTGTAGTGCATCCTCTGCACAGTGTGCACCTAAAGCTACCTGAAGAATATTGGTGGTGTTCTTCTATTCCTATATTAATACCACAGGCAGGCAGCTACAGTATTTACAGTTGGTGTACTGTATCCTCTGCACAGTGTGCACCCAAAGCTACCTAAACAAAATTAGTGGTGTTCTTCTCATCCTATATTAATACCACAGGCAGGCAGCTACAGTATTCACAGTTAGTGTACTGTGTCCCCTGCACAGTGTGCACCTAATGCTACCTGAAGAAAATTAGTGTTCTTCTGATCCTATTAGTACAGTACCGCAGGCAGCTGTAGTATTTACAAGTTAGTTTAATGCGTCCTCTGCACAGTGTGCACCTAAAGCTACCTAAACAAAATTAGTGATGTTCTTCTGATCCCATTAGTATAGTACCACAGGCAGCTGCAGTATTTACAAGTTAGTGTAGTGCATCCTCTGCACAGTGTGCACCTAAATCTACCTGAAGAAAATAAGTCGTGTTCTTCTGATCCTATTAGTACAGTACCACAGGCAGTTGTAGTATTTATAAATTAGTGTAGTGCGTCCTCTGGACAGTGTGCAATTAAAGCTACCTGAAGAAAATTAGTGGTGTTCTACTGATCCTATTAGTACAGTACTGCAGGCAGCTGCAGTATTCAGAAGTTACTGTGGTGCATCCTCTGCACAGTGTGCACCTAAAGCTACCTGAAGAAAATAAGTGGTGTTCTTCTGATCCTATTAATACCACAGGGAGGCAACTACAGTATTTACAGTTAGTGTAGTGTGTCCTCTGTACAGTGTGCACCTAAAACTACCTGAATGAAATTGGTGGTGTTCTTCTGATCCTATATTAATACCACAGGCAGGCAGCTACAGTATTTACAGTTAGTGTAGTGCATCCTCTGCACAGTGTGCACCTAAAGCTACCTGGAGACAATTGCTATTGCTCTGCTCCTATTAATACCACAGGCAGGCAACTACAGTATTTACAGTTAGTGCACTTTATCCTCTGCACAGTGTGCACCCAAAGCTACCTAAACAAAATTAGTGGGGTTCTTCTAATCCTATATTAATACCACAGGCAGGCAGCTACAGTATTTAAAGTTAGTGTACTGCGTCCTCTGCACAGTGTGCACCTAAAGCTACCTGAATAAAATTGGTGGTGTTCTTCTGATCCTATTAATACCACAGGCAGGCAGTTACACTATTTACAGTTAGTGTACTGCGTCCTCTGCACAATGTGCACCTAAAGCTACCTGAAGAAAATTAGTGTTCTTCTGATCCTATTAGTACAGTACCGCAGGCAGCTGTAGTATTTACAAGTTAGTTTAATGCATCCTCTGCACAGTGTGCACCTAAAGCTACATAAACAAAATTAGTGATGTTCTTCTGATCCTATTAGTACAGTACCACAGGATGCTGCAGTATTTACAAGTTAGTGCAGTGCGTCCCCTGCACAGTGAGCACCTAAAGCTACCTGAAGAAAATTAGTGGTGTTGTTCTGATCCTATTAGTACAGTACCGTAGGCAGCTGCAGTATTTACAAGTTAGTGTAGGGCATCCTCTGCACAGTGTGCACCTAAAGCTACCTGAAGAAAATTAGTGGTGTTCTTCTGATCCTATTAGTACAGTACCGCAGACAGCTGCAGGATTTACAATTTAGTGTACTGCGTCCCCTGCACAGTGTGCACCTAAAGCTACCTAAAGAAAATTAGTGCTGTTCTTCTGATCCTATTAAAACCACAAGCAGGCAGCTACGGTATTTACAGTTAGTGTACTGCGTCCTCTGCACAGTGTGCACCTAAAGCTACCTGAAGAAAATTGATGTTTTTCTGCTCCTATTAATACCACAGGTAGGCAGCTACAGTATTTACAGTTAGTGTACTGTATCCTCTGCACAGTGTGCACCTAAAGCTAAGTGAATAAAATTGGTGGTGTTCTTCTGATCCTATTAATAGCAGAGGCAGGCAGCTACAGTATTTACAGTTAGTGTACTGTGTCCTCTGCACAGTGTGCACCAAAAGCTACCTGAAGACAATTGCTGTTGTTCTGTTCCTATTAATATCACAGGCAGGCAGTTACAGTATTTACAATTAGTGTACTGCGTCCTCTGCGCAGTGTGCACCTAAAGCTACCTAAAGAAAATTAGTGTTCTTCTGATCCTATTAGTATAGTACCGCAGGCAGCTGCACTATTTACAAGTTAGTGTAGTGCATCCTCTGCACAGTGTGCACCTAAATCTACCTGAAGAAATTTAGTGGTGTTCTTCTGATCCTATTAGTACACTACCACAGGCAGTTGTAGTATTTACAAGTTAGTGTACTGCGTCCTCTGCACAGTGTGCACCTAAAGCTACCTAAAGAAAATTAGTGGTGTTCTTCTGATCCTATTAGTACAGTACCACAGGCAGCTGCAGTGTTTACAAGTTAGTTTAGTGCGTCCTCTGCACAGTGTGCACCTAAAACTACCTGAAGAAAATTAGTGGTGTTCTTCTGATCCTATTAGTACAGTACCGCAGGTAGCTGCAGTATTTACAATTTAGTGTAGTGCGTCCCCTGCAAAGTGTGCACCTCAAACTACCTGAAGAAAATTAGTGGTGTTCTTCTGATCCTATTAATACCACAGGCAGGAAGCTACAGTATTTACAGTTAGTTTAGTGCGTCCTCTGCACAGTGTGCACCTAAAGAAATTGGTGGTGTTCTTCTGATCCTATATGAATACCACAAGCAGGCAGCTACAGTATTTACAGTTAGTGTACTGTGTCCTCTGCACAGTGTGCACCTAATGCTATCTGAAGAAAATTGGTGGTGTTCTTCTATTCCTATATTAATACCACAGGCAGGCAGCTACAGTATTTACAGTTAGTGTACTGCATCCTCTGCACAGTGTGCACCTAAAGCTACCTGAACAAAATTGGTGGTGTTCTTCTGATCCTATATTAATACCACAGGCAGGCAGCTACAGTATTTTCAGATAGTGTACTGTGTCCTCTGCACAGTGTGCACCTAAAGTTACCTGAATAAAATTGGTGGTGTTCTTCTGATCCTATATGAATACCACAGGCAGGCAGCTACAGTACTTACGGTTAGTGTACTGTGTCCTCTGCACAGTGCGCACCTAATGCTATCTGAAGAAAATTGGTGGTGTTCTTCTATTCCTATATTAATACCACAGGCAGGCAGCTACAGCATTTACAGTTGGTGTACTGCATCCTCTGCACAGTGTACACCTAAAGTTACCTGAATAAAATTGGTGGTGTCTTCTAATCCTATATTAATACCACAGGCAAGCAGCTACAGTATTTAAAGTTAGTGTACTGCATCCTCTGCACAGTGTGCACCTAAAGCTACCTGAATAAAATTGGTGGTTTTCTTCTGATCCTATTAATACCACAGACAGGCAGTTACAGTAGTTACAGTTAGTGTACTGCATCCTCTGCACAATGTGCACCTAAAGCTACCTGAAAAAAATTAGTGTTCTTCTGATCCTATTAGTACAGTACCGCAGGCAGCTGCAGTATTTACAATTTAGTGTAGTGCGTCCCCTGCAAAGTGTGCACCTCAAACTACCTGAAGAAAATTAGTGTTGTTCTTCTGATCCTATTAATACCACAGGCAGAAAATTAGTGGTGTTCTTCTGATACTAATAATACCACAGGCAGGCAACTACAGTATTTACAGTTAGTGTACTGCGTCCTCTGCACAGTGTACACCTAAAGCTACCTGAATAAAATTGGTGGTGTTCTTCTGATCCTATATTAATACCACAGGCAGGCAGCTACAGTATTTACAGTTAGTGTACTGTGTCCTCTGCACAGTGTGCACCTAAAGCTACCTGAATAAAATTGGTGGTGTTCTTATCCTATTAATACCACAGGCAGGCAGCTACAGTATTTACAGTTATAGGGCATACACACGGTCGGACTTTGTTTGGACATTCCGACAACAAAATCCTAGGATTTTTTCCGATGGATGTTGGCTCAAACTTTTTTTGTCTACACACGGTCGCACAAAGTTGTCGGAATTTCCGATCGCCAACCACGCGGTCACGTACACCACGTACGACGAGACTAGAAAAGGCCGGTTCAGAACCAAGCGCAGCACCCTTTGGACTCCTTTTGCTAAACTCGTGTTAGTAAAAGTTTGGTGAGAGACGATTCGCGCTTTTTCAGTCTCGTGGCTTTCAGATCGTTTTCTTCCGTTCAGTTTGTGCTTGTGGGTTTGTATCTGCTCTTCAGTGCGTGCAGTCAGTTCGTATCGGAGTTTCCTGTGCGATCTTGCCCGCTCGTTATTGTTTTTCAGGTCGCTCTTCACAGGCCTTGCTGTTCTTCAGTGCGTTCTGTTACTTCGTTCTGAGCAGCCGACCATTTTCTAGCCATGTTTCGTATGCGTACTCCTCGTAGAGTTTGTGCTGTGCGGGGGCTTGGTGTTGGGGTCCTGACCTTGACACAAGTCCAGTCCATGAACAGGGTGGGGAGGAGTTCATGGACCAAGAATTGGTTGCTTCAGCGTGACCAGTTCTCTCATATGCCTTTGCTCCGTGAGATCCGTGAGAATAATCCTGATGATTTCAGGAACTTTCTCCGGATGATGGACCCCGTGTTTCACCGTTTGTTGGCTTTGCTGACCCCCTATATCAGCAGGCAGGATACCTGCATGAGGCAAGCCATCACTCCGGAGCAGAGGTTGGTCGCTACCCTGCGGTATTTGGCGACAGGGAGAAGCCTGCAGGACTTGAAGTTCTCGACAGGAATCTCCCCCCAGGCTCTGGGTATCATTATCCCAGAGACCTGTTCTGCCATCATCCAGGTCCTGCAGAAGGAGTATATGAAGGTAAGATTTTTATCCTTTTATATCACATTTTATTGTATTGAATGTTTGCTAATATATTGTATTTCTTTCCTCATTCCCTAATTACCATGATTGTAATATGCTGTGAATGTCCCCTTTGTCCTCATGCATGCTGGATTTTTATGTAATTATTATTTTAGGTCCTTCATACATATTTGCCCTTCACTAACCTCCCCAGCATGGTGTCTCCTGGCCCTATATTCACCTCATGTAGTCACTTAACAATGTATTTTATCAGCTCCATAGTAGTGCTTTACCCCAAACACCCCCTAAAATGTTTGGAAATGTTATTTTTGATTTAAATTCAGGCAGAGTGCCAGAGGCTTTTTTTTGTGGTATCCCCAAATAATTTTTAGTAACCTTCCCTCCCCCAACTGCTAAGTCAGCTGATCCCAATTCTCTATCTATCCTCAATCATCTATCTGCTGACTTTGCCAAACCCATACACACTATACCCATCTCTTTTGTGGTCAGATTTATGGATGAATTCCCCAAAGCATGTAGTGCAAGGGCCTGCCTGTATACTTTCCAATGGTACTGTTTAAAGTTTTTGTATCCTATTATTATCTTGATAGGTAATAGCAGAATGTCCAGATGTCCTCAAATGTGTACAGTGTGTATTTATATCTTTGTATTATGACACTTCTTAGCTGTCCAGTGGTCTGCCAATAGTGTAACTAAGGAGGGGCTGCTCAAAGTAATACCCATTATATAGGCATTCATCTCTCAATGAAGTGAAGAGGGTTACCTGTCCAAGATTTACACACACCCCCTATAATGTTAGAAATGGCCCATGAGGGGTGGGAGGGGGAATATGATAGGTGTACCTTATACTTTGGCGTTGTTAAATTCCCCTTAGTAAATGCTATCTGGAGGTTGCCCCATAATGTTTGTGTATAATCTGCTTGCCATGTTTCAGAGTAAAAATAGTAATGTTTATTGTTTTTTCATCAACAGTTTCCTTCCACGCCACAGGAATGGCAGACTGTGGCCTCCCACTTTGCCGAGTGGTGGGTTTTTCCTAACTGCGGAGGGGCAATTGATGGGAAACACATCCACATCGTCCCACCACCCAACTCGGGGTCGTACTATTATAATTACAAGGGGTTTAATAATAAAGTGATGTTGGCGGTGGTGTCGGCTAATTACGACTTCTTGTATGTGGACTGGGGGAAGAATGGCCGGATGTCCGATGGTGGAGTCATCGCCCAGACGGAGTTCTACAGGCGTCTCCAGAATGGCAGCTTGGACTTGCCAGCTCCAGAGGACAATGTGGAAGGACTCCCATTTGTGTTCGTTGCTGATGAAGCGTTTGCGCTGGGGGACCACCTGATGCGGCCATTCCCAATGAGGACCCTCATCCCGGAACAGAGGGTTTTTAATTACCGGCTGGCCAAAGCCCGAAGAGTGGTGGAGAACACATTTGGAATCCTGGCCAGCCGGTTCTGACTATTTCTGACACCCATCCATATGGCGGAGTATAAACTGAACCATATTATACTGGCGTGCTGTGTTCTCCATAACTTTTTAAGGAAACATTCGGCCAACTATGCTGGCTCAGTTGGGCCTGAGGCCGGAATCCTACATCAAACCACACTGACGGCGCTTGAAAGTGGCCGTCCTGGCTTGCCCTCCCTGAGTGCCCGTGATGTCCGGTTACGCTACCTGGAGTTCTTTGCGGGTAGGGGGGCTATCAATATGCCAGACAATCTGTGAAGCCTTTTTATAATAAAAAAAAAGAAATTCTTGGTGGACATTTACTGCTTGTGTTTGTTTTAGCTGACCCTGACAGAAATGTGTTGAGTCCAGAAAATGTCGTGATTGTGTAACCTTATACAAAGCACTGTTGGCTGTTATTTCCTAAATGCAAAAACACATTTCACTACAAGTGCACTTGCAACTGCACTGAAACTGCACTTGTAGTGCCAAGAGGATGTGCCCTTAGGTAATAACACCCATTTTTGCAGAAAACAGCAATTACATCACCCCAAAAGTGTTGCATTGTAGTGTTGAGACAATAATCCACACATTCTTGAGTAAGCAACTTTTTTATACCTGCACAATCACATGTGCATTTACCAAAGGTTTTTAAAACAAACCAACATGTTTGTTGTATAACAATTTGCAGTAGCATTATCAAAAATCGAAATGTCCATTTCAGATAAAACAGGCCTGTGTAAAACCAACAAGAAAGCCAAAAAACTTGAACTTACAAAGTTCACATTAGGTAAAACCTGAAGGCTATATCAGACATCAGTATTTAGGAACTGGGTTTGATATAGCGTTCAGATGGTGGGAAATCACCCCTGGAAAAGCCAAATTTGGAAGATGCACACCAATTTACGAATGTCAACATGTGCTATCTGCCATCAGGGGGATCAAGGGACGTGTTTTGGGGGAGCAAGCCCTTCCTCAATGCTACTTTATAATTGAGGAAGGGGTTGCACCCCCAAAACACGTCCATTGATCTCCCGTGATGGCAGATAGCACATGTTGGCACACTGTTTGCATCCCCCAAATTTGTGGGGATTTAAATTCGCCCCAAAACATCAATGATGTTATTATTTTTTTTAATAACATCATTGATTTTTTGCTGTATGTTTTGCAGTTCGGCATTACACCCCATGATCTCCCCGATCAGGATCTGGGCACTTTCTGATGTGAAACGTTCTGGATCCACAACATCACGATCACCTAAAAAGAGAGAAACAAAACAAAAACAGGTCTCAAAAATCTGCCACCATCCATCTCGTTTACCTGAGCCTGTGGTCGCAGACACTCACCTGTTGTGGTGCCAATCTCCACCACATCTTCTTCTTCCTCCTGCTCAGCTTGGGTTGGTGGTATTTCAGCTTCTTCCAGAGGTGGGGGGTCTCTGGTCTCCTCGGATGAGGGGTGTCCTCCGAGTCTTTTCTCCCCTATGTAAAACAAAAATGGTATAATTAGCACACAGATATTTGATGGCAGAACTAGAAATAGGAAACATTGCTTGGAAGTGGGGTACAATTGTCTATTTTAGCCGAGTTCCAAGATGTATTTTTTTTATTGGCCTTTGTCAAGCTGCAATACTTTACCTGTTTAGTACAAGCTTCACAGATGGAGACCCCCCCTATAGTATACACTGGAGCACCTGTGTGGCCCCCTAATAAAAATGGTGTTCTGGTGTCCCACACTAGTGCATCAGTGTCCAGATGTGAAAACAGCTGCTCAGTGTCCTCTCCTTACACACAATCTAGTTGGCATTTCATTCTAGTAACAAACCCATCTACACAAACAAATATTTGGCATCCAAGTAGGCCCAAAAAAAATGTGGGAAAATGGCCTAAACAATGGTGTTTTAGAGGCCGAAAGAAAAATGTTTGATACGAACGAATAATGGGCCCATGAACATTAAAGTTGCCCTTTTAAACTGTAAAATTAAGAAAAGCATATGGAGCAGCACGAACGGAATAAAGACAGAAAGAATAGGAACACAGCACAACTACTTACTTTTTTGCAGCACTCTCCGGATCTTTCGGTACTGCTCTGGCTCTCTTAACTTCAGGTCCGACCACCGCTTCCTGAGCTGATCTTTCGATCTTCGTACCCCGAAATTCTTGTGAAGGCTTTTGACCACTTTCGCCATGATCTTTGCCTTTCTGATGTTGGGGTTGGGGTAAGGCCCATACTTTCCGTCATAGTCGGACTTCTTCATGATGTCGACCATCTCCAACATCTCCCCAAAGGACATATTTGTGGCCTTAAAACGTCTCCTTCTGGATCGGGACGTGTCCGGAGCCGGGCTTTCCTCCTCCTCCTCCTTGTTGCTATAATTAGCACACACCTGCTCTAACTCCACCATGTGCTCTTCACCCACTGCGCCGAACGAAAAGGGGCGGGGAATAGACTAGAAAGAACGTCAGGGACAGGTGGAGTTACACGCATGCGCAGTGTGTATAAAGCGTAACACGCGTGCGTATTACGTACGATCTGTGAGCGGAGGAAGGAGCATTGGACGCGCCGATCGTAAGAACGAAGGTAAGAGACAAACTTGTGCCTATACTGCTTCTACATTGAAGCCTATATTGTAACAAGATTAGGAGAGTTTTGTCTGACATTAGGCTTTGTCTTGTGTTGTGTCTTGCAGTGAACATGGATATCTTAGTGAAAGACAATGACTTCATGTCAGCATTCATAGATATCTTAAGGGAGCTGCCCTGTCTGTGGGAGATTAACCACCCCCATTTCAAGAACCAAAGAGGAAGGCAGCACTGGTGCAATTGTGTGAAATTGTGAAGCAGGTGATCCCCACGGCAGACATCACCTATTTAAAGATATTAATTGGTGGCCTGAGGAGCACATATCTAAGGGAGCGCAAGAAAGTCCTGGATTCACAGAGATCCGGAGCAGCAGATGACATCTATGTCCCCAGGATGTTGTACTACGACAGGCTGCATTTTCTGGCAGGCCAGACTGAACCCAGGCCATCCCTCTCCAGTCTTCCTTCCACGCTTCCTTCCCCCCCGGCTGAGGCTTCTGACGCCCAACCTGGGCCTTCCAGGCCGCATGTGGAGGAGCCCAGATTGAGCCAGGTATAGCATTCCTCTAAATATTTCTGCTTGTACAATCAATGATGTTAACTAGATGTTAGTTGGGAGTACTAATTTAGGATTGTGATTGATGAAGCAACAACTAAAACCATGTCCCTTTTTCATACACAGGGAAGTCTCAGCCAGGAGGTGGCCGGGCCGAGCAGGCTGGCTGATCTGCAGGTCCCTCCACCCCCCCTGAAAAGAGAAAGTGGCAGTAGGAGGAGTGCCCTAGAGGAGGCTACCAGAGGACTCTTTTGGAGGGCTACAGAGGTCCTGGGAGCACGACAGACCGTAGAGGAGGACATTGCTGCCGTCATTGCATATAAAATGCAGAGGATGGAGGAGGGCCAACAAGTCTTGTGTGAGGCGCTCATATTGGAGGCTCTTAACAAAGGTATGAGGGGCCAAATGACAGCTCAGACACACCTTTGCGATGGTCCTCCTCCTCCTCCTGTAGGTCCTCCTCCTCGTCCTCCCTCTCCTCCAGGTCCTCACAGTCCTCCTCCAGGTCCTACTCCTCCTCCTGCCACATCTCCAACTGCACAGCCACGGCCGGGAATGAAGCGTGAAAGGAAGACCAGAAAGTGAGGACCCTGGATCCAGTCTGGTCGGCCAAAAAATGCAGCCTCTTGTGGTACCACAGCCTGGGGACACAGATGTCATCTGCTGCTATCCGAATCTCTGCGAATTCTGGACCAGACTGCCCTCCCTTACATATGGACTCCTCAGGCCACCAATTTTGATGTTCAAGAATTGATGTCTGCCGTGGGGGTCCCAGGCTTCGCTAATTTCTCATGTTGAGCCAGTGTTGCCTTCCTCTTTGTTTGGTTCTGATACCTTAATAAAGGATTTTTGTTTTGAATTATACTCTCCTATGTGTTTTACTTCAAAAAGGACAGTTTTTTTGTGAGGATTCAGGTACATTTCAAATATACAATGTGAAATGAACAAGGGACACCAACAACAAACAATCTCCTTGAGATTAAATAATAAAAGATATCAATGGTGTTGGGGTAACTTCACACACAAAACACACACAAAAATATTCTGTATTAAAAATAAAAATAACATTGAACAAAGATCAGCCTTTGAAAAAATCCAAACATTAAATAAAAAAAAGGCTTAAAATCCCAAAAAAAATTAAATAAAAAAAAAAAATTCTGTCAGATGTGACAACTAATAACAATATATTCAGGGAATCCAAATAAAAAAACACAAATAAAACTTTGTGAGAAGTGTGTGTGAATATGAGCAGCAAAACTACTTAATTCTTGTCACATTATAAAGAAGAAGAGAGTGCGCTGTATTAAACCATTTTTAACATTGCAGCGTGACGAAAGTGCTGTATCCATTGCGAACGCTAAGTTTACCAGAACTAGCTGTTCCGTCTTAGAATTTCTTCTGAGCATGCGTGCCACTTTGTGCGTCGGAACAGGCCACACACGGTAATTGACGCGATCGGATTTTGTTGTCGGAAAATTTTATCTCCTGCTCTCCAACTTTGTGTGTCGGAAAATCCGATGGAAAATGTCCGATGGAGCCCACACACGGTCGGAATTTCTGACAACACGCTCCGATCGGACATTTTCCATCGGAAAATCCGACCGTGTGTACGGGGCATTAGTGTACTGCGTCCTCTGCACAGTGTTCACCTAAAGCTACCTGAAGAAAATTGATGTTGTTCTGTTCCTATTAATACCACAGGCAGGCAGCTACAGTATTTACAGTTAGTGTACTGCGTCTTCTGCACGGTGTGCACCTAAAGCTACCTGAAGACAATTGCTGTTGTTCTGCTCTTATTAATACCACAGGCAGGCAGTTACAGTATTTGCAGTTAGTGTTATGCGTCCTCTGCACAGTGTGCACCTAAAGCTACCTGAAGAAGATTAGTGTTCTTCTGATCCTATTAGTACAGTACCGCAGGCAGCTGCAGTATTTACAAGTTAGTGTAGTGCATCCTCTGCACAGTGTGCACCTAAGGCTACCTGAAGAAAATTAGTGGTGTTCTTCTGATCCTATTAGTACAGTACCGCAGGCAGCTGCAGTATTTACAAGTTAGTGTAGTGAATCCTCTGCACAGTGTGCACCTAAAGCTACCTGAAGAAAATTAGTGGTGTTCTTCTGATCCTATTAGTACAGTACCACAGGCAGCTGTAGTATTTACAAGTTAGTGTAATGCATCCTCTGCACAGTGTGCACCTAAAGCTACCTGAAGAAAATGAGTGCTGTTCTTCTGATCCTATTAGTACAGTACCGCAGGCAGCTGCAGTATTTACAAGTTAGTGTAGTGCGTCCTCTGCACAGTGTGCACCTAAAGCTACCTGAAGAAAATGAGTGGTGTTCTTCTGATCCTATTAGTACAGTACCGCAGGCAGCTGCAGTATTTACAATTTAGTGTAGTGCATCCCCTGCACAGTGTGCACCTAAAGCTACCTGAAGAAAATTAGTGGTGTTCTTCTGCTCCTATTAATACCACAGGCAGGCAGCTACAGTATTTACAGTTAGTGTAGTGTGTCCTCTGCACAGTGTGCACCTAATGCTATCTGAAGAAAATTGGTGGTGTTCTTCTATTCCTATATTAATACCACAGGCAGGCAGCTACAGTATTTAAAGTTAGTGTAATGCGTCCTCTGCAGAGTGTGCACCTAATGCTACCTGAATAAAATTGGTGGTGCTCTTCTATTCCTATATTAATACCACAGGCAGGCAACTACAGTATTTATAGTTAGTGTACTGCGTCCTCTGCACAGTGTGCACCTAAAGCTACCTGGAGACAATTGCTGTTGTTCTGCTCCTATTAATACCACAGGCAGGCAGCTACAGTATTTACAGTTAGTGCACTGTGTCCTCTGCACAGTGTGCACCTAAATTTTACCTGAAGAAAATTGGTAGTGTTCTTCTATTCCTATATTAATACCACAGCAGGCAGCTACAGTATTTACAGTTAGTGTACTGTGTCCTCTGCACAGTGTGCACCTAAAGCTACCTGAACAAAATTGGTGGTGTTTCTCTGATCCTATTAATACCACAGGCAGGCAGCTACAGTATTTACAGTTAGTGTACTGCATCCTCTGCACAGTGTGCACGTAAAGCTACCTGGAGACAATTGCTGTTGTTCTGCTCCTATTAATACCACAGGCAGGCAGCTACAGTATTTACAGTTAGTGCACTGTGTCCTCTGCACAGTGTGCACCTAAAGCTACCTAAACAAAATTAGTGGTGTTCTTCTGATCCTATTAATACCACAGGCAGGCTGCTACAGTATTAATGTACTGCATCCTCTGCACAGTGTGCACCTAAAGCTACCTGAAGACAATTGCTGTTGTTCTTATACTAATAATACTACAGGCAAGCAGTTGATTCTGCTAGCTGCAGTATCAGTATATATATACATCCCAGCTTTGTGCAGCTACATCTCATTGCAGGCCATTAATATGTCTGGAAGGCCAACAAGGAGAGGCAGACAGTCACAAGCCAATAAAAGAGGGCAAGCAGGCTCTGTGTCTAGAGGTTATAGTGCTGGTCGTGGAGATGGTGCATCCTCATCAGCACGTGGCCGTGGGACACGCTTGTCCTTTTTTTTGGCAGCTGGACGTGTTAAGCCGCAACATGCGGAAGACTTGGTAGAGTGGATGACCAAGCCGTCCTCATCCTCCTCATCCTCTCTCACCGAGGCTCAGGGTACTTTGTCTGGCAAAGCAGCTGCCAACGTGGTCTCTTCCCTCGGCTCAATGGCATCAGTCACTCCTTCCCTAGCCCCACCATGTCCTCCCGAGGAGTCCCCCGAACAGTTTGACCACAATGTTGGGTACATGCTCCAGGAGGATGCCCAGTGTTTTGAAGGCTCTGATGATGGTACCCAGCTAGAGGAACCCATAGTGAGAGGGTGCCCAAGAAGGACAGCAATCTGGCAGTCATGTTCCCCCAGCTGCAGCATACTGCCATCTTTGCTCCAGTGATGAGGAGGGAAGGGATGATGAGGTCACTGACTCCACGTGGGTGCCTGATAGGAAAGAGCAGGAGGAGGAGGAGTAGAGTATGTCTCAAGCGTATCTCTCGTGGCCAAAACATCTCCCACTTGGGCACCACATGCTTGACCAGACATATGTTGACCTGCCATGCAGTTCGTTGGTAAGCGTACCTAAAATACCCACACCAAAGAACAAAGAGGACCTCTCCTTGCTCCTCATCAGCTGGGATCTCCAACCCCACTATACCTTCAGTCCTCTCTGAGACCTGCACTGAGCGGAATGAAGGTGTAGAATTAGGTGTGTCACAGCCAAGTACTTGGGGGCAATCTGCTATCGGTACACGGACGTCAGATTGTACCAGGCAAATTTCTCTGCCCCATCATCTGTAAATTAAGAAAAGTCGCGCTTAAAAGTGAAAAAGGCCAGAGTCGAATGTCTCTAGCCTAGAGGGATATATGCATATAAGTGATAATCACTGTGCCTAAAAATTAAAATTAAATTAGTGGAACACAAGAATTGCTCCTATGTCTACACAAAATGTGAATACATGAGCAGTGAGCATGAGCAGTGTTGAAACGTGATAAAGTGGCAAATAGATGCCTCAAGACACTCTAGTGAAAATGTGACAGACTAGCGTCACTGTGAAACATGAATATCTCAAAAAAACATAAAAAATACATGTGAATTGAAAAAACAAATCTTCAAAGAGCAAATAATGTCCCTAATAACAGTACATAAAGCAAAATTGGTAATAATCCAAAAGGCTGAATAAGAAAAGTGACAGGTGAATATTAACAATCTTGCTGCAGTGAATAGGGTGCGTTGATGAACCTCCACCTTCAAAAACTGCTGCCTCTTACCAAAAGATGTTGGTCTCTAAATAATAGGAGACCTTAGTGGGCGGATGGCTGCAACCCCAGCCGGGGATCTGTGTAACAGGCACTAGATGTCATCCAGTATGCAAAAACCTCCTCAGCCGACCGCACCAGGATGGTTGGGATAGGTCACCAAAAAAGAAATAAACAGCTCCACATAGCGTAAAACCTTAGATTTATTAAATAGCAAGATCAGAGATGCACTTACAGACGTCAGTGGTAAATGAGCGTATACAGGAAAAAAGCCGGCTCCAAAACAACCCGTTCCTTACGGGTATTCAAATCGCGGTGTCGTTGGGGCGTGGCTCCTCCTCCGTACGTCGTTTCGTCACAACAGGACGTGGTCACGGGATACGAGCCACGTCCTGACCCACCGCTTATATACACACAAAAATATCGTCATTGCTAAAGAGGAAATAAGCGCGCCATCTTGCCTGAGGGAAACAAAGAGGGCAAACACAGAAGACTATGTCCGTGAAGGGCGTTCTAAACATGACAACACTACACATAAGTTACTATCCAAGCATTTAAACCAAAACCCAACGTTAGTAAAGCAAAGGGTTGTTAATTCAAAAAATATTTTCAACATAGAAAACGCTGCAACTAGTGTCTTATTAGATGCAGTCCTATGAAAGGATGGTTATAGCTGGTAAAAAATTAAGTGTGTACTACAGCAAAAGCGCCATTAATGTGCACTCCGTGGCTGGTCATTAAAAAAGACAGAAAAAAACGAATTCAAAGAGGTCCAGATATTTAAACCCGGAACTGATTTTGAATGATAAAAACCTTAAAAAAAAATTATGAATAACTTTTATTAGCTGAAAACATTTCGGTCCTAAATAATTAAAAAATGTTAATGAGGATATATAATAAATTATATGAATAAAATATAAAATAAATATGAAAAATAAAATATAAAAAATCCGGACTAGCTTTCATGGGTCACCCAAACAAATGGTAAACCCTTACTCCCAGCCTCCACATGCCTGGAGTGTGTCCATGAAATTACCCTCTCCAGAGTAATTAATGTTCTGAAAAATTGGTAGTCGAAAAAAAGGATTAATAATAAGATTCATAAAATTATTAGATTATCTCCCTGAGGCAAAAAGGCTCACCTAGTACAGAGATTCAAATGTGTACCCAAGAGCGCCAATACATCCAAACAGCTAATACAGTCAAAGACCATAATGGCCTATCAAACAACCAATAGGATTCCCTGGAGGTATACAGAAAAATGGGAAGAAAATAAGCCTAGTTCACCAACATTCCCTAAGAGTTGTCTATAAAAGAATTGACATCAACATCAATGTTGAGGCCAAAAGGGGTGTAGGTCTTTAATTTATGAACCCAGGCCATCTCTAATCTGGAGATACTTCGAACCAGAACGCTACCCCTCCAGTGGGGCTTAAATTTATCAATCCCCAAAAATATGGTACCTGTGGGGTCTCTACCATGAGCAGTCGGGTAATGCTTTGATACAGAGTGCTTAGTAAATCCTCTCCTAATATTATTAATGTGCTAGTTTAGTCGCACCTGTAGGGGTCTTTTGGTCCGGCCCACATACTGCAGGCCACAAGGGCACTGCAGCAAGTAGACGACCCCCGGGGTGGAACATGTAATAAAGGGCTCGATGGTAAAGGATTTCCGTGCACAGGTAGAGGAGAAATTCACAGATCTTCTACTCCTGCACCCATTTAGGGAACAAACCTGACATCTCCTGCATTGGAAGTATCCGGTCAGTTCGGAAAAGAAAGTGGGTCTAGAAGTGGGAGGGTCAAAAATGTTGGGTGCTATTTTGTCCTTGAGTGACGGTGCCCCCCTAAACACTACTTGAGGTTTATCTGTCAAGATGGATGTCAATACCCTGTCGTTTTTGAGAATGTGCCAATATTTATTTATAATGCGTTTGACTTTAAAATGCTGGCAAGTAAAGTCAGTGATAAAGGGACAGCGGGAAGGGGCATCAATCGGATTCCTGACACGCTCGATCAGCAGATCCTTGCGCTCCACTTTATCAACCTGATCCAGTGTAATAGCAACAAAATCAGGGGAGTAGCCCTTAGCTACAAACCTCTGAGTTAAAATTTGTGCTTGAGTATGAAAGGTGGCATCATCCGAACAATTCCGTTTAAGTCGGAGAAATTGGCTCTTAGGTACAGACTTAAGCCATGAAGCGTGGTGACAGCTATCATGGGGGATAAAGGAGTTTCTGTCGGTCGGTTTGAAGTATGTGGAGGTAATAAATTTGTTATTAGTAATGGAAATAGTGAGATCCAAAAAATTGATCTGGTCAGGGCTGGCTTCATAATTGAGCTGAATGCCCCTATCATTGCTATTAAGGAAGCCCATGTAATCGGACAAATCTGAAGCAGTGCCATCCCATAGGAGGAGGATGTCGTCTATATAGTGAACCCACAAGGCCACCTGTGGCCTTGGCTGGGCATAGACGACATCCTCCTCCCACCTGGACATGAAGAGATTTGCCAAACTAGGGGCGTATTTGGCCCCCATGGCAACTCCTCTGTCTTGGCGATAATAATTTCCATTGAACCAAAAAAAGTTATGGGTCGCTGCAAACTCCAATAATGACATGATAAATTGAATTTGTTCCTCAGGGAGATTGGACAGTCGATACAGATGTTCGGACACGGCCTCTAAACCTAGTCGGTGGGGGATGACCGTATATAAGGAGGTGACATCGGCCGTCACCAATATCATCCCCTCCCTCGGTGTGAGGTTGGAGAGAAGATTGATGACATCCCGAGTGTCCTTAACGTAGGACCTCATGGTACGCACCAGAGGCTGCAAGTAGAAATCAATATATTTGCCCACCCGGGACATGATGGAATCAATCCCACTAACTATGGGACGTCCCGGGGGGCAAACAAGGCTCTTATGTATCTTCGGTAAATAATAAATTATTGGTACCCTAGGTGCCCTAGGGACCAAAAAAGACCTTTCTTTTTTGTTCAAAATTCCGAGACTGAAACCCCTGGTAACCAGGAGTTCCAATTCGGTTTTGTAGGAAGCATTAGGGTTAGATGGCAATCGGGTATAGGTGGTGTCGTCATCCAGAATGCGGTACATTTCCTGCATATAATTGCTTTTGTTCAGGATGACTATCCCACCCCCTTTGTCCGCAGGGCGGATAACCAACTGTTTATTACTACACAGAGATTCTATACCCAGCTGTATATCCTTATTATTTCTCACCAACTTTACATCCATTTCTTCCAGTTCCCTGAGGGCCAAATCCCTAAAGACTTTGAGTGAAGGGGATAAATGGCCAGGAGGGTTAAACAGGGATGCATTAGACAAACCTGAGTGGGAGAAACCATCACTTGAAATTCTTGAGGGATTAATGGGGTTTGAAGCCATATATCTTTGGATGTTAAGTTTTCTAACGTGTTTATGGATGTCCATATAAGTTTGGAACTTGTTGATATTCCGGGGTGGGGCGAATTTTAAACCCTTGTCCAGAACTCTAACCTCAGAGTCGGTCAAAGTTTGGGAACTAAGGTTGAAAATCCCGGTACCATCTATGTCCTTGGTCTTTTTGGACTTAATGCGCCTCCCCCCTCTAGTTCCTCTCTTAGTTCTACCAATCTTTTTGTACCCTGGTTGGGTCTGGGGAAAATCCCAATTTTGGTGTCCATGATTGTATAGACTGTTAGTTTCAGTACTTTCAATTTGCTGCTGTACTGCCGAAAGAATTTCGCTCCCAGCCATCCACATGCCCAGCGGTTGAATGCTAGCTTGGCTAAATTGCTAGCACTTCAACTGCTACCTTTTCAGTTGGTAGACTCTGCCCCCTTCCATGAGTTTGTGGAATGTGCGGTTCCTTAGTGGCAGGTTCCCAAACGCCACTTTTTCTCACGGAAGGCGATTCCGGCTCTCTACCAGCATGTGGAAGGCAATGTCTTGGCCTCGCTGGACAGGGCGGTCAGTGGTAAGGTGCATATTACTGCTGACTTATGGTCCAGCAGGCATGGACAGGGACGTTACCTATCTTTCACCACGCACTAGGTGACTCTTCTGGCAGCTGGGAAGGATGCAGGACAGGGTGCAGTAGTGTTGGCGGTTGTTCTGCCACCACGCCTCCAAAATACTACTAGTGGTGGTTCTGGCACACGTCTCTCCTCCACCCCCTCCTCTTCTTCTTCCTCCATGGTCTCTTCCTGTGCTGATTTGACTTCGGAACCAGCGGTGCTCCATAGGCGTTCAAGGGGCTACGCAAGCACGCAGGCCAAAAGATGCCATGCGGTGCTTGAGCTGGTGTGCTTGGGGGACAGGAGCCACATTGGGGCAGAGATTCTGTCAGCTCTGCAGGGGCAGGTTCAGAGGTGGTTGACACCATGCCAGCTTAAGGCAGGTATGGTGGTTTGCGACAATGGCACCAACCTCCTCTCCGCCCTCCGACAGGGACAACTGACCCATGTGCCCTGTTTGGCTCACGTCCTTAACTTGGTGGTGCAGAACAGAGGCAGGAAGAGGAGGACTTCCTTAGCCTTTACGGCCCCCTTTATCCAGACAGTGTTCCTGCGTGCCCGCTGATCACACAGGAAGAGGACGAGGAGGAGGAGGAGGAGGAGGAAGAGGAGGATTGTGTCAGCATGGAGGTGGAGCCTGGCACTCAGCATCAGCAGCAGTCTTTAAGGGATCATTTACAGTTCCAAGAAACCCATGGACTTGTACGTGGCTGGGAGGAGGTGGCTGCGGATCATGTCATCATTAGTGACCCAGAGGACTCCGGACCGAATGCCTCAGCAAACCTACGCTGCATGGCCTCCCTAATCCTGCAAAGCCTGAGGAAGGATCCTCGTATTCGTGGTATCAAGGAGAGGGATCAATACTGGCTGGCAACCCTCCTTGATCTACATTACAAGGGTAAGGTTGCGGACCTTATCTTGCCGTCGCAGAGGGAGCAGAGGATGAACATCTTCGGGAGGCCTGTGCAACGCGTTCCCAGAGACTGGGAGGTTACAAACTCCTGTTCCTGGACAACGTGTTGCTGAGGCTTCGGTCAGTCAAAGAAGGAGCGGTGGAGAAGGTGGCCATCTGACCGATGTGTTCAGACAATTTTTTAGTCCGCAGCCCCAAGGTATGATCGGTTCCAGCAACCATTGCCAGCGTCTGATTCACATAGTGCAGGAATACCTAGGGGCAAGATCAGACTTGGACACCTTTCCCACCGAAAATCCTCTGGGTTACTTTGTCTTGAAGATGGTTCACTGGCCAGAGCTTGCACAGTATGCAATTGAGCTACTGGTCTGTCCTGCATCCAGCGTTCTTTCGGAATGCACATTCAGTGCTGCTGGAGGTTTTGTAACCGATCACAGGGTGCGCCTGTCCACCGACTCGGTCGATCGACTGACCTTCATAAAAATGAATCAGTCTTGGATCACCACCAGCTACCAAGCACCTGATGCTGATGTAACCAAATAATTTTTGTTGAAATGTCAAATCCCTTCAAGACTGCCTATGCTGATGCTGAGTGACTATCCTGTTATGCTGAGTGACTATCCTCTTCCTCCTCAATGATCATGCTGATAGCTTGTAAGAATATTTTTGGTTCTGGGCGCCTCCACCAGTGGCTAAGGCCCAATTTTTCAGCCCCTGTTTAAAAGGGGCGTGTAATTACAATTTTTGATGTAATATTTTGCAAGGAGGGTTCGTTATTGCACTTAACTAGACTATTTGTGAGGGGTTGCAGTGTTGTGGCACCAGCACCAGTGCCTAAGGCCCAATTTTTCAGCCCCTGATTAACAGGGGCGTGTAATTACAATTTTTGATGCAATACTTTGCAGCAGGGCTCGTTCCTGCGCTCAAACTACAGTATCTGTGAGGGGTTGCAGTGTTGTGGCACCAGCACCAGTGCCTAAGGCCCAATTTTTCAGTCCCTGTTTAACAGGAGCGTGTAATTACAATTTTTGATGCAATATTTTGCAGGAGGGCTCATTCCTGCGCTCCAACTAGAGTATCTGTGAGGGGTTGCAGTGTTGTGGCACCAGTGCCTAAGGCACAATTTTTCTGCCCCTGTTCAACAGGGACATGTAATTACAATTCTTGATCTAATATTTCACAGCAGGGCCCATTTCTGCGCCCACCAAGAGTAACTGTGAGGACTTACAGTGTTGTGGCACCAGCACCACCACCACCAAAGGCCCAATTTTTGTGCCCCTGTTCAACAGGTGCATGTCATTACAGTTCTTGATCTAATATTTCACAGCAGGGCCATTCCAGCTCCCACCAAGAGTAACTGTGAGGACTTACAGTGTTGTGGCAACACCACCACCACCAAAGGCCCA
Source organism: Aquarana catesbeiana (assembly GCF_042186555.1). Classification (NCBI taxonomy): domain Eukaryota; kingdom Metazoa; phylum Chordata; class Amphibia; order Anura; family Ranidae; genus Aquarana; species Aquarana catesbeiana. Next base: position 128,853,136 of record NC_133335.1, read on the forward strand.
ACTTTTCTGCCCCTGTTCAACAGGTGCATGTAATTACAATTCTTGATCTAATATTCACAGCAGGGCCCGTTTCTGCGCCCACCAAGAGTAACTGTGAGGACTTACAGTGTTGTGGCACCAGCACCCCCACCACCAAAGGCCCAATTTTTCTGACCCTGTTCAACAGGGGCATGTAATTATAATTCTTGATCTAATATTTCACAGCAGAGCCCGTTCCTGTGCCCACCAAGAGTAACTGTGTGGGCTTACAGTATTGTGTCAACACCAACACCTAAGGCCCCAATTTCTACAGAGTATATAGGTCAGGCCCCTACTTTCAAACATCCAACTTACAAACGACTCCTACTTGCAAACGGAAGGAGACAACAGGAAGTGAGATGAAATCTACCCCTAGGAAGGAAGGGGAATTCTCTCCTGTAAGAGTTAATATGGGAAAAACGTGTCTCCTTTCCACGGATTTTATCACCAATCCTTGTTTCACTAAAAACCCCAAATTGTCAAAAAACATTTGTCATTGGGACAGAAAGTGAGGTAAAATCTTCTGAAGAGGTGCACAGACAGCAAAACAAATGTCGCAGGGGTGATAACCCTTCCCTATGGTTTCCAAAAAAGCTTAAAAATAGATTTTTTGGCTGGAGCTACACTTTAAAAATGTACCAGTTCAAAATTATAAACAGATTATACTTAACAACAAACCTACAGTGCCTGTCTTGCTTGCACCGCCTGTATACTGCTGTTCAGAGGGCCTGGGGCCCCATGCCTTTCCTTTTTTTTAATTTGGGTGCGGGGTTCCCCTTAATATCCATACAAGACCCAAAGGGCCTGGTAATGGACTGGGGGGGGGGGGGGGGTACTCATGCCATTTGTCTCATTGATTTTCATCCATATTACCAGGACCGGGCATTACATTAAAGCCGTAAGCAGTTTTAAATGACTTTTATTACTTTAAAAATGTCATTTTGTGCAGGGACTGTTCTAAGCACGGGAAACACGCTCCACTTTACAGGCATACTATAGACACCCCCCAGGTACAGATATTTAAAGGAATATTTCACTTTTTTTTCACTTTAAGCATCATTAAAATCACTGCTCTCGAAAAGACGGACGTTTTTAAAACTTTTTTTTGCATTGATGTCCCCTGGGACATCAGGACCCGGGTCCCCAAACCCTTTTTAGGACAATACCATGCAAATTAGCCTTTAAAATTAGCACTTTTGATTTCGAACGTTCGAGTCCCATAGACTTCAATGGGGTTCTAATGTTCGTGCAAATTTTCGGTCCGTTCGCAGGTTCTGGTGCGAACCGAACCGGGGGGTGTTTGGCTCATCCCTACTGGCGGCATTTACCCCATACTCATTCACATAGGGTTGGGGGCCTGGATCTGGGGGCCCCCTTATTAAAGGGGGCTCCTGGATTCCGATAAGCCCCCCGCCCGCAGACCCTGACAACCAACGGCCAGGGTTGTCGGGAAGAGGCCCTTGTCCTCATCAACATGGGGACAAGGTGCTTTGGGGGAGGGTGTCCCCTCCCCCAAAGCACCCACCCCCCCATGTTGAGGGCATGCAGCCTGGTACGTTCAAGAGGGGGGCGCTTGCTCGTCCCCACCCCCTTTCCTCACTGGCCGGGCTGCATGCTCGGATAAGGGTCTGGTATGGATTTAGTGGGTCCCCCACGCCGATGTTTCGGCGTAGGGGGTTCCCCTTACAATCCATACCAGACCTAAGGGCCTGGTATGCCCCTGAGGGGGAACCCACGCCGTTTTTTTCATTTAAAATTTGGCGTGGCGTTCCCCCTCATTATTCATACCAGACAGCTGTCAGCACTGCCTGTTGCTCATCGCGAAAGGATAAACGTTTTCCTTTCCTGATCAGTGAGCCAGCGGTGATAAATGAAGCGAGATTGACACAATATCGCGGTCACCTACTGTATTAGACAGATAAGAGACACAGACAACAGTATTTCGAATGAAATAAGTGTTTATGATCTGGAAATTTGAAATTTGCTGCCAAGCCACTGCTCCTCTACCCACAAAATAATCAAGGTATTTCTGCCGTCCATCTCTGGCAATTTGTGAGGGCAATCCAGCACGGGCATTTTCAAGAGCCGTCAGCACGCCCACAGACAGCCGAGCTGGGCCTGCCACTGCAGGGTCCACGTCACTTGGTAGTGAGGTAAAGTAGCTAGTCACTGGTATGAGCTTTGAGATCGGTGTGCTCAGACCGCATGTACTTAGAGCGGCTACGCTGAGCGGATCTCTGCAGCGGCAGTGAGCGTACCGAACTCTCCTATGTGGATACATGCAGGCTTGTGTAAACCCTGCCGAGTCCAGGGATAGAATACGGAGCTTGCGGTGCCCGGCGCTGGAGAGGCAGTCCCGCTAGCTATCCGCAAGAATCCTCAAGAAACTTTACGCTTATGGGGCCCAGTGCCTGTCTGGGTGAAGTGGAAGCCGCGGGATGACAGGAAGGTGCAGAGAAAAGCTCCAGAGGATGAGATATCAGTAAGCCTGTGTTTTGTCTAATTCCATCTGTGGGGTAAGTGACTGTTTAGACTTCTTAGACTCCTATGACCCACAAGACACTGCACGTTACAGCTCTATTCCACTTGGCTCAACAAATGAAGTAAGAGTGGTAACTAGATACTCTATATTAAGATACTGAACTGATGATAACAACTCTATTGGTCCCTGCTGTTTTCTCTATCTAAGGGTGTGGGTTAAGGCAACACAATGCAACGTGGCTGGGGACTTTCGCATGCCGTGTTTTACTCTATATAACTCTATAGTAGGTAATTCCCAGGGATTTGTAGCAACAACTGACTTAGTGTTGACAGCTCTGGACCTCCTATACTTTACACTAGCCAGGAAACATTACAGACCTACAGAACTAGGCGGCATCACTGGTGAGCCACTATTCACCAACCCCGCTAGGTCTAATAAGACCGGCCAATCCCCCTGTCTCTACACAGAAGTGAGCATATACTGTGTTTAAGAGTGTGGACGCTCGGACTGTTGTCCATATTTGGTTCTCAGTCTTAAATCTCCACAGAAGCAGACTCGCCCCTTTTGGACGAAAGTGTATTTAGAGAAGAAAGAGGGGGAAGGAAAAGAAAAAGAGAAAGAAAGAAAAATGAGAGGTAAATCAACGAAAGGAGCCATCGCAATCCCGCCTAAATTAAGTGCAAGCCCGGGAACAATTAGAAAATACATGGTAAACGACAGTAATAAAGAAAGTCCGGGGAAAACCGCGGGGGCAAAAAGTAAGTCGGCATTCCACTGTCTACCACTCCTTGGGCCAAACTGGAAGGGACATTCACCTTTTGTCTTAGATAAAAAAGAAAGATGACGAATAGCCTAAATATTATCTCATATAACGTAAGGGGCCTCAACTCTCCCACTAAACGTGGAAACATTCTGGGCGAACTAAGATTACTGAAAACCGATGTTGCTCTATTACAGGAGACGCACTTCTTCCTGGGTAAGAATCAGAGCATCCATTCCAGAGAATACCCAACCTGGTATTATGGTGATTCCCCGATTAGGGGTGCTAAAGGAGTGGCGATAAGTTTCGCTAAGCATGTATCATTTATATTAGAGGAGAGGCTGGTCGACCCAGAGGGGCAATACCTGTTCTTAAGAGGCAAACTAAATGGGTCAGCATGCTCACTGGCGAATGTATACGGCCCAAATAAAAACTCTTAAAGGTACTTACTGGGAATCCTCGCAAAGTTTGAGGAATTCAGGCGGGGGGGGGGGCGATAATAGCAGGGGACTTCAACTTGTGTTTAGAACCAAATAAAGACTGTACGTCGTGTGCGCGGCGGACTGGTGGGATGTGGCTGAACAAACTTAAAAAGAAGCTGCGACAAAGTCAATTGGTAGACGTTTGGAGGACGCAACATCACGATCTAAGAGACTACACTTTCTACTCCCCCGTACACGCGACATACTCCAGATTAGATTTCTTCCTCTTGGAGCATCGTCTCCTGGAGGAGGTCATGGGTACGGACATTGGCACAATTACTTTTTCTGATCACGCCCCAATAAGCCTACAGCTGAAAATAGGTAAACGCAAAATGGGGGTTAAGAGTTGGAGACTCGATGAGGACCTCCTCCACAATAGAATAATAGATAAACGCATCAAAGAGGAGCTGGAATTTTTCTTTAAAACGAACGTACTGGGCGAGACATCAGAAGCTATACTTTGAGAGGCCCACAAAGCCTATATCAAGGGGTGTAACAAGCCCCTTGCTCGCTCGGTTCCACTCTCCCGACACTCCTCTGCAGCTATTGAATCAGATTGCAACGTCTGATGGTTCGGTCATCCAATGCTCCGGGATTAGAACTACAGCTCTGTGCCGTTCTAGTCCAGTTGTGATAGCTCAGAACAAACACCAGGCAGGCTGTATGTAAGTTCAAACAGGACTCTCTTTATTGACAAAATACAGGCTTTTATACACTCAAAGTGTAGGTGCAGACCTCCTGCTCATATTACTCTAACAATACAGCTGTAACCTAATTAACCTAATTAACATGAGCTAATTAACTAATCTCTTTAGACAGCCTAGATGACTCAGACATGACCGTTAGGCCAGACTGGCTGTCTTGTAGTTCAGAAAATCCAATCAACATTAGCACAATCAACATAGACTCTTCTTCACACAAAAGCCGAGTTAATTAACACAAATAACAATGGGGATCTAATGACTCTTAGATCCCATAGTAGACTTATTTACAATACACATTTTCAGCAGACAATAGACAGACAGGTGTTGGAATTTTCATCAGCCTCTCCTAACAGTATCTGTCCCAGCATTATGAATCAGCCACTATTCCAATATGGCAAATCCAGGGTCCCCAGGCATACAGCTCACAAAGAGCACTGTTCCCCCAAATGCAAGGGCCCCAATCGATCGGCAAGAGGCTTGCATACAGTCCCCTCCAAAAGTCTCTTTCCCGGCTAGGTCTGTCACATTTCTCCCCTTTTGGCAGGAGACTAACACAGGAGGAGACCCCAGACGGGTTGACTCCGAAGTTAGTCAGTAGTTCTAGTCCTCTAATGCCTGTACCCACACAGTACCCCAAACAAATTGTTCCAAACAAAGTATTACTCACCCAGCCAACCTCTGCCTCTCTCAGAGAACATATCTGCCGCTGGGGAGAGGCCTGGACTGGCCCTTCTCCCTGGAGTCCTTTCTGCCGCTGGAGAGAAGACAGGGTGTCTGGGCTCACTCCGTCATGCTGTTGGGGATCTGGGCCGACTGTCCAGCATCCCTGGGGTATACAGGTGGAGACCGAAGTCCCATCCACCTTCACAGAACATCCATCCTCTGTTAGTTGAGGGCAGAGTCCAGCAGTACTCGGCCCTGTTGCCAGCCCTTCTGCTGGAAACCCCACACCATCTGCTCCGGCTAACTGTTGGGGAGGGACGACGAACACCTCCTCTCCCTTCTCCCCCTGTATCCTGATCTGCTGCTGGGAAGTGACCACCTCCTTCTCACCCTGAGCCTCCGGAACCGCCGCAGGTGTAGGGCAGAGATCTTGGACCCTCTGTCCGGTTGCCAGCGCTTAAGCTAGGGAAGTTCCTTGTAACTTCACAGATACTTCTGTTGGTGCTGGTCAGAGCATAGTGAAGTTTGGCCCTAATAACAGCTCCTCTTCTGCTGGAGGTTCACCAGGTTGTTCTTCCTCAGCAGAAAAGTCTATCAAATCCCCTGTCTCTGCAACTGGTGTCTGGGGATAAAGGTTCACCATCTCCTGTCCCTGGAACCCAGAAGATGCTATCAGTGCTGGGCAGAGCACAGTGAAGTTTGGCCTAATAACAGCTCTTCTTCTGCTGGAGGCTCACCAGGTTGTTCTTCCTCAGCAGAAAAGTCTATCAAATCCCCTGTCTCTGCAACTGGTGTCTGGGGATAAAGGTTCACCATCTCCTCTCCGTGGAACCCAGAAGATGCTATCAGTGCTGGGCAGAGGTTAGCAGAGCTCTGCCCTGTTGTCAGCACTTCAGGTTTGGGGACGGCAATCTTCAGATTTTCCACTGCCGATTCTCTGGCATTCTGCTGGACAGGCACATTCCTCCATCCAAGATCATCCAATGCAGAAACAGGTTTATCAAGGTCAGTCAGCACTTGCTGCATCCACCATAAGACCTCCGCCTCCATAGCTGCGGGGCCAGGTTGGCAAAGTACACCGTTACTCTGCCACATTGTCAACTCTTCAGCCAGGATTTCAGAGTTGTCAACTGGCATTTCATGATAGTCCCAGGCAAAGGGAGCACCACCCTGCTGCTGAGCAGAGTCTAACAGCTGTTTGTAGGCGATCTCCAACTCCCATTCCTGAACGGCCAGAAACTCCAAATCTTCCAGTGCCCAGTGCACTTCTGAGACATACAGTCTCCGCTCTCTGTGCTTCATTATTTCCTCTAAATGCCACTCCCGATCACTTCCAAAGTCAGGGTCCCTGGATAGCCTCCAGTATAACAATCCCAGGCCATCATAGTCAAAGCCTTCCGTGGGGCTGTCATCCGCTGTCCATGGGCACACTTGGGCTACATACCACTGGAGGGCTCTGTAGCTCTTGTCCAACCGCATTTCTGCCCGGATCAGCCTGCTTAACTCGGCTGTCCACTCCTGGTTCGGCTGTTCCCCCCAAAACAGCATTCGCACTTCATACTGCGACCAGTACCTCACATGGACGGAGGGGAGAACTTTTCCCTGGTGTCGCTGCTCACGGGCTAGCGCTTCCTTCCAGAGCTCACAGCGGACAGAATCAAACCATCCTAGCAGGACCTGCTCTGATACTGGTCCTCTGTGCTGTATCTCCTCTCGCAACCTCCTTCTGAATTCCTCATCCATGATGGCTGGTATTTCTCCTCTCCTGCTATCCTGCTACCTTGGATCCAGGTGATGGTTTGGATGTGTTCACGGCAAGGAAGCACGATCCCACCATTCCCTCCACGGTTCTCAAGTAAGTCTTTCAGCGTGGCTCTCCTGCAGGCTGGTTTGGAGTGTCCCAGTAACTGGAGAGCAAATCCCACCGCCGCCAACCAATGTAACGAGCCCCTTGCTCGCTCGGTTCCACTCTCCCGACACTCCTCTGCAGCTATAGAATCAGATTGCAACGTCTGATGATTCGGTCGTCCAATGCTCCGGGATTAAAACTTCAGCTGTGCCGTTCTAACCCAGTTGTGATAGCTCAGAACAAACACCAGGCAGGCTGTATGTAAGTTCAAACAGGAATCTCTTTATTGACAAAATACAGGCTTTTATACACTCAAAGTGTAGGTGCAGACCTCCTGCTCATATTACTCTAACAATACAGCTGTAACCTAATTAACCTAATTAACATGAGCTAATTAACTAATCCCTTTAGACAACCTAGATGACTCAGACATGACCGTTAGGCCAGACTGGCCATCTTGTAGTTCAGAAAATCCAATCAACATTAGCACAATCAACATAGACTCTTCTTCACACAATAGCCGGGTTAATTAACACAAATAACAATGGGGATCTAATGACTCTTAGATCCCATAGTAGACTTATTTACAATACACATTTTCAGCAGACAATAGACAGACAGGTGTTGGAATTTACATCTGCCTCTCCTAACAGTATCTGTCCAAGCATTATGAATCAGCCACTATTCCAATATGGCAAATCCCCAGGCATACAGCTCACAAAGAGCACCGTTCCCCAAATGCAAGGGCCCCCGATCGATCGGCAAGAGGCTTGCATACAGTCCCCTCCAAAAGTCTCTTTTCCGGCTAGGTCTGTCACAGGGGGATCTTCTTGATGGTGGGATCCGAGGTAAAGAAAAGAAGGGAGAAAGACAAAGTCATTCTCAATCAAGAAATCTTCGATCTCGAACAACTACATAAGAAAACGGGGGACAGGGAGGTATTATTGAGTCTACTAAGGAGGAGAGAGGCCTTGCGGTCCCTAATAGAACAGGAAACCCGAAAAACTTACAACCTCATGAAAAAAGAAAGATACATAGGTGGTAATAGACCAGGGAGATTATTGGCTAAAGCCCTGAGGAAGAAAAAATCCTCCAACTATATTCATAAAATAAAAACAAAGGCAGGCGACATCAGATTCAAAGACAGCGAGATTGCGGAAATTTTCCGGAACTACTACGGGGAGTTGTACGCCATCAATAAAAAGGACACACAGGAAGGGAGGGAAAAAAAAAGTGGAAATCAAAAGTTACCTTAAAGAAAGTGGTATGCCCAAAATCCCGGAAATTGACCAACATATTTTAGAGGCCCCCATAACAGAGGAGGAGGTAAGAAGAGCCCTTAAGGAAACGCCAGTTGGCAAGAGCCCCGGCCCGGATGGGTTGACAGTTCTCTACTATAAAAATATCAGGATTATTTAATCCCTAACTTGTGTGCTTATATGAATGAAATAGGGGACAAAGGGGAAATGAGAAGAGAAGCTTTGGAGGCTAATATAGCTATTATCCTCAAAGAGGGTAAAGACAGTACACAGTGCTGCAGCTATAGACCTATCTCGCTAGTGTAGCGCTGGTAGATTTACAATCTGCCGCAGGTTAGGTAAATTTAGTAAATAGTGTGTTAGGAAGGTTAAAAGTTCGCCTCTGTTCCAGGTTGGCTGACGTTGTGTGTGCTTTCCTGCTGACTGGTGGGTGTCGCTGTTACCACTGGTCAGTGTTGGAAAGGCAACGGTTCAAAGTGTATAGATGCTCCTCTGTCTCGGAGACAAGCTCGGTGGAGGTGGTCCTCCGAGTTGCATTCTGGGAAGAGGGTATTTATGGGACAGACGCCATGTTCTAGGGTTTTTTTTACAACCACCTGCTGGCCCTCCTGGCCAACAGGTATGCGTTAAGGAGCTACCTCGTGGTCCTCCGATCGGGAGGACCATGATACATCAGCACAGGGGTGGGCCCAGAGGCTTGTCTGGGGCCTACCACTGCGGCCGAGGAATGGTCCTGAGCTGTCGGTCCTGTGTGACGAAGCTAGACGGCCGAGGAGATCCCAGGGGAGGACCCGTCTTGGAGAGATCACGCAGCGTGCTGGTCTATAGAGCCTGGTGACTCGGTCGAAGGACGTATCCAAAAGAAGTAACTATACAGCATAGTGTTGCCGGTTCGGCTTAAAGGTTCAGGCACTGTGACTGACTTTCACTGCAGAGAAAATCTGATACATCCTGTGGCAGAGGATCGTGCGGATTTATCCCCCAAACGAGTCTGTGGCAGAGACTTTTGATTCGTGCTGCGTACTGGCTGCTAGACCGGTAAGAGAGGCCTATCCAGACGAGCAAGGAGTGTGTCCCACAAGGGGAGCACATTCCACCTAGTTATCTGAATTCTACCAGGACATTTGTCGCTAAGATTCTATAAGAAAATATTTGAGTTTCTCCAGAAAGTTTCCTTTTCCGCCTCTTTCCTGCTACTTCCTAAAGTTTGTTTGTTCAATAAAGCATTGAAAACGTACTCCAGTGTTGGTGCGTGTGTCGTCCAGAGGTAAACTCAACGGAACCCCTAGACCCGGTGCCGGTGAAACCCAGGGAAGCAAGGTGGAGGTAACAGACCCGCCTAAACCAGCAGCTCCACCGTGAGTTAGTGCTACATGTGGGGGCGTCATCTGGGATTTGTTGACCGACAATTGTTGCAATCCAGTGGAGTGTTTTACCGGGAATTTACAGAGAGAGCTGGACTTTGAGAAAAAAATCTTTTCAGGAAGAGGAAAGGTTAAACTGCAGGACTTTGCTTTTGAGTGCATAGACGCTGGGTGCCAGAAGAGGCCCAGGAGCTACGTGACTGAAAGAACAAGTGGGAGAAGTTACCCTACTTGCTACCGCGTGGGACACGTGTAGTGTGCTTGGCACCAGAGGAGAAGAGAGGCCTCATGATCGTGCTGAAGGATCGGAGTGTGGCCATATCTTTTCCGGCGTTGCAATCGGTTGTGGGACCCAGAGTGTTCCCTGCAAGCACCGTGATGAATACTGTGCAATCTGGAACTCTGCTCATGGATACTGTAGTTCGAATGAAGCCGCAGGGGAAGTTTGTCCTGTATACCTCGGGAGATGTTGAGGGACTGGGCATGACCTGCCATCGATGTGGAGGATTGGCCGTGCATCTTCGTCCATTCGGCCGATGTCCGCAGTGTGGAGAGTACTTGTTTGTGGTGGAGCCATCTACTATGCCACCCCGTGCCTATCGGATGGATTGGGTGACAGGTATCGCTACAGTGGAAGCTGCTACCGCTGCAGAGAGAGAGCGACGGGCCGCTACTTTGCCTGTTGCTACTGAAAATGTTTCAGAAAGAGACACTGTTGCTACCGTCTCATCAGGAGACATTACTTTGATTTCTGAGTCCACTACGCCTGTTCCTGTAGTACCTACTCAGAAGAAGGTGGGCTATGTGAAGGCTTCCCGCGGCCGTGGTCGAGGCCTACCCCAGAGGTTACCTGAGCCGGAGCTACCAGAGTCTACGCCTGGGATGGGTAAGCCACTGTTGGGGACTGTAAATCAATATTTGCCAGCGGAAGAATTAAGGGACTCGGAAATACAATCCATGTCGGATCTTTCCGGGGATGATGACTTGTTTGAAACCATGTCGCAAGAGCTATTGTGGTCACAAGGCGAGGATGTTGCCTCCACAATGACCCTTCCTGAATGGACTGCCATGGGTTCTGGGAAGACGTCACCCTGTGTGGAGACGCACAGTGCCGTTGCTGGGACTTTGTCAAAAGTTATTGATTTGCTACAGACACCGGCTGGGTCTATGGTGAAAAAGTCATTAGATTCCTGTGTACCGCCTGGTATGGGGAGAGACAGACCTTTGCCAAAACTTGCTTGCTTGCAAAGGATGTTAAACAAGCGTGTGGCTGCAGAGTATGGATTGGAGTTCCCCTATGTGCCTCAGGATGTCATGCGGGAGATTGAAGCTAATCGGGAGCTTTGGTATAGTGACGCTATTTGGGACTACTTGTCTGTGCCTAAGCCCTTTAGAAAGACTGAATGTTCTGCCCGGATGGAAGAACGTTTGCTTTGTACATTGGAACTATGGTCGGCATATCTATGCTGATACAGTGGTAATCTGCAGACCGGGAAAGGACAATGCTGTGTATTTTATTACCACTGTGGATAAAGATGGAAAATATGTGACTTTACCAGATCCTCGGTTTTACTGGTAAATATGGACACTATCACTTTGAAGTTACCTAGTTAGATAGCGACAGGGTAAAGAGATCTGTGTGGTCAAGATCTACAGATCCTGTTCTGTGCTTAAATCCAAGGACTTCTGTTTGCTAGCCGGATTTCTTTTACAAAAAAGGTTCTTATGCAGGGATGGACTTCAAAAGTATATATTTTTTTCTAATATAAATAATAGGAAGAGAGTCTCATTTTAAATGAGGCTTTGCTCCTGGTGTTGCGCAGGATGTATATATGTGTGTTTAAATATGTTTCCTTTTCAGGGATCATCGGATCATATGTATAGCTGGGAGGCTTTTCAGCTAGTTAGTGAGGATGTGTAAAATTATATTGTGGTTTTGTTCGCGGCTGTGAACATAATGTTTTATAAGATATGAGTCTCATAATGTCTTTAAACTGTCCTTTCTCTCTCTAAAGTTATGAGAAACTCAAATGCTACTCTCAGGCTTGAAAGTTACTGTTACTGTGTCGGGACAGACGTTGGGGACAACATCTATTGTAGTGGGGGAGTATGTAGCGCTGGTAGATTTACAATCTACCGCAGGTTAGGTAAATTTAGTAAATAGTGTGTTAGGAAGGTTAAAAGTTCGCCTCTGTTCCAGCTTGGCTGACGTTGTGTGTGCTTCCGTGCTGACCAGTGGGTGTCGCTGTTACCACTGGTCAGTGTTGGAAAGGCAACGTTTCAAAGTGTATGGATGCTCCTCTGTCTCGGAGACAAGCTCGGTGGAGGTGGTCCTCCGAGTTTCATTCTGGGAAGAGGGTATTTATGGGACAGACGCCATGTTCTAGGGGTTTTTTTACAAACACCTGCTGGCCCTCCTGGCCGACAGGTATGCGTTAAGGAGCTACCTCGTGGTCCTCCGATCGGGAGGCCCACAATACAGCGGCACAGGGGTGGGCCCAGAGGCTTGTCTGGGGCCTACCACCGCGGCCGAGGAATGGTCCTGAGCTGTCGGTCCTGTGTGACGAAGCTAGACGGCCGAGGAGATCCCAGGGGAGGACCCGTCTTGGAGAGATCCCGCAGCATGCTGGTCTATAGAGGGGCCTGGTGACTCGGTCGAAGGACGTATCCAAAAGAAGTAACTATACAGCATAGTGTTGCCGGTTCGGTTTAAAGGTTCAGGCACTGTGACTGACTTTCACTGCAGAGAAAATCTGATACATCCTGTGGCAGAGGATCGTGCGGATTTACCCCCCAAACGAGTCTGTGGCAGAGACTTTTGATTCGTGCTGCGTACTGGCTGCTAGACCGGTAAGAGAGGCCTATCCAGACGAGCAAGGAGTGTGTCCCACAAGGGGAGCACATTCCACCTAGTTATCTGAATTCTACCAGGACATTTGTCGCTAAGATTCTATAAGAAAATATTTGAGTTTCTCCAGAAAGTTTCCTTTTCCGCCTCTTTCCTGCTACTTCCTAAAGTTTGTTTGTTCAATAAAGCATTGAAAACGTACTCCAGTGTTGGTGCGTGTGTCGTCCAGAGGTAAACTCAACGGAACCCCTAGACCCGGTGCCGGTGAAACCCAGGGAAGCAAGGTGGAGGTAACAGACCCGCCTAAACCAGCAGCTCCACCGTGAGTTAGTGCTACATGTGGGGGCGTCATCTGGGATTTGTTGACCGACAATTGTTGCAATCCAGTGGAGTGTTTTACCGGGAATTTACAGAGAGAGCTGGACTTTGAGAAAAAAATCTTTTCAGGAAGAGGAAAGGTTAAACTGCAGGACTTTGCTTTTGAGTGCATAGACGCTGGGTGCCAGAAGAGGCCCAGGAGCTACGTGACTGAAAGAACAAGTGGGAGAAGTTACCCTACTTGCTACCGCGTGGGACACGTGTAGTGTGCTTGGCACCAGAGGAGAAGAGAGGCCTCATGATCGTGCTGAAGGATCGGAGTGTGGCCATATCTTTTCCGGCGTTGCAATCGGTTGTGGGACCCAGAGTGTTCCCTGCAAGCACCGTGATGAATACTGTGCAATCTGGAACTCTGCTCATGGATACTGTAGTTCGAATGAAGCCGCAGGGGAAGTTTGTCCTGTATACCTCGGGAGATGTTGAGGGACTGGGCATGACCTGCCATCGATGTGGAGGATTGGCCGTGCATCTTCGTCCATTCGGCCGATGTCCGCAGTGTGGAGAGTACTTGTTTGTGGTGGAGCCATCTACTATGCCACCCCGTGCCTATCGGATGGATTGGGTGACAGGTATCGCTACAGTGGAAGCTGCTACCGCTGCAGAGAGAGAGCGACGGGCCGCTACTTTGCCTGTTGCTACTGAAAATGTTTCAGAAAGAGACACTGTTGCTGCCGTCTCATCAGGAGACATTACTTTGATTTCTGAGTCCACTACGCCTGTTCCTGTAGTACCTACTCAGAAGAAGGTGGGCTATGTGAAGGCTTCCCGCGGCCGTGGTCGAGGCCTACCCCAGAGGTTACCTGAGCCGGAGCTACCAGAGTCTACGCCTGGGATGGGTAAGCCACTGTTGGGGACTGTAAATCAATATTTGCCAGCGGAAGAATTAAGGGACTCGGAAATACAATCCATGTCGGATCTTTCCGGGGATGATGACTTGTTTGAAACCATGTCGCAAGAGCTATTGTGGTTACAAGGCGAGGATGTTGCCTCCACAATGACCCTTCCTGAATGGACTGCCATGGGTTCTGGGAAGACGTCACCCTGTGTGGAGACGCACAGTGCCGTTGCTGGGACTTTGTCAAAAGTTATTGATTTGCTACAGACACCGGCTGGGTCTATGGTGAAAAAGTCATTAGATTCCTGTGTACCGCCTGGTATGGGGAGAGACAGACCTTTGCCAAAACTTGCTTGCTTGCAAAGGATGTTAAACAAGCGTGTGGCTGCAGAGTATGGATTGGAGTTCCCCTATGTGCCTCAGGATGTCATGCGGGAGATTGAAGCTAATCGGGAGCTTTGGTATAGTGACGCTATTTGGGACTACTTGTCTGTGCCTAAGCCCTTTAGAAAGACTGAATGTTCTGCCCGGATGGAAGAACGTTTGCTTTGTACATTGGAACTATGGTCGGCATATCTATGCTGATACAGTGGTAATCTGCAGACCGGGAAAGGACAATGCTGTGTATTTTATTACCACTGTGGATAAAGATGGAAAATATGTGACTTTACCAGATCCTCGGTTTTACTGGTAAATATGGACACTATCACTTTGAAGTTACCTAGTTAGATAGCGACAGGGTAAAGAGATCTGTGTGGTCAAGATCTACAGATCCTGTTCTGTGCTTAAATCCAAGGACTTCTGTTTGCTAGCCGGATTTCTTTTACAAAAAAGGTTCTTATGCAGGGATGGACTTCAAAAGTATATATTTTTTTCTAATATAAATAATAGGAAGAGAGTCTCATTTTAAATGAGGCTTTGCTCCTGGTGTTGCGCAGGATGTATATATGTGTGTTTAAATATGTTTCCTTTTCAGGGATCATCGGATCATATGTATAGCTGGGAGGCTTTTCAGCTAGTTAGTGAGGATGTGTAAAATTATATTGTGGTTTTGTTCGCGGCTGTGAACATAATGTTTTATAAGATATGAGTCTCATAATGTCTTTAAACTGTCCTTTCTCTCTCTAAAGTTATGAGAAACTCAAATGCTACTCTCAGGCTTGAAAGTTACTGTTACTGTGTCGGGACAGACGTTGGGGACAACATCTATTGTAGTGGGGGAGTATGTAGCGCTGGTAGATTTACAATCTACCGCAGGTTAGGTAAATTTAGTAAATAGTGTGTTAGGAAGGTTAAAAGTTCGCCTCTGTTCCAGCTTGGCTGACGTTGTGTGTGCTTCCGTGCTGACCAGTGGGTGTCGCTGTTACCACTGGTCAGTGTTGGAAAGGCAACGTTTCAAAGTGTATGGATGCTCCTCTGTCTCGGAGACAAGCTCGGTGGAGGTGGTCCTCCGAGTTTCATTCTGGGAAGAGGGTATTTATGGGACAGACGCCATGTTCTAGGGGTTTTTTTACAAACACCTGCTGGCCCTCCTGGCCGACAGGTATGCGTTAAGGAGCTACCTCGTGGTCCTCCGATCGGGAGGCCCACAATACAGCGGCACAGGGGTGGGCCCAGAGGCTTGTCTGGGGCCTACCACCGCGGCCGAGGAATGGTCCTGAGCTGTCGGTCCTGTGTGACGAAGCTAGACGGCCGAGGAGATCCCAGGGGAGGACCCGTCTTGGAGAGATCCCGCAGCATGCTGGTCTATAGAGGGGCCTGGTGACTCGGTCGAAGGACGTATCCAAAAGAAGTAACTATACAGCATAGTGTTGCCGGTTCGGTTTAAAGGTTCAGGCACTGTGACTGACTTTCACTGCAGAGAAAATCTGATACATCCTGTGGCAGAGGATCGTGCGGATTTACCCCCCAAACGAGTCTGTGGCAGAGACTTTTGATTCGTGCTGCGTACTGGCTGCTAGACCGGTGAGAGAGGCCTATCCAGACGAGCAAGGAGTGTGTCCCACAAGGGGAGCATATTCCACCTAGTTATCTGAATTCTACCAGGACATTTGTCGCTAAGATTCTATAAGAAGATATTTGAGTTTCTCCTGAAAGTTTCCTTTTCCGCCTCTTTCCTGCTACTTCCTAAAGTTTGTTTGTTCAATAAAACATTGAAAACGTACTCCAGTGTTGGTGCGTGTGTTGTCCAGAGGAACCCCTAGACCCGGTGCCGGTGAAACAAAGGGAAGCAAGGTGAAGGTAACAGACCTGCTTAAACCAGCAGCTCCACCGTGAGTTAGTGCTACACTAGTAAATGTGGACACGAAATTATTCGCAAAAGTGCTGGCGGACTGACTGGGATAAATTATCAAAAAGATCATACACCCTGACCAGGTTGGGTTCAATCCGGGTAGAGAGGGATGCGATAATAGTATAAAAATGCTCTTAGTCACACAGAAAATCAAAGAGAGTGGAGCCCCAGGTCTACTTCTGTCTATAGATGCTGAAAAAGCATTTAACAGAGTAGACTGGGGCTTCATGATGTGTACCCTTGAGGAGATAGGAACAAGGCAAAGAGCCCTAGGTTGGATAAAGGAGTTATACTCCCGACCAACAGCGAGAGTGAAGATTAACGGCTTACTCTCTGAGCCATTTGAAATGTTCAATGGCACGAGACAGGGGTGTCCACTCTCCCCGTTACTCTTCATATTGGCACTTGAACCATTACTTTCCAGGATCAGGCTAAACCCAGACATTAGCGGGTGTAGGATCGGCATAGAAGAGTACAAACTGGCCGCCTATGTGGACGACATTATGTTATACGTCACGCGTCCGAGGATATCCCTTCCGAATATCATCTCCACGCTAAAAGATTATGGTAAGCTCTCTAATTTTAGGGTTAACCCGACTAAATCAGAGGCATTGGATATCAATGGGGGTAAACTCAGAGATAAGGCATACCAAAAATGCTTCCCATTTATTTGGGATAAAAAAGAACTCAAATATTTAGGGGTAAAAATAACTACAACCAAAGAGGCCCTATTCCAGGTGAACTTTATGTCCCTTTTAAATGAAATAAAGCAAGAGCTAAATAGAATATCACATGGACAGTTATCCTGGGCCGGAAGAATTAATATTTATAAAATGGTAATATTACCTAAAATCACATACAAAATGCAGATGCTCCCGGTGGCACTTCCACAGGCATTCCTCAGGAGTTTACATACAATGTTTTTAAAATTTATCTGGAGAGGGAAAAAACCTTGCTTAAATTTTGCACAGTTAACTAAAGAAAAGGGTAAGGGAGGGTGGGGAGCACCAGACATTAGAAAGTATTATGAGGCAATCACCTTAGCACGGGTAATTGATTGGGTGACCAATAACAAAGATAAACTCTGGGTAAAAATGGAAAACACAATCAGTGATAGTTTGTTAAACAAGATAGTATGGATCCCACCCCACTTAAGAAAACTTAGCACCGGAACACAGCACATCACTAGACACGCACTCAAAATATAGGATTCATTGCACAAAAGGGAGGGATGGGGGTACAATTCACCCCTAATCCCACTTAAGGATTCAGATTACTTTGCACCGGGGAAGGAGGAGTGGTTTGGAAAGTGGATACTGGAGGATAACGTTCAACTTAAAGACGTGATGAACCAGGAAAAAATATGCACATTCCAGGAACTTAAAGACAGTGATAGTTTGCTCGTCATAGACCCATGGCGATACAACCAATTGTGCCACTTTATAGCCTCACTCCCACAGCTAATTAGGTCGGTAGTATCTACGTCCGCTGGAGAAAATCTGTACAGATAAAAAAAGGAGGGGGGGGGGGTTTCTAGGACCTATAAAGTCCTAGTGGAGCTAAGGAACACGGTTGTACCAGCATATATGAGGAAGTGGGAGGAGGAGCTGGACTGCAGGATCACAGACCCTGAAGCCTGGCAGATCCTGAGGATTACGAGTGCTACGTTTGTTAACTCTAAAATATTGGAGTTGAACTTCAAGTGTTTGGCGAGAATGTACATAACACCTGATCGTGAACATAAATGCCAAAAGGAAATCTCACAATTTTGCTGGAGGGGATGTAACGAAATAGGGTCAACAGCGCACATTTGGTGGCAATGCCCGGAAATTAGAAAATTCTGGGGGGAAGTAAGGGAGATAATAAAAGAGATCACCAACAGGGTTATCCAGGATGATCCGTGGGAATGCTTATTTCATAAGAGCGAAACACCCAGCAAGACATATTTGAAAACATTAGTACCACAGCTCATCGATGCGGCTAAGAGTTTTATACCCTTGCACTGGTATAGGAAAGGAAGACCAAAGATGAGAGAATGGTTCAATAAAATCAACGAATTCCCTAAGAGCAGCTGAGATATGGGGTTCCTAGCGCAGGGTGGAGGAACAGGTCAGATTGTGGTAAACGGCGCAGAGGGTGATGAGGGATTAGCTGGGAAGATAGGAGGAGCAAGGACAAGGAGTGGCAGAGGGGAAGGGAATACAGTGGGGGTGATAGGGGTGGGGAGGGGGTGGGGATAGGGTGGGAGGTGGGGTGAGTTATCGGCAGGAAAGACCTCACTAAAAGGGTACTTCCTATGTTGTTAAAGTTTTTGCAAAACAAGGATAAAAGTTGCCACTATGATGTGAAGAAGTGAAGGGACAATGTTTGAAAGTTAAAAATGAAACATGATTCCCGGATAAATATTTTGCTCATGTGGCAAAAAAAAAGAAAGAAAAAAAAAAGTAGCTAGTCGCATTCCTCCTTAAAAAATTATGTAAAATACAACAGCACAGGACCACATGGCTGATCTTGTAGAGTGCCTTCAACATTCTCCTCAGCAGGTGGCAAGTTTAAGGTGCCATTCTGGAGCCGCTTCTACAGTAGAACTCTGTCTGCATAATCACTCCTCCATCAGAGTTGCGGCCATTCTTCCCAACATCCAGATAAAAAAACTCATAGTTGGCAGACACTACAGCTAGCATGACTATGCTGCAAAAGCCCTTATAATTAAAATAATATGAGCCAGAATTGGGTGGTGGGACAATCCGGACATGCTTGCCAACAATAGCACCACCACAGTTGGGAAAATCCCACTGATGGAGGAACTGGGCTGAAACGTCCTGCCATTGCTGTGGGTTGGAAGGAAACTGTGGATTAAAAAAAGAAACAAAAAATGACTACTTCTGCACATAACATTGCAAGCAGATTTGACACAAACATTTGACACAAACACAAAACAGTATTTAAAGACAAAAGGGTACAGTCAATTTATCTGATTCATCTCCCCCTATGGTGGCCCATTAGCAAAATTTTAGGGTGGGGGGGGGGGGAGATGGGTACATGTTTTGGACAGGTAACCCTCTCCACTTCCATGAGAGCTGTTTGCATAAATAATATGGGATACTTTAGCCAGTCCCTCCTTACTTACACTATTGGCAGCCCAGTGGACACGTAAGAAGTGTCATAATCTAAAAATATGTATCCACACTGTCCAAATTGCAGCAGATTTTGGCATTCTGAATATACCTATCAATATAATAGGAGACAAAAACTGTCTACGTTACAATTTGTAGGTAATCAGGCAGGCCCTTGCCCTACATGGTTGGGTGAATTTATACAGAAATTTAAACACAAAAGAGGGATAGTGTGTATGGTGTGACAGACCTAGCCGGGAGAGAGACTTTTGGAGGGGACTGTATGCTAGCCTCTTGCCGATCGATCGTGGGCCCTGGCATTTGGCGTAACGGTGCTCTTTGTGACCTGTATGCCTGGGGACCCTTGAGGTGGTACTACTGTGGATTCGGGTCCTGGTCCCCCAGGACACACAGACTCTGGGGACCCTGGATTTGCCATATTGGAATAGTGACTGATTCATACCGTTGGGACTCCTACTGTTAAATGCTAATGTCATCAATTCCAGCACCTGTCTGTCTGTTGCCTGCTAGAATGTGTATTGTAAATAAGTCTCTAGTATGGGATCTAAGAGTCATTAGATCCTCATTGTTGTTTGTGTTAATTAACTCTGCTATTGTGTGAAGAAGAGTCTATGTTGATTGTGTTTTCTGAACTACAAGACGGCCAGTCTGGCCTAAAGGTCATGTCTGAGTCATCTAGGCTGTCGAAAGGGATTAGTTAATTAGCTCATGTTAATTAGGTTAATTAGGTTACAGCTGTATTGTTAGAGTAATATGAGCAGGAGGTCTGCACCTCCTCTTTTATTGTATAAATAACACTGTATTCCTGTCAATAAAGAGAGATTCCTGTTTGAACTTACATACAGCCTGCCTGGTGTTTGTTCTGAGCTATCACAACTGGACTAGAATGGCACAGAGCTGTAGTTCTAGTCCCGGAGCATCGGATGACCGAACCATCAGATGTTGCGATCTGCAGACTGATTCTATAGCCGCAGAGGAGTGTCGGGAGAGTGGAACCGAGCGAGCAAGGGGCTCGTTACATATGGGTTTGGCAAAGTCAGCAGATTTGGTTATGCTCTCTGTTGAAGTCATGATGACGCGTCAGATCATGACCTTACAGCAACCGAAAATGACGTCAGTGTGCATGTCACTACCAGGAAGGAACAACCAGATACTTTCAACGCAGTGGATGCGGTGGGTGGCAGACTGCATTCCACACCGATTGTAAAAGTGTGGTTTTAAGGGGGTGGTCATCTTGAATAAACTGTTAAAATGTTATCACGCTATGTGGAGCCTTTTTTTACATGACTAAACCATCCTGGGCGATGAGCTGTTTGAGATAACTGGACCAAACGGGAGACACCTGGTGTGTTCAAGGCTTCTGAATTACATACCTTCGGTGAGTGTGAACCCCTAGGGGAGTGTGTTTCACGTGGTGTGGACTCTGGTGGATGGTATATGCCTATCAATCATTAGAATCCTTCACATATCAATTGAACTGTCTCATCACTTATCAACATACTACCGATTTCTCATATGTCTTTACATGTGAATGCTGGTCATACTTCATCTATTTGATTGGAGCGCTGCTTTGAGTATTGGATCTTTGTCTATATGGACTTTTTTCTACTTACGTGCATAAAGAGGGATACATGCCTTGGCAACGTCAAGAAGATGGCGGTTAACAGATTTCTTATAGATTTTCTCCAAAATAGCAGAGGTATGAAGGAGAAAGAAGGTCAGGTCGTCCGGATTAGGACGCTTCATACATTTCTGTATGACTTGACGGACAATTGTTCAAAAGTTTGAGAGTTTAGGGCATGACCAGAAAATGTGTAATGCCCTGTACACACGGTCAGATTTTCCGACAGAAAATGTGTGATAGGACCTTGTTGTTGGAAATTCCGACCGTGTGTGGGCTCGATCACATATTTTCCATCGGAATTTCCGACACACAAAGTTTGAGAGCTTTCTATAAAATTTTCCGACAACAAAATCCGCTGTCGGAAATTCCGATTGTGTGTACACAAATCCGATGCACAAAGTGCCACGCATGCTCAGAATAAATTAGGAGATGAAAGTTATTGGCTACTGCCCCGTTTATAGTCCTGTCGTACGTGTTTTACGTCACTGCGTTCAGAACGATCAAATTTTACGATAACTTTGTGTGACCGTGTGTATGCAAGACAAGTTTGGGCCAACATCCGTCGGAAAAAATCGGATTTTGTTGTCGGAATGTCCGATCAATGTCCAACCGCGTGTACAGGGCATTAGAGTGTTCCTTGCTGCTCCTGGCATCGCCAGCAACGGTCTGACATTGAGGAGAAGAATTTGTGTAATTGTGATGGGGTACGATACCACCTTGACAGGATTTTAAAATGAGTCTCTTGTATTCTTGTACAGATAGAAGATTTGTTTATGAACCGAAGAATATGGTGTCTTTGGTATGGGTTGAATTGACAGTCTAGATCCCGTTCCAATTGATTAGACCTGGGAGTTGATAGTTTTCTGGGGGTCTGATCAACAAGTTGTAGGTAAGGGAGAGTACGTGCCGTAGGACTCCGGTGTTCGAACAGTACTCTTCAAGGGTTGTGAGAGGTTGATCAAAATCACTGGGTGGCGGTATGGATTTTAAGAAATGTCAAAGCTGAAACTCTCTCCAAAAATCTAACCAAAATGTACCGTGAGCGCTAGCATCGACAGCCATCTCCCTGTAATCAGAAAATGAGAGGCTTGAAAGTGGCCTAATGTGTACAAATTTTGGAAGATTACGTCGCGGGTTCCAGGCATGAACAGTGGGTTTCCCAATATGGGGAATAAAGGCGAATTCCAAGAGATAAGAGAGGCTTAGGGGAAGAGGTGAGCGCATAGATGCGTGGTGGGGCCAATGAGGGGGTGGCGTCTCATAGTAGTGGGCAGCGATTCATACCACCAAGATGCTCTCTGAAGGGGTATTTCACTTTAGGCTTGGTGTCTTGGTGTCGGCACCAGTCAATGAGCCTACCCAAGTGTGTTGTGTGGTAGTATGTATGTTAGTCCGGCATTGCCAGGCCTCCGTGCTGTTTGAGACAAGGATAAGGTGCGCCAGACTCAGTGCAGTATTAAAGTGTTCATTTAATAAGACAAGACAAGCCACATGGCTACTCACAATAGTAAAAGTGTTATCAGGCACATGGATGAAGGATCCAGGGGGTCAGGGTCACTCTGTGGTCCGAGCGCCTGTCCAGGTAGTAACAGGCTGGTTTGGTCACAATGTAAGTGGGAGGTAAGCTGCTGGAGGATGCAGTGGCGATGGAGTGGCGGTGGAGCCTTCGTGGAAGTCCGGGACACAAAAAATGCAATACACTGAAGTTGTCTGTGGTAGAATGGCAACCGTAACCCGGAACCGGAAGTACATTTCAGCGTGGACCACAAGCTACGAGGACCTGTTTCATCAGATCTAGCTGACCAACCAGAGAATCTGGTATATATAGAGCAAAGGGGAGGGGATAGGGAAATGTCCATAGGAAACATCACACTATATTACTACATGGACATCGGACCATAATAATTTGCATTAATCGGAGGTCACCATAAATAACATCAGAACAGATATAATGAACAGGATAAAAACTAAAATACACTTAGATATCAATAAGATATCAATATATTACATAATTTAGGAAGTAATTATTATTGATGAAAACAATATACTTATCAGTGTGCCATAAAAAGTGGCAAATAGTAAAATAATGTATATAATCCTAGAATTGATTATAGGAATATTATAAGAGTAATAAGGGGAATATGTTATAAAAATATATATATATATATATATATATATATATATATATATATATATATATATATATATATACCATATATACTCGAGTATAAGTCGTTCCGAGTATAAGTCGAGGCCCCTAATTTACCACAAAAAACTGGGAAAAATGTATTGACCCGACTATAAGACGAGGGTGAGAAATGCAGAGGGTCAACAATGCCTATCTGCAGCTGCCTGCCTCCCTGTGTTCTGTGCAGCCTACCTGTACCCTATGCATGTGTCCTGTGTCCTGTACATGTGTGTCCTGTACATGTGTCCTGTGTCCCTGTGTCCCTGTGTGCATGTGTCCTGTACATGTCCTGTGTGCATGTGTCCTGTGTGAATGTGCAGCCTACCTGTGTCCTGTGCAGCCTCCCTGTGGTGATCTCCAGCCTCCCTGTGGTGATCTCCAGCCTCCCTGTGGCGATCTCCATCCCCAAACGGCGGCCGGCGTGTGATGATAGTGTTCGGCGGCCATTCCACAGTTCAAAAGCCACGCCTCCTCCTCGTCTGTGATAGGCTGACCACTGACTGCCTATCACGGACATTCTCTCATTCTCATACCACGGACGAGGATGAGAGAATGTCCATGATAGGCTGTACACTGACAGCTGTTCAGCCTATCACAGACGAGCAGGAGGCGCGGCTTTTGAATGCTGGAATAGCCGCCGAACACTATCATCACACGCCGGCCGCCGTCTGCCTGCATGACACGCTGATCATGCAGACAGATGGCGATGACTCAAGTATAATTCGAAGGGGACACTTTCAGCCCAAAAAAAAGGGCTGAAAAATTCGACTTATACTCGAGTATATACGGTATATATATACACACATATATGGAGAATATAGAACAATATACATAAGAAAGATATTTAAAATGGAGTTAAAATAAATACATCATAAAAAATTCATATATAGTATCACAAAAAACGGCTAAAAAAGGTGTGTGTGTGTGTATATATATATATATATATATATATATATATATATATATACTCCAATGTCAAATAAATTAAACTGGGCAATAAAGTGTAGTGGTACTACACCTGGTGTGTGATCTGGCATAAAAAGCCAACGTATCTATATGTGAGGTCTGGGCCATATATATTATAAAATATAATCAATATATATATATATATATATATGTAGCGCTGGTAGATTTTTAATCTACCGCCGATAGGTAAATCTTGTGGGTTAATTGTTAGAGGAAGTTAGATTTGCCTCTGTTCCAGCTTGGCTGAGATGCGTGTAGTTCCACACTGTGGCGGTGGGTTTCGTTGTCACCATGGGCTGGTGTTGGAAAGGCAACGTGTTGAAGCGTATGAGTGCTCCACTGTCCTGGAGACAACTCGGTGGAGGTGGTCCTCCGAGTTGCATTCTGGGAGAGGGTATTTATGGGACAGACGCCATGTTTAGGGGTTCGTTTTCAGCCACCTGCTGGCCCTCCTGGCCGACAGGTATGCGTTAAGAGTACCACCTCGCGGTCCTCCGTTCCGGAGGCCCACGTCGCTGCAGCGTGTGGGTGGGCCCAGAAGCCTGTCTGGGGCCTACCACAGCAGCAGAGGAATGGTCCTGAGCTGTCTATCCTGGGTGAAGAAGCTGGACAACCGAGGAGATCCCAGGGGAGGACCCATCATAGAAGGATCATGCGTAGTGCTGGTCTGGAGAGGGGCCTGGTGACTCGGTTGGAGGACGTATCCTGAAGTAATCTTACTGCATAGTACTGCCGGGTTGGCTTAAAGGTTCAAGTACTGTGTCTGACATTCATTGCAAACCAATACATCCTGTGGCAGAGGATCGTATGGGTTTTATTCCAAACAAGTCTGTGGCAGAGACTTTTGTTCGTGCTGCGTACTGGCTGCTAGGCAAGTGAGAGAGGCCTATCCAGGCAGGCCAAGATTGAATCCCACAAGGGGAGTGCATTCAACTACAAGTGTTCAATTCCAAAGAATGTTCTAAAGAATACTAAGGAAAGGTATTTGAGCTTCCCTGCAACTTTCCTTCTCCCTCTTTCCTGCTACTTCCTTTATTACTTGTTCATGAAAGCATTGGAAAATATACTCAAGTGTTTGGTGCTTATATCATCCAGAGGTAAACTCAACAGGACCCTAGACCCGGTGCTGGTGAAACAGAGGTATCGAGAGTGAAGGTAACAGCCCACTTTAAACCAGCAGCTCCACCAAGAGTTAGTGCTACATATATATATATAGATGGGTACATATACAATACATGCGTATGGCATATAATGGGCATAAACACATGTAGATTCAGCCTAATATTCCACTTGTTTAGAATATATATGGAAACAATAAACACGGAGTGCAGTCATGCTTCCATAAGTATATCACAGCAATAATTTATCAGTAAACCACGTAGCTATAAATGGCAGACATGTGGAAGGAAATGGGTAGGGGAGATGGAGGGAGGAGGGAGAAGGGGGGATAGGAGGGGGGAAAGGGGGGGAAAGGGGGGGAAACGGAGAGAAGGGGGGAAAAAGGGGGGATAGTAATAGAAATGTGAGCACGTGAGGCATAAAGCTTTTTTTGCAGCAAAACATCCCTATGAGTGGGATAAGAGTTAATTGTCTGAGCCTATTATGGTTTTTACTTCCCTGAGATTTGATTTTGCTGGGAGCAATTTTACTCTTGATATTTGGTGCCCTATGGTAAGCAAATTTGGGTTTATCAGGTAAGGACATAGATAGATGTGGATCTTGAGTAAGAATAGACCAGTGTTTTTTGAAAATACTTTCCATTTTTTTATAACTAGTATGAAACTGTAATGTATCGAGTAACTGCTTCTGAAGTGTGTTTGTTGAATGTGGGCAGGCTTTCAATCTGATACGAGGTACAGGCCTCTTCAATGAGATCATTAGGGTAGCTTTTGTCAAGGAACTTTCTCTTGAGTGCAATACTCTGGGATGTGTAATCGTCCAACCTCGTACAGTTCCGCCTTAGACGATGGAATTGGCTTTTGGGCACATTTTTTACCCACCTAGGGTGATGACAGCTCGAATGGTGTAAAAAGGAGTTACCAGCTGTCGGTTTGGTATAATTCTTGGCTGTGATGGTACTGTCAGAATGGAAAAGTTCTAGATCTAGAAAACATAAGGAGTCTGGGTCCATGACTGATCTGAATGAAAGGCCAAAGGTGTTGGTGTTACAATATGTCACAAAATCATTGACGGAACTCGCTGGACCATACCAAATGATTATAATGTCACCAATATATCGGTCCTAGAAGACCAGGTGTGCTGAAAAGGGGTTGTCAGCCCCAACATACCTGGTCTCCCACAGCCCCATAGTTAAGTTGGCGTAGCTGGGGGCAAAATTAGCCCCCATAGCTGTACCCTGTTTTTGTAGGTAGAAATCACCATCAAAAGTAAAATAATTATGCTCCAAACAAAACTGGGTGGCTATAAGGATAAATTCAATTTGCTGTGTGTTAAGGGTGGAATCATTGTTTAACCACTTGACCCCTGGGCACTTAAACCCCCTTCCTAACCGGACCAATTTTTGTCCTTTTTTTCACACAAATAGAGCTTTCTATTTAATCACCGTTGGGTTTTTTTATTTTTTTGAGCTATAAAAGAAAAAAGACTGAAAATTCTGTAAAAAAATGAATTTTTCTTTGTTTCTGTTATAAAATTTAGCAAATTAGTAATTTTTCTTCATACATTTTGGCCAAAATTTATACTGCTACATATCTTTGGTAAAAATAAGTACAAATTGTTGTATAGTACTTGGTCTTTGTGAAAGTTATAGAGTCCACAAGCTATGGTGCGAATATCTGAAAATTGATCACACCTGAAGTACTGACGGCCTATCTATTTTTTTGAGACCCTAATATGCCAGAAAAGTACAAATACCCTCCAAATGACCCCTTTTTGGAAATAAGACATTCCAAGGTATTTAGAAAGATGCATGGTGAATTTTTTGAAGTTGTCATTTTTTTCCCACAATTTTTTGAAAAATCAAGATTTTTTTTCCTTTTTTTTTTTAATCCCGAGTATGGCAATACCACATGTGTGAGACTTTTACACAGCGTGGCCACATACAAAGGCCCAACATGCAGGGAGCACCTTCAGGCGTTCTGGAGCACCCAGGCCAATTCTGACATTTCTCTCCTACATGTAAAAATCATCATTTATTTATTATAGAAAATTACATAGATCCCCAAAACATTATATATGTTTTTTTAGCAAGACCCTACAGAATACAATGGCGGTCGTTGCAACTTTTTATCTCGCACGGTATTTGGGCAGCAATTTTTCGAACACTTTTTTTTTGGGAAAAAAAACAGTTTTGGGCTTTAAAAAAAAACAAACCAGTAAAGTTAGCCCAATGTTTTTGCATAATGTGAAAGATGAAGTTACGCCGAGTAAATAGATACCTAATATGTCACCCTTCAAAATTGCACATGCTCATGTTATGTTGCCAAACTTCACTACTTAACCACTTCAGCCCCGGAAGGATTTACCCCCTTCCTGACCAGAGCACTTTTTACAATTTGGCACTGCGTCGCTTTAACTGCTAATTGCGCGGTCATGCAATGCTATAACCAAACGAAATTTGCGTCCTTTTCTTCCCACAAATAGAGCTTTCTTTTGATGGTATTTGATCACCTCTGCCGTTTTTATTTTTTGCGCTATACACGGAAAAAGACCGAAAATTTTGAAAAAAAATGATATTTTCTACTTTTTGTTCTAAAAAAAATCCAATAAACTCAATTTTAGTCATACATTTAGGCCAAAATGTATTTGGCCACATGTCTTTGGTAAAAAAAATGTCAATAAGTGTATATTTATTGGTTTGCGCAAAAGTTATAGCACCTACAAACTAGGGTACATTTTCTGGAATTTACACAGCCTTTAATTTATGACTGCCTATGTCATTTCTTGAGGTGCTAAAATGACAGGGCAGTACAAAACCCCCACAAATGACCCCATTTTGGAAAGTAGACACCCCAAGGAAATTGCTGAGAGGCATGTTGAGCCCATTGAATATTCATTTTTTTTGTCCCAAGTGATTGAATAATGAAAAAAAAAAAAAAAAAAAAAAAATTACAAAAAGTTGTCACTAAATGATATATTGCTCACACAGGCCATGGACATATGTGGAATTGCACCCCAAAATACATTTAGCTGCTTCTCCTGAGTATGGGGATACCACATGTGTGGGACTTTTTGGGGGCCCCGAAAACCAATCACTGCCTTCAGGATTTCTAAGGGCGTACATTTTTTATTTTACTCCTCACTACCTATCACAGTTTTGAAGGCCATAAAATGCCCAGATGGCACAAACCCCCCCCAAATGACCCCATTTTGGAAAGTAGACACCCCAAGCTATTTGCTGACAGGCATGTTGAGTCCATGGAATATTTTATATTTTGACACAAGTTGCGGGAAAGTGACAATTTATTTTTTTTTTTTTTTTTTTTTTTGCACAAAGTTGTCACTAAATGATATATTGCTCACACAGGTCATGGGCATATGTGGAATTGCACCCCAAAATACATTCTGCTGCTTCTCTTGAGTACGGGGATACCACATGTGTGGGACTTTTTAGGAGCCTAGCCGCGTACGGGACCCCGAAAACCAAGCACCGCCTTCAGGATTTCTAAGGGTGTACATTTTTGATTTCACTCTTCACTGCCTATCACAGTTTCGGAGGCCATGGAATGCCCAGGTGGCACAAACCCCCCCCAAATGACCCCATTTTGGAAAGTAGACACCCCAAGCTATTTGCTGAGAGGCATGGTGAGTATTTTGCAGCTCTCATTTGTTTTTGAAAATGAAGAAAGACAAAAAAAAAAAATTTTTTTTTTCTTTTTTTAATTTTCAAAACTTTGTGACAAAAAGTGAGGTCTGCAAAATACTCACTATACCTCTCAGCAAATAGCTTGGGGTGTCTACTTTCCAAAATGGGGTCATTTGGGGGGGGTTTGTGCCACCTGGGCATTCCATGGCCTCCGAGACTGTGATAGGCAGTGAAGAGTGAAATCAAAAATTTACGCCCTTAGAAAGCCTGAAGGCGGTGCTTGGTTTTCGGGGTCCCATACGTGGCTAGGCTCCCAAAAAGTCTCACACATGTGGTATCCCCGTACTCAGGAGAAGCAGCAGAATGTATTTTGGGGTGTAATTTCACATATTCCCATGGCATGTTTGAGCAATATATAATTTAGTGACAACTTTGTGCAAAAAAAAAAAAAAAAAAAATAATAATTTGTCTCTTTCCCGCAACTTGTGTCACAATATAAAATATTCCATGGACTCGACATGCCTCTCAGCAAATAGCTTGGGGTGTCTACTTTCCAAAATGGGGTCATTTGGGGGGGTTTGAACTGTCCTGGCATTTTATGCACAACATTTAGAAGCTTATGTCACACATCACCCACTCTTCTAACCACTTGAAGACAAAGCCCTTTCTGACACTTTTTGATTACATGAAAAAATTATTTTTTTTTGCAAGAAAATTACTTTGAACCCCCACACATTATATATTTTTTTAAAGCAAATGCCCTACAGATTAAAATGGTGGGTGTTTTATTTATTTTTTTCACACAGTATTTGCGCAGCGATTTTTCAAACGCATTTTTTGGGGAAAAAACACACTTTTTAAAATTTTAATGCACTAAAACACACTATATTGCCCAAATGTTTGATGAAATAAAAAAGATGATCTTAGGCCGAGTACATGGATACCAAACATGACATGCTTTACAATTGCGCACAAACGTGCAGTGACAACAAAATAAATACATTTTTAAAAGCCTTTAAAAGCCTTTACAGGTTACCACTTTAGATTTACAGAGGAGGTCTACTGCTAAAATTACTGCCCTCGATCTGACCGTCGCGGTGATACCTCACATGCATGGTGCAATTGCTGTTTACATTTGACGCCAGACCGACGCTTGCGTTCGCCTTAGCGCGAGAGCAGGGGGGACAGGGGTGCTTTTTTTTTTTTTTTTTTTTTTTTTTTCTTTATTATTTTTTTGCTTTTTTATCTTATTTTAAAACTGTTCCTTTCATTTTTTTTTTTTTTTTTAATCATTTTTATTGTTATCTCAGGGAATGTAAATATCCCCTATGATAGCAATAGGTAGTGACAGGTACTCTTTTTTGAAAAAATTGGGGTCTATTAGACCCTAGATTTCTCCTCTGCCCTCAAAGCATCTGACCACACCAAGATCGGTATGATAAAATGCTTTCCCAATTTCCCAATGGCGCTATTTACATCCGGCGAAATCTAAGTCATAAAATGCTCGTAGCTTCCGGTTTCTTAGGCCATAGAGATGTTTGGAGCCACTCTGGTCTCTGATCAGCTCTATGGTCAGCTGGCTGAATCACCGGCTGCATTCTCAGGTTCCCTGTTGAGACAGGAGAGCCAGAGAAAAACACGGAAGACGGTGGGGGGGGGCATTCTCTCCCACTGCTTGTAAAAGCAGTCTAGAGGCTAATTAGCCGCTAGGATTGCTTTTACATGAAAGCCGACCGCTGGCTGAAAAGAATGATACCAAGATGATACCTAAACCTGCAGGCATCATTCTGGTATAACCACTCAAAGTCGTGAATGCTGTACCTGAAGACAAAAATATGGTTAACAATAAAGCACAGTAAACGGTAAAGTATAAAAAATTGCAGACCTGAAAAGCAAACATGATAAAACATAATAACAATAAAACATTGCAGAATAGAATACAGTAAAAAAGAGCAGAACAATAGAGAGAATAGAGAGAGAGAGAGAGAATAGAGAGAGAACAATAAAACTACAACTATTATTTTTTATTTTATATTTTTGTTTGTGTTTTTTTTTTTTTTTTTTTTTTTTACACTTTTTTTGTAACTGTAACTTTTATAACTGTAACCGGTTCCAGGTTCGGGTCTCTCAAAATGCGATGGCATCTTGGGAGACCCTGTGAAAGTGTGCCTAGTCTGTGCAATGCTGTACCCTACGCTAATACTCAACTAGTGAATGGTAGCGTTCAAAACATTCACCAATGCAAAGACCAGGATTGTCAGGACAGGAGGGACAATAATAGCGGGTGTCACGCCTATATCCGCGCTTGCTGCAGACACAACATCTTTTTTGGGGGGGTTCGTTGGGTAGGGGTACTCGGGAGGACATAAAAATGCCTCTCATGCAGCCGACTGCATTTGGTTGGGGATGTGAATGGGGGAAGTACGGGCGCTGCAGAAGTGGTGGGTTCCCAATTAGGATTGGCGAATGCAGCAGGAAGGGCACTATGGGCATGACGGGCCTGTGTTTGTCTTCTTGGTGGCAGCGGGACACTATTTGTGCTTGCCACCTCACCAGCTTGAACTGCACTTATGGGACTCGCCACGTCACCAAGTGTTACTGCAGTGCTGGTTTGACTACGACCGGGGTGTACTAGGCCGCTGGCGCTTGCCAGTTCACCAAAACGCTACCAAAAAAACTGTTAACGATCGCAGGGATCAGGCCTGACTCTGCGAACGCTGCAGTTATGCATTTAGTGTTTTGTAAGTGACAGTGATCGATCGATACTGCACTTGTGTGGGCTGGGCTGGGCCGGGCGGAGGGGCAAAACGCAGGTGCTAGCAGGTATCTGGGCTGATCCCGCTGACACTGCGTTTTTGGGAACCCTAAACTGCTGGGGACGCCAGTATAGATCTGATCGGATCAGATATTGATCAGTTCAGATACTATACCACTAAGGGAGGTGTACGGTGCGTGCGTGGGTGTTAGCGCTACTGGCACTAACCTGACGCTGCCTGGGGCTGGTGCTTGCCAGTTCACCAAAACGCTACCAAAAAAAACTGTTATGCCGCGTACACACGGTCGGACTTTTCGTCTACAAAAGTCCAACGGACGCCGACGGACTAAAGCTGGCTGGTAATCCGATCGTGTGTGGGCTTCTCCGGACTTTCAGCAGACTTTTTCAGCCTCAAATCCGACGGACTTTAGATTTGAAACATGCTTCAAATCTTTACGTCGTAACTACGACGGACCCCGAAATCCGCTCGTCTGTGTGCTAGTCCGACGGACAAAAACCCATGCTAGGGCAGCTATTGGCTACTGGCTATGAACTTCCTTATTTTAGTCCGGTGTACGTCATCACGTACGAATCCGTCGGACTTTTGTGTGGTCGTGTGTAGGCAAGTCCGTTCGTTAGAAAGTCTGCTGCAAGTCCGCCGAAAGTCCGCCGGAAGTCTGTCGGACAGGCTGTCGGACTTTTGTAGACGAAAAGTCCGACCGTGTGTACGCGGCATTAGCGATCGCAGGGATCAGGCCTGACTCTGCGAACGCTGCAGTTATGCGTTTAGTGTTTTGTAAGTGACAGTGATCGATCGATACTGCACTTGGGTGGGCTGGGCTGGGCCGGGCGGAGGGGCAAAACACAGGTGCTAGCAGGTATCTGGGTTGATCCCGCTAACACTGCGTTTTTGGGAACCCTAAACTGCTGGGGACGCTAGTATAGATCTGATCGGATCAGATATTGATCCGTTCAGATACTATACCACTAAGGGAGGTGTACGGTGCGTGCGTGGGTGTTAGCGGTACTGGCCCTAACCTGACGCTGCCTGGGGCTGGTGCTTGCCATTTCACCAAAATGCTACCAAAAAAACTGTTAGTGATCGCAGGGATCAGGCCTGACTCTGCGAACGCTGCAGTTATGCGTTTAGTGTTTTGTAAGTGACAGTGATCGATCGATACTGCACTTGGGTGGGCTGGGCCGAGCTGGGCGGAGGGGCAAAATGCAGGTGCTAGCGGGTATCTGGGCTGATCCCGCTAACACTGTGTTTTTGGGAACCCTAAACTGCTGGGGACGCTAGTATAGATCTGATTGGATCAGATATTGATCTGTACAGATACTATACCACTAAGGGAGGCGTATGCTGCGTGCGTGGGTGTTAGCGGTACTGGCGCTAATCTGACGCTGCCTGGGGCGACGCATATCACCGTCGGGTGATCAGGGGGCTAAATCTTTATTCGGTAATAAACGGCGGGTGCCCTGACACTATAAAAAATAAACAAACTAACCAGCGTCACCCGTAACAGTTATACGGTGATCAGTGGTGAAAGGGTTAACTAGGGGGCAATCAAGGGGTTAAAACATTTATTAGGTAGTATATGGGGGTCCCTGTCGCTATAAAACGCTGACGGCGAACCTAAATATTTACGTCCCTAACTAGCGTCACCAGCGACACTAATACAGCGATCAGAAAAATGATCGCTTAGCGACACTGGTGACAGGGGGTGATCAAGGGGTTAAAACTTTATTAGGGGGGGTTAGGGGGGTACCCTAGACCTACAGGGGGCCTAACACTCACTGCCCTGACACTGTAACTGTCACAAACTGACACCAATACAGTAATCAGAAATCGCCGATCGCCGGGGAAGATTTGCCGACCGCCGCAGGCACCGGGGGGGGGGTCCGATCGGACCCCCCACCCGCGGGCAGGCAAGGACGTACATACACGTCCTTTTGCCTGCCCGTGCCATTCTGCGGACGTATATAGTCGTGCAGCGGTCGGCAAGTGGTTAAAAATCCACATCGGCGACGTGATAAAATTTTTTACTGGTTACATGTTTTGAGTTACAGAGGAGGTCTAGGGCCAAAATTATTGCTCTCGCTCTAACATTCGCAGCAATACCTCACATGTGTGGTTTGAACAACGTTTTCATATGTGGGTGGGACTTACATATGCGTACGCTTCTGCATGCGAGCAAACGGGGACAGGGGTGCTTTAAATTTTTTTTTTTTTTTTTTTTTTTATTGTTCATTTTACTTTATTTAGTTTAGTTTGACACTTTTTTCCAAAAAATTAATTTTTTAAAATCTTTTATTCCTATTACAAGGAATGTAAACATCCCTTGTAATAGGATTATGGCATGACAGGTCCTCTTTACTGTGAGATATGGGATCAATAAGACTCCACATCTCACCTCTAGGCTGGGAAGCCTGAAATAATAAAAAAAAAAAACGATTCTGGCTTTGATCACAGCGGTGAGTTAGTAGAAGCACCGGAGGGCGGCGGGAGGGGGGGGACGCCCCCTCTCGCCTCCTGCAAGAATGATCGCACAGCAGAACAGCCACTATAATCATTCTTATGGTGTGGAGAATTGCGGGAAGTGGTTAAAATATGATATCCCCACACAAAGATCAAGATATGACGGCAGGCGGGAAGTGGTTAAAACGCATTTTTTTTTTTAACACAAAGTTGTCCATTTATACAATATTTCTAACACATAGCATGTACATACCAAAAATGACACCCCAAAATATATTCTCCTACTCCTCCTGAGTAAGGCGATACCACATGTGTGAGACTTCCACAGCCTGGCCACATACAGAGGCCGAGTACAGCCAAGTATGGCAGAGCATGGCAGAGCATGGCC
The DNA here is from genome assembly GCF_042186555.1 of Aquarana catesbeiana. Classification (NCBI taxonomy): domain Eukaryota; kingdom Metazoa; phylum Chordata; class Amphibia; order Anura; family Ranidae; genus Aquarana; species Aquarana catesbeiana. Next base: position 128,887,373 of record NC_133335.1, read on the forward strand.
GAGTATGGCTGAGCATGGTTGAGTATGGCATAATATTGCAGGGTATCACCAAGTATTGCAGACTATGGCTGGGTATTGCAGAGTATAACCAAAACACAATTAGTCCAGCGCTCTGGATATCAAAAAATCAGACTGCAACAGCCAAACGTGTAAACTGAATAATGTGAATAATTTAATAAAAGCAGTTCATAGAAAAAGCAGTTCATAAAAACAGTCCTATAGATCCACAGTACTTGGAAGAAAAACTTGGAAACATATGGTGAAGTGACAAGCTGCCCAGGGAGCAACAAGGGTCAAAACAGGAGAGCCATCCGACTGTACCATCACAAGCTGTAACAGGATGGAGGGAAAGGGGGGTGGTGGTGAAACCCAAGTGTGGTAAAATACTCCGGCGACTTGCAGAATTCCCGCTGGACGTGGGGTGCGTGCCCTGAAGGGATGACTCACCGACTCCGGATGCCGCTCCACATGTACGGCGTAGAGAGACACAGCCGCTTGCCGCAAGAAGGGAGAGCCAAGACTTCGTTTGACAGTGGGTGATGACGTCAGCCCCGCTGGAATGCCGTTCGGAGGAGGAAGGACTCGGCTTCACTGGTGAGAGCCGCTAGCGTGTCAGCTGTTCAGACACTATGCCGCTCACGTACGGATGCGTGTCCCCTCAGAGCTAAATCGCCTGTATCCTGGATGTTGTCACTCAAAGGATACAGCTGTGCAGTGTATAATACAAAAAAGGAATTAAAAAATCAGCAAAAAGGATGGTAAATGTCAAATGTCAACAAAATAAGTGTAGCGCTAAAACAACCCTAGATGTCCAATGTAAAAATGGAAATGGTACAGTCCAGGAACCAATAAATCTCTAGGTATAGATTGAACAAAAATATCCATATAGTTCATATAGAGTATGGTCCATAAACATTGCATGACTGCATGTATGGAATATATCAATAAATGCGTGACATCTGGCGTGAGGGAAACACCACCACCGACAATAAAAAGGCTTACCAGATTGATTGGACCCGAAACAGACGTACGTCTGGTCGGGTCAAACAGGCTTGGGTGGTGAACCACTGTAGGAGATCCAGAAAAGTTGAACAGGTGGGGGTCTTTGAAATGAAACCCTGGACCGGTGTATCCCTCAAGATGATGTCAAAAAGCGGGTGGTGATAACGATAGGTGGGAAGGAAAAAGGAAAGGCCACATAGTGTAAATCCATAAAATTATGTAGCAAATTTATTAAAAACCAGGAAATACACTCACATGTAAATCTTGAAAACAGCGCTGTAAATTGTACAAATAGCCACAGTGGGGTCCTACCCAACGCGTTTCGTCCTCTTAGACGTCGCCTGGGGGGTCCCCCCACTGCAGCCAACCAAGTATATATAGATAGTATATCCACACTAATGAGAATCGACTCTACAATGCGTACATCCGGTGTCAAATGCCACCTCCGGTAAGCGGACAAGATGGCCGCTGGGCGTGCTTTCCACGCCTCACTTCCGGCCCCTTGAGGGAACAGGAAGTGTGCTTGCTGTGATCAATAGTATGTTGATTTTGTTAAATGTTGCTTAATTGTGAATGAAATTATCATAAGTGTAAAGTATCTAAATAAAAGATGGGAGAAATATGAAATAAAATACAATGAAAATCAATGTGAATACAGAAGCTGCTCCCGGAGCTTATGCGCTCCAAGGGGACTCAGAATTCCGTGGTGCGCGTGCGCCTTAACCATAACGGAGTGGGATGTGTCCCACTCGCTCACGCATGCGCCCCGACCACAGCAGAGAGAGGCGCGTCCCAGCCACTCAACAGGGAGGCTGTCCCTCTCGCTGTGTCAGTATAGATAGAATAGGATGCACATAGTCGACGGCACATCACCAATGACAAGTGCCGTGGCGACGTGTGTTTAATCCGGAGGTCACGTGCTGGACCTCTGGCCAACTGGAAGCAGGGAGCCAGCACAGTGTGTGCTCCGGAAATGGGTACAATGACCCCACACACGGTGGTTACATGCAAATGTGAAAAACAAAAAAAATGTGAAAAATATAATCACAAAGCAATATATATGTGTTGTCCCTCTTGTGGGTAAGGAATATGCAAATACATGAAAGTGCATGCTGTATATAAACAGATAAACAAAAATGTGCGTACAAATGTATGTAAGGTGATGATATTGTGTGTGTGTACAGTTGCATACCAATGTTCACACGTGAAGTGAACTTATACACCTATGTACAGGTGGAATAGTGTGAACATGGGATATTATATGGATATACACATGTAGAGTGGACTGGCTATACAATAAGCAAATTAATATCAACATGTCAACTCATGACAGCCATGCATATGGCCAAACACATGTGTACTATACTTATAAAAACGTACCTATGGCTAAATACATGCGTGATACAATGAAACACATGCATGTGGTACATGTACGTGAAAATAATCATTAAAATCTATGCACAAATACAAACAAGTGCATGTAAAAAACTAAAAACAAAAGCTACAATTAAAATTAAATGGAGAGAGAAGCTGAAAGGAGTTGTTGGAACAGGACATCATGCTCTATTTATAAAGGCATTGATGTCTAGCTCCACATTCATACCCAGTGGAAAATGTGTGCGGAGCTCATGGATCCAGAAGGTCTCTAAACGAGACACCCCTCTGGTCATGGCGCCGCCTCTCCAGGGGGGAACATACCTGTCGATCACCACAAATTGTGTCCCCTTAATTACGCGATTGTGGTGTAGCTTATAATGCCTAGGGACAGTATGCTTGGTGTCTCCGCTCTTAATAAGAGCTATGTGCTCAGCTACTCTAACTGAAAAAGAGCGGATGGTACGGCCCACATATTGTTTCCCGCAATGGCAGGTGATCAAATATACAATATAGCTGGTGGTACAGGTACAAAACTGTTTGATGGAGTATTGTTTGTGGGTAACCGAAGACGTAAAAGACACCGTTTTTCGTCCTATTCCAGAGTTGTGTTGGCACACTGTACATTTTCTACATGAGTAAAAACCTTCCATCTCATGGAATAAAGGCTGGCGTATGGGGGGGTTGGTGATATTTGGAGCTATTTTACTCTGTAAGGTAGGGGCTCCCCTGAAGATAACCTTTGCTTGGTCCGGCAGAGCTGTACTCAGAACTCGATCGCTTTTGAGGATATCCCAATGTTTGGAAAGGATGGCTCTAACTTGCTTATGTTGGATGGAAAATGAAGTTAGCATAGACCACCTAAAAGTATCTCCTTGTTTATTTTTGGGTCTCTCCTCTATTAATGACTCCCTATTTGTCTCAAGGGCATGTTGGAACTCACGTTCAACTAAATGGGAATCATAGTCTTTATCCAAAAATGTGGTTTTTAGAAGGTCAGACTGTGTCTTAAAGGTATTAATGTCAGAGCAGTTTCTACGTAGCCTAAGAAATTGACTCAGCGGAATGGAGTCCAGCCAGGATCGTTGGTGACAGCTATCTGTCGGTATAAAGCCATTGCGATCCATGGGTTTGAAATACGTCTGAAACTGGAACCGTCCGTTTCATATTCTAATTTCTAGATCTAGAAAATTGATCCTATCTCTGCTGACTACATAGGATAGAGATATGCCTCTATCATTGTTGTTCAGTTGTTGAAAGAACAAATCAAGTGATTCAACACTGCCTCTCCATAGGACGAGGATGTCGTCGATGTACCTTCCTCACACAATGAGGGCAGGGTCTCTGTTGGTATAGACGACATCCTCCTCCCACTTCGCCATGAAGAGATTAGCGAGGCTAGAGGCAAATTTAGCGCCCATAGCCACGCCACGTAGCTGGAGGAAGTACTGTTGATTAAACCAAAAATAGCTTCACTTGGTGGCGAATTCCAACAATTCCATAATAAAGGAGCGTTAGAAAGAAGCAATACCGGGTTCTTTTTCTAAAAAATAGTGGACAGCTTCTATGCCCTTTTCCTGCGGTATGCACGTGTACAGAGATGCAACATCCGCCGTAGTGATGATGTAGTCATCCTGTACCTCCAAACCCTCCAATAGGCAGTTAGTGGCTTCTGTTTCTTTCAAATAGGACGGCATATGTCTAACTAGAGGTTGGAGGTAAAAATCAATGTACCTGCCTATCAGTGAGGTGACAATAGGTCGGCCGGGGGGTTGCACTGGGTTCTTATGTACCTTAGGCAGGTAGTAGATAGTTGGAACTCTAGGTGCCAAAGGCACCAAAAAATCTCTCTCCTTTCTATTTTTAAAGTTTTTGTTCATACCCCTTTTTCACTATATCAGACAACTGTCTCTTGTATAAGGAAGTAGGGTTGTTAGGTAATATTTGGTAAGTGTCTGGTTCATTGAGAATTCTGTACATCTCAGCTTCGTAATCTTTCTTGTCTAAGATGACGATCCCACCACCCTTGTCAGCCGGGAGAATAACTAGGTCCTTCTGTAAACACAGGGATCTGAGGCCCGTGCTTGACAAAGGATGGTGGTGTGTGCGTTTCTCTGGGAGTTATGCCAAGTCTTTGAGGACGAGGTCCTTAAATATACTTATAGCAGGTGCTACGGGAACTGGTGGATTAAACAATGAAGGGTTAGACAAACCGGAATGGACCGTTCTGGATGTAGCAGCACTACCTCCGCTCCTATAGGGATTGAAGATGAGGTAGCGCTGGACATTCAGCTTACGTATGTACTTATGAATATCAATAAAAGTACCAAATCTGTCCAGTTTTTTTGGAGGGGCAAATTTGAGTCCCTTATCCAGGACAGAGAGTTTCTCTGTAGTCAATACCTTGGTACTTGGGGGCGTGGCTTGGCGCTCGACGGATATGGCCGCTTGTTAGAGGAGCTCCGGCAGACCTGCAGCCTTAAGCCCGCCACTTGGCACTTCGGCTCTCGATAATGAGCAGGCAGAATAACAAGACACCACACACCCGATCCCGCCGTTCGTCGACGGCATCCCAGGGCAGGAATATTTCAGACATATTCCGGAATCAATCACTGACCAGGAGCAACGTGGCCGGAGCCAAGATGGCGCCGACTCACACAGAGGAGGATTACAGCGAAGATTCCCAGCCTCACACTCCAATCACCCCCTCACATATGCTGATATGTCCTTGTTCGCAGCAGACATTAAATCCACATTTTCAGCAGCAATCACTGATCTCAAATCCAATCTGCTGGTGCTTACTGAGAAAATGGCCTTGGCCGAGGCTGCTAGAAAACAGAGGGAGAAAGCGATTTGCAGGCTTGAAAAGGTTACCTCTTCACACTCCAGTCATTTTATAGAAATGAATAGACACCTGGAGGACCTTGATAATGGGGGAAGAAGGAGCGATATACGAGTTTGAGGGATCCGTGAGACGGTAGATAACGATCAAATCACACCTGCCCTTCAAAGAGTATTTAATAGCTTACTGGAACGGCCTGAGGACACTGACATAGAATTTGTGAGAGCACACAGGGCTCTAAGAGCAAGAGGCCCAGATAACATGCCTCCTCGTGACATTATATGTTGCTTACAGAGCTTTGCACTGAAGGAAGAGATTATGCAAAAGGCACGCCGCAATGATCAAATTGTGTTCAATGGCGAAGTAATAATGCTATTTCAGGACTTGTCTCAAATAACTTAGAAAAATCGCAGGGCTCTGAGACCCCTCCTAGATAAGCTTCCTGAGAAAGATTTACGATATACATGGCGCTTTCCGTTCGGCTTACTTGTGACGCACAATGGCAGACAGCATTCTTTACGTTCTCCAGAAGACCTCCCAGAGTTTTGCGATTCCTTACAATTAGGTGAGGTTGAACTTCCGGACTGGTACCGAGAATTTCTTCTCCCTCCTCCTATGGTCAGGAGTCCTCCCTGCACACCATTTGCCTCCCCTGACAAGCGTCAATCTTACATATAGTTACATAGTAGGTGAGGTTGAAAAAAGACACAAGTCCATCAAGTCCAACCTATGTGTGTGATTATGTGTCAGTATTACATTACATATCCCTGTATATTGCGGTCATTCAGGTGATTATCTAATAGTTTCTTGAAGCTATCAATGCTCCCCGCTGAGACCACCGCCTGTGGAAGGGAATTCCACATCCTTGCCGCTCTTACAGTAAAGAACCCTCTACGTAGTTTAAGGTTAAACCTCTTTTCTTCTAATTGTAATGAGTGGCCACGAGTCTTATTAAACTCTCTTCTGCGAAAAAGTTTTATCCCTATTGTGGGGTCACCAGTACAGTATTTGTAAATTGAAATCATATCCCCTCTCAAGCGTCTCTTCTCCAGAGAGAATAAGTTCAGTGCTCGCAACCTTTCCTCATAACTAAGATCCTCCAGACCCTTTATTAGCTTTGTTGCCCTTCTTTGTACTCGCTCCATTTCCAGTACGTCCCTCCTGAGGACTGGTGCCCAGAACTGGACAGCATACTCCAGGTGCGGCCGGACCAGAGTCTTGTAGAGCGGGAGAATTATTGTTTTATCTCTGCAGTTGATCCCCCTTTTAATGCATGCCAATATTCTGTTTGCTTTATTAGCAGCAGCTTGGCATTGCATGCCATTGCTGAGCCTATCATCCACTAGGACCCCCAAGTCCTTTTCCATCCTAGATTCCCCCAGAGGTTCTCCCCCCAGTGTATAGATTGCATTCATATTTTTGCCACCCAAATGCATTATTTTACATTTTTCTACATTGAACCTCATTTGCCATGTAGTCGCCCACCCCATTAATTTGTTCAGGTCTTTTTGCAAGATTTCCACATCCTGCGGAGAAGTTATTGCCCTGCTTAGCTTAGTATCGTCTGCAAATACAGAGATGGAACTGTTTATCCCATCCTCCAGGTCGTTTATGAACAAATTAAATAGGATTGGTCCCAGCACAGAACCCTGGGGGACCCCACTACCCACCCCTGACCATTCTGAGTACTCCCCATTTATCACCACCCTCTGAACACGCCCTTGTAGCCAGTTTTCAATCCATGTACTCACCCTATGGTCCATGCCAACGCACCTTATTTTGTACAGTAAACGTTTATGGGGAACTGTGTCAAATGCTTTTGCAAAATCCAGATACACCACGTCTACGGGCCTTCCTTTATCTAGATGGCAACTCACCTCCTCATAGAAGGTTAATAGATTGGTTTGGCAAGAACGATTCTTCATGAATCCATGCTGATTACTGCTAATGATATCATTCTTATTACTAAAATCTTGTATATAGTCCCTTATCATCCCCTCCAAGAGTTTACATACTATTGATGTTAGGCTAACTGGTCTGTAATTCCCAGGGATGTTTTTTGTGCCCTTTTTAAATATTGGTGCTACATTGGCTTTTCTCCAATCAGCTGGTACCATTCCAGTCAATAGACTGTCTGTAAAAATTAGGAACAACGGTCTGGCAATCACCTGACTGAGTTCCCTAAGTACCCTCGGATGCAAGCCATCTGGTCCCGGTGATTTATTAATGTTAAGTTTCTCAAGTCTAATTTTAATTCCGTCCTCTGTTAACCATGTAGGTGCTTCCTGTGTTGTGTCATGAGGATAAACACTGCAGTTTTGGTTACTGAAGCCCCCCGATTCACTCGTGAAGACTGAGGAGAAGAATAAATTCAATACCTCTGCCATCTCCCCATCCTTTGTAACCAGATGTCCTTCCTCATTCTTTATGGGGCCAATATGGTCTGTCCTCCCTTTTTTACTGTTAACATACTTAAAGAATTTCTTGGGATTTTTTTTGCTCTCCTCCGCTATGTGTCTTTCATGTTCTATCTTAGCCATCCTAATTGCACCCTTACATTTCTTATTGCATTCTTTATAAATTCTGAATGCTGTGGATGATCCCTCAACCTTGTATTTTTTGAAGGCCTTCTCCTTTGCTTTTATATGCATTTTTACATTGGAGTTAAGCCATCCAGGATGTTTGTTCGCTCTTTTAAATTTATTACCCAATGGGATACATTGGCTAATGCCCTTATTTAATATGCTCTTAAAGCAAACCCATCTAAGAAGATGAAGCAGGGCAGACAGGGAAGCTCACTTTCTGGGACTCCAAAGGCTCATAGATCCGGAATTCTGGAGGATGCATAGAGGTTGTTGTAACAGTCTCTCCACCCTTTATTCAAAGACATAATTGCCATATTACTTTGGGAAGCAACTGATGTCTCCTGCAACGTCCTGTTTTCCGATTACATGATCATTTTTCTTTTGGTTTGCTGTTTTTTCTCCTACAAGTTTTATTTGAATTTTGATCGAATATCGGGATACATTACAAATCAGTGTGGAAACTGAACTTTTGTCATTCACTCCTTACTCAGCCTACAGAACAACTGATTTAAAATTTGCGCTGGCACAAACTTCAGCCTGGGACTTTGTGGGTTATGTCTTGAGGACCCCCTCCACATAGACGGAGATACAGGATGGAGTTGATCTTTGTACCTTTTCACTACACAATGGATCCAGGGGAAGGAAACTAGCTGAACCTGGGCATCAAAAGCTGACTTCCATGGCTGGTTATATGCCTGTCTGTAGTGACTGGTTTGTTCCTGCTGATTTTTGGGTGAAACCTAACATTTCTTTTTTCTTTAAACTGGTTCACGAGTTCAGAACTTTATTATACAGTTTTTGTTATATATGCCTTTATAATGAATACTGGTTTGGAATGCCAAGTAATTGGTAATGTTCCCACAGGGAAGATGAGTAGTTAGGAAAACGGGACTCCCCAGTGCCCTGGCTATGTCCCAATCGTCGAACACCGATTAGGAGGGGAGATGGTAATAAACCCACCCTCAGACGCCAATAGTACCCTCTATCTACAATGTCACCTCCTCATTATTTAATAGTGTGGTTGTTTTTGTTTTTATTTCTGTTTATGCATTTTTTGTTTCTCCAAGTCGAGATGCAGAGTGGCTTAATTAATTATACCCCATTGATAAGCTACATGACGAGGCTGCGGGCCTCCTATTCCTCCTATTCCCATTAAGTGAGTCTATTCCCATTGCAGAGTAGTGAGCTTTCGGACCTATCATCCGTATCGGTTGATACCTCCCACTTCCCCCGCAAAGTGCCTTCCAGTAGGTCTTTGGCCACTGGAGAAGGTACTACATAAGACCTTCACGATAGTTTATCTATTTCAAAGGTGAAAATAAATGACTTACAATATTCTTGCTGCTATTCTCTCCTTTTCTATTCTTTTCTCTTTTAGTAGTGGCTGTTTATTTTCATATAATTGTTCCTCAGAAATATATTCAAGAGTATTCACGTGTTCTTTGACCAGTGCTTCCTACAGGGTTCCGCTCTCTGGATCTGTCCGCGGTTGGATAATGGCTTACTCATCATTGGGTCGCAACCTCACAGTGGTCTCTCATAACATCAGAGGTCTGAATATACCTGAGAAGCGTTCGACCCTTTTGAGGGAGCTAAAGAAAGGTAGGCCTCATTTCGCATTCATACAGGAAACACACTTTAAAACAAACAACATACCCAGGCTCACTGACTCCTATTTTATTGAGGCTCACCACTCTACAAATACCCTGACTAAATCTAAAGGGGTCTCCATATTGATTAGCAAGGACGCCAACTTTGAACTGACTGACAAACTAGCAGACCCAGAAGGGAAATATCTCCTAATCAAAGGGAAACACAATGGTATTCCAACAACTTTGGCCAATATATACTTCCCAAATACATCACACTTAACCTTCTGTAGGAAAATGATGAAGGAGCTTGAGGGTTTTTATTCGGGACGTATAATCTTAGGAGGAGATTTTAATCTCCCTTTGAATCCTCTGATAGACACATCCTCCGGCAAATCATATATAACCTACCGAATTCTGAAAAGCCTAAAAACGCTGCTGAATTCCTTACATCTAATTGACACTTGGCGCTATGTGCACCCAGAAGGGAGAGATTATACCTACTATTCTGCCCCACATGCAAGATATTCACGAATAGACTAAATCTTCATATCATGCAAAGACCTACACACAGTCGCAGAAACAAACATAGGCATCCAATCTATATCGGATCACGCTCCTGTCTCTCTTTCGCTGGACCCAGGTTTTTCCTCTACTAAGGCCCCAAATTGGAGGTTGAATTCCTCACTTCTGACAGACCCTGTGTTGTTACCAAAAATTACATCACATTTGAAAGATTTTTTTCATCCATAATGAAACCCCAGGAATGGATCCCTTGATGATCTGGGAGGCCCATAAATGTTCTGTCAGGGGAGAGTTAATGAGGATGGGGGCTCAGCGGAAGAGAGATAAGGAAAAAGAGATTACAAAATTGACAGATAAAATCTCAAACTTAGAATCCCAACATAAACAGTCACTAACAACACGATCGGCAGCTCAATTGTTGGAAACCAGGAAGACCCTACAGCAACTAGTAGACGCTACAGCTAAACGCTTCCTATTCTTTAGGAAAAAGATATACTATGAATATGGGGACAAAACTGGCAAATTTTTTGCTAGAGCCCTGAGAGGACCTTGACATCATAATAAAATTCTGGGAATACAAAACAAAAAAGGGACTTTAGATCTATCTGACGAGCTGATCGCTCAACACTTCCATGACTACTATTCAAACCTGTATAATTTACCCGCTCCACATAAACCGGCAGAGCTGAAAGGGAACAGGTCGCAAATCATGTACGATTATTTAACCTCCTCTAAACTCCCTAAACTATCTGAAACAGATATTTAGACCCTGGAACAACCCATTGACAATACAGAAATACAATTAGCAATCAAAGATTTAAAGACGGGGAAAAGTCCGGGCCCAGATGGATTTACATCTATCTATTACAAAACCTTTATGGCAATCCTGACAAACCCCCTGACGAAAGCATTAAATTCTTTCTCCACACCTAGAGACATACCTCCAACATTTCTTCTAGCACACTTAACAGTCATACCTAAGCCAAATAAAGATCCTACACAATGCTCTAGCTATAGGCCAATCTCATTGCTAAATCTGGATGTTAAACTTTTAACTAAAATATTAGCCAACAGACTTAAGCCCCTACTTCATACTCTTATTGGTCCGGAACAGGCAGGTTTCATGCCCGGTAGGGAAGCAAAGGATAACATCACAAAATCATTAAATTTAATTCACGCTGCCAGAATGCGAAAGATCAAGGGCTTTCTCTTGTCTACGGACGCGGAGAAGGCCTTCGATCGAGTAGCTTGGGACTTCATGCTGGCAACATGCCGGTATGTTGGCTTTGGTAAACACATGATGAATTGGACGTCCGCGTTATATCAGAATCCTTCAGCCAAATTAAGAATAAACAGTTCTCTGTCTAATACGGTAACCATTACCAACGGCACTAGACAAGGCTGCCCATTTTCCCCACTCCTTTTTATTTTATCACTTGAACCCTTTATCAGGAAGGTGGTGGCCACGCAAGATATCCAGGGATTTAACATCAATAATACAGAATTTAAAATAGCAGCCTACGCTGATGATTTATTATTTTTTCTGACGGAACCTCTCACTTCAATCCCCACATTAATGAAGGAATTCTCAATTTATGGGTATATCTCATATCTAAAAATTAATTATACACAATCAGAGGCAATGAATATCACTCTACCCGAGAAAATAAATGAAGGCGCTCATCTACACAGCTCCTTCAAATGGGTGGCCTCGGCACTCAAGTATTTGGGTGTTTGGCTAACTCCCCAACTCTACCAGATATTTGAAAGAAACTTCCCACCCCTTTTGAAAACCATAGGAAAAGAATTACCATCCTGGCACACCAGAAACTTCTCATGGTTTGGTAGAGCTGCTATTTGTAAAATGTCAATATTACCTAGAATCCTTTATCTTTTTAGAACCCTACCCATTAAAATACCACAAAGTTTTTTTCGGAAACTGCAATAGATCCAGCTTGGTTTTGTGTGGGCACATAAACGCCCACAGATCAGGTTTGATCTTATAACTAGACCTAAAGACAAAGGGGAATGGGCCTACCTGACTATAGGAAATATTATCATGCATCCCATATTACGAGGATTATTGACTGGCACTGCCACCAGAACCTCAAAGACTGGGTACTCCTAGAAAATGCCCTGAGCCCAATCCCTTTAAAATTTTCTCCTTGGATACCATGGACTAGATACCCACCGGTTATGAAACAACACCCTCTGCTGAATGCTACCTTGTCGATCTTTCACTACTTGACAAAAAAAACAGACCTTTCCACACCCTTAAGTCCCCTCACCCCACTCCGAAACAACCCTGACTTCCCCCTGAGACTGTAAAATCGTTCACTACAAGCACTAGATGCTGATTCACCCCTACTCGCTAAACACTGCTTCAAAAATGATCAGATCTTAGACTATGCTATACTGAAAAATGAAGGATACACCCAGGGCTTACCGCTCTGGACCTATTTTCAATTACGTAGCTATGTCAATAACACTCACAGAAAGAAACATTTCGCAAGACAATTGACAGAGGTGGAGTCAGTGTGTCTGGAGGGAGCGGAAATTCGGAAGGCAACTTCACTGGCTTATACCTGGCTACAGGACACAAAACAGCCGGCCGTGGACAGATTCAGAGAGCACTGGAATAGGGAACTCAAGGTAAAGTTGTCTGACCGACAATGGCAAAAGGCATGTATTTTAGCACATAAATGCTCATTGAGCACCAGAATGCAGGAAACTGGATATAAATTGCTTACACAATGGTATGCTACCCCCACTAAACTGCATAAATGGTATCCTCAATCCTCAGAACTTTGTTGGTGTTGCAAGAAAGATAAAGGCACTCTTTTTCACATATGGTGGCAATGCCCGGAGATAGTACAATATTGGTCAGAGGTTATACGCCAAATTACGGAAACCTCGTTGGAGTTGGACGCGGCGGGTTGTTTGCTCCATGTCAACAATTTTTCACTTCCAAAATACAAGAGGTCTCTATCTAAGCACTTATTGAATGCAGCCAAAACCCTTATACCTCTCTATTGGAAATCTACACATGTGCCTTCCATTAAAGAATGGCTACACAAGGTTACTGATATTCGAGACATGGAGGAAACGATCGCTCAGTCCAACGATGCGATTGAGAGACACCACAAAACATGGTCTCCTTGGTTTACGTTTAGATATTCATGAGAATATGAGAAGCTGAGATCAATAGAACATTTGCATGTTTTTCACATTTGCATGTAACCACTGTGTGTGGGGTCATTGTACCCATTTCCGGAGCACACACTGTGCTGGCTCCCTGCTTCCAGTTGGCCAGAGGTCCAGCACGTGACCTCCGGATTAAACACATGTCGCCACGGCACTTGTCATTGGTGACATGCCGTCGACTATGTGCATCCTATTCTATCTATACTGACACAGCGAGAGGGACGGCCTCCCTGTTGAATGGCTGGGACACACCCCTCTCTGCTGTGGTCGGGGCGCATGTGCACTGCAGAACGCAGAGTTTCCTTGGAACGCACAAGTGAGCGAGTGGGACACATCCCACTCCGTTATGGTTAAGGCGCACGCGCACCACGGAATGCTGAGTCCCCTTGGAGCGCATAAGCTCCGGGAGCAGCTTCCGTATTCACAATGATTTTCATTGTATTTTATTTCATATTTCTCCCATCTTTTATTTAGATACTTTACACTTATGATAATTTCATTCACAATTAAGCAACATTTAACAAAATCAACATACTATTGATCACAGCAAGCACATTTCCTGTTCCCTCAAGGGGCCGGAAGTGAGGCGTGGAAAGCACGCCCAGCGGCCATCTTGTCCGCTTACCGGAAGTGGCATTTGACACCAGATGTACGCATTGTAGAGTCGATTCTCATTAGTGTGGATATACTATCTATATATACTTGGTTGGCTGCAGTGGGGGGACCCCCCATACGACATCTAAGAGGACGAAACGCGTTGGGTAGGACCCCACTGCCGCCATTTGTACAATTTACAGCGCTGTTTTCAAGATTTACATGTGAGTGTATTTCCTGGTGTTTAATAAATTTGCTACATAATTTTATGTATTTACACTATGTGGCCTTTCCTTTTTCCTTCCCACCTATCGTTATCACCACCCGCTTTTTGACATCATCTTGAGGGATACACCGGTCCAGGGTTTCATCTCAAAGACCCCCACCTGTTCAACTTTTCTGGATCTCCTACAGTGGTTCACCACCCAAGCCTGTTTGACCCGACCAGACGTACATCTGTTTCGAGTCCAATCGATCTGGTAAGCCTTTTTATTGTCGGTGGTGGTGTTTCCCTCACTCCAGATATCACGCATTTATTGATATGTTCCATACATGAAAACACGCAATGTGTATGGACCATACTCTATATGAACTATATGGATATTTTTGTTCAATCTATACCTAGAGATTTATTGGTTCCTGGACTGTACCATTTACATTTTTACATTGGACATCTAGGGTTGTTTTAGCGCTACACTTATTTTGTTTACTCCTTTAAATGCACATATATGCACATATCCTACTGGCTGTGTTAGCTGCTTACTTCTGTGTTAGCTGCTTACTATTTGGTATATTTACCAATGCTGGGCTGTGTGGGGGTCCCAGAGATGGATGGATAGTCACAAAGACACATAACAAGACCTAACCACTATAAAAAGAGTTGCCTTGACGACGCGTTTCACGCCTCAGCGCTTTATCAAAGTCCTACTTGGGTTTCACCACTACCCCCCTTTCCCTCCATCCTGTTATAGCTTGTGATGGTACAGTCGGATGGCTCTCCTGTTTTGACCCTTGTTGCTCCCTGGACAGCTTGTCACTTCACCATATGTTTCCAAGTTTTTCTTCCAAGTACTGTGGATATATAGGACTGTTTTTATGAACTGATTTTTCTATGAACTGCTTTTATTAAATTATTCACATTATTCAGTTTACATGTTTGGCTGTTGCAGTCTGATTTTCTGATATCCAGAACTATCCGCACTAATTGTGTTTTGGTTTTGCTGTTTATCCATATCCATCAGTTATGGTTGTTCCAGCTGCACTGGTATCTTATTCCCCCTCTTAGCTACTATATATTATAGTTTAGCTCCCCGGGTGTCTACATACTGGTGCTGGGAAATTGTTGTTGTCTTATTGCAGAGTATGGCTGGGTATGGCAGAGTAAGGCTGGGTATCAACGAGTATTGAAGAGTATGGCTGGGTATTGCAGAGTATGGCTGGGTATGGCAGAGTATTGCAAGGTATGGCAGAGTATTGCAAGGTATGGCAGAGTATTGCAGAGTATGGCAGGGTATTGCAGAGTATGGCAGGGTATGGCAGGGTATGGCATAGTATGTCAGGGTATTGCAGGGTATTGCAGAGTATTGCAGGGTATTGCAGGGTATGGCAGGATATGGCAGTTTATGGCAGGGTATGGCAGGGTATGGCAGGGTATTGCAGGGTATTGCAGAGTATTGCTGGGTATGGCAGGGTATGGCAGGATATTGCAGGGTATGGCAGGGTATGGCAGAGTATGGCAGGGTATTGCAGAGTATTGCAGAGTATTGCGGGGTATTGCAGGGTATTGTGGAGTATTGCAGGGTATTGCGGAGTATTGCAGGGTATTGCAGGGTATTGCAGGATATGGCAGGGTATGGCAGAGTATGTCAGGGTATTGCAGGGTATTGCAGAGTATTGCAGGGTATTGCAGGGTATTGCAGGGTATCGCAGGTTATGGCAGAGTATGGCAGGGTATTGCAGGGTATTGCAGGGTATTGCAGAGTATTGCTGGGTATGGCAGGGTATGGCAGGGTATGGCAGGGTATGGCAGGGTATTGCAGGGTATGGCAGAGTATGGCAGGGTATTGCAGAGTATTGCAGAGTATTGTGGAGTATTGCAGGGTATTGCGGAGTATTGCAGGGTATTGCAGGGTATTGCAGGATATGGCAGGGTATGGCAGAGTATGTCAGGGTATTGCAGAGTATTGCAGGGTATTGCAGGGTATGGCAGGATATCGCAGGTTATGGCAGAGTATGGCAGGGTATTGCAGGGTATTGCAGGGTATTGCAGAGTATTGCTGGGTATGGCAGGGTATGGCAGGGTATTGCAGGGTATGGCAGGGTATTGCAGGGTATGGCAGAGTATGGCAGGGTATTGCAGAGTATTGCAGAGTATTGCGGGGTATTGCAGGATATTGTGGAGTATTGCGGAGTATTGCAGGGTATTGTGGAGTATTGCAGGGTATTGCAGGATATTACAGAGTATGGCTGAGCATGGAGGGATGGCTGAGCATTGATGGATGGATGGCTGGATG
The DNA here is from genome assembly GCF_042186555.1 of Aquarana catesbeiana. Taxonomy (NCBI): domain Eukaryota; kingdom Metazoa; phylum Chordata; class Amphibia; order Anura; family Ranidae; genus Aquarana; species Aquarana catesbeiana. Next base: position 128,903,601 of record NC_133335.1, read on the forward strand.
TGACTGCAATTGTCACAGAGCAGCGCTGTGGGCACTACAGATCCAGCCCAAAGCGCTGCTGCCATCCAATCTCTCCCCCTCTCCTCTCACGTTGTACCGATCGGTACACAGAGGGGAGAGAGGAACCGGCGTCATGACATGACGCCGGTTTGTTTACAAGTGATCGCTCCATCATTTGACGGAGCGATCACGTGGTAAACGGCCGCTATCAGCACATGTGTGAGACTTCCACAGCCTGGCCACGTACAGAGGCCGAGAACAGCCAAGTATGGCAGAGCATAGCAGAGCATGGCCGAGTATGCCTGAGCATGGTTGAGTATGGCAGAATATTGCAGGGTATCGCCGAGTATTGCAGAGTATGGCTGGGTATGGCAGAGTATGGCTGGGTATCACAGAGTATTGCAGAGTATGGCTGGGTATTGCAGAGTATGGCTGGGTATGGCAGAGTATTGCAGGGTATGGCAGAGTATTGCAGAGTATGGCAGAGTATTGCAGAGTATGGCAGGGTATTGCAGAGTAGGGCAGGGTATGGCAGGGTATTGCAGAGTATTGCAGGGTATGGCAGGGTATGGCAGAGTATGGTAGGGTATTGCCGAGTATTGCAGAGTATGGCTGGGTATGGCAGAGTATGGCTGGATATCACCGAGTATTGCAGAGTATGGCTGGGTATTGCAGAGTGTGGCTGGGTATGGCAGAGTATTGCAGGGTATGGAAGAGTATTGCAGAGTATGGCAGAGTATTGCAGAGTATGGCAGGGTATTGCAGAGTATGGCAGGGTATGGCAGGGTATTGCAGGGTATTGCAGAGTATTGCTGGGTATGGCAGGGTATGGCAGGGTATTGCAGGGTATGGCAGGGTATGGCAGGGTATTGCAGAGTATTGCAGGGTATTGCAGGGTATTGCGGAGTATTGCAGGGTATTGCAGGGTATTGCAGGATATTACAGATTATGGCTGAGCATTGAGGGATTGCTGAGCATGGATGGATGGATGGCTGGATGTGACTGCAATTGTCACAGAGTCTGAGTTGGTGCTCAGAGATTTGAGGTCTGAATGTTCCAAAGGACTAAGATTGTTCATGGAGTAGTGTGATCGGGAGGACTCAGAAGAACAGAGGTCAGTAAGTTCTTTATAGACTACCTGGTAAAAGGTGGACAAATATGGGCCTTTGGACTGGGTGGGGTAAAAGATGAATTTGGGTCTGAACGAGGTGTGTATAGTGGATGGAGTGGTGTGGGAATATTGGGACCAGACAACAAGGTCATCTTCTTCGTCTGCATTCCAAAGATCACAAAGATCTCGAATGGCTTGTTGGTCAAGAGAGGTATCTATCATACATGACTGATCCTCTGAAGAAGTGGCATCAGAGTTAGTAGTATTATGGGCCTTCATATTGAAGTGCCTTTTTAGAGTCAGGTTCCTAATGAATTTGTTTAGGTCTTTAAACGTGGTAAATAAATTGGGGTAAGTGGTGGGAGCGAAATTAAGACCTCTGGACAATAATGAAAGTTCTTGCTTGTTTAGTTTTAGAGAGAACAAATTGTAAATTTTTATAGTTTCCAAAGCTTGTCTGGGCGGGATAGATCAAGATTTGTGTTCCCCCCTCTTCTGCCTCCTCTACGTGTTTTCTTTTTGTTTTCGCTGTTATTGGGCTGAGGAGGGGGGTCGGTACTAAAAAAAAAGGCAAGGGGATGGAAGATGGAGAAGCTCCAAACATAATCATGGAGGCATTTGGAGGAATGGAATCAGGTAGGACATGGTCCTGGTGGCATGATGAGGAAGTATTGGGCTGGTTGTCAGAATTGGCTGGTTCAATGATAGGTGGCAATGTGGGTGATGATGGTATGGGCGTATTGACTATAGTGGCAGAACAAGGTGTAGCAAATTTTTTATCCTTAGGCTGAATGGATAATGTTCTAGAAGATATTGGGACAGTATTAACTGGGGCAGAAGCTAAAGAACAGGAGGTGGGGTGATCAAGTGTGGCGGTATCAGAGTGAATATTCAGATGGGAAAGGGAAGACAAAGGGATAAGTGGGGGAGGGGAGGAGTGGGTAGAATCTCTTTTTCTTTTCCAGTTGAAGACTCTTTTATGGGTATAGTCATCTAAATCTCTACGAAATGTACCCAATTTGTTTTGGATCGTGGAATCTTCACTTTTTTTTGTATTAATTTTAAACGTTCTAAGCCAGTCTATGGGCAAAAGGGGATGAGCTAAATGTAAGCTAGTGATGTGACTCTCGATCTTTTGACGGAGGATACAATAGTGTTGGTCTCTATGACTGATAAGAATTTTGATCCATTTCTGGGTACAAAACACCGCAACTTCCTCCCACTCTGTGCGCAAGTCCGTATCCAGAAAGGAACACCCCTTGAGGACCCGGAGTCCTCGGGGGGAGATCTTAAACTGAAAATATTGTTTTAGGAAAAAACAATTCCACCAAAGGTGATTGGCAGAATAAGTGAGGTCTTCTAAAAGTCTCATCCTCGTGTATGCGTCTTTGAACTTAGTATCAGACCATGCGCGAGAATGAGTTTTGGGGCAAAAATAATAAGGTAGGAACACGGTGTAAAACTCATCAAGCACATCATACTTGTATTTTGATCAATAATATCCATCTCTAAAAGATAAACAGGTGATTTCCTAATATAGAAAACCTACAATCCAAGGTCAACGTAAGTGGTGGCAAGTGACTATATTGATGATGGTAAATAAATTCTAAAATGGTTATACAAGCAGTGGTTGAGCAGCACATCAAAAAAGCTTCACAGGCATATCAGTAGAAAAAAGAGGATGATGCCGCAAAAAACAGCTGAGCAAACATAGAAATATGGATAAATGACAGGAAATATGAATGTCAATTCAGATAAAAATAGTTCCAGTTCCAATTCCGATTACACTGGCGGCTGCAACCCTGAGAGTGGAAGCACAACTCTAAAAGATAAAATGAGACAAGGACAAGGTGCGCCAGACTCAGTGCAGTATTAAAGTGTTCATTCAATAAGACAAGACAAGCCAAATGGCTACTCACAATAGTAAAAGTGTTATCAGGCACATGGATGAAGGATCAAGGGGTCAGGGTCACTCTGTGGTCCAAGCTGCTGTCCAGGAAGTAACAGGCTGGCTTGGTCACAGTGTATGTGGGAGGTAAGCTGCTGGAGGATGCAGTGGTGATGGAGTGGCGGTGGAGCCTTCGTGGACACAAAAAATGCCAATACGCTGAAGTTGTCTGTGGAAGAACGGCAACCGTAACCCGGAACCGGAAATGCGTTTCAGCGTGGACCGCAAGCTACGAGGACCGGAAGTGACATATATCGTTGGCCAATCAGATGACACGTTTCACAGTCTCCACTGTTTCATCAGATCTAGCTGGCCAACCAGAGAATCTGGTATATATAGAGCAAAGGGGAGGGGATAGGGAAATGTCCATAGGAAACGTCACGTTATATTACTACATGGACATCGGACCATAATAATTTACATAAATTGGAGGTCACCATAAATAACATCAGAACAGATATAATGAACAGGATAAAAACTAAAATACACTTAAAGATATCAATATGTCACATCATTTAGGAAGTAATTATTATGGATGAAAACAATATTCTTATCAGTGTGCCAGGCACTTCCTTCATACATCTGAGATGGCTCCCACCTGATAGAACAGCTAATCCTGTATACCTGGGAACCAACTTATTCTGACGGACCTAAAAATAGAACATGTTCTAAATATTTCCAACGGAACCAATTCCTATCAGAAAACCGCTCGTCTACATGCTGTTCCGACGGACCAAAAACAACGCATGCTCTGAAGCAAGTACGAGACAGAAGCTATTGGCTACTGGCTATTGAACTTCTTTTTTCTAGTCCCGTTGTACGTGTTGTACGTCACCGTGTTCTTGACGGTTGGACTTTGGTCAGACTTTGATTTGACAGTGTGTAGGAAAGACCGTTTGAATGGAATTCCATCGGAGTTCTGTCTGAGAAACCTTCGCAGTTTATTCCGGCGGCAAAACCGGTCGTGTGTACAGGGCATTACCCAAATTTATTGAAGAATGTAATGCCATAGTGGCTTAAGCCATGACAGAGGGTGTCTTGAGCAAAACTGAGGCAGCGTTTTTCAGGAAATCCTTTTTTCAAGTACCATATCTGTACCATCTACCCAAAATTCATAAAGATACTAATAACCCGCCAGGTCGCCCAATAGTTGCTTCTATGGACAGTATAACTACCAGCTACTCTCTGTATATAGACTAATTTCTCCAGCCATTAGCTCAGGCACTTCCTTCATATATCCGAGATGGCTCCCACCTGATAGAACAGCTAATCCCGTACACCTGGGAACCAACTTATTTGTGGGTATCTTTGGACATGTGTTCTTTATACACCTCAATACCACACAAAGTCTGCAGGCTGTAGCTCATTTTTTTAAACAATGATTCCACCCTTAACACACAGCAAATTGCATTTATGCTTATAGCCACCCAGTTTTGTTTGGAGCATAATTATTTTATTTTGATGGCGATTTCTACATACAAAAACAGGGTACAGCTATGGGGGCTAATTTTGCCCCCAGCTACGCCAACTTAACTATGGGGCTGTGGAGACCAGGTATGTTGGGGCTGACAACCCCTTTTCAGCACACCTGGTCTTCTACGGCTGATATATTGATGACATAATCATTTGGGATGGTCCAGCGAGTTCTGTCAATGATTTTGTCATATATTGTAACACCAACATCTTTGGCCTTTCATTCAGCTCAGTCATGGACTCTGACTCCTTATGTTTTCTAGATCTAGAACTTTTCCATTCTGACAGTACCATCACAGCCAAGAATTATACCAAACCGACAGCTGGCAACTCCTTTTTACATCATTCGATCTGTCATCACCCTAGGTGGGTAAAAAATGTGCCCAAAAGCCAATTCCATCGTCTAAGGCGGAACTGTAAGAAGTTGGACAATTACATATCCCAGAGTATTGCACTCAAGAGAAAGTTCCTTGACAAAGGCTACCCTAACGATCTCATCGAAGAGGCCTGTACCTCGTATCAGATTGAAAGCCTGCCCACCTCCAACAAACACACTTCAGAACCAGTTACTTAATACATTACACAATTTCATGCTAGTTATAAAGAATGGAAAGTATTTTCAAAAAACACTGGTCTATTCTTACTCAAGATCCACATCTATCTATATCCTTACCTGATAAACCCAAATTTGCTTACAATAGGGCACCAAATATCAAGAGTAAAATTCCTCCCAGCAAAATCAAATCTCAGTAAAGTAATAACCATAATAGGCTCTGAAAATTAACGCTTATCCCACTCATAGGGATGTTTCGCTGCAAAAAAGCTTTATGCCTCACGTGCGTGCTCACATGTCACACATGGCAAAAAATCTTTCATGATCAATGGCAAGACCTTCACCTTAAGCTCTTTTTATAATTGTCCCACTACATATGTAGTTTACTGCATATCCTGTCCTTGTGGACTTTTATACATTGGTAGGACCATTAGGGCCCTACGTGCCGGATTTGGAGAGCACCGTCGAGCTGTCCAGGCTTGTAACCCTACATATAGTGTTGTGCGCCATTTTGCTACTCACCATCAAAAAGAGATTGCCGGCCTCCAAGTATGGGTCATTGAATCCATACCTGATAAATATGTCCCAGCCAAGAGATTTGCATGTTTATGTAAACAAGAGACTTATTGGATTTATTCTTTAACCGCTTGCCGACCACCTCATGACGATATACATCGGCAGAAGGGCTCATACAGGCAGGATCACGTACCTGTATGTTCCCCTTTAAGAGGTGGCCAGCAGGCACACGCGCCCGCGGCAAGCCCTGTGAGTTGGGTCGCGGGTCCCGCGGACTCGATCGCCACGGGGATACTCGCCTCACGGGGATGAAGAACAGGGAGATGCTAATGTAAACAAGCATCTCCCCATTCTGCCTAGTGACAGTGTCACCGATCTCTGCTCCCTGTCATCGGAGCAGAGATCAGTGACGTGTCACACACAGCCATGCCCCTCACAGTTAGAAACACGCCCCTCGGACACACTTAACCCCTACACTGCCACCTAGTGGTTAACCCCTTCACTGCCAGTGTCATTCACACAGGAATCAGTGGATTTGTATAGCACTGATTGCTGTATTAATGACAATGGACCCAAAAATGTGTCAAAAATGTCCGATGTGTCTGCCATAATGTCGCAGACATGATAAAAATCGCTGATCGCCACCATTAAAAAAAAAAAATTAATAATAAAAATGCCATAAAACAATCCCCTATTTTGTAAACGCTATAACTTTTGCGCAAACCGATCAATAATCGCTTTTTACCAAAAATATGTAGAAGAATACGTATCGGCCTAAACTGAGGAAAAAAATTGTTTTTTTATATATTTTTGGGGGATATATAATATAGCAAAAAGTAAAAAATAATGCGTTTTTTTCAAAATTGTCGCTATTTTTTTGCTTATAGCGCACAAAATAAAAACCGCAGAGGTGATCAAATACCACCAAAAGAAAGCTCTATTTGTGGGGAAAAAAGGACATCAATTTTGTTTGGGAGCCATGTCGCACGACCGCGCAATTGTCAGTTAAAGCGAAGCAGTGCCGACTCGCAAAAAACGCACTGGTCGGGAAGGGGGTAAATTCTTCTGGGGCTGAAGTGGTTAAACAGCATGTCGCCTTATGGCCTGAATGAAGAAATCGAAGTTAACACTATTATATAAATATGTTGAATTTTGTTTACGCTATTTATATCTTTTTAATTCTCCATTTTTCACTTGCATTATTTTAGGTTTCATTTTTGTTTTTTCAACATCCACTCTGTTCCTTATGATGTTCTACATATATATATACATCTAATGTGGGTGCTAAGTAAAAATGCTATAGATGTGTAATATGACGTCACCTCCAGATATTCCCCCCCTCCTTTCTCTCCCTTTCTCCCCCCCCTTACCCCCCCTTCTCCCCCCCTTCCCCCCCCCATTCCCTTCCACATGTCTGCCATTTATAGCTAAATGGTTTACTGATAAATTATTGCTGTGATATACTTATGGAAGCACGACTGCACTCCGTGTTTATTGTTTCCATATATATTCTAAATAAACAAGTGGAATATTAGGCTGAATCCACATGTTTTTATGCCCATTATATGCCATATGCATGTATTGTATATGTACCCATATATGTATATGTATATGTACCCAGTTTAATTTATTTGAAGTTGGAAATGTATATATATATATATATATATATATATATATATATATATATATATATATATATATATATACACCTTTTTTAGCCCATTTTTGTGATACTATATATGATACTATATATGAATTTTTTATGATGTATTTATTTTAACTCCATTTTAAATATCTTTCTTATGTATATTGTTCTATATTCTCCATATATGTATATATATATATCATTTTTATATGCGTATATATATATATATATATATATATATATATATATATATATATATATATATATCTATATCTATACATATAGATATATATATCACTATCCCATTAGTGATAGCAAAAGTTGTGACGGGGCATGTTTATGACGGCCTTCTACAGCATGCAAGTCTGGTAAAAGGGAGGTTAATTGTAGCGTACGTTGCCGTTTGAGCCGAGAGCCGTGTTTGGTGAACACTCCCAATATGACCGCCTTGTGGGCTTCCCAAACGATTCCTGTGTAGCAGTCAGAGGTGTCGTTAGTATGGAAGTAATAGCCCAATTCTTTAGTGATATCTGTCAGCACTTCCTGGTCTTGTAGAAGGCTCTCATTCAGCCTCCACAATCTATTCTTTGTTGTGAAAGCATCAGTGAGAGCATAGGACAAGATCACCGGGATGTGATCCCACCAAGTATTAGAACCTATGTATGGAGGTGTCACGGAACATGTGTAGTTGGGCATGTGGAATCAGAAAGTAGTCTATACGTGAATATAGTTTATGAGGTGGAGAGTAAAATGTATAGTCTTGTTCGCCAGAATGAAACAAACATCTACTAATTGTGCATTGTGGAGGGATTTTGCAATATGTTTCCGGGAGCCAGGAGGAATCGAGGAAGACTCTGAAGAGGTATCTTCAGATGGGATAAGAGGGGTATTAAAATCTCCTCCAAGAAAGTGTTGGCCTTCAGCAAACTCAAGGAGTTTTTCAATGTACCGACATATGAAAAGGTCTTGCTAACTATTGGGGACATAGAAGTTTGCCAATGTCATCTTGATGCCTTTCAGGAATAGAAATCGACCACCAGGATCAGTAACTGTATCAAGGCACCTTCCCTGACAGTAGGATAGAGACTCCCCGAGCCTTAGCTACCGGGTACGTAGAATGGTATGTCGTAGGAAAGAACTTGTTCCTGAGTACAGGTAGTTTGTCATCTCTAAAGTGTGTTTCCTGAACAAAAGCGATATCCGCCTTAAGACGGTGCAAGTCTTGTAAGAACATCCTTTTTTTTTTCAGGGATGTTAAGTCCTTTAGCATTGACTGAGATCACTCTGAGTACATCCATGATACAGGATCACAAAGAGGGTGGAGGGGTGGGAAGGAAGGGTACACGGGAAGCGGGGGGAATCAAAGGTATGATAGGGAAGGTGGCTTAGATAAGTAAAGAAGTAAAGCAAAAGAGAGAGGAGTAGTAGAATAGTAGAATAGAGTGAACAGTTTAAAGAACTAGGAGGCCGCAAATACAGAAAGCAGCCTCAATCTATGCTAAGATTTGTAGCAAAATATTGCTAAGACGCTCACCAGTAAACGACTGGGAATTGAGCGCAATCCTATGTGGGAGAGTGGTTAGACCAAGCCAGGAAGAGAACTCCCAACCTGCTATGGCTATGATAAGCAATCAGCACAACACAATAACATGCAAACAGCAACAAAACAGGTACTGATATAAGGTAAAAACTAAACAGAAATTGAGGATGAGTCCCCTTGAGGGTCTATGGTGGTCCTGTTATCTCCCCTGAAGATGGCATGATGTATACATGAGTGCCCTTGCCATGAACAGTGGGATGGGTATATCCTAATGCAATAAAAGATGGCCCCCATCGCTGGCAAATAGTGAAGAGAGGTCCACGGGTCCACCGTGGTCAGCCCCAACCAGGCAGCCCCCCTGCACAAAGAGTGATTGCTCTGTCTGACTGCGTGCGGACCACGGTATGTATGGGTACAGTGCAAGGTGAGATCTACCTCACCCCTCCCAAGGATAGGTACAGGGCGATCCCCTCTGTTCCCAGGGTCCCGCCCCCTCCATGCATTTGGGTAGGTCACATGTCAGGCCTTGATGTGGCAAGTCAGGAGCGACCTCAACACAGTTCCGTACACCGGGAGGGTAATACAACCTCCCTCTGCAGGGCCAGGGGCCAGTAGATGGAGCTGTTTGCAGCAGCCATGGTTCTAGAGCTCCTACCGTCATAGTCCCCCTGTATAAACATTTTTTATATCTCCATAAGAGAGTAAACATTAAGGCACTTAGTCCTTCATATAATAAGACAGTCCTACAGCTATACATATATATAGATATATATATCTATATCTATATATAGATATATATATCTATATATAGATATAGATATATATATCTATATATATACCTATATATATAGATATATATATCTATATATAGATATATATATATATATATCATATATATCTGGGGGTTTTGGTAGATCATAAGCTCAATAATAGCATGCAATGCCAAGCTGCGTTTCCAAAGCGAGCAAAGTCCTTTCTTGTATTAAGAGAGGTATGGACTCTAGAGAGAGAGATATAATTTTGCCCCTCTACAAATCATTAGTAAGACCTCATCTGGAATATGCAGTTCAGTTTTGGGCACCAGTTTTCAAAAAGGATATCGGGGAACTGGAGAAAGTGCAGAGAAGGGCAACCAAACTGATAAGAGGCATGGAGGAGCTCAGCTATGAGGAAAGATTAGAGGAACTGAATTTATTCACTCTTGAGAAGAGGAGAATAAGGGGGGATATGATCAACATGTTCAAATATACAGTATAAGGGGTCCATATAGTGATCTTGGTGTTGAGTTATTCTCTTTACGGTCAACCCAGATGACACGGGGGCACTCTTTACGTCTAGATGAAAAGAGATTTCATCTCCAAATACGCAAAGGTTTCTTCACAGTAAGAGCTGTGAAAATGTGGAATAGACTCCCGACAGAGGTGGTTCTAGCCAGCTCAGTAGATTGCTTTAAGAAAGGCCTGGATACTTTCCTAAATGTACATAATATAACTGGGTACTAACATTTATAGGTAAAGTTGATCCAGGGAAAATCCAATTGCCTCTTGGGGGATCAGGAAGGAATTTTTCCCCCTGCTGTAGCAAATTGGAGCATGCTCTGCTGGGGTTTTTTGCCTTCCTCTGGATCAACTGAAGGTATACAATTGGGTATATTGGATTGTACGATATGTTTTATTTTATTTTATTTATTTATTTATTGTTTTTAAGGTTGAACTGGATGGACTTGTGTCTTTTTTCAACCTGACTAACTATGTAACTATGTAACTATATATGGCATATCCTAAGGAACATTAGGTGCAAGTATTAACATATATAGCTTGCGATTCAGGTGTCCCCACAGTAGGCAAGGAAACATCCCTACTTTGGTAGCAGAGAGGAAACATTAGAGGACATAGCTCCTCACCAGATCGTCTAATAATAGGTACAGGTGGCAGGGGTATACCAGAGGGCCTGCAGGCATCCAAGTGAGAGAAGGGTAAACAGTTCACACCATCTACAAAAACTGACCCTACGATAGGTCCTCAGAGTGAGGGTAGAGGAAGGGAGTACAGGTTAGAGCATCTAGGAAGCTCCAGCCACAGGTGCAGTCCATGGGACTAGTACAAAAAGCACACTGTAAGACATAGTACCTTAAGTTGTTCTTGCAAATAAATCACAGGAAGGGTCCATTGAACTAGAGGATTGGAGACCCTCCTTGGCAGAGGAGACGGGATTACCGGAAAGTAGGAGCGGGACCGGAATGATGATGAGGGCCAGGGAGGGAGGATGGTGCACAGATGTAGGCCCCGCACTGAAACAGCCATAAGGACCATGTACAATTCGAACTAGCGATAGGCATAGGCCACATCAGGGGAAATCAGAGAAAGTATTAGCTGTTTAGGACTCACGTGACCGTTCCAGAGAGGGCACCCGGGATCTTCTCCTGGTTCTCTGCGGGCAATACTGTAAGGGACCTCGGTGCACAGAAAGGCTAGATCTGACGGTAGGGCGTGGGATGAATAGAAGCCAATTAGGAACCTGGATTGGATCTGTTTCTAGGAAGAAGAACAAGGCCAGCAATTCCGCTGGTGTGTAGAGTGAAGGATGCTGTAGCCTTCCAGAATGTGACTGCTAGTGGGTAGCCCCAGTGGCAGGTGCATCTTTGTTGCCTCCCAGCTCCAGGACAGGCCGCAGGAGATGTAGCTCTGTGATGTAGCACGTTGCTCTGGAAAGATCAGCAGGATCTTGTTTGGGGCCCAGTCAAAATCCACATTGCAGTGTTCCCACGCCATGCGTAGAATCATTTCTTTCTGTGTGTAGCAGTACAGTCTACATACTACATCTCGCGCCTTCTTGGGATCGGGTGATCTAGGGCCTAAGGCCCTGTGAACTCTGTCTAGCTCCAACAATATCGGAGGGATGTCCATGATCTTGTGGAATATGGTTTTGGTAGTCTGTGGCCTCCGGGAGACCTTGGAGCTGCAGGTTATTACAGCGGCTCTGATTCTCTATATCCTCGAGGTGCAACTGTAGTGCTTTAGCTGTATCCATGTGGGAGTCCCGGAAGGTTTCCAATGCTGTCAAGTGGACAGAGAAGCCTCCTTGTGCAAGGCCGTCTTTAAGGCAGGGCAAAAGGAGCAGCTGCCCTGGGCCCAGTGATCTTTATGGGGCCCAAAGCAGCTGCCCCTTGAGCCCGCCATAGGCATAATATCTAGCTATGGGGGCCTATGTGGCTTCCCTGTCATCAGTGTAGCTGTATGTGCCACTACGGGCCTCTGGTAGGTTGTGCTATGACAGGGAAGAGGTGCAGCTGCGGGTTGTCTGTGTGCTCGCAATCCGCTTGATATAGCAGCTGCTAGCAATAATCCCATGTAAAATCCTGCAGGCTGGTTGTACCCAAGTTGGTCAATCGAGTGGAGATAGTAGATTCCAGGGGAATCACTTGATAACCCTTTCAATACTAGAAGATCCCTGCTGGAAATATCATGCATTTCCACTAGGGTTCTGCTAGCAAAGAAATGGTTGATCATACACGTCCAACACAGATCTGAAAGGGTTATTTATGCACTTCCAACTGGGATCTCATCTGCCAGCAATGAAAGAGTTAATTGTGTCCAGTTACTTCTCACCTTCCAAGTCCATGGTGTGCAGGCAGTGAGGAGATGATGTGCTGTAACCTTCAGCAACCAGTGAGCCATAATGATGTGCTATAACCTCTAGCAACCAATCAGTGAGCCGTAATGATGTGCTGTAACCTCTAGCAACCACTTTGTGAGTGGTAATGATGTGCAGTTACCTCTAGCAACCAATTAGTGAGCAATAACTTTGTGCAGTAATCTCTAGCAACCAGTTAGCAGTAATGATGCACAGTATCTAGCAACCAATCAGTGAGCAATAATAATGTGTAGTACCTCTATGAACCAATCAATGAGTGGTAAGGATGTGCAATAACCTCTAGCAATCAATCAATGAGCGCTAAGGATGTTCAGTAACTTCTAGAAACCAATCAGCAGGCCGAAATTATGTGCTGTAACCTCTAGCAACTAATCAGTGAGCCGTAATGTGTGCAGTAACCTCTAGCAACTAATCGCAATCACTGCCCTATCTGCTGTAGTAAACTGATTTTGAGTGTGTCTGCTCTCAGAGCAGGCGGAGAATGAAATTGCATGGCGGGGGGGGGCAGGGGGGGCCAAGAAAATGTTTGCCCAGGGTCTAATCAATATTAAAGATGACCCTGCCCCCCATGGACACCCTGTTTGAGAGTGATTGAACATCCTCTCTGACCTCCTGGATATCTTGGCAGTGCGTCTCCTCCAACCGGAGGATTAGGGCCTCAATGTCCATTTTGGTGGGGAGGGCTTGCAGTAGGACCCGGATGTCCTGATCGAAGTGATTCGCACCCGATAGATGTAGGGAGTCAGACAACTGGACGCCGCCGGTGATTCTGGTAAGTAGTCAGAGGCCGTAGAGGGACTTGGAGAAGGAAGCTGTGTGCATGAGGCCGGGGCCTACTGAGGGAAGCCACGTGGAGCTGCCACCCTAACTCCTGGGGAGAGTCTCCGGTAATGCGAGAAAAAATGGTGTATATAACCTTTTGGAGGCACTGGAATGGGTCGCCCAGGTTGATCTAGTCCTGTGTCATTTTGCCGATAACATGCCAGTATTAAGCAGTTAATAATGCCAAGATGGGCAGGGGGAGGCCAGGAGCTCATACAGGGTGCGACTTCACACAGCCATATCCAGACCACACTTTTTAAAAGATTTTTATATATATGTTTGTGACCATCTCTCTGGTACCAGTAAAGTCTGCAATACAGAAAGTTTTTTTGGTAGATGACATGCAAGAGTGAGGAGGAAAGGTTTTTTTGCTAGAGAATTGACTGTCTTGAAGTAGCCAAATTTCCTATCAGGTTCAAGGGCACATTGCATGTGAATAAAAATGGTTTATTGAAAGCAAAACACTGCAAGTAAGCAGTTTAAATTGTTGCATTTTCTATGCTTTTATCTGCATTTCTTTTATAAATTGGTGACATAGTCTTTTTGAACATCTACTATGGGGGCGTGGTCAAGATGGCGACCTAGGCGGACATGTGTGACTGGAGCTCCGCATCTGGATGGCTAATTATCTGGCTTTTAAGGATCTATATTACTGCTAGCTTATTGAAGTGGAGCTGTTTATCACCAGGCATGAAAATGGGGAACTCCGGTTTGCAACGCAAGCGGCAATTGGCTCAGAAAACCCCTCCGTCTCCCCGGGGCCCACGTGTGTCATACCTCTCCAACATGGCGTCCCAAACTGAGTAGTTGGAGCCATCTCCTATGGGGAACAAACAGTTTACTGCCCTCATGCAAGCCATCATGGGCTGCCAGACCACACTAATGGTGAAGATAGAGCAAATGCAAATGCAGATGGATAAATACCGTGACAGACTCTCTGAGGCAGAATGGAGGGTAAAAGACACGGAAGACACGATCCGCGCACATAGCGACTCCCTCCGTACCCTGCAAGTTAAAATGAAAGCAATGGAATCCCGAGCGGAGGACCAGGAAAATAGGAATCGGAGAAATAACCCAGTTGATGTCTTTGCAGACGAAACGCGTCGGGTGTAGGACGCTACCTTAAACCATCTGTCTACTGCGCTAAACACATCCTTTTACGTTTGTATGAACTTTGCTTTTACTTGAATTTTTATTGGAATCTTTTATACAATAAAATTTCCTGGTCATCCGGAATTTACACTATGTGGAGCCTTCTTTCTCCTGTTCCCCCTGTCTCAATTGCCTGAGACCCAAGTGATTGCTGGAGGATGAATCCGGGGTATCGCTCAGGATTGGGGACCCTTCCAGGATCCTTCTGTTGTGGACCAAGAACAGCTGTCGCCTTACCGTACTTAACGGTGCAAGCTCGTATGACTCACCGCCAACGGCTTGTGAGTCCACCACGTCCGGTAAGGGCATTTTACATTACTCTTTTACCTGGTTGAATATTGGAAGAGTCTATCGGGGATAGAAATTGATGCTACTATGAGATTTACGTCTGTGCTCCAGGATTTCTCCGCCTGATTTAATGAACTGTCCAAAACCCCAGGGACCTGCCACTTATCCCCACCCCAATTTCTACCATACATGCTTGTGTTCGATTTGAGGGTTTGGGTTTAGCTTTATGATGCACACATAATTCACACTGTTTATCACATAGGATATGTCACTAGTAGTGTTTTTCTTTTGTACATAAGATTTTAACAAGTCCACTGTTTTTCTGCGAAGTCTAGCAGGATCTAGCATCTGATATACACTAGGTATGTTACTCAATATACTTTTTATTGTTGTTGATTGACACATTATAGCACTACACTTTTTCGTTCTTATATACATCTTTACAATTAGTCTAATTGGTGGTGTTGGCTGCTTGTTGTTCATTTGTTTATTTGGTTGGCGCAGCAGATTTTTCTTGTTTTATTTTGGAGAAATAACCTTCGCCTGGTGGGTCTCCCGGAGGGGGTTGAGGGCCAGGATCCAGCGGCCTAAACCGAACAACTGCTATGCATGCTCCTGCCGCAGGCTGCCTTCTCCCCCTACTTCACAATCGAACGAACACACAGGATGCCATCGGTCAGGCGTCCACCTGGAGCGCCGTCGAGAACCTTCAACTTCCGATTGTTAAACTTTCGTGATAGTGATCTTGTCCTGAGGGATGCAATGAAGACGGGAGAGTTACGCCATGAGAATGCTAAAATCATAACTGAAAAAAGGGGGGGTATTGTTGCGCTACTAAAAAAAATTCTATTTTTTATATTTAGGATAAGTCAGCAGCCAGCATCACCAGTATAATAACCATATAGTAAATGTGAGAAATATATAAATGCAGCGCTAAGTGACATTTAACATGCGTTCAGTGAATACAAAAATATATCACCTTTCAAAAGTAATATGTGTACTCATCACTAGGGATGAGCTTCGTGTTCGAGTCGAACCCATGTTCGACTTGAACATCGTCTCTTCACCCGTTCGCCGAATTGCGAACGATATGGGCCGTTCGCGCCAAATTCGTGTGGCGCGTCACGGCCCATAATTCACTGCGGCATCGCAGTGCATTGCTGGCTGATGATTGGCCAAGCATGCACTATGACCCGCATGCTTGGCCAATCACAGCGCCGCCTGAACAGAGAGCCATAATTGGCCAAAGCCAAGGAGGTTTTGGCCAATTATGGCTCAGGGGATTTAGTACACGCCCCACACTATATAAGGCCGCCTACACGGCGGCCCTGTGTAGTGTGTGTTCCGGCGTTCATTGAGAAAGAGAGAGAGACAGACAGTGACATTTGATTTGAGTTAGATAGATTAGGCAGAACAGTCAGTCAGTTAGCTGCACTTACAGTGTATTGTGTATATATATGCATCCCAGGTGTTGCATATAAATATATATACACTGTATTCAGTTTAGCTAGATCCGTTCTTGTTATCTTCCTACTGACAGGCAGGCTTGTCTTACAGTATTTACAGCTACCTGAAGAAAATTACTGGTGTTCTTTTGATCCTATTAGTACCAAACTGTAAATAGTACCACAGACTATTTACAGTTTGTCACGGAACGTCCCACACTCCGCTTGAGTGCTTCCGTCAGTATACCGCTTCCTAAGTTCTGGAACACGAGTCCAATGTATCTGGCTATAGGAACCCCCAAGAACTAGACAACACCAGTCTTGGAGTAAATCAGGACTAACTTTATTTAGAATCAAAATTACAAGACTTTATATGCCGTTGGAACCTCCTCTAACAATACAACTGTAACCTAATTAACATGAGCTAATTATCTAATCCTTTATACAGCCTACGGGTTGACTCCGAAGTTAGTAAGTAGTTCCAGTCCTCTACTGCTTGTACCCACACAGTACCCCAAATAAATTGTTCCAAACAAAGCATTACTCACCCAGCCAACCTCTGCCTCTCTCAGAGAACATATCTGCCGCTGGGGAGAGGCCTGGACTGGCCCTTCTCCCTGGAGTCCTTTCTGCCGCTGGAGAGAAGACAGGGGGACTGGGCTCACTCTGTCATGCTGTTGGGGATCTGAGCCAACTGCCCAGCATCCCTGGGGTATACAGGTGGAGACTGAAGTCCCATCCACCTTCACAGGAAATCCATCCTCTGTTAGTTGAGGGCAGAGTCCAGCAGTACTCGGCCCTGTTGCCAGCCCTTCTGCTGGAAACCCCACACCATCTGCTCCGGCTACCTGTTGGGGAGGGAGGCCGACTGACCCGCCTCCCTGGAACTCTGTAGTTGTTGCCGGTGATGGCCAGAGGTTGGTAGCACTCTGCCCGGTTGCCGGTGCTTCAACTGGGGAAGTTCCCTGTAACTCCACAGATACTGCTGTTGGTGCGGGGCAGAGCACAGTGAAGTTTGGCCCCAATAGCAGCTCTTCTGCTGGAGGCTCATCAGGTTGTTCTTCCTCAGCAGAAAAGTCTATTAAATCCCCTACCTCTATAACTGGTGTCTGTGGATAGAGGTTCACCATCTCCTGTCCGTGGAACTCAGAAGATGCCATCAGTGCTGAGCAGAGCGCAATTAAGTTTGGCCCTAATCCCAACTCTTCTGCTGGGGGCTCACCCGATGGTTCTTCCTCAGCAGAAAAGTCTATCAAATCCCCTGTCTCTGCAACTGGTGTCTGGGGATGGAGGTTCACCATCTCCTGTCCATGGAATCCAGAAGATGCTATCAGTGCTGGGCAGAGGTTAGCAGAGCTCTGCCCTGTTGTCAGCACTTCAGGTTTGGGGATGGCAATCTCCAGATTTTCCACTGCAGATTCTCTGGCATGCTGCTGGACAGGCACATTCCTCCATCCAAGATCATCCCATGCAGAAACAGGATCATCAAGGTCAGTCAGCACTTGCTGCATCCGCATTAAGACCTCCCTAGCTGTGGGGGCAGGTTGGCAAAGCACACTATTGCCACATTGCCGACTCTTCAGCCAGGATTTCAGGGTTGTCAGCTGGTATTTCCTGATAGTCCCAGGCAAAGGGAGCCCAGCCCTGGCACTGAGCAATGTCTAGCAGCCGTCTGTAGGCGATCTCTAGCTCCCATTCCTGAATGGCCAGAAACTCCAAATCTTCCTGTGCCCAGTGCACTTCCGAAATGTTCAGTAGCCCTTCTCTGAAATCCATGATTTCGTCCAACCGCCACTCCAAATCAATCCCAAAAGTTAGAGTCCCCTGTCAGCTTCACATACAACAGTCCCAAGCCGCCGTAGCTTAAGCCTTCCGTTGGGCTGTCATCCGCTATCCAGGGACATGCTTGTGATACATGCCACCGGAGGGCTCTGTAGCTCTCATCCAGCTTTATCTCTGCCCAGACCAGCCTGCTTAATTCAGCTGTCTGCTTCTTGTGTGGTTTTTCTCCCAAAAACCGCACCCGCAGTCCGTACTGCGACCAGTACCTTTCCTCGATGGAGGGGAAAACTTTTCCCTGGTGTCGCTGCTCACGGGCTAGCGCTTCCTTCCAGAGTTTGCAGCGAATAGAATCACACCATCCCAGCAGGACCTGCTCTGATACTGGTCCTCTGTGCTGTATCTGCATCTCTCGCAACCTCCTTCTGAGTTCCTCATCCATGGCGGCTGGTATCTGTACCTCTCCTCTCCTGCTATCTGGACCTTGGATCCAGATGGAAGTTTGGATGTCCCAGACTGCAGGAAGCTTTCCCGCTGCTTGCCACCAATGTCACGGAATGTCCCACACTCCGCTTGAGTGCTTCCGTCATATACCACTTCCTCCCAGTCTGTATACAGATATCCCAACCTCTCTGAGCACAAACAAGGCGACACTTGCTTGTTGCTAACATGAACTCACTTTATTCAGAACCAGAATACAGTCTTATACACACAGGAGAAGATTACTCTAACAATACAAACGTAACCTAATTAACATGAGCTAATTATTTAATCCTTTATACAGCCTAGGTGACTGAGACATGACCTTTCGCCCAGACTTGTGGGCACCGAGCTTCACACAGTAGTATAAACACAATAGCTGGAGCTAATTACAATTAACAATACAAACAAAACCTAATTAACCTAATTAACATGAGCTCCAATAGGAGTCGTCCCGTCTCCTACATTGTATAGAGGACAATGTGATCAGCTCATTCAATTAACAGGTTGCGTTCAGAATCAACCAAACCAATAATAGTCTCTACATACATCCTGGGACATATTGTGGACAAATATTACTGTCCCATTTTAAGTAGTCCAAGATATATTTTCTCACTCACCCTGTGCCAGGATGGCACAGGGTGACTTAGACATAAGATGTATTCTGAGTTCCACGGGCCCTCCCATCACAGTGCGTCCTGCTCACAGTGTTCAGCTAGATCCGTTCCTGCTATCTTCTTACTGACAGGCAGGCTTGTCTTGTTACAGTATATACAGCTACCTGAAGAAAATTGCTTGTGTTCTTTTGATCCTATTAGTACCACAGTCAGGCAGCTAGACTATTTACAGTTAGTGCAGTGCGTCCTGCTCACAGTGTTCAGCTAAAACTACAAGTTAGTGGGGTGCGTCCTGCTCACGGTGTTCAGCTAAACCTACAAGTTAGTGGGGTGCGTCCTGCTCACAGTGTTCAGCTAAACCTACAAGTTAGTGCGGTCCGTCCTGCTCACAGTGTTCAGCTAAACCTACAAGTTAGTGGGGTGCGTCCTGCTCACAGTGTTCAGCTAAACCTACAAGTTAGTGGGGTGCGTCCTGATCACAGTGTTCAGCTAAACCTACAAGTTAGTGGGGTGCGTCCTGCTCACAGTGTTAAGCTAAACCTACAAGTTAGTGGGGTGCGTCCTGCTCACAGTGTTCAGCTAGATCCGTTCCTGTTATCTTCTTACTGACAGACAGGCTTGTCTTGTTACAGTATATACAGCTACCTGAAGAAAATTACTGGTGTTTTTTTGATCCTATTAGTACCACAGTCAGGCAGCTAGACTATTTGCAGTTAGTGCAGTGCGTCCTGCTCACAGTGTTCAGCTAGTGGGGTGCATCCACCTCACAGTGTTCAGCTAAACCTACAAGTTAGTGCAGTGCGTCCTGCTCACAGTGTTCAGCTAGATCCGTTCCTGTTATCTTCTTACTGACAGGCAGGCTTGTCTTGTTACAGTATATACAGCTACCTGAAGAAAATTGCTGGTGTTCTTTTGATCCTATTAGTACCGCAGTCAGGCAGCTAGACTATTTACAGTTAGTGCAGTGCGTCCTGCTCACAGTGTTCAGCTAAAACTACAAGTTAGTGGGGTGCGTCCTGCTCACAGTGTTCAGCTAAACCTACAAGTTAGTGCGGTGCGTCCTGCTCACAGTGTTCAGCTAAACCTACAAGTTAGTGGGGTGCGTCCTGCTCACAGTGTTCAGCTAAACCTACAAGTTAGTGGGGTGCGTCCTGATCACAGTGTTCAGCTAAACCTACAAGTTAGTGGGGTGCGTCCTGCTCACAGTGTTCAGCTAAACCTACAAGTTATTGTGGTGCGTCCACCTCACAGTGTTCAGCTAAACCTACAACTTAGTGGGGTGCGTCCTGCTCACAGTGTTCAGCTAAACCTACAAGTTAGTGGGGTGCGTCCTGCTCACAGTGTTCAGCTAGATCCGTTCCTGTTATCTTCTTACTGACAGGCAGGCTTGTCTTGTTACAGTATATACAGCTACCTGAAGAAAATTACTGGTGTTCTTTTGATCCTATTAGTACCACAGTCAGGCAGCTAGACTATTTACAGTTAGTGCAGTGCGTCCTGCTCACAGTGTTCAGCTAAACCTACAAGTTAGTGGGGTGCGTCCTGCTCACAGTGTTCAGCTAAACCTACAAGTTAGTGTGGTGCGTCCACCTCACAGTGTTCAGCTAAACCTACAAGTTAGTGGGGTGCGTCCTGCTCAGAGTGTTCAGCTAAACCTACAAGTTAGTGCGGTCCGTCCTGCTCACAGTGTTCAGCTAAACCTACAAGTTAGTGGGGTGCGTCCTGCTCACAGTGTTCAGCTAAACCTACAAGTTAGTGGGGTGCGTTCTGATCACAGTGTTCAGCTAAACCTACAAGTTAGTGGGGTGCGTCCTGCTCACAGTGTTAAGCTAAACCTACAAGTTAGTGGGGTGCGTCCTGCTCACAGTGTTCAGCTAGATCCGTTCCTGTTATCTTCTTACTGACAGACAGGCTTGTCTTGTTACAGTATATACAGCTACCTGAAGAAAATTACTGGTGTTTTTTTGATCCTATTAGTACCACAGTCAGGCAGCTAGACTATTTACAGTTAGTGCAGTGCGTCCTGCTCACAGTGTTCAGCTAAACCTACAAGTTAGTGCGGTGTGTCCTGCTTACAGTATTCAGCTAAACCTACAAGTTAGTGGGATGCGTCCTGCTCACAGTGTTCAGCTAAACCTACAAGTTAGTGGGGTGCGTCCTGATCACAGTGTTCAGCTAAACCTACAAGTTAGTGGGGTGCGTCCTGCTCACAGTGTTCAGCTAAACCTACAAGTTAGTGTGGTGCGTCCACCTCACAGTGTTCAGCTAAACCTACAAGTTAGTGGGGTGCGTCCTGCTCACAGTGTTCAGCTAAACCTACAAGTTAGTGGGGTGCGTCCTGCTCACAGTGTTCAGCTAGATCCGTTCCTGTTATCTTCTTACTGACAGGCAGGCTTGTCTTGTTACAGTATATACAGCTACCTGAAGAAAATTACTGGTGTTCTTTTGATCCTATTAGTACCACAGTCAGGCAGCTAGACTATTTACAGTTAGTGCAATGCGTCCTGCTCACAGTGTTCAGCTAAACCTACAAGTTTAGTGCAGTGCGTCCTGCTCACAGTGTTCAGCTAGATCCGTTCCTGTTATCTTCTTACTGACAGGCAGGCTTGTCTTGTTATAGTATATACAGCTACCTGAAGAAAATTACTGGTGTTCTTTTGATCCTATTAGTACCACAGTCAGGCAGCTAGACTATTTACAGTTAGTGCAGTGTGTCCTGCTCACAGTGTTCAGCTAAACCTACAAGTTAGTGGGGTGCATCCTGCTCACAGTGTTCAGCTAAACCTACAAGTTAGTGGGGTGTGTCCTGTTCACAGTGTTCAGCTAAACCTACAAGTTAGTGGGGTGCGTCCTGTTCACAGTGTTCAGCTAAACCTACAAGTTAGTGGGGTGTGTCCACCTCACAGTGTTCAGCTAAAGCTACCTGTAGAAGGTTGGTGGTGTTCTCATACTACAGGCAGGCAGTTGGTTTTGCTAGCTGCAGTATCAGTACATACATATATATATATATATATATATATATATATATATATATATATCCCAGCTTAGTGCAGCTACAGGCCATTAGTATGTCTGGAAGGCCAAGAAGGAGAGGCAGACAGTCACAAGCCAATAAGAGAGGGCAAGCAGGCTGTGTCTAGTGCTGGTCGTGGAGACGGTGCATCCTCATCAGCATGTGGCCGTGGGACACGCTTGGCCTTTTTTTCGGCAGCTGGCCGTGTTGAGCCGCAACATGCGGAAGACTTGGTCGAGTGGATGACCAAGCCATCCTCATCCTCCTCATCCTCTCTCACCCATGCTCAGGGTACTTTGTCTGGCAAAGCAGCGGCCTCTTCCCTCGGCTCAATGTCATCAGTGACTCTTTCCCTAGCCCCACCATGTCCTCCTGAGGAGTCCCTCGAACTGTTTGACCACAGTGTTGGGTACATGCTCCAGGAGGATGCCCAGCGTTTGGAAGGCTCTGATGATGATACTGAGCTCGATGAAGGCAGTAACATGAGCACGGACAGAGGGGGTGCCCAAGAAGGACAGCAATCTGGCAGTCATGCTCCCCCTGCTGCAGCATACTGCCAGGTTTGCTCCAGTGATGAGGAGGGAGGGGATGATGAGGTCAATGACTCAACGTGGGTGCCTGATAGGAGAGAGGAGGAGGAGGAGGAGGCGGCACATCACCAACGAGGCAGGATGCCCTCCAGGGGCCAGCCTAAGGGCAGCACATTGACTGCATCACACCCCAAAGCTCCAC
This sequence comes from Aquarana catesbeiana, assembly GCF_042186555.1. NCBI lineage: Eukaryota > Metazoa > Chordata > Amphibia > Anura > Ranidae > Aquarana > Aquarana catesbeiana. The sequence goes on from NC_133335.1 coordinate 128,926,369, forward strand.
ATGTGCAGGGCGCTGCAGTCTCTGCACGTTATTCAAAAAGTTCTTTGGTGTGGGCCTTTTTTGAGACAAGTGCATCAGATCGCACCGCTGCTATTTGCAACATATGTCTCAAGCGTATCTCGCGTGGCCAAAGCATCTCCCGCTTGGGTACCACATGCTTGACCAGACATATGTTGACCTGCCATGCAGTTCATTGGCAAGCGTATCTAAAAGACCCACACCAAAGAACAAAGAGGACCTCTCCTTGCTCCTCATCAGCTGAGATTTCCAACCCCACTATACCTTCAGTCCTCTCTGAGACCTGCACTGAGAGGAATGAAGGTGTAGAATTAGGTGTGTCACAGCCAAGTACTTGTGGGCAATCTGCTTTTGGTACACCGACGTCAGATTGTACCAGGCAAATTTCCCTGCCCCAGCTGCTGCACCGCCGAAAGAAGTTTGCTCCCAGCCATCCACATGCCCAGCGGTTGAATGCTAGCTTGGCAAAATTGCTAGCACTTCAACTGCTGCCTTTTCAGTTGGTAGACTCTGCCCCCTTCTGTGAGTTTGTGGAATGTGCGGTTCCTCAGTGGCAGGTACCCAAACGCCACTTTTTCTCACGGAAGGCGATTCCGGCTCTCTACCGGCATGTGGAAAGCAATGTCCATGCCTCGCTGGACAGGGCGGTCAGCGGTAAGGTGCATATTACCGTTGACTCATGGTCCAGCAGGCATGGACAGGGACGTTACCTAAGTTTCACGGTGCATGGGGTGACTCTGCTGGCAGCTGGGAAGGATGCAGGACAAGGTGCAGTAGTGTTGGAGGTTGTTCCGCCACCACGCCTCCAAAATGCTAATGATTGTGACACACCTCTCTCCTCCACCCCCTCCTCTTCTTCTTCCTCCATGGCCTCTTCCTGTTCTTTGTCCTCGGAACCAGCGGTGCTCCGTAGCCGTTCAAGGGGCTACGCAAGTACGCAGGCCAAAAGATGCCATGCGGTGCTTGAGCTGGTGTGCTTGGGGGACAGGAGCCACACTGGGGCAGAGGTTCTGTCAGCTCTGCAGGGGCAGGTTCAGAGGTGGTTGACGCCACGCCAACTTAAGGCAGGAATGGTGGTTTGCGACAATGGCACCAACCTCCTCTCTGCCCTCCGACAGGGACAAATGACCCATGTGCCCTGTTTGGCTCACGTCCTTAACTTGGTGGTGCAGCGGTTCTTGGGCAGGTACCCGGGCTTACAGGATGTCCTGAGGCAGGCCAGGAAAGTCTGTGTGCATTTCCGCCGGTCATATAATGCCAGTGCTCGGCTGACGGACCTCCAAAAGGAGTTTAACCTGCCCAAGAACCGCCTAATCTGTGACATGCCCACCAGGTGGAACTCAACGTTGGCCATGCTGCAGCGGCTGCACACGCAGCAGAGGGCCATCAATGAGTACCTGTGCGACTATGGCACCAGGACAGGGTCAGGGGAGCTTGTTTTTTTTTCCCCACGCCAGTGGGCCATGATCAGGGATGCATGCACTGTCCTGTCACCATTTGAGGAGGCCACGAGGATGGTGAGCAGTGACAGTGCATGCATCAGTGACACTGTCCCCCTTGTCCACCTGTTGGAGCACACGCTGCGTGAAATAATGGACAGGGCACTTGAGGCAGAACAGAGGCAGGAAGAGGAGGACTTCCTTAGCTCTCAGGGCCCCCTTTATCCAGACAGTGTTCCTGCGTGCCCGCCGATCACACAGGAAGAGGAGGAGGAGGAGGAGGAGGAAGATTGTGTCAGTATGGAGGTGGAGCCTGGCACTCAGCATCAGCAGCAGTCTTAAGATCAGTCCCAAGAAACACATGGACTTGTATGTGGCTGGGAGGAGGTGGCTGCGGACCATGTCGTCCTTAGTGACCCAGAGGACTCCGGACTGAATGCCTCAGCAAACCTACGCTGCATGGCCTCCCTGATCCTGCAAAGCCTGCGTAAGGATCCTCGTATTCGTGGTATCAAGGAGAAGGACCAATACTGGCTGGCAACCCTCCTTGATCCACGTTACAAGGGTAAGGTTGCGGACCTTATCTTGCCATCGCAGAGGGAGCAGAGGATGAAACATCTTTGGGAGGCCTTGCAGAATGGTCTGTGCAACGTGTTCCCAGAGACTGGGAGGTTACAAACTCCTGTTTCTGGACAACGTGTTGCTGAGGCTTCGGTCAGTCAAAGAAGGAGCGGTGGAGAAGGTGGCCGTCTGACCGATGCGTTCAGACAATTGGTCCGCAGCCCCAAGGTATGATCGGTTCCAGCAACCATCGCCAGCGTCTGTTTTACATGGTGCAGGAATACCTAGGGGCAAGATCAGACTTGGACACCTTTCCCACCGAAAATCCTCTGGGTTACTGGGTCTTGAGGATGGATCACTGGCCAGAGCTTGCACAGTATGCAATTGAGCTACTGGCCTGTCCTGCATCCAGCGTTCTTTCGGAACGCACATTCAGTGCTGCTGGAGGCGTGGTAACCGATCACAGGGTGCGTCTGTCCACTGACTCGGTCGATCGACTGACCTTCATAAAAATGAATCAGTCTTGGATCACCACCAGCTACCAAGCACCTGATGCTGATGTAACCGAATAATTTTTTTTTGAAATCTCAGATCCCTTCAAAGACTGCCTATGCTGATGCTGAGTGACTATCCCTGAGTAATTATCCTCTTCCTCCTCAATCATCACGCTGATAGCTTGTAAGAACATTTTTGGTTCTGGGCGCCACCACCAGTGCCTAAGGCACAATTTTTCAGCCCCTGTTTAACAGGGGCGTGTAATTACAATTTTTGATGCAATACTTTGCAGCAGGGCTCGTTCCTGCGTTCCAACTAGAGTGTCTGTGAGGGGTTGCAGTGTTGTGGCACCAGCACCAGTGCCTAAGGCTCAATTTTTCTGCCCCTGTTTAACAGGGGCGTGTAATTACAATTTTTGATGCAATACTTTGCAGCAGGGCTCGTTCCTGCGTTCCAACTAGAGTGTCTGTGAGGGGTTGCAGTGTTATGGCACCAGCACCAGTGCCTAAGGCCCAATTTTTCTGCCCCTGTTTAACAGGGGCGTGTAATTACAATTTTTGATGCAATACTTTGCAGCAGGGCTCGTTCCTGCGTTCCAACTAGAGTGTCTGTGAGGGGTTGCAGTGTTGTGGTACCAGCACCACCACCACCACCACCAAAGGCCCAATTTTTCTGCCCCTGTTCAACAGGGGCATGTAATTACAATTCTTGATCTAATATTTCACAGCAGGGCCCATTTCTGCACCCACCAAGAGCGAGTGAGGACTTACAGTGTTGTGGCACCAGCACCACCACCAAAGGCCCAGTTTTTCTGCCCCTGTTAAACAGGGGCATGTAATTACAATTCTTGATCTAATATTTCACAGCAGGGCCCTGTGAGGGCTTACGTTGTTCTGGCCACAACAACACCTAAGGCCCAAATTTCTGCTGAGTATATAGGGCAGGCCCCTACTTTCAAACATCTAACTTACAAACGACTCCTACTTGCAAACGGAAGGAGACAACAGGAAGTGAGATGAAATCTACCCCTAGGAAGGGAAATTCTCTCCTGTAAGAGTTAATATGGGAAAAACATTTCTCCTTTCCACTGATGCTTTCCAATCCTTGTTCCACAAAAAAACCCAAATTCTCAAAAAACATTTGTCATTGGGACAAAAAGTGAGGTGAAATCTTCTAAAGAAGAGGAAAGACAGCAAAACAAATGTCACAGGGGTGATAACCCTTCCCTATGTTTTCCTAAAAGCTTAAAAAAGATATTTTGGCTGGAGCTAAACACGTTAAAAATGTACCCATTCAAAATGACAAACAGATTCTACTTAACAACAAACCTACAGTCCCTGTCTTGTTTGCACCGCCTGTATACTGCTGTTCAGAGTATATAGGGCCTGGTGGCCCCACACCTTTCCTTATTTTAATTTGGGTGCGGGGTTCCCCTTAATATCCATACAAGACCCAAAGGGCCTGGTAATGGACTGGGGGGTACCCATGCCGTTTGTCTCACTAATTTTCATCCATATTGCCAGGACTCGACATTACATTAAACCCGCATGCAGGGGGCGTGGCCAGCATGGCGGACTGAGTGGACGTGTTTCCTAAGAGCTCCTGGAGTATAGCTTATACTATCATCCGTATATTGAAAAACCGAGCGGTATCGAGACTCCCCTAGTAACTGGATGCCTTCCAGACCTCCTGGCATACAAAAGCGGGGTAAGAAACTAAAATTCCCCCCAAATATTCCAGAAGACAGCAGCCCGGTCTCCTGTTCCCCAGGCCCTCCTGCGCGCCATTCTAATATGGCGTCGCAGACAGACCATGAGGAGGATCCCCTAGCTACTAACCCGGGCATATCTGAGATCATGGCAGCTATAACGTCGTGTCAAGCGGCTGTTACCACTTGCCAATCTGCCCTGGCTTCTAAAATTGAGGAGGTTCAGCTAGATGTAGGCTTGCTGAGGCAGGACTTCGATAAAATCAGGTCCAGAGTGGCGGAGGCTGAGAGGCGGGTGGGCACGGTGGAAGACACGGTCACAGACCATGCAGCTTCAATCCGCACCCTCCAGACGAAGGTTAAGGCCCTTTCCTTATTTTACTTTGGGTGCGGGGTTCCCCTTAATATCCATACAAGACCCAAAGGGCCTGGTAATGGACTGGGGGGTACCCATGCCGTTTGTCTCACTAATTTTCATCCATATTGCCAGGACTCGAGATTACATTAAACCCGCATGCAGGGGGCGTGGCCAGCATGGCGGACTGAGTGGACGTGTTTCCTAAGAGCTCCTGGAGTATAGCTTATATTATCATCCGTATATTGAAAAACCGAGCGGTATCGAGACTCCCCTAGTAACTGGATGCCTTCCAGAACTCCTGGCATACAAAAGCAGGGTAAGAAACTAAAATTCCCCCCAAATATTCCAGAAGACAGCAGCCCGGTCTCCTGTTCCCCGGGCCCTCCTGCGCGCCATTCTAATATGGCGTCGCAGACAGACCATGAGGAGGATCCCCTAGCTACTAACCCGGGCATATCTGAGATCATGGCAGCTATAACGTCGTGTCAAGCGGCTGTTACCACTTGCCAATCTGCCCTGGCTTCTAAAATTGAGGAGGTTCAGCTAGATGTAGGCTTGCTGAGGCAGGACTTCGATAAAATCAGGTCCAGAGTGGCGGAGGCTGAGAGGCGGGTGGGCACGGTGGAAGACACGGTCACAGACCATGCAGCTTCAATCCGCAACCTCCAGACGAAGGTTAAGGCTCTTGAATACCGAGCGGAGGACGCCGAGAACCGCAGCCGGCAGAATAACTTACGTATAGTGGGTCTCCCAGAAGGCGTGGAGGGGAAGTCACCGGCCCTATTTGTGGAGGACTTGCTGCGTACTTTGCTTCCAGCTGCACAGCTCTCCCCTTACTTTGCGGTTGAGAGGGCGCACCGTGTTCCGCCTAGACCCGGTCCTGAAGGAGCACCCCCCCGCACTCTTATTCTGCGGCTATTAAACTTCCGTGATAGAGATGAACTGCTGAGGGCCTCACGGGCTGCGGGCAAACTACCGTACCGGAATGTAAAACTTCTCCTGTTCCCGGACTATACCATGGAAACCCAGCGGCAGCGACGTTCGTTTGAAGCAGTTAAAGCTGGCCTGAGGAGAAGAGGAGTAAAGTATAGCATCTTGTTTCCTGCAAAGCTTCGGGTGGTGGATGGTGAGTCGATCCGCTTCTTCACTAATCCCAAGGATGCGGCCGCCTGGCTGGAGACCCTGCCGCCGTAGGGCGCGAGGAGGACTTTTTTGTCGCTTAGTTGCTATGTGGCTGTAATCGGCCGCGACACTTTTTCTCCTTTTTGGTTATGTCTAATTTTAATTTTTTTTTTCCCCCTTTTTTGGCCCGCTGCTGAAATATATGTGATCCGTGCACATTCCTTCTGCACCTTTAACTTTCTATCTATCTAGACACAGCTGCTGTGGGGTGACAGAGGAGAAATGGTCGGGAGGTGTATCACCCATTCTGTCTCGGGACTGCCTTACACAAGTATTTGCTGAGGTGTGGAGGGGACTTGTGCTTTTAGACACAGACCCGCTTTGTGACTTTGACTGGCGGCTTCTATCTACCCCTGTCTTGCCCTTCCTAGCAGTATATGCACTGATACGCCTGTATATTTAATGAGGGATAGAGTGATGCAGTTACTTAAGTATGTGCCCCTGCTTAGGCAGGTGATTTTCTGGTTTTTCTTTTTTGCTTTTCATTTTTCAATTATACTACTCCATGGCTCGGGGTTGAGTCTCCCAGTGTAACCTCACGTCTAGACTCCCTACTAATGGGAATGGAATAACAACTGTTCCCGGTAGCACGACCCCATTATGTTGACTATATCCCCGGACTATGGGTTTTTTGGGATATAGGTGTGCCTCACTGTTCCGGGGCGCAAGGGGTGGGGGGAGGGGGAGGTTGGCACTTGTTTGCCTGTATTGGGTGCTATGGTTTTACTTTAAGTATGTATTCAGTGTTGGTCTTTTGATGTTAAAGAAGGAGAAATGTGTAATAGGCCCTTATGGCTGTGCTTATCTGGGTGGCCTGTCACGGGCTTGCGGGGGGGCCGCGGGCGGGGGCGGTACTTTTTGGCTGCTCTGGCTCGTGTTGCCTCTGTTCGCGGGCCTGGTACAGACATTACAATGCTTCTACTTATGGCTACATGTTTAGTGGTGGCGTGGAACGTGCGGGGGCTTAATTCCGCTATAAAGCGCTCGCTGGTACTCAATTATTTGAAGAAGCTCCGCCCACAGGTGTGTGTTCTTTTGGAGACGCATCTGATGGGTTCCCGTATTCTGAGTTTAAAACATGCCTGGGTGGGTGCTCACTACCACGCACCCTATTCTAACCACGCTAGAGATGTTACAGTATTGGTGCACAGATCCCTGCCTTTTCAGCTCATGGATGTTAAAATCGACTCGGGGGGTAGGTATGTACTTCTTCACTCCCTGCTTTCGGAAGTTCCGGTGGTGATTGTGGGTCTGTACCTGCCTCCCCCCGCTGATATAGAGGTGCTTCATGTGCTGATGCAGCAGGTTACACTTTATAATGTTGAAAATGTACTTTTTCTTGGGGATTTTAATATGGCTCCCTCTCCAACTATGGACAGACTCCATGCTTCTGGCTCTCCACAGCTGGGGTTATCTTGCTGGGCTTCCACATTTCACATGACAGACGTTTGGCGTCATTTTCACGCCTCTGACAGGGAATACACATGCCTGTCTACCACTTACCGGACATTGTCCCGCATTGACCTGATTTTTGCCTCAGAGGCCTTACTACGGAGAGTGATCTCTACGGAGATCCTCTCACGTGGTATTTCGGATCATGCTCCGATGTCTGTTACATTTAGGCTCTCTGAAGAGGTGGGTGTCAGAACTTGGAGGCTGTCCAAATATTGGATCATGGACCCAGATATACAGGAGGAGATGCCGGAGGAACTATGCAATTTTTGGAATGGGAATACAGGCTCAGCTGGACCTTTAGTGGTTTGGGACACCCTCAAATCATGGCTTAGGGGATCATATATGGTGCGTATTGCCGCCAAGAAGCGGAGGTCTGTGCAGTCTCTGAGGCATCTAGAGGAGCAGGCACGGTTAAGGGAGGCTGAATATGTAAGAGCTCCTAATCAGGGAACCTATGTCCCCTGGCAGGATACCCTGAGGGAATTGTCCCTACTCAGGGTTGACCTTACTAAAAAGGCTATGCTCGATAGTGCCCAGCGGGTGTTTGAATTTGGAGACAAAAACGGGAGGCTATTGGCTTGGCTGGCTAAGGGACAACACCCCGTGACCCACATTGGCAGAGTAAGGGATCTGGATGGTCGCATTTTGACCGATTCAGTGGATATAAATGCTAGATTTCTGACATTTTACCAGACACTATATTCTTCCAGGGCAACTTTCCTCACCTCTGAACTCATAGAATATCTTAACCTGATCCCACTCCCTTCTCTGGTAACAGCAAAAAGCGAGGACCTAGATAGAGATATCTCACTTGAAGAAGTGCAGGAAGCATTGGGATGTATGCAGGCAGGTAAATCACCAGGACCGGATGGTATTCCTATTGAATTTTACTCTACTTACCAAGAATTTTTGGCCCCTAAGTTCACCTCATTACTGCATCAGTCCCTTGACCTGGACTCTCTTCCGGAGTCATGGTCTGAGGCGATAGTGGTATTGGTGCCCAAGCCTGGTAAGGACCCGGAAGAATGTGCCTCCTACAGGCCTATTTCCCTGATCAACGCTGATGCCAAGTTATTGGCGAAAATTCTTGCACTCAGGCTCAGTAGGGTGATAGAAGACCTTGTTCATGTAGATCAAACCGGGTTCATGCCGGGTAAGGGCACAGATATCAATATCTGTCGTTTATTTCTTAATTTGGCCACTCACCATCATAATGCAGGTTCAAGAGTCATAGCCTCTCTGGACGCGGAGAAGGCTTTTGACTCCGTAGAGTGGGAGTACCTATGGGAGGTGTTGAGGAGATTTGGAGTTGGACCTAGATTTTTACATTGGCTAGAGTTGTTATATAGAGCCCCTAGAGCAAGGATAAGGGTTAATAACACCCTCTCAGATTTCTTTCTCCTCCAGAGGGGAACCTGGCAGGGCTGCCCTCTGTCCCCAAGTCTCTTTGCTCTGGCCTTGGAGCCCCTGGCGGTTCTGGTCAGGGAATCTGATAATATTAAAGGACTCGGGGTTGGCTCTCTGGAGGAGAAAATATTGTTATATGCAGACGATACTCTGCTGTACCTGCAAGACGCTGGCCCTTCCCTACAAGCTGCGCTAGCGGCCTTCAACGAATTTGGAAGATTTTCTGGGATCCGGATCAACTGGAGCAAATCTGTTTTGTTCCCTATTGATGCGCAGGCCAGACAATCCGCGGTTCAGTCGTCATTGAGATGGGTGGATGAATTTATGTATTTGGGAATTAGGGTGGCAAGAGATCCCCAGTCCTTCAAACGCCTTAATATTCAACCAGTGGTATCACGCCTTAAAGAACACTGCTCTAGGTGGGCCAACCTACCCCTTAATCTACTAGGACATATTAATGTTCTCAAGATGATTTATCTCCCCAAATGTATTTATTTGCTCAGGAACTGCCCGGTGCTGCTGCCTCGTTCCCTTTTTCGGGAGCTGGACAGTTGTATTGGTTCCTTTTTATGGAGGGGCTCCTCCCCTCGACTAGCTAGGTCAACTCTGCAGCTCCCGGTGGACTTTGGTGGGTTGGCGTTGCCCAACCTGCTGGTCTACTACTGGGCGGCCATATTGGTCACGGTCAGATGGTGGTTGGAACAATCTAAAGCCAATGCTGCAGTCTGCCTTGAGGCGACTGTTGTAGGGTCTCTCAAGGAATGAGGTAATTTGATCTATCAGGGAGCCTCAGCATACCCCTCCTTGCCGATCCCTACCAAAACTACTTTGGCGGTGTGGGGCCTGGCTAGACGGAGGTTCATTTCTCCGGGTAGATGGTCGCCCTTTTGTCCCTTGTGGGGAAACCCTTCCCTCCCACACTTCCGGACAATCCCGGATCCACAGGTTTGGGCTCGGTATGACATTAAATTGCTAAAAGATATTGTGGTAGCCGGTTCTATCCGTTCCTTTTCAGAATTGGCTGGATTGTACGGCCTTCCTCGATGGATGCTGTTCCGGTACCACCAGTTGAGACACGCCTTCCGTGCACAGTTCCCGACCCCGCCAGACCTCAAATCTGATGTGGTTGAGGACTTGTTGGCCCAGGAGACTCTGTCCAAGCCTTTGTCTGCGCTATACTTCACTCTCATTAAGAAAGACTCTCCCAAGATGGAGGTACTTTGGTCTAGATGGGGAGCTGATATCCCTACCCTGGATAGGGAGTCCTATGAGGAGAGTTTTGAGGAAAGTTTTAAACTGGTGATATCCTCTAGGGACAAATTGGTACAAGCCAAGTTTTTCCATAGGACATATCTCACGCCTCAGAGGCTGCACAGAATATACCCTGAAAGATCCCCAGAATGTCCCAGATGTAGATCACAGGATGGCTCATACATACATATGTTTTGGTCCTGTCCCAGGTTATCGTTCTACTGGTCCGCAATAATGGAAGGTATCAATGCTCGTCTACAACTCGAGCTCCCATTGACCCCAGAATTGGCTCTGTTAGGAATACACGATGATGACCAGAGACCTAGATATACCAAGTTGTTGATATCATTGCTACTATTTTATGCCAAGAAGGGTATTGTATTGAAATGGAATTCTCATTGCTCTCCTACGGTAAAGGCGTGGGAAAATGCAGTTAATGCTGTCCTACCTTTGTACAAATTAACCTTTATAAACAGAGGATGCCCTCAGAAGTTTACGAGAGTGTGGCGTCCTTGGACGGACCCTGGATGAGGTCTTGATTACATAGGTGTTACCATTTCTTTGCTACAAGTAGTATGGTGTTATTGATGGTCTCCCCTTTCCCCCCCCCCCTCCCCCCTCTCCGGTTTCCTTCTTCCCATTTCCCTCCCACCTTCCCTGCCTCCCCCCCCCCCCCTCCCCATTTTTTTGTTTTTTTTATTTTACTTATCATCACTGATACGAACCAGTTAAATTGCTTATGATGTGATCTTTATGTAATTGTTCTTCTGTAAGCCATGTGTGTATTATTTTGTGGCCACTCACTGTTCTGATCTGTTCTATATTGTATACCATTTCTTTTTTAATAAAGACCAACCTTGTTGTTAAAAAAAAAAACCCGCAAGCAGTTTTAAATGAGATTTTTTCCTTTAAAAATGACATTTGGTGCAGGGACTGTTCTAAACACGGGAAACACGCGCCACTTTACAGGCATACTATAGACACCCCCCAGGTACGATATTTAAAGGAATATTTCACTTTTTTTTTTTTACTTTAAGCATCATTAAAATCACTGCTCCCGAAAAAACGGACGTTTTTAAACGTTTTTTTTGCATTGATACATGTCCCCTGGGGTAGGACCCGGGTCCCCAAACCCTTTTTAGGACAATACCATGCAAATTAGCCTTTAAAATGAGCACTTTTGATTTCGAACGTTCGAGTCCCATAGACGTCAATGGGGTTCTAACGTTCGTGCAAACTTTCGGTCCGTTCGCAGTTTCTGGTGCGAACCGAACCGGGGGGTGTTCGGCTCATCCCTACTCATCACTAAGAGTGTGGTAATAATTAAAAAAACATGGTAAGACTTGTACAACAGAATAGAATCTATGACAAAAACTCTATATTACAAGGGAAAAACTAACATGTGTTCAGTGCATACAAAAATATGTCACCTTTCATAACTGGTATGTGTCGCCTTTCATAAATATGTATGTTCATCAGGCACGTGTGTGGTGATATATAATCAAATTAAAGTTATAAAGCCAAAATATAGTCCATAAGTAAAAAAATCTGTAACAGCAACACTATGTAGTATATGGCAAAGAGGGAATCCAGTATATGTTGCTACATCTGGTGAATAATCCTCATGCATTCAGATTTCATATAGGAGTGGTGGGGTAAATGCGCTTACCAGAAGGGATGGACACTCTCACCGTACGGCGGGGTGTCATACGAGCTTACGGATCCAAATAATCCTAAGGGTGTTCGCTGAAGACTCGCTGGAACTTGCCAATGGAAGATACCGATAAGTGCATCCAAAACAACTTCAGGAGCGGGATGGACCGTGATTCATCAGGTGGGTAGATAAATGGATTCCCCTCTCCCAGTACACAGGTGGCCAAAGAGATGTAGTTCTCACCACGTCATAAAGCATCCACATAAGGAAAAAAAGGGAATCTCCACATGGTGCATGAACCAATAAAAGCAGGTTTATTTGAAACCATCAACAATAAAGCAGATGTTTCACAAGCATCAGGTAAAAAAGTTGAACAAGTGATCACAAGTCAGATAAAAAGTGGTTAGCGTGGTAACAGGGTAACAGCAATCAGCAACCCGACATGTTTCGGACAAACGTTCATCTACAGGGGCATATCAACGTTCAGTGGGTCAAACAGGCTTGTGCTGTGTGGCCAACCAATGTAAACAAACATGGAATCCTCTGGAAACTCCAACAGGAACTCACGGCCGTCCTCAGAATGGTGTGTCTCATAGAAGTAGTGACCCGGTGTACATGGATATAGCAGGTGGGTTTAAAATGAGGAGAACAGAAAGGGCCTCATAGCGTGAATCCGTAAAAATATGCAATAAAATTTATTGAAAGTGAAAAAACTCACATTTTAGCAGATAAAACAGCGCTTTTGGTATATAAAATGGCGGCAGTGGAGTCCTTACCGACACGTTTCATCTCCTTGGACATCGTCTGGGGGATCACTCCACTGCAGCCGTCAAAGTATATATAGATAATGTGACCTCAAAGTTAAGAGTCAAGTCCCCAATGTGTTTCCCATGGATATAGTATTACTTCCAGTTTTCAGGCAAAATGGCCAACCGGTGTGCGTTCCACCCCTCATTATGAACAGTGTGTGATGTACTGATAAGATACTGTTTCCGGTAGGAAGCATGCGTTCCACAAATCAGTTGACAGTATGCGCAAAATGTCATTATCACCACCACATTAGGCAGAGGGGCTGATAGAGATCCCGCAAGTGCCAAATAGGAGGCAAGACACACAAACAAAACAATTAAAACATTATTTGTTTTGTAGTTCCCCTGCCCGTTCCATTAACATTTGGCAAGGTCTTCAATTGGCGTGTTTCATAAGTATTTATTTTTCACTTGGATTTCATATTCATTTTTCACTTGCATTTACTTGGATTTTGTTTGGATGTCTATCACCAGTCACTGGGTTTATTGCATTTGGAATTTATAGACATTCACACATTTAATATTATTATTTTTATTCTTACATATTTCTAATTATATATTTTTTTATTATCAAGTATTGGGTTTCATCCCCCTTTTTTCTGATATTTGTTATGGTTTTACTTTTCATATACTAGCGCTACACTTTTTGCTTCCATCCTTAGTGCATTATCCAATTTACTGTGTTAGCTGCTTCTTCTTTAGGCAGCGCAGAATTATTCGTTACACTTTGACCCTAGCCTGGCTTGACTGGTCACATCTGGTTTATGACAGAATACCAGGGCCATCCCTGACCAGAAGTGGCTGCACAGGGGAACCATTTTGATTAATCTGGTTGCAAACAAGAATGCAGATGAGGTTATTTATTTTTCTCTGCTGGCACCTGAAAGTGGTGATTATTGCTGGCAGGCTTTGAAAGGATGGTCCAGTGACCAGTTGTTTGCAACTATACGTTTGGCTCACTCCCTGGTCAATCAGGGTTATATATTGTTTGGGAAGGTGCAGCCTTTGATCAAGATCTGTACTGAGCTGGTCCTGCCCTGTATTCTAGAGGGCCATGATGATTTCACTCCTCCTTTTAATATGAATCAGGTTGTAACCCTAGTATGGCTTTTTGAAGATCATCCCGCCGATTTTTGTGAGCACTACTCAGCCTGTTCCTCACAGGTGATTGCTGAGTGCATTGTGTCTGCTCAGTCTTTTGTTAGACAGGGAGATTTAAAACCACTGCTTGTACAACCTATACTTTCAGCATGGTCTGACATGGTGCAATCAGCCCCAGCCAAACAAACCACCTCTGCCATCAGACACCAGCCTACCCAAATGTATGTTTCCCTATCACCCATGTCAACCTCAGTTGCAGCCCAGTATATGCTGCTCCCAACCAAATACTCATATCCGGTCTCTGCTCCCTGTACCTATCCTGCATTCAACCCACCTGCCTCTTCTCAGCCGCCTACAAACCCACAAGAACTTCCCCCAGCTACTGTTACCTCTTCTCTGCCATATCCCAATCCTCCTTTCAAGTCTGCTGCACCCCTTACCTACAGAGCTTCAGTGGCTAAGCCAAAGAAAAATGAAAGTTTTTCCCAACCGTAACGATCCTGCCATTAACCCAACCTGCCTCCACACCCACCAATTCCAGCCCGCCGTGCCAGTGTTCCAGCCTGCCGTGCCAGTGTTCCAGCCCGCCATGCCAGTGTTCCAGCCCAAGGAGCCAGAGCCAGCGTTTCAGCCCGAAGAGCCAGAGCCAGCGTTTCAGCCCAAAGAGCCAGAGCCAGCGTTCCAGCCCAAAGAGCCAGAGCCAGCATTCCAGTCTGAAGAGCCAAAGTCAGCGTTCCAGCCCGAGAAGCCAGAGCCAGCGTTCCAGCCCGAAGAGCCAGAGCCAGCATTCCAGCCCGAAGAGCCAGCGTTCCAGCCCGAAGACCCAGAGCCAGCGTTCCAGTCTGAAGAGCCAGAGCCAGCATTCTCGTCTGAAGAGCCAGAGCCAACGTTCCCGTCTGAAGAGCCAGTGTTCCAGTCTGAAGAGCCAGAGCCAGCGTACCAGTCTGAAGAGCCAGAGCCAGCGTTCCAGTCTGAAGAGCCAGATCCAGCGTTCCAGTCTGAAGAGCCAGAGCCAGCGTTCCAGTCTGAAGAACCAGAGCCAGCGTTCCAGCCTGAAGTTCCGGGGTCTGTTTCCCGGTCTGAGGTTGCAATGCCCGTTTCCGGTCTGAGGGTGCCTTGCCCGTTTCCTGGCCTGCGGAGCCTGCTGCCCAGCCTGATGTGTTCCTGTCTGCTGCCCAGCCTGTGTTTCTGACTGCTGCTCAGCCTGAGTTCCTGTCTGCTGCCCAGCCTGATGTGTTCCTGTCTGCTGCCCAGCATGATGGGTTCCTGTCTGCTGCCCAGCCTGATGTGCCACTGTCTGCTGCCCAGCCTGATGTGCTACTGTCTGCTGCCCAGCCTGATGTGCCACTGTCTGCTGCCCAGCCTGATGAGCCTCTGTCTGCTGCCCAGCCTGATGTGTTCCTGTCTGCTGCCCAGCCTGATGTGTTCCTGTCTGCTGCCCAGCCTGATGAGTTCCTGTCTGCTGCCCAGCCTGATGTGTTCCTGTCTGCTGCCCAGCCTGATGTGTTCCTGTCTGCTGCCCAGTCTGATGAGCATCTGTCTGCTGCCCAGCCTGATGTGTTCCTGTCTGCTGCCCAGCATGATGTGTTCCTGTCTGCTGCCCAGCCTGATGTGCCACTGTCTGCTGCCCAGTCTGATGAGCATCTGTCTGCTGCCCAGCCTGATGTGTTCCTGTCTGCTGCCCAGCATGATGTGTTCCTGTCTGCTGCCCAGCCTGATGTGCCACTGTCTGCTGCCCAGCCTGATGTGCTACTGTCTGCTGCCCAGCCTGATGTGCCACTGTCTGCTGCCCAGCCTGATGTGCTATACTGTCTGTTGCCCAGCCTGATGTGCCACTGTCTGCTGCCCAGCCTGATGTGTTCCTGTCTGCTGCCCAGCCTGATGTGTCCCTATATGCTGCCCAGTCTGATGTGTTCCTGTCTGCTGCCCAGCCTGATGAGCCTATGTCTGCTGCCCAGCCTGATGAGCCTCTGTCTGCTGCCCAGCCTGATGAGCCTCTGTCTGCTGCCCAGCCTGACGAGCCTCTGTCTGGTGCCCAGCCTGATGTGTTCCTGTCTGCTGCCCAGCCTGATGAGCCTCTGTCTGCTGCCCAGCCTGATGAGCCTCTGTCTGCTGCTCAGCCTGATGAGCCTCTGTCTGCTGCCCAGCCTGATGAGCCTCTGTCTGCTGCCCAGCCTGACGAGCCTCTGTCTGGTGCCCAGCCTGATGTGTTCCTGTCTGCTGCCCAGCCTGATGAGCCTCTGTATGCTGCCCAGCCTGATGGTTTATTATCACTGTTTGGTTGTTTGGTTTGTTCACTCTGTATTGGTGGTGTGTTCACATTTATATGCATTTACTTTAATAAACTTACTTTCACCTATTTATGTCTGGTTCACTCTGTCGCAGTCACACAGTTCTGGTCACATCTGGTTTATGACAGAATACCAGGGCCAACCCTGACCGGAAGTGGCTGCACAGGGGAACCATTTTGATTAGCCTGGTTGCAAACAAGAATGCCGATGAGGTTATTTTTCTCTGCTGGCACCTAAAAGTGGTGATTATTGCTGCCAGGCTTTGAAAGGATGGTCTAGTGACCAGTTGTTTTCAACTATACATTTGGCTCACTCCCTGGTCGATGAGGGTTATATATTGTTTGGGGAGGTGCAGCCTGTGATCAAGATCTGTACTGAGCTGGTCCTGCCCTATATTCCAGAGGGCCATGATGATTTCTCTCCTCCTTTTAATATGAATCAGGTTGTAACCCTAGTATGGCTTTTAGAAGATGATCCCGACGATTTTTGTGAGCACTACTCAGCCTGTTCCTCACAGGTGATTGCTGAGTGCATTGTGTCTGCTCAGTCTTTTGTTAGATAGGGAGATTTAAAACCACAGCTTGTACAACCTATACTTTCAGCATGGTCTGACATGGTGCAATCAGCCCCAGCCAAACAAACCACCTCTGCCATCAGACACCAGCCTACCCAAATGTATGTTTCCCTATCACCCATGTCAACCTCAGTTGCAGCCCAGTATACGCTGCTCCCAACCAAATACTCATATCCGGTCTCTGCTCCCTGTACCTATCCTGCATTCAACCCACCTGCCTCTTCTCAGCCGCCTACAAACCCACAAGAACTTCCACCAGCTACTGTTACCTCTTCTCTGCCATATCCCAATCCTCCTTTCAAGTCTGCTGCACCCCTCACCTACAGAGCTTCAGTGGCTAAGCCAAAGAAAAAACGAAAGTTTTTCCCGACCAAAATGATCCTGCCATTAACCCAACCTGCCTCCACACCCACCAATTCTAGCCCGTGTTCCAGCCCAAAGAGCCAAAGTCAGCATTCCAGTCTGAAGAGCCAGAGCCAGCGTTCTCGTCTGAAGAGCCAGAGCCAGCGTTCCCGTCTGAAGAGCCAGCGTTCCACTCTAAAGAGCCAGAGCCAGCGTTCCAGTCTGAAGAGCCAGAGCCAGCGTTCCAGTCTGAAGAGCCAGAGCCAGCGTTCCAGTCTGAAGAGCCAGAGCCAGCATTCCAGTCTGAAGAGCCAGAGCCAGCGTTCCAGTCTGAAGAGCCAGAGCCAGTGTTCCAGTCTGAAGAGCCAGATCCAGCGTTCCAGTCTGAAGAGTCAGAGCCAGCGTTCCAGTCTGAAGAACCAGAGCCAGCGTTCCAGCCTGAAGTTCCGGGGTCTGTTTCCTGGTCTGAGGTTGCGATGCCCGTTTCCCGGTCTGAGGGTGCGTTGCCAATTTCCTGGCCTGCGGAGCCTGCTGCCCAGCCTGATGTGTTCCTGTCTGCTGCCCAGCCTGTGTTTCTGTCTGCTGCCCAGCCTGAGTTCCTGTCTGCTGCCCAGCCTGATGTGTTCCTGTCTGCTGCCCAGCATGATGTGTTCCTGTCTGCTGCCCAGCCAGATAAGTTCTTGTCTGCTGCCCAGTCTGATGCGTTCCTGTCTGCTTCCCAGTCTGATGAGCCTCTGTCTGCTGCCCAGCCTGATGAGCCTCTGTCTGCTGCCCAGCCTGATGTGTTCCTGTCTGCTGCCCAGCCTGATGTGTAGTCTGCTTCCCAGCCTGATGTGTTTCTGTCTGCTGCCCAGCCTGATGTGTTCCTGTCTGCTGCCCAGCCTGATGTGTTCCTGTCTGTTGCCCAGTCTGATGAGCATCTGTCTGCTGCCCAGCCTGATGTGTCCCTATCTGCTGCCCAGCCTGATGTGTCCCTATCTGCTGCCCAGCCTGATGTGTTCCTGTCTGCTGCCCAGCCTGATGAGCCTCTGTCTGCTGCCCATCCTGATGAGCCTCTGTCTGCTGCCCAGCCTGATGAGCCTCTGTCTGCTGCCCAGCCTGATGTGCTACTGTCTGCTGCCCAGCCTGATGTGCCACTGTCTGCTGCCCAGCCTGATGTGCTACTGTCTGCTGCCCAGCCTGATGTGCCGCTGTCTGCTGCCCAGCCTGATGTGCCACTGTCTGCTGCCCAGCCTGATGAGCCTCTGTCTGCTGCCCAGCCTGATGTGTTCCTGTCTGCTGCCCAGCCTGATGTGTTCCTGTCTGCTGCCCAGCCTGATGTGTTCCTGTCTGCTGCCCAGTCTGATGAGCATCTGTCTGCTGCCCAGCCTGATGTGTCCCTATCTGCTGCCCAGCCTGATGTGTTCCTGTCTGCTGCCCAGCCTGAGTTCCTGTCTGCTGCCCAGCCTGATGTGTTCCTGCCGCTGCCCAGCCTAATGTGTTCCTGTCTGCTGCCCAGCCTGATGGGCCTCTGTTGGCTGCTCAGCCTGACGTGTCCCTGTCTGCTGCCCAGCCTGATGTGCCACTGTCTGCTACCCAGCCTGATGAGCCTCTGTCCGCTGCCCAGCCTGATGTGTTCCTGTTTGCTGCCCAGCCTGATGTGTTCCTGTCTGTTGCCCAGTCTGATGAGCATCTGTCTGCTACCCAGCCTGATGTGTCCCTATCTGCTGCCCAGCCTGATGTGTCCCTATCTGCTGCCCAGCCAGATGTGTTCCTGTCTGCTGCCCAGCCTGATGAGCCTCTGTCTGCTGCCCAGCCTGATGAGTCTCTGTCTGCTACCCAGCCTGATGTGCTACTGTCTGCTGCCCAGACTGATGTGCCACTGTCTGCTGCCCAGCCTGATGTGCTACTGTCTGCTGCCCAGCCTGATGTGCTACTGTCTGCTGCCCAGCCTGATATGCCACTGTCTGCTACCCAGCCTGATGAGCTTCTGTCTGCTGCCCAGCCTGATGTGTTCCTGTCTGCTGCCCAGCCTGATGAGTTCCTGTCTGTTGCCCAGCCTGATGTGTTCCTGTCTGCTGCCCAGCCTGATGTGTTCCTGTCTGCTGCCCAGCCTGAGTTCCTGTCTGCTGCCCAGCCTGATGTGTTCCTGCTGCTGCCCAGCCTAATGTGTTCCTGTCTGCTGCCCAGCCTGATGGGCATCTGTTGGCTGCCCAGCCTGATGTGTCCCTGTCTGCTGCCCAGCCTGATGTGCCATTGTGTACTACCCAGCCTGATGAGCTTCTGTCCGCTGCCCAGCCTGATGTGTTCCTGTCTGCTGCCCAGTGTGAAGTGCCCGTGCCTGCTGCCGAGCTTGAAGTGCCCGTGCCTGCTGCCCAGCTTGAAGTGCCCGTGCCAGCTGCCCAGCTTGATGTGCCTGCTGCTCCGTTTGATGTACCTGTGCCTGCTGCCTCGCTTGATGTGCCTGTGCCTGCTGCCCAGCTTGATGTGCCCGTGCCTGCTGCCCAGCTTGATGTGCCTGTGCCTGCTGCCTAGCTTGAAGTGCCCATACCCACTGCCCAGCTTGAAGTGCCCGTGCCCGTGCCCCCTGCCCAGCTTGAAGTGCCCACTGCCCAGCTTGATGTGCCTGTGCCTGCTGTCCAGCTTGATGTGCCCATGCCCACTGCTCAGCTTGTTGTGCCCGCTGCCCAGCTTGATGTGCCTGCTGCCCAGCTTGATGTGCCTGCTGCTCCGCTTGATGTGCCTGTGCCTGCTGCCCCGCTTGATGTGCCTGTGCCTGCTGCCCCGCTTTATGTGCCTGTGCCTGCTGCCCAGCTTGATGTGCCCGTGCCTGCTGCCCAGCTTGAAGTGCCCATACCCACTGCCCAGCTTGAAGTGCCCATGCCCACTGCCCAGCTTGAAGTGCCCACTGCCCACTTGATGTGCCCGTGCCCACTGCCCAGCTTGTTGTGCCTGTGCCCGCTGCCCAGCTTGATGTGCCTGCTGCCCAGCTTGATGTGCCTGCTGCCCTGCTTGATGTGCCTGTCGCCCCGCTTGATGTGCCTGTTGCCCCACTTGATGTGCCTGTGCCTGCTGCACAGCTTGATGTGCCTGTGCCTGCTGCTCAGCTTGATGTCCCTGTGCCTGCTGCCCAGCTTAATGTGCCCATACCTGCTGCCCCGCTTGATGTGCCTGTGCCGGCTGCCCAGAATACTGTGCCTGCCGCCCATGTCGATGTGCCTGCTACTCCGCTTGAGGTTCCTGCGCCTGCTATTCAGCTTAACATACTTATTGCCCAACCTGATGTGACTTTCCCAGGCAACGGCTGGTTGGAGCATCCAGAGGTCCTGTCAGGAAAGGTTCCCTCCGCTGGTAATATCGATCATTTGGTGTGCAGTACTAAGGCCCACCAGCAGGTGTCTCCTGGCAGTTTGGAGCTGTCAGAAGAGCTTTTCTCTGCTGGTATTATGTCATCTTTGGACCGCAGTACTGGCATCCACCAGCGGAGGGATCCTGGCAGTGTGGAGCAGGTATTACCTTCTGCAATCAGGCTTCACCTAACTTTGATAGCAGCTATAGTATAAATACCCAGCAAGTGCACACACACCTTGCCCTGGTATTGTCCTTGAGCCCTGACCTGCAGCCTGTTTACCTGGTATCCTGTTTCTGAACCCTGATTCCTGTATCCCGTTGTTGTGGAAAATTTTATTTATGTATGTTGTCAGATCCCCCCAGTGTCAGTTTTGCTGCAATACTCTCATGTGAGGGTATTCGCACATACAGACGCTGGTGGAAGACCATTGGAAGCGGAAACCTTCCCGTGGACACGGCGGATCTGTTTGCTTTTTTAAGGATGTCTGTTTATGTATCTCCAAGGACCTGGCCACTCCATGGCGACCACATTTCAACTCCTAAGTAAACAAGTTTGCGTACTTTGGGAACCATAGTATAACCATACAAAATTATGGCCCACTGGGCCATGGTATAGTATGGTTCGCATCACTGGTAGCAGTGGTAGTGTGCACATGGTTGTGTTCAAAGCCATGTGCTTGCTGCATGGTTTTGCACACCACCATCTGCACACGTCACTACTGCATTTCTATTTGATTATATGCATGTGTGTCATTGGCTCTTTTGAATGAATATAAATGTCTGATGTCAGCCTCTTTTGTTATCCATGTGTTTAGTATAAATAAAACCCACTTGACTATTTTACTCAGGATTTTATACTGAGCTTGAGGTGATATCAACGTCTGTGTTACTTGGAGAGAAAGAAAGGCACGCTTTCCCGGCATTATATAAGAGAGCTTTTTGTACTTTTAAGCGCAAAGAAATTATATGCTTATTGGGAGAAGCTTAGATTTTCCCTGACATTAATGGCGGGCCAGAAAGGAAGCCAACAGATCTTCCTAATTCAGTGGACCTTGAGGGGGAAGAGACCTCCAGAACCTGACCAGTAAAGGTTGGCCTATGGTAAGACCAGTGGCGTCTCCAGCTTTCATATTAAGGGGGGGCACATGGGGGGACAGGGACAAAAATAGGGGGGCAATATAAAATGCAAAAAAAAAATATATATATAGATAGATATATCCATCTATCCTGGGGCCCTTTACCCCTTTACTACGACCCCACAACGGCTCTTTCACATGTTCTGCAGAGAGCTCCCTTCCTACTGTATTGGGGCCCCCCAGGGTGCAGAAAACAAGCGATATATGTCACCAGCATACCAAGAAAATATAAGGATCCAAAGCAGTGGGAGAACTATCAGGGTTGCAAGGGTTGTCTTGCCTCCGGGCCCTGGTATTGTGCCACTGTGGGGTTCCCTAGCCTCCTCTTGCTGTCCTGCCCCTGCTATTGACTGTGCTGGTCTGGAATCTCTTGGAATTTACAGGCTGGTTCTCCTGTCCTAAGGATGGGAGAAATCAGTCTGTTTTTTCAGTGACTGAGAGTCTTGGTGGAGTCCTTCCTGCAACTCGCTCTTCTCCCTGCCAATGAGGATGCAGGGGAAGGAGCAGATCGGGCGGCCGTGGTTGTGTGAGCGCTCGCATTATGCAGTGTCAGCGAGCAGAGGGAGGGGGGAGGAATCACCCGCAGGAGCTGACTGGGGACGTTCTCCCTCTCAATAGAGACTGTGTTACCCCAGCCGTGGCCCGAGTAAGATGCGGCACATCCGATATGAATACAAACAAAAATAAATTGCCTTTTTGTAAAAAAAAAAAAAAATTAAAAAAAAAAAAAAAAAAATTTTTTGGGGGGGGGGCACATGGTGGGGCCCAGCATAATGTTGGGGGGGTCAGGGCCCCCTCTGGCCCCCCCCCCTAGGGTCGCCATTGGGTAAGACAACCATACTTCAAGTTTTTTGAACATTTTTGCTGTTGAGGTAAGATCTACCAGGCAAAGAACCTTATGTTTTTTTTTGTCGCTTTCTGTATAATGACAGGATTTTTATTGTAGGTTATACTTTTGTCATTGTAAGTAGGTCTATTAATTGGGGAAGCACCTATATTTAAATCCTCTATAGGTCCCATTTAATACAAACCTAAAGTGAATGTTGTGTGTGACTGAGAAGGCTGTGTAACTGTATGTTGTGTGTATGAATGAACAGGCTGACACCATGTGCTAAGATGGCTGCTGCATATGTAATTGACCATGTGGATGAATGGGGGAGGGGCAACCAGTATTGTTGATGGTCCTGTGTACCCATTGTCTTTCCAACTTTCAGAACAAAAGTTTGTTTTGTATTTGAGAACAAGAGTGTATGTTTAAAGCGCGTTATTTCATGTTTTATGTAACGTTGGCATTTTTGAATATATTACATAATTGCATGGTTGGTGGGGTTGGGTGGAGACACCAGTCTATCCAGTTCAGCCTGAGTGAGTGTGGGTGTGTGTCTGCTGTTGTCCCTGTGCATTGTGTCTCATTGACATGCTCATATTTGTTTAAGATACCCATATAGCGCCATCGGTTTGCGCAGGGCTCCACACGTGCATCGCATGCCCTACCCTTGGGGAGCCCTCAGTCCGGGGTCCCTCGTTTGCATTCATGTACTAGGGCCAATTTTGGACGGAGACCAATCAGTATGCCAGCATGTCTTTGGAGTGTGGGAGGAAACCGGAGTGCCCGGAGGAGACCCACGCAGGCGCAGGGAGAACATGCAGAGACCGGGCGGGTGGTATCATGGTTGTAATTCAAGCCAACGGCCCTTTTTGCTGCTGGGCGGGGATGCTAACCACTACACCACTTTGCCACCCAATATTGTTTAGTTAAATATGCCTATATTTTTCATTTTTCACTAGCCATTTTTCTGTAGTCCGGGTTACATTCACCATTTTGCCGTGGACTGATTTTCGATTGCTGCAACTGACTTTTTGTTTCTGCTGATTTTAGTCTTGACCGAAATATCTCTGGTTTTGTACTGAATTCCATTTCCAGTAGAATCATTTAGGTTTTTATTCCAGTTGTTTTAAAGAAGTTTATGTTTTTATGTTTCTAGTGAAGAAATCTCGATTTTGGTGGGATCAACAACTAAATTTCATGTGTTAATGGCACCATTTTGTTGTGGCTTGCAGTGGAAGGGAAAAGACTTTGGTTGAACTCCTTCAGCCGTCTTTTTGCAGGAGTTTCAGTTTTTGGCTTTTGTTACACTGTTGTGTGGTATTTCGGTCTCAAAACTTGTGGTTTGACTTCCCAGGGGATATGTGAGTCAAGGGGGATTCCCTCCCATTTGCAATATGGGGTCTTGATAGACAAAATATGAAGCTATTCAAGGCTTTCCCTCCCCCTCCCTCTTCCTACTCAGGTGTGCAACAGGAAGTTGATGGGAGGGGCTTTGGGTCTTTTGACTTGTGTTTGGAAGGACGAAATCATTTTTATTTTTAAATTAAATTAAGGTTTATACTGTAATACAGTTTTGGGTAGAGAGCAAACAGGAGGCATCCAAGTTATTGTTGTAATATCGAGGTACAGATAGAAGCCATAATATTGTTTTGAATAGTGGAGGATTTCATGGTGCTTTGTAGTTTGTCTGACAACACATTTATAGGGCTGCCGATAACCGGTTGTAGAGTATGTAAATGTGAGGAGTAGTACGCTAACAGCCTCGCTCAGGCCGTGTATGATAATCGGAATGCGCGGGTCGATTATGGTGATAAGGGTACAAACCATAATTGCTCCGAAAATAAAGCACAGGGTTCTCTGGACGCAGAGTTCGACAAAAAAGCGATTTGAATCGTCATGGGTAATGTGCCGTCCATGTGTTGGAGAAAAAAATGAGGCTCCACACCAGTCAGACAGCTGCACCTCACATGAGATCTGGGTTTGGGGCTCCGGACATTAAAGATTGTCAGATATGGAGAGAGTTACAGTAAGGTGTATTCCTTTGGAAGGTACTTTTGATGTCTGGAGGTACGAGACCCCAGAATAAAAATACCTTGGAAGTAGTTCAGCTGCGACTTCAGAAATCTGTAAAGTTGAGTGAGTTGATGGATGCGTAGTACACGTTTGTGTGATTAAAAATACACAGGCCTGTTTTTGAACTTTGTGTGGCTGGTCCATGCAAAGATTTCAAAATGTTCTTGTGCTTTTCAAATTGTATTCTTTTTCTATCGCTAAAAGAGTGAAGGTAGCATTCCATCTGGTCGTTTTCAATTTTTTTCATTTTCGTTTTTGGGAACTATGAAATATCTCCCCCCACATTTGTATCTAAATGTTTGTCTCTTTTCAATGTTTGTATGTATTAACATGTTTGAACCTACCGCGACAGCCCTCTTGCGTGTCACGGCTGTTGTATTTTAAGTAAAAACGTGAAAGTAAGATTTACAGAGGGTTTAGTTATTATCGGTTTTGTGGAATGTCAAGTGACAATTTACAAATGTACACGAATGTTGTATTGTTTACCATTCTTTGAAGGATAGAGTAATAACTTTTGTTTATAAGTATCTTTTCAGGTCCAAAGAGTTTCTGGAAGTGTGTGTACAGGTGTATAAGAAGGTAAAAGTATCATAGGCTATTTCACTGTTTTGTTCTGCACCATTCTAAACCCTGCATGTCTTCCTCCAGCTTGTAATGAGGAGGGAAGAAAAGGGGGGATGAGAGTGGTGGTAATGACACATTTTTAAACCAATACTAACCGCTCTAATTCTAACCAAGTTTGTGCCAAGACTGTCTTTCTTTGATGGAATTTGAATCAGCAAGCAGCAGTCTGGTGAAGTAGGCTCCCATCCCAGATGCAAAGAACCTTTTTGTCACTGGTTCCAGGTATTACACCCCAGATAGTAAGCCACACACAGGTTATGCAGTTACCACAGTCCCAATGTCTGGGTTATTGTCATATGAGGTTTGTTTGGAGGTCAACCAAAACCAGAGTTGTACTTTCCTCATTAGCTGTCACCTACATTCTCAGCTGATGGGGTAGGTGCAATCACTGTAACATGAATTTCAAAAGGTCCACCACAGGGTTCACAAGTCCCCCCTGGACCCTGACACAATAACCAGTTTACATTCTTTCCAACCAGGTGACTGGGTCATTGTAAAGAAGTTTGAGGGACAAGACCAGGCCAGCCACTGCAAGAAGCTGCTCAACTACACCAAAAGGATGAGGAATATCTTTGTTTATTCATATTTTTAAAGTGTATTTCCCAACTAGCTAAGAAAGCGAACAGGACACATGGTCGGGTCTACTAGTGCCCCAGCGATGACGGCGGTACATGCTATATGTGACGTTCATATTGGTGTGAGGAGTTTTTGACAAACTAGTAAAATCCAATCAGACACTTGTCAATAGAATTTAACTATACATTTCTAGAGGATAAAATTAATTATAATTTTAACAATAGCTCTGGTTCTTGCCAGCTTTGGTATCGGGATAACTAGGTAGCCCACAAGTGTGCTTCAACTGTAGTTTGGTATTAATGCAGATCTACAGCTTATAAGGTCATTCCCGTAAGGCAAGATGTTCATGTGTGCTGGTGAAACTCGTCCCAGCATCTTATGTCACAGCCGATCATGAGGATCTGATGGTGAGAGAGAAGGTAAGAATGGCAGGGACAGCTAGAAGGGAATTGCTTGTACACGGTGGGAGCTTGAGCTTATGAAACGATTGAACAATTTCTCATCCATTGAGGATGGAATGTTTCATGTAACTGTTGAAGCTACAAGGAAGTTCCCACAGTCCAAGGGGATTTTTTGGGAATTCATAACTAAAGATTGTTATACCTGGATTGAGGATACCAATGACAAAGTTAAGGCCCATATGGATAAGGTTAGATCCCTGCAAGGCAAAGCCAGAGCTATAGCTGGTGAAGGTTGGAATCCTTTTAAGGATTTGGGAAACTTGGGGGATTTTTTATTTTCCATCGGATCATGTTTGAAGGAAGTAGGGGTATATATACTCATGTTGTTTTTATTTCTATTCCTTCTATATGTCGTGATGAGGTGTTCCTGTTGCCTGATTGAACGCGTGACCATAGCCCGAGCAGATGACCACATCTTCCTTACTGAGATGAGACGCCCCGAAGCCCAGCCCACGTACAAGACACAGAGGATCCCAGACCGACCAGCGATTACTACAGCTCACCATGTCGTGTAAGTCATTCCTCCTGAAAAACAGAATCTACAAGTCAAGGACTCATATGGACTGTAAGGACTGATACATTTACACGTGTAAGAAGAAGATCAAGATTCATCGAGGGACACATGGGAGGATATGACAAAGAGGAGGAGCTGTTGTGGAAAATTTTATTTATGTATGTTGTCAGATGTCCCCCCGTGTCAATTTTGCTGCAATACTCTCATGTGAGGGTATTCGCACATACAGACGCTGGTGGAAGACCATTGGATGCGGAAACCTTCCCGTGGACACAGCGGATCTGTTTGCTTTTCTAAGGATGTCTGTTTATGTTTCTCCAAGGACCTGGCCACTCCATGGCGACCACATTTCAACTCCTAAGTAAACAAGTTTGCGTACTATGGGAACCATAGTATAACCATACAAAATTAGGGCCCACTGGGCCATGGTATAGTATGGTTCGCATCACTGGTAGCAGTGGGAGGGTGCACACGGTTGTGTTCAAAGCCATGTGCTTGCTGCATGGTTTTGCACACCTCCGTCTGCACACGTCACTACTGCATTTTTATTTGATTATATGCATGTGTGTCATTGGCTCTTTTGAATGAATACAAATGTCTGATTGGCTGTTTCTGAAGTCAGCAGCCTCTTTTGTTATGCGTTTAGTATAAATAAAAGCCACTTGGCTATTTTGCTCAGGATTTTATACTGAGCTTGAGGTGATACCAACGTCTGTTTGTGTTACTTGGAGAGAAAGAAAGGCGCGCTTTACTGGCATTATATAAGAGAGCCTTTTGTGCTTTTAAACACAAAGAAATTATATGCTTATAGGGAGAAGCTTAGATTTTCCCTGACACCGTACCTGTTGTATCAGTTCCTGTATCCCTGGCTCTTTGCCCTGCATAATGATCCCTTCCATCTTGTTCCCTGTCTGTTTACTCCTGGCCCCCAATCTACTGATCTCCTGTTTATGACCCTAGCCTGGCTTGACTACGATTCTGGTACTCCCTTTTGCAACATATGCTGGTTGTTTATTATCACTGTTTGGTTTGTTCACTCTGTTTGTATTGGTGGTGTGTTCACATTTATATGCATTTACTTTAATAAACTTACTTTCACCTATTTATGTCTGGTTCACTTTGTCGCAGTCACACAGTTCTGGTCACAACTGGTTTATGACAAGCGGTCCCCCTCCCCTGTTTATTCCCCTTTCGGTGAACCTGGCACCTTTACAGGCACCTGGCAAGAGGTATTGACCCTAGGGCCGTGGGATGTAGGACACCTGACCATGCTTGCTTGTGACTGAAGGGAATGGGTGGAGTCCCCACCTCCCCGCAGCTAACTGATTCGATGGGTCCTCCTGTGCACGCTGCTGGCTGGAGCTACCTTTTGACTAGCGCTGTAACCTGGATGCCTTGTGGACACATCCACAGGGCTGCTCCGGTCTACCACTCACAGGACTATCGGATGGCCCTTAACATTAGCCTCTGGCTAGCATGATGGACATTATTAACTGCCCGGGTGGAGTGCCTAGGGGCGATGGCGAGACCGGGTGCCAGGGCCTATGCCGCAATACCTGAGAGTAGTTGCCTGCCCCGCCCGATCTGCTCCTGGACCCGGGCCTATTTGCCCGCCCTGTCGGTGCCGGTTGGGGGGACAGGGGGAGAGGGTCCCCGCAGATATGCATATCCCTACTTATGCTCAAAAATCTACCCTAACAGATCAGCAGTGTGTCCTAAATGCGGCTCGGATAATGCAGATTTCTTCCATTTAGTTTGGACCTGTCCAAAAGTAGAAGGTTTCTGGAGTGTCGTCCTGGATGATATTAATCTATAGGAAAGCTTAATGTCCCGAACAGTCCTATTC
This sequence comes from Aquarana catesbeiana, assembly GCF_042186555.1. NCBI lineage: Eukaryota > Metazoa > Chordata > Amphibia > Anura > Ranidae > Aquarana > Aquarana catesbeiana. The sequence goes on from NC_133335.1 coordinate 128,954,403, forward strand.
CCCTACTTTTGGGCATCTGTGACTTTCTTGAGGCCCCCCAGAGGAAAAAATTGTTTGTCTTTTACACTGCATTATACGCTAGGAAGGCCATCCTCCTCCACTGGAACCAGGCTCAACCCCCCACTAAACAACTTTGGCTTTCCCTCATTAATGCAGCATTACCCCTCTATAAACTAACATATTTAGGAAGGAATTGCCCGAAGAAATTTGATAAAATCTGAGTGGCCTGGGTGAAAGCTAGACACCTGACCCTTGAGTAGAAACTAGAGGACCTCCCCACGTATATACCCCTTTAATCCCAGGTGTCTACCTCTCCCCTAACTTCCGATCCCTCACTTACGCCAGTTCTGACCATTGAGAAGATATGCTCTGAATGGTACTATGGGCTCGGACCATCAACCCCCCCCCCCCCCCATGGTTTTCCCTTTGTTTTTTATGTTCCATTCAATGCTTAATACACTCAATGGACACAACCTTATTGTATATCACTGTCACTATACTCACTTGACTCAATACTGTACACCCTATTACTGTACAACATCTGTCTAAAGGTGTTATAATTTGATTTATCTCTTGTTTGTTTGTTAAAAATAAATAAACTTTATGTTAAAAAAAAAGAATCTACTGCTAACTATGGCCTTTTCCATTTGAATAATCGTGTGCCTAAAAGTATACCAAAATATTCCACAAATGCTGGTATAGCAGATTTGCCCATCCAAGGGTTTGCTGCTATAGTTATTAGTTATATTATTATTATTATTATTATTATTATTATTATTATTATTAAACAGTTTGTTGTTGTTTCAAATGAGTTTGGCTCCCTCTAGTGGCTGCTGGGCTCTGTTAGGATTTTTCAGCAAAGTATTGTGGGAGATATAGTTTGGAGGAGGAAGTGACTCTGTTAGCTGGATCAGCCCTGAACTACATGACAGACAATGCAAAGCGCACAGAACTGCCTGCTGGGGGGAGTAATAAAAGGACAGGCATGGCCTGCTTTCAGCCTCTTTGGATGCCATTCATCACCTGCCAGCAGGAGGTCTGTGTGTGACCAGGAGCGAGAGACTGTGGTCTATGCAGTGGATGGATCGCCCGCCTCTGAGGGATCTCAGAGTACAGCCTTGCCATCCTAGCAAGCGGACCGGTCTGCGCTTCAGAGCAACTGGAAGCCACCTGCACTTCAGTCCACTGGGAGTTGCAGCATGGTGTGGCGGCACCATTTTCACCAGATGGAGACACCTGGAGGGGATTCTGGACGGAGCCTCACAGTCATTGGAGTCCATTGTGGTGAGAGGGCACCTGCCCCATTGCTGAGTAAATTCTTTTTACAGACTGCTGGTGAGACTTGTACTTCCACAGAGGTGAATCTACTTCTTCACAGGCATCATACAGCTGGGGGGGGACGAGAGAGCGCCCCCCCTCCTGAACTGTACCAGGCCACATGCCCTCAACATTGGGAGGGTGCTTTAGGGTAGCCCACCAAAGCACCTTGTCCCCATGTTGATGAGGACAAGGGCCTAATGCCCACAACCCTTGGCCGGTGGTTGTGGGGCTCTGCGGGCTTATCAGAATCTGGAAGCCCCCTTTAACAAGGGGACCCCCAGATCCCGCCCCCCCCCGTGTGAAATGGTAAGGTACCATTTCACAAAAAAACTGTCAAAGATGTTAAAAATGACAAGAAACAGTTTTTGACAATTCCTTTATTTAAAATCTTCTTTTTTCCATCTTCTATCTTCTTTCTTCTTGTTTCTATCTTCCTTCGGTTTCTTCCTCCATCTTCTTCTTCCTCCGATCCTCTGCTTCTTTCTCCGGTGTTCTCGTCCGGCATCTCCCTCTGCGTTATCTTCTTCTTCTTCTCTTCATCTTCTTATCTTCATCTTCTTCTCTTCATCTTCTTTTCGGGTCGCTCCGCATCCATGATTGGATGGAAGGCTCCCGCTGTGTGACGCTTCTCTCTTCATCTTTTTCTCTTCGTTGTCTTGTCTTCAACTTCTTGTCTTCATCTTCTTTTCGGGCCACTCCGCATCCTCTGACGTCACGGGGAATACCACAGGGAAGTCCCCGTCAAGTCCCTGTGCGTCAGAGAGGGGCGGGATCACCGGGTGGCTCCGCCCCCAGTTATTTAAGAACTGTCAGAAGAGGAGAAGCGACACACAGCGGGAGCCTCCCTCCATGCCATCATGGATGCGGAGCGGCGTGAAAAGAAGATGAAGACAAGAAGATGAAGAGAAAAAGATGAAGAGAAAAAGATGAAGAGAAAAAGATGAAGAGAAAAAGATGAAGAGAGAAGCATCACACAGCGGGAACCTCCCATCCAATCATGGATGCGGAGTGGCCCGAAAATAAGATGAAGAGAAGAAGATGAAGAGAAGAAGATGAAGATAAGAAGATGAAGAGAAGAAGATGCCGCGGAGGGAGATGCCAGACGAGAACACCGGAGAAAGAAGCAGAGGATTGGAGGAAGAAGAAGATGGAGGAAGAAACCGAAGGAAGATAGAAGAAAGAAGATAGAAGATGGAAAAAAGAAGACTTTAAATAAAGGAATTGTCAAAAACTGTCTCTTGTCATTTTTAACATTTTTGACAGTTTTTTTGTGAAATGGTAGGCCTTACCATTTCACACGGGGGGACCGCGATCGAGTGGTCCCCTTGTTAAAGGGGGCTTCCAGATTCCGATAAGCCCCCCGCCCGCAGACCCCCACAACCACCGGCCAAGGGTTGTGGGGATGAGGCCCTTGTCCTCATCAACATGGGGACAAGGTGCTTTGGTGGGCTACCCCAAAGCACCCTCCCAATGTTGAGGGCATGTGGCCTGGTACGGTTCAGAGGGGGGCGCTCTTTCGTCCCCCCCTCTTTTCCTGCATCCTGCCAGGTTGCGTACTCAGATAAGGGTCTGGTATGGACTTTTGGGGGACCCCACGCCAATTTTTAAAAAAATTTTGGCGCAGGGTTCCCCTTAATATCCATACCAGACTTGAAGGGCCTGGTATAGAATTTAGGGGGACCCCCACGCCAGTTTTTTTTTAAAATTTTGGTTCGGGGTTCCCCTGTGGGGAAATCCCATGCAGTTTTTATCAATGATCTTTTATGTGTATTGTCGGACCGGCAATTCATTAATAGCCGCGAGTAGTTTTAAATGACTTTTTTTCCTTTGAAATGTCATTTTGCTGTCAGACTGTTCTAAACACGGGAAACATGCGCCCCTTTACTATAGACACCCCCCAGGTACGAAATTCAAAGGAATATTACACTTTTATTGTTTAACTTTAAGCATTATTAAAATCACTGCTCCCGAAAAAACGTCCGTTTTTAAAACTTTTTTTTGCATTGATACATGTGCCCTGGGGCAGGACCCGGGTCCCCAAACACTTTTTAGGACAATACCATGCAAATTTGCCTTTAAAATGAGCACTTTTGATTTCGAACATTCGAGTCCTATAGACTTCAATGAGGTTCTAACGTTCGTGCAATGTTTTGGTCTGTTCGCAAGTTCTGGTGCGAACCGAACCGGGGGGGGGGTTTGGCTCATCCCTACTGTTCACATATACTTCTTAAAGCGATTATAAGGTTGTAAGTTCTGTTTATGTGCATTAAGTAATAACAATTGTGAATTATAGCTTGTGTTTATTCATGCTTTTCATTGTGTTCCATTACTTATTTTAGTAAACTTTTCTGAGTGGTTCAGTAAATTTATGTGAGTTTCTCATTGCTAACGTCACATTGCAGAATGGAACGGAGGTAGTCAGTGGGGTATAGAGTCAATCAGCAGCCCCTACAGGGGTACCGCTACATTTGAAGGTCCCACCGAGATATCCCATCTAGGGTACCCAAGCAGATCAGTTGATGCCTCCAGGGTGGAAGAAGCCATGGACACAGCCACTGCCACAGAGTGGAGCCAGGAGTATGGGAGTCGGTTGGAACAAACTACGGTTCTGAGGCTACCAGGAGTCTGGTGGTTTGATTGAAAGGTATGGCAGTTGATGAGAAAGGCTGTCCCAGAAAGGGGTCCTACCTTTTGGACCTGAAACATGACTTGGAGGAAGATTGTACCTATGTCCTTCTAGGATGGAAAGTGAGTATTCTGGTGGAGTTTCAGAAGAAGGTTGTGAGCCTAGCCGAAGTCCTGGATGGCCATGTGATCCCAGCACAGTTGCCGCAGGAGACTGGCGAGAAATCCCCTGGGTCACCACCAGGGAGCCCTGTTGCAGGTAGTCCAACTGCCGGTAGTCTAATTGCAACTAGTCCAGCAGCAGGAAGCCCAATGGTGGGGATGTCTCCTGCCTCATTCTATCTAGACATGAGTCGCCTAGTTGACAGCCTGATACAGAGTCACAACAAGTCCACCAATCAGGGATATCAGAGGTTACCGACCTTCTCAGGCCGGGTCCCCAGATCAGATGAGGAAGAAGAATTTGATAGCTGGATGGATCAGGCTATGCAAGCCATAGAGGATTGGAATGTGTCGGGAACAGTGGAAAGACAGCGCATCAGTGAGAGTCTCTGCAGTCCAGCAGCGGATGTCATCAGAAACTTAAAGAGGGGGAAACCGGATTGTGAGGCCATGGACTTTATCAATGCTCTCTATGCAGTTTATGGAAGGGTAGAGAAGCTACCTGATCTGATGTACAAGTTTGAGCATACTCACCAGTGGAGGGGAGAGAAGTTGTCTCTATATATATATTGCCCAGGTGGATCAAATCCTTTACCAGATCATCTTAAAAAAAGGTATCGACCCCCGGAAGGGCGGACAGAGTCCGATTGGATCAGATCCTACACGGAGCCAGGCCAAACCATCCTATTGTGCTCCGATTGCTTTTGAAGGGTACCCGAGAGGCCCCTTCTTACCCCGAGCTGATGGGGTTGGTGAGAGAAGAGGAGGCTCTCCTTAAAGAAAAGAGGCGGTTGTGGAAGTTGGAGACCAAAGAGAGGGTACTACAGCCAGGGGAAGCTGCTAATGTGAAGGCCACCATAAAGTTGACTTGGAACCAACCGGGCCCCTTTGTAGTGCTGGAGACGGATGAGCAAGCCACAGCGGCTGGACTAGAAATGGTCCCTGAGCTGGTTCCTACCCGAGACCTTTCTAGAACAGGAAGGAAAGTGCCCATCCACTTGAAGAATGTGACTGATCAGCCTATTACGCTGGGAGCATGTATGCTGGTGGGGCAGGTGAGTGCCGCCACCTCTATACTTCCCGAAGAAGCCAAGAATTTGAAGAATGGCCAACAGTTACAGATGGAGTTTCAGTGATGTGTGGAGGTCTTGTCCCCTGCCTGGCAGAAAAGGATGAAGTCTCAACTGATGAGATGTGAGAAGCTGTTTTCCAAAGACAATTTTGATGTGGGATGTGCAAGTGCCCAACATAGAATTCGGCTTCAGGAAGACAAACCCTTCCGAGAGCAGGCCAGGAGAATACCTCTCAGTAACCTGGAAGACTTAAGAGAGCAGCTGGCAGAGTTGAAAAGGTCAGGAGTCATTCAAGAATCTTGGAGTCCCTATGCATCCCCCATTGTGGTAGTAAGGAAGAAAAATGGGTCGTTACGCATGTGTATCGACTACCAGTCGCTGAATAGGCGCATCATCCCGGACCAATACACCACACCCCGTATCTAAGATGCTTTGCAGTGCCTTACTGGAGCTAAGTGGTTTAGTGTGCTTGACTTGAAAAGCGGGTATTATCAGATTCCCATGCACCCGGAAGACCAGGAGAAGACGGCATTCATATGCTCGTTAGGATTCTACGAGTTCAGTTGGATGCCTCAGGGCTTGTCGGGGGCTCCTGCAACCTTTCAAGTTTGATGGAAAGGACAGTAGGAGACATGAATCTCATAGAAATACTGGTGTATTTGGATGACATCATTGTGTTTGGGAAGACACTGGAAAAGCACGAAACTTGACTAGAAAAGGTATTCTCCCGCCTCCATGAAAAATGCCAGTTCTGCAGAACCTCTGTCACCTATTTGGGTCATGTTGTCTCTGCAGGAATAGTCGCCACAGATCCACAAAAGCTGGAGGCTGTCACCACCTGGCCCAGACCAAGAAATGTAACTGAGTTGAGGTCTTTCCTGGGATTCTGCTCCTATTACCGACGATTTGTGGCCAACTTCACTAGGATTGCTCGGCCCCTTAATGAGCTGTTGCAAGTGGTCACGGGAGAAGGAGAAGATGGAGTCAGACCCAAGAAGAGTAGTGCTCGCAAGAATGGGGAGTCTGTCCAAAGCCAATGGTCCTCTCCATGTGAAAAAGCGTTTTGGCAGTTGAAGAAGAGTCTCACAGAGGCCCCAGTTTTGGCCTACGCTGACCCTGGCCTGCCCTATGAGTTACATGTGGATGCTAGTAGAGAAGGATTGGAAGGAGTACTGTATCAGGAACAAAATGGAGGATTGAGACCGGTGCCTGTGTGAGTAGGAGCCTTACCCCATTGGAGAAGAATTACCCCGTCCACAAATTGGAATTTTTGGCACTCAAGTGGACTGTGGTGGATAAGTTGAGAGACTTTTTGTATGGAGCTGAGTTCATTGTCAAGGCTGACAACAATCCCTTAACTTACATCTCAACCTCGGCAAAACTGGATGCCGGCCCGGAGTTGGGAACCGAGATGCGGATGCTTTGTCCCGCAGGCCTCATAGGAAGGAGGAAGACCCAGAGGGATGGACTTATGTAACTGATGGAATGCAAGCCTTGTGTCAAGGCCTGGACCAGAAGATGAAAAGAGGAGTGGCTGCTAAATACATTGGGGTTCACCCATCTGGGATAGCAAGACCCTACTGTGGATTGACACAGGTGAGAGAAGGCCTATGTCAGAGAGTTCCCTTGGGCAGATGCGCTGTTGGTGGGCATCGCGGCGCGTCGGCGCGCGCGCGCGCCCGGTGTTTGGCGCCAACCTGCCTATTTAGGCCATCTGCACAGGGGGCTCGGTGCTGTCCGATCTTCAGCTTCCTGTGTTCCTGCTTCCTGCTTCCTGTTTCCTGTTTGGTTCCGATCTCCTGACCACCGGCCTGTCTCTGTTTCTCCTTGTTTGCTGCCTGCCACTGATCCCGGACCGTCCTGACTACGAATCTGCCTGCTCCTCTGTACTGCGTTGCCCGCCTGCTGCTGACCTCTGCCTGTGACCGACCAACCCGCTCCACTCCTGCTCTGCACCCACTGCCTGTGCTCCAGTTGACTGGTGATCTCCATAACCATCTTAACCGGGATCTTCCTGCAGCTACCTGCCAGGCTCTCATACCACTCTGTGCTCCCGTGCCTCCTGTCCATACTACCAGGGGCCGGTAACCAGATACGTAAGGGAGGCCTCCCCCTGCTACATCGGGCTCACCTGTCTGCTACGCACAAGTCTGACAGTATCGGACAGCCATGTCCGAGCCCGAGCAGGGAACCTCCCCCATGGAGGAACTGTGTAGACACCTGGCGGGTCCCACGCAAGCTGTGAAGAGCCTCCAGGAAGGCTACACAAGGCTGGAAGAACAAGTCCAGGTCCTGTCAGCTCCAACCCATCCACAAGCTGCTTCATCGGCCGGAGCGCCATCTGCGCCCTCAGTAGTTATGCTACCTCCAGAGCCTAAGGTACCCGTACCCGAAAGATTTGCTGGGGACCGCAGTAAATTTCGTGCCTTCCGCAATGCCTGCGAGCTATACTTCGCCCTGCAACCTCGCACTTTTTCCTTGGAGGCGACCAAGGTGGGCTTTGTGATCTCCCTCTTGTCTGGTGAACCACAGACCTGGGCTCACCGCCTCCTGGAACAGAAGTCTGGAGCACTGGACAACCTTGATGCCTTTTTTACCGTCATGTCCCAGTTGTATGAGGATCCTCAGGTAACAGCGACTGCCGAAGCCGCCCTGCACGCCCTTCAACAGGGGCGTAGAGCCGCAGAGGACTATGTGGTGGAGTTTAGGCGGTGGAGTTCCGACACTGGTTGGAATGATGCGGCTTTACGTTATCAATTCCGCATGGGGTTGTCTGATCCCTTGAAGGATGAGTTAGCACGGGTCGGTGTACCCCAAACCTTGGATGAACTCATCAATCTGGCTATTCAGATCGACCGACGCCTCAGAGAGCGTCGCTCCGAGAGGTCTACCAGCCAATTCCGCCCTACCTGGATGCTACCCAAGGTTCCAAGCTCTCCCAGCCAGTCCTTCCCGGCACCGGCCACATCAGTTCCTGACACCTCCGAACCAATGCAACTCGGGCTATTCCGCCCTTCTCTCGATCCAGAAGAACGCCAACGCCGAAGAGTTAACAATCTCTGCATGTACTGTGGGGAGCCTGGACACTTCGTGAGGTCTTGCCCAAATAAGACACGTAAGTCGCTTAAGTCGCTGCCCATCTCTTCAATTTGTGCACCTGCTTTCTCTAAACCTGTTAATCATCTTGCTCTGTCTATCACCCTACAGCTTCCAGGAAAGATTATTCCAGCTACAGTCATCATTGATTCAGGAGCCTGCAGCTGTTTTATTGATCTGACCTTCGCTGCCAACCATCACATTCCTCTTCAGTCCAAAGTCCGGGGACTCTCGGTACATCTCGCAGATGGCTCCTCTCTTCGCTCCGGCCCTGTCACGCAGGAAACCATTCCTTTGTTGGCCACCATGGGCCCTAACCATCAAGAACTTCTGCGCCTGGATGCCATCTCCTCTCCCCTTTTTCCCATCATATTGGGGATGCCATGGTTACAGGCCCATAACCCCAGCATTGACTGGTCCAGTGGAGAAGTCAAGTTCTTGTCTCATTACTGCCGACAACACTGCTTACATACAAATTCTGCTGAGTCTACCCAATTACTCTGTTTAGACACCGAATCCGAGCTTCAACAGGTGGTCCCTGCACCCTATTGGGACTTTTTGGACGTCTTTAGCAAAAAAGGAGCAGAGGCCTTACCTCCTCACAGGCCTTACGATTGCCCAATCGAGCTATTACCTGGAGCAGAAGTTCCCTTTGGAAGGATTTTCCCACTGACAGAGCAGGAGCTGGATACTCTAAAAATATATATCGACGAGAACCTGAAGAAAGGGTTTATCCGCCCTTCTACCTCTCCGGCCGGGGCTGGCATATTCTTTGTGGAGAAAAAGGACCATTCCTTGCGTCCTTGTATCGATTATCGGGAATTGAACAAAGTAACAATCAAGAACCGTTACCCGCTACCCTTAGTGCCCGAACTCTTCCAGAGATTAGGATCCGCAGTAATCTTTACCAAGCTAGATCTCCGTGGTGCCTACAACCTGATCCGCATTCGAGAAGGAGATGAGTGGAAGACAGCCTTTCGCACCAGATTTGGACATTACGAATACCTTGTCATGCCCTTCGGTCTGTGCAACGCACCTGCTACGTTCCAACATCTTCCGTGACTTTCTGGATCTTTATGTTATTGTCTACCTAGATGATATCCTGATCTTTTCCTCCTCAGTCTCAGATCATCGCAGGCATGTCGGAAATGTGTTAGCTCGTCTCAGGCAGCATGGACTTTATGCTAAACCAGAAAAATGCCAATTCGAACTTCAAAGCATCCAGTTTTTAGGCCTAATCATTTCTGTTGATGGTATAAAAATGGATCCGCAGAAAGTATCTGCCATTCTGGAGTGGCCCGCTCCCTCCGATAAAAAAGGGGTTCAAAGGTTCATCGGCTTCTCGAACTTTTACAGGAAGTTCATTAGGGGCTTCTCTACAATAATTGCCCCCATCACCGAAATAACCAGACAAGGGAATCGATTCCAGTGGTCCCTTGAGGCACAATCTGCCTTCGAAAAACTCAAGGAGCTGTTCACATCCGCCTCAATTTTAAAACACCCGGATCCTGCTCTACCATTCGTCCTTGAAGTGGACGCTTCGGAGGTCGCAGTCGGAGCTGTTCTGTCCCAACGGCAAGGCCCAAAGGCCCTTCTCTACCCAGTGGCCTTTTTCTCCCGCAAACTCTCTTCAGCGGAGAGAAATTATGATGTTGGCGATCGGGAGCTTCTGGCCATTAAATCCGCTTTGGAGGAGTGGCGTTATCTACTGGAGGGTGCAGCACACCCTATCCTGGTCTATACGGACCACAAAAATCTGGAGTATCTCCGAACTGCCAAAAGACTGAAACCCCGACAAGCAAGATGGGCTCTATTCTTCTCCAGATTTCAGTTTCATATAACGTACAGACCTGGTTCCAAGAATACCAAGCCGGATGCTCTTTCTCGTATGTTCCCTGATTCTGGCAAACCTGAGCATCCGGACACCATTCTTTCATCCGGAAATTTTCTTTTGCTTCAAGTGGATCTATTATCCCGCATAAAACAAGCTTCTTTAAATTGGACCCCAAGTTCCGGAGAGCTGGTGAGGGCCCAGGATGGTCTTTTTTGGCACAAGGGTAAAATCGTAGTCCCTGAAGATTTGAGGGTGGCAGTGCTGGAGCTCTGCCATGATCATAAGATGGCTGGACATTTCGGTGTGCTGAAGACAATGGAGTTAGTGCAGCGCACATTTTGGTGGCCTTTGTTAGTGAACGACTGCAAGAGCTATGTAGAATCTTGTACCACCTGTGCCCGGAACAAGAATAGCCGGACTAGAGCCTGGGGTCTGTTAAAGCCATTACCCGTCCCAGAAAGACCGTGGAAGATGATATCAATGGATTTCATTGTAGAGCTTCCCCAGTCAGAGGGTTTCTCTACCATCTTTGTCGTCGTAGACAGGTTAACCAAGATGGCTCACTTCCTGCCAATGAAGGGCACACCTTCGGCCATGGAGACAGCAAGGGTCTTCATTAAAGAGATTGTCAGGTTGCACGGAGTCCCATCGAACATCATATCTGATCGTGGTGTTCAGTTCACCTCACGGTTCTGGAAGGCTCTCTGTAACTCCCTGGAAATCGAGCTGGCACTCTCCTCCGCTTATCATCCCCAGACTAATGGGCAGACGGAGAGAACTAATCAAACTTTGGAGCAATACCTCCGTTGTTTTTCATCTTTCTCTCAGGACAACTGGGTCTCTCTGCTGCCAATCGCTGAGTTCTCCTATAACAACTCTCTACATTCGGCCATTAAGCAAACACCGTTTTTTGCCAATTACGGATTCCACCCGTCCTTTCTGCCCAGGTCTTTACCTGAATGTGCGATCCCTGCGGTCTCTGAGACCATGGACTTCTTTCTTTGTAACAACAAGCTCTTGCAGGATACCATGGCTAAGACCCAAGAGTATAATAAAAAGATGTTTGACAGGAAGAGGCGGGGAGAGCTCATCCTGGAACCTGGCAACCAGGTTTGGTTATCCACGACCAATATAAGAATGGCCTGCCCTTCAAGGAAATTGGGCCCCAAATTCTTGGGTCCGTTCGCAGTCAAGAAGAGGATTAACAATGTGGCCTATGAACTCAATCTACCTAGTACCCTGAAGATTCATCCGGTCTTTCACATTTCATTGCTGAAACCTGTTGTACCCAACACTTTTGCTGGTCGAAGTACTGACCCACCAGAACCCATAATTGTCGATAGCAAGGAAGAATTCGAGGTGGAAGCTATTCTGGATTGCAGGAAAAGACGCAACCAGTTGCAGTATTTGATCAAATGGAGGGGGTACGGACCAGAGGATAACTCCTGGGAGCCAGAGGGCAACTTACATGCCGAAGAGCTTCTGAGGTCTTTTAGGAGTACCCACGCTTCCAAATTGGCACAGTTGGACATCCGGAGGCTGCCCTTGAGGGGGGGGGCACTGTCAGAGAGTTCCCTTGGGCAGATGCGCTGTTGGTGGGCATCGCGGCGCGTCGGCGCGCGTCGGCAGGCGCGCGCGCCCGGTGTTTGGCGCCAACCTGCCTATTTAGGCCATCTGCACAGGGGGCTCGGTGCTGTCCGATCTTCAGCTTCCTGTGTTCCTGCTTCCTGTTTCCTGTTTGGTTCCGATCTCCTGACCACCGGCCTGTCTCTGTTTCTCCTTGTTTGCTGCCTGCCACTGATCCCGGACCGTCCTGACTACGAATCTGCCTGCTCCTCTGTACTGCGTTGCCCGCCTGCTGCCGACCTCTGCCTGTGACCGACCAACCCGCTCCACTCCTGCTCTGCACCCACTGCCTGTGCTCCAGTTGACTGGTGATCTCCATAACCATCTTAACTGGGATCTTCCTGCAGCTACCCGCCAGGCTCTCATACCACTCTGTGCTCCCGTGCCTCCTGTCCATACTACCAGGGGCCGGTAACCAGATACGTAAGGGAGGCCTCCCCCTGCTACATCGGGCTCACCTGTCTGCTACGCACAAGTCTGACAGCCTACCTCAACTGACAAAGAGAGATTTGAAGAGAGACCAAGAGCAGGACCCATTGGGTCATTTGGTACTGCAGGCTTTGAATAAGCAGAATCCTGGACTGTTACTGAAAAGCCCCATAAAGGGAGCAAAGACTCTGCACAGAGAGTGGGACCGGTTGCAAATCAGAGATGGAGTGTTATACAGGCGTTGCCCATCTGGAGACAAGGAGGAGAGGTGGCAGCTGTTCCTCCTGGAAAAACATTGTCCTACTGTCCTAATGTTGTTACTTGAGGACCATGGCCACTTGGAAACAGAAAGGACATTTCGCTTGATTAGAGATAGATTTTATTGGCCCAATTTGAGAGGAGAGGTAGAGAGATACTGTCACTCTTGTCTGACTTGTATCCAGCGGAAAACTTTGCCAGTTGGGTCCACCCCAATGGGTCACTTACAGAGTCAGGAGCCGTTAGATCTGGTTTGCATTGACTTTCTGTGCCTGGGACCCGATGCAGGTGGAAGAAACAGCATCTTGGTTGTGACCGGTCACTTCACCTGCTATGCACAGGCTTATCCTACTAAAGATCAGAAGGCCAGCACTGTGGCTAAGGTGCTGGCGGAGAAGTTTTTCATGCACTATGGGCTACCCTTACAAAACCATTCAGACCAAGGAAGAGACTTTGAGATTCGACTAATCCATCACCTGTGTGCCCTATTGGGTATCAAGAAGTCTCGTACTACACTGTATAATCCTCAAGGAGACCCTCAACCTGAAAAATTCAATTGGACTTTGCTAAACATGTTGGGAACTCTAACCCCAGAAAAGAAACGGCATTAGGGTAATCATATAGCAGCACTGGTGCATGTTTACAATAGCACAGAGAGTGATGCTACTGGTTACCCCCCCTATCGCCTCATGTTTGGGAGAGAGGCTTATATTCCTGCTGACCTAGCTTTTGGCACCTTCCTTGATGACACCCCTTAAACATCACATAAGGGTTATGTGAACAGATTATGGAAGAGCTTATGAAAAGCCTATGAGAAAGCTATGGAGCATGCTTCTACCAGAGAATCTTGGAATAAACGAAACTTTGATTTAAGAGTAAAGATCCAGGACTTGCAACCGGGTGACCGAGTGTTACTGAAAAATCTAGGAATAAGCTGGCGGATCGTTAGAGGCCACAGCCCTACATTGTGTGTAAACAGCTCCCTGGCTTGCCCGTTTATCAGATTAGACTTGATGGAGAGAAGGGACCATTGAAAATATGGCACAGGAATCACTTGTTACCACTATCGGATGCAGTGAGGGTGCCTCAAGCTCCTCTACAGCGTTCCCCAAAGCCAACTCCACCTCGCACACGCTCAAAAAAGGAAATGTTGACTGCGGCTGATATGACGGGCGAAGAAGACGAGGAGTTTGGAGAAGATTATGTGTTTTCTGAAGTTTCTAGTCCAGTGTCCTCACCAGGAAGAAGGAGGATTGAAGAAGAAGAGGAGGAGGAGGATGAGATGGTAAATGTGCATTTCTGGTTGTGGTCTGCTGAAGACAGCTCAATAGCCAGCCCTTTGAAGAGGATGGAAAAAAGGATGGAAGCTTATAGAGCATTGCCACCGCGGCAAAAAGAAACAGCTAAGATGGTACCCCAATGGCCAAAAGAAACAGCCAAGATGGTACCTCAACAGCCAATGGAGACAAATAAGATGATTCGTAGGTACCTTGGGTCAGAGATCAAGACATTGCAACCTCTTGAGGGGGTGAACAGACCCAAGGCCGAAGGAGTTGTCCCCGAACAAGATACTAGGGACCTGATAGACTTCTCTAATGAATAGTTACCAATCTCTGATGTTGGTGAACCTTCATCATCTTCTGAAACGGCAAGTGAAAACCTTTCTCCGGAATTGGATGTTCAGATTAGTGCTACTGAAACAACCAAAGATTTGACACAGACTGCTGGAACGTGTTCGCCAATGCATTTAAGGCGGGATGTGCACCCTCCCAAGAGACTCACTTATGACACACTGGGAGAGAGCTCTGAAGAACTTATTCATACCATTCGCAGATCAGCTCCTGATGCTACACCTTCGTGTATGTGTAATGTGTAATATGATTAATTTGTGGACATATCACCGATCCCAATTAAAAGCAATATGATATTTTAATAAAATGAAATAAAAAGTATTTCAGTATTGCAGCAGCGCTTAATGTCCAGATCGCCGGGACACTTTTTCATATATAGTCCCTTACAAGGGACTATATATGAAAAAGTGTCCTGGCGATCTGGACATTAAGCGCTGCTGCAATATTGAAAGACTTTCTATTTCATTTTATAAAAATATCATATTGCTTTTAATTGTAATCTATTTTTTAAGTAGCTGCTGATCATTAGAACAAAGTTTATTAGTGCTGCTTTTATACTATTGGTGGTTTTGTACTAGGCGCGGAGCGATGTTTTGATAGGCGGGCACGTAGAACATCTTTTATATATAAATATCACCGATCCCACTAGAGACACTTCCGGTGCTTGCAATGGGCCTTATAGTGAGGCGTGGAACGCACGCCTAGCGGCTATTTTGCCTGGTTACCGGAAGTGACACTAGGTGCATGTCGAACGCATTGTGGAGATGATTCTCATTTGTGTGGTCACATTGCTTATATAAACCTTGCTGGTTGCAGTGGGGGACCCCCCCCGACGATGTCCAAGGGGACGAAACGTGTCGGGTAGGACCCCACTGCCACCATTTCACCTTATAGCGCTGTTTTTTATCGATTTACATGTGAGTGTATTTCCTATTTTTTCAATAAATTTTGTACATATTTTTATGGATTTACACTATGTGGCCTTCCTTTTTTCCTTTTCACCCATTGTAATTACCATCCAATTTGGGCATCACCCCGAGGGACACACCGGTCCACGGATCTCCATCAGCTGTTCACCACCTAAGCCTGTTTGACCCAACCAAGCGTATGTTTCTTTGGGTCCAATTGATCTGGTAAGCCTCCCTATTGTTGGTGGTGGTGTTCCCTTCACTCCAGATGTCACGTGCACATTGATACGCTTCACATATGAAGTCACACACCTACTAATGGACTATTATTTTTCATAATTTTTTATGAGTTATATATTCATGGAGGACTTTTTCCTATTCTATTTTTAGAGGTTTACCAGTTTATAGACTCAATTGTCTTTATATATAAAAAAATACAGCGCTGTCAGAAAGGGTAAATATGACATACATTAATTGATCTGCTGTCTATACCATAGATTGAATAGTAAGCTGCGGTTGCAAAAATGTGAGATACCCACAATACAAAATGTTAAAATAAAAGAAACCGCGCTAAATAAACTTAAGTTGTAAGGAAATAAGTGTACATCAAATTAATGAGTCCATCAAAAACATCCAAACAGTGTCGATTGTTGTCCGACAGAAGAACACCATAGGACACAGATCTTCATCCCCAGCAAAAGTGACATCACACTCAAATTCACCGTAGAAAATAGTGTTGGAGATAGGACAGTCCTTCACCTATAAAACAACTGCCTCTTACCAGCTCCCTTGATCTCTGGTCAGGAGATCAAATACGCCTTTTGGCTTATAACCCAGCCACAGTCTCAAATTGGGATGGATGTAAAGTCAGATCAAGTCCTCCTATTTGTCTTAAATGACCCACAAACAGCTTGTCCAATGGTCAGTCATATAAAAGAGAAAAGGGGCTCCCATAGTGTAAAAACGTATAAGATTTTATTTATAAAAACAGTAATGCACTCACATGTATACGAAATGTTTCAGGCAATAATGGATATACGAGCCGGCCGGCTCTCTCTCTGCAAACGCCCGTAGCTTCCGGGACTGCGTGTTAGTGTTGTGGTGGCCCCTTTTCTCTTTTATATGACTGACCATTGGACAAGCTGTTTGTGGGTCATTTAAGACAAATAGGAGGACTTGATCTGACTTTACATCCATCCCAATTTGAGACTGTGGCTGGGTTATAAGCCAAAAGGCGTATTTGATCTCCTGACCAGAGATCAAGGGAGCTGGTAAGAGGCATTTGTTTTATAGGTGAAGGACTGTCCTATCTCCAACACTATTTTCTACGGTGAATTTGAGTGTGATGTCACTTTTGCTGGGGATGAAGATCTGTGTCCTATGGTGTTCTTCTGTCGGACAATAATCGACACTGTTTGGATGTTTTTGATGGACTCATTAATTTGATGTACACTTATTTCCTTACAACTCAATTGTCTTTATGCTAGACATTCTATGGTCATTTATATTAGCGCTACACTTATTTTGTTTCCTGATGCTACACCTCCCACTGTTAATTGGGTAGGGGGCGACTCTGCTCTAACCTCTGACACCAATGGGTGGGACACAGCAATTGCCCTGGCCTGTTCAAAGACTGATTTTGAACTAACTGATAGTATCACGTACCAGGTACTGGAGGCCAATGGAGAGAGGGCTTCCCTTGCAGCTAAGTTCCGGACTCCCCTGAAGGTGAGACAGGAGGAGTTGGGCACAAAATTAGCACAGGTCACCTGTGAAGATGCTTCCAGAAAGCCTAGGAATGCTGCTGCTGATGAAATGAACAGAGTCTGCAGGCAAGTGGCACCTGTGAGGTGAGACAGGTCTGTAAAGTCACTGAGATAATAGAGTAGTCAACACAAGCCGAGATCAGAACCAGGTTTAAAGCAGAGCAGACGTAGTCAGGTGGAAGCTGGGTCAAACATGAGAAGCAGGCAGAGGGTATCAGTGAGACGAGCCAGGGTCAGGAGCTGGAGACAGGCAGACAGGTCAGGAACAAGCCAGATCAGACACTAGGAACACGGGAGCAAGGAATCACAGGAACACAGGTAACAAGCTAAGATCAGTCAGCAACTTCAAGCACTGATACACTTCCTTAGGCTGGATTCACACCTATGCATTTTTAGTGCTTTTTGCATTTTGCAGATTTGCACTACAGAACGTGTTCCATAGGAAACCATGTTAAATGGACTGTAGTGCAAATCTGCAAAATGCAAAAAGCACTAAAAATGCATAGGTGTGAATCCAGCCTTATAAAGGCCCATGTGATGTGCTGCTGGGGACGCTGGGTCCTAGAGCCCTTCTCCTGTAGTTGGTGCCTTGACAGATACTGGGTCCTAAAGACCTTCCCCTGCTGTCAGCGCCCTGATAATGCCCCCCCTACAGGCAGCCTCCGGATGCCCATTTGGGCAATTTTCTCTGGGTATTTGTCACGAAACTCTCGGAGGAATCTGGGGGCATGTAAATTTGGCTTCGGGTTTCCAGGAGCTTTCTTCGGGTGGATATCCTTTCCACTTGATTAAGTATTGGATCTGCCTATCTTGTTTTCTGCAATCTAGAATAGATTTCACTTCGTATTCAGTTTCCCCTTCAACAGTTACCGATGGTGGAGGTGGTTCCACTCTACCTGGAAAAGGATCCGGAATGGCCAGCTTGAGGAGAGAGGCATGAAAGACTGGGTGGATCTTGTATGATTCAGGCAGAGATAACTCGAAGGCCACTGGATTTATTACACACTTAATGGGAAAAGGGCCAATATATCTCAGCCCCAACTTCTTCGAAGGGCACGGTAACTTTAGGTTGGCTGTTGATAGATATAGTTCATCACCAACTTTAAGGAAGAGATTCCCTCTTTGCTTCCTGTCAAAGAACCTTTTATAGTTGGACTGAGCCTTTTGTATAAATTCTTGGAGGGATAGGTAATTCTGTTGTATGAAGGCAAGTCTGTCCTGTACGGCAGGAACTGCTGATTCGGGTATAGTCTCAAGTATATGCAAAGGGTGGAATCCATAGTTGGCCCAGAATGGGGACTGGTTGTTAGCAGAGTGTAGCGAGTTGTTATAGGCGAACTCTGCCAATGGAAGCAGGGAAGTCCAATTGTATTGGGAAAAAGCTGAGAAGCAACGTACTGCTCCAAGGTTTGATTTGTATGCTCGGTTTGCCCGTTACTCTGGGGGTGGTAGGCCAAAGAAAGGCAGAGTTCCACACTCAGGGCTTTACAAAGAGCCCTCCAGAATCTAGAGGTAAACTGTACCCCTCGATCTGAGACAATGTTGCTGGGTAGACCATGGAGTCTCACGATTTCTGATGAACTGTTTCTGTGGCTGAAGGTGTGCCTACCATGGGCAAGAAATGGGCCATCTTTGACAGGCGATCCACCAGTTGGTATTGAATCCTTCAGAGGGTGGAAGATCAACAATAAAGTCCATGGAAATCATCTCCCATGGACAGTTAGTGACATTTAAGGATCTCAATAATCCTCAGGGCTTAGTCTTGTCACCTTTGCTGCGAAGGCACACCATGCAGGTTCTAACATGTAACATTCTAACAGGTTCTGCAGTCTCGATCAAGGTTGGGCCACCAGAAGAACTGGTGGATGAACTCACTATTTTTACGTACTCCAAATTGGCCAGCTAGTTGGTTGTCATGGAATGTTTTGAGAACTGGAAGCCTTGCCTCCTGGGGTATGAATACCTTATCTTGATGCCAGAGTAATCCATCCTGTCTCCTTAGAGAAGCATGCTCTGTTTCAGGGCAAGATACAGAGGCCTGTTCAATAGTCGATCTCAAGCTGGGCAGAATAAACAAAAAGTTCTGGGCAGAGAGAATGGTGCTAGGGGGAGCAGGTTCAGTAGATTCAGGGAACATCCGGGATAGGGCATCTGCCTTCCCATTCTTAGATCCGGGTCTGTATGTCAAATGGAAGTTAAATCTTGAAAAAAATAAGGCCCATCTGGCCTGACGGGGCCTTAGGCGCTTAGCGGATCTCAAATATTCTAAGTTCTTATGGTCAGTAAAGATCATGACTGGGTGAGTAGTGCCTTCCAACAGATACCTCCACTCTTCAAATGCTACTTTAGTTGGCAGCAGTTCTCGGTCGCCTACATCATAATTCTCGGCTTGGCTTAATTTTTTGGAGCAGAAGGCTACTAGGTGTAGCAAGGCCTTTGGGCCCAGACGCTGGGAGAGAACAGCTCCTGTAGCTATTTCGAAAGCATCAACTTCCAGAACGAAAGGAAGTGCTGGGTCCGAGTGTTGCAATACTGGAGCAGAGGTAAACAAGATCTTCAGTCATTCAAAGGCTGCCTGGGCTTCCTGGTTCCAGAGGAAACGGGTTTGAAGGCAAGTAAGCTGGGTTATTGGGGAGATAATGGTCGAAAAGCCTTTGATAAACCTCCGGTAGAAGTTGGCGAAGTCAACACATTTTTGAACTCCCTTTCTATCAGAGGGTGCAGGCCATTCAAGGATTGCTGAGACCTTTTGGGGTCCATTGAAATCCCCTCAGTGGAGATTATGAGCCCTAAGAACTGCATGGACTGCTTCTCGAATTCGCACTTTTCTGCTTTAGCATCTAAGTTATGACTTCGTAGGGTGTTTAGTACTTTCTTGACGTGGTCCCGGTGCAGTTCAAGTGAGGCTGAGAAGATCAAAATGTCATCCAGGTAAATGATCAGAAACAGGTCAAGGTACTCTCTGAAGATATCGTTCACGAGGTGTTGGAACGTTGCGTGGGCGTTACATAACCCAAAGGGCATCACGAGATACTCAAAATGACCGAAGCGGGTTCGGAAAGCCGTCTTCCATTCGTCCCCCTCTCTAATGCGGACCGGGTTGTAGGCCACTCTCAAGTCTAGCTTAGTGAACACTCGGGCTGCTCGAAACCTCTGGAACAACTCTGGAATGAGGGGAAGAGGGTACCTGTTTTTTGACAGTGATCTTGTTGAGCTCCCTGTAGTCAATACATGGCCAGAGGAAGTAATCATTCTCAATGAAGAAAAGGCCTGATCCTGCTGGTGAGGAGGAGGGACGAATGAAACCCTTGGCCAGGTTCTCATCAATATATTGCCTGAGAGCTTCCAACTCAACCTCGGATAACGGGAAGATGCGCCCAAAAGGAATCTCTGCTCCAGGAAGCAACTCAATGGGGCAGTCGTAAGGCATGTGCGGAGGCAGGGTATCAGCTTTCTGTTTGTCGAAGACGTCAAGGAAGTCGTGGTAAGCTGAGGGAACGAGCTGACTGGTATCTGTTGAAGGTTGAATGGTTAGGCACACAGGGGGGTTGACTTGTATGGGAACGCCACAGTGTTGGCGACAGTAGCTGGAGGAAAAGGTGACCTTCCCTTTGGACCAGCTGATTGATGTGTTATGGGCCTGCAGCCAAGGTATCCCCAGGATGACTGGGAAAATGGGAGATCTGATAATATCAAAGCGGAGTAATTCCCGATGACCAGTGTCTGAGGTTGCAAGAATGGGGACAGTCTCTTGAGTAACAGGCCCTGAGCTAGGTGGAGTGCCATCAGCAAGGTGTATGTCCAGTCTTCTTTTCTTGAAAAGGAGAGGAATATGTAAGTCTTTTGCAAGGTTAATATCTAAGAAGCAGCTGCATGCTCCTGAGTCAACGATTGCCCGTAATTTGACCTCCTTTCCAGCCCCCTCAAAGAGATAGGAAAAATTACATGAGAAGACACAGTCCCAGATAGCTGGAGGTATGAGGGATATAGGTGCCTGGACCTACATGGCCGAATGGGACAGTTACGTAGGAAGTGGCCTGCAGCTCCACAATAGATGCATAGGTTGTTTAGTCGCCTACATTCCCTTTCTTCTGGGCTCAAAGAGGGTCGGAGTAGACCTATCTGCATAGGCTCTTCATCGGATGTATTGGAGGAATGGAGCCAGGGACAGCTGGAGCCAGGACTTTGGGTAGTACCCAAGTCGTCCTAAGGTTCTGGGATTGCTTGGAGTGCTACTCCCACAGGCACCCGTCCAACTGAATAGAAACTTGAATGAGAGCCTCAAGTGTAGCGGGAGCCTCAGACCTGGCTAACTCATCCTTGAGGGTTTCGGACAGGCCTAGGCAGAATTGGAATCTTAGGGCTGCATCATTCCAACCTGTATCAGCTGCCCACCTATGGAACTCTCTGACGTAGTCTTCCACTGCTCATCTGCCTTGCACAAGGGAATGAAGAGCTGATTCGGCAGTGGCAGTTTTCTGCGGGTCGTCATATAACACTGCCATGGCTTCAAAGAATGTGGTGACTGAGTTTTCCACCTCATCCCTCTTTTCAAGCAGGTTATGAGCCCAGGATTAAGGTTCATGAGATATGAGACAGGTGATGAACCCCACTCGGATGGTCTCAAGTGCAAAAGTCCTAGGTTGCAGGGCGAAGTAAAGTTTGCAGGCATTCTTAAAGGCCCTGAATCTTCGTCTGTCCTCGGAGAAACGTTCTGAAATGGGGACTCTGGGTTCTGGGAGAGGCAGTAACACAGCAGGTGGAGCAGCAGCAGCTGAACTGGAGGGTGCTGTTGTGGAGGCGGAGCTTGTGGCTGGGTCAGGTTCGGCTGGAGCCATTGAAGTAGTGAGGCTTTGGAGACGTCCCTCGAGCTGGAAGTATCCATCTTGCAGGTTTTTGACGGCTTGTGTTAAGGGTGTCATCTGTTGGCACAGCGCTTCCAGCACAGAAACACCTTTCTCGGCCTCAGACATAATGGCTGACTGATACTATCACGTACCAGGTGCTGGAGGCCAATGGAGAGAGGGCTTCCCTTGCAGCTAAGTTCCGGACTCTCCTGAAGGTGAGACAGCAGGAGTTGGGCACAAAGTAGCACAGGTCGCCTGTGAAGTTGCTTGCAGAAAGCCCAGGAATGCTGCCAATGAGATTAACAGAGTCTGTAGGCAGGTGGCGCCTGTGAGGTGAGACAGGTCTGTAAAGTCACTGAGATAATAGAGTAGTCAACACAAGTCGAGATCAGAACCAAAGCAGAGCAGACGTAGTCAGGTGGAAGCCGGGTCAAACATGAGAAGCATGCAGAGGGTAGCAGTGAGACGAGCCGGGGTCAGGAACTGGAGACAGGCATACAGGTTGGGAACAAGGCGGGTCAGACACTAGGAACACAGAAGCAAGGAATCACAGGAACACAGGTAACAAGCAGAGATCAGTCAGCAACTTCAATACTGCACCGATACACTTCCTTATAAAGACCATGTGATGTGCTGCTGGGGACGCTGGGCCCTAGAGCCCTTCTCCTGTTGTTGGTGCCTTGACAGATGCTGGGTCCTAAAGACCTTCTCCTGCTGTCAGCACCCTGACAGATAGTATGTATAGATGGTTCCAAAGAAACCCAGAAGTGTGTCAGTATTTGCTAGATGTGGATTGTGGTTAGTGGAAAAAAAATTCTTAATAATTCTTTCTTTCCTTTTCAGCAAGCTGAAGTGGGTAATCTTCATATCTTGGGGACCAAAGAGTTCAAATGGGGGGAATGTGTAGCCAAGGGTTTGCTACTATAGTTATTATAGTTGAACAGTTTGTTGTTTCAAATAAGTTTGTCTCCCTCTAGTGGCTGCTGGGCTCTGTTAAGATTTTTCAGCAAAGTATTGTGGGAGATATAGTTTGGAGGAGGAAGTAACTCTGTTAGCTGGATCAGCCCTGAACTACATGACAGACAATGCAAAGCGCGCAGAACTGCCTGCTGGGGGGAGTGATAAAAGGACAGGCGTGGCCTGCTTTCAAGGTGAATAAAGTGATTTCGCGCAAATTGTAATGAAATGTTCTAAATAAATCATCCCAAATGGGATATATAGAATAAAATTTTTAAAAATTATAAAAACGTGTAATTAAACCATCTATCTGAAATGATAATGTATAATATACTAAATTACATGTATAGGTCATATATTCTCAATCATGCCGTGTATATTCCAAATATGTCCTTATATAAACTCATGTGAAAATAGGTGTGTACCACCTTGTGTGAAGGAAAAACAAAAATCAAAAAATAAAATTCAAAATATCAAAAATCTAAATAAAATAATAATATACCGTATTTATCGGCATATAACACGCACTTTTTTCCCCTGAAAATCAGGGGAAAATCGTGGGTGCGTGTTATAGGCCGATCCCCCCCCAATTGTGTGTGATCGGAGCGATCGCGGCGCCGACATACACAGCCGTGTGGCAATTCAAATACGGCGCCGAGACTGCAGGGACTCGGCGGAGCGGAGCTACACATAGCCGAGAGTCCTCGGGCTTTCTCGGCGCCGCTTACAGTCCCGCCCATAGGGCGTAACTGGGCGGGACTGTAAGCGGCGCCAAGAAAACCCGAGGACTCTCGGCTATGTGTATCAGCGCTCCGCCGAGTCCCTGCAGTCTCGGCGCCATATTTAAATTTACACAGGGCTGTGTATGACGGCAGGGATCGCGGCGATCCCACAAAGCTGCACGGGGGCAAGGCTGCATGGGGGGGCAAGGCTGCACGGGGGGGCAAGGCTGCACTGGGGCAAGGCTGCATGGGGGCAAAGCTGCACTGGGGCAAGGCTGCACTGGAGAAAAGCTGCACTGACAAGGCTGCACTGACATGGCTGCACTGACATATCTGCACTGACAAGGCTGCACTGGGGCAAAGCTGCACTGGACACTGGGGCAAGGCTGCACTGACAATTCTGCACTGGGGCAAAGCTGCACTGACAAGGCTGCACTGACAAGGCTGCAATGGACACTGGGGCAAGGCTGCACTGACACTGACAAGGCTGCAGATGGACACCGATAACGCTGCATTGATGGGCATTTTAATGTAAGTTTTTCTTCCTTAAACTTTACTCCTAAAAGTTTTTTTCCTTAAAATTCCCTCCTTAACTTGGGTGCGTGTTATACGCCGGCGCGTGTTATACGCCGATAAATACGGTAAGTGTCAATAAATGTCCAAAACATCCTAAAGTGAATAAAAAGTGATGAAGTTCTGTGGCTGTTAGGATTGATGGAGATGATTATCCATACATGATCCTGCTGTGGCTTCTTCAATATTAAAGTCTCCCAGAACTCTCTGTGTAAGAGTCCACTTTACTATGCTTTAATAAAGACGTTTTTAGCCCTGACATATTACACTATTGGAGGCTACATCTTTTTTTGTCCCCTATCTCACATTGAGGCACCCCTCCATACCACTGTGATCTAGGAGCATACCGCTGTACCCATAGGAGGAGCACTGCCACATCTACTACCCAGGGAGGCCACATCTACTACCCAGGGAGGCCAGTGGAGATCCCAGATGGTGATTGCCTGCTATCTATAACATTGAGGTGAGAGTTCAGGGAGACTTTAATATTGAAGAAGCCACAGCAGGATCACGTATGGATAATCATCTCCATCAATCCTAACAGCCACAGAACTTCATCACTTTTTGTTCACTTTAGGAGGTTTTGGACATTTATTGACACTTATATTATTATTTTATTTAGATTTTTGATATTTTGAATTTTATTTTTTATTTTTTTATTTTTCCTTCACACATGGTGGTACACAACTATTTTCACATGAGTTTATATAAGGACACATTTGGAATATACACGGCATGATTGAGAATATATGACCTATACGTGTAATTTTGTATATTATTAATTGTAACTTCAGATAGATGGTTTAAATACACGTTTTTATAATATTTTTACATTTTATTCTATCCCATATCCCATTTGGGGCGATCTATTTAGAACATTTCATTACAATTTGTGCGAAATCAGTTTATTCACCTTGATTGTTTAGTGTTATGTGATACACTTATTGATTTTGCTGCACTTTTACTTGTACTTTTTATTGGTTTAGTTTACTGCTTTTAAGTAGTGCGAGAGGCCTTTTTCAAACTTTTTGTGGCCTGCTTTCAGCCTCTCTGGACGCCATTCAACACCTGCTGGAGGTCTGTGTGTGACCAAGAGTGAGAGACTGCGGCCTATGCAGCGGAGATCCGGTACGCCCGCCTATGAGGGATCTCGGAGTACAGCCTTGCCATCCTAGCAAGCGGACCGGCCTGTGTTTCAGAGAAACTGGAAGCCACCTGCACTTCAGTTCACCAGGAGTGGAAGCATGGCATGGCGGTGCCATTTTCACCAGATGGAGACACCAGGAGGGGATTCTGGACGGAGCCTCACAGCCATTGGAGTCCATTGTGGTGAGTGGGCATTCCAGTAGAGAGTACAGTATTGCTGAGTGAGTTCTTTTTACAGACTGCTGGTGAGACTTGTAGTTCCACGGAGGTGAATCTACTTCTTTACAGGTATTATACAGCTGTACTTTGGGGCCTTGTTTTTCTCCCCTGTGCTGTAAGGTTAGTACTGTATTGCACTCACATGTAAGGAGGAATCTACAAGTGGTGATTTTTCTTTAGTTAAGCAGTCATCAGCATATCTTTTGTTCTACAGTCATTTATTTTCCTTTGTCTTTGTGGATTACAAATACTGCAGTGTAAACATCAGACTAGTTGAAGATATCCGGAGTTGAAAGAACTTTCATCATCTTCCTCTTTTACCAAGCATTGCTGCTCTACTTATAAGTTGAACTTTGAATTATAGCCTGGGGGGAGCCATTGAGTGTATGCTAGACTTTACACTGTGTTCTTGAATGTAAAGAATACATACTGCATTTTGGTCTGTGTGTTGAGGCCTCAGTGGGAAGGTATTTAATATATGTTTAAAGATATTGAGTACTTATCCCTCTGTGCACCTGTTCACATATACTCCTAAAAGCGATTATAAGGTTGTAAGTTCTGTATATGTGCATTAAGTAATAACAATTGTTATGCTGGATTGGGGGGCGTGACCGGATGCTGGAGTGAGAGGAGGTGTGTGTGAACTTCCCCCAGCCCGATGCCTCCGTGTTCACCTGAATCAACCCGGCGATTTGATCTGGCTGGATGAGCTTTCTCCCCCTGCAGAACTTGGCGTCTGCTCAGCTGCCTGGCTCCCCTGTCTCTGCCCGTGCCGGAGTGTGACGCCGGAGGGGCAGCGCAGCCGCCCGGGAGAGGACGTGGATCCGAGCCCTCGGAGCAGGGAGGAGAGGGTCGGGCTCTCTGCTTGAACGGTTACCTGGGCAACGGCTTCGGCACTAGCGGGAGGAGGTGGCGGGGACGGCGTGTGTTAACAGTAAAAGGAGCCATCACTAGGAGCGTCCCTGTGCTGCCCAGTCGGCTGGCAGCACTAAGGTACCAGCTACTGTGGTTATTCAAAAAGCGGACTGTCTCTCCCCTCTCCCCGAGGGTCGGATTACCGCCACGGACAGGGGGGGTGGAGGCTCAGGCAGCCTGACATACTGTTACACAGCGACCTGTCTTAATTAGGGAGAATATACTTCCTGACGGCTGGTGGAGGGCTGTATCAATAAGACAGACCCTAACCTATCGCCATAATAAAAAATCTTAATAGTGCTGAAATACCTGCTATATTAGGTTGGTCAATTATCCTAGCAGCAGCTACAAATTAGAAGGACATTACTGGGTCTGAGACAATACTGAGGGAAGAGTGAGGTGGAGGGGGGGAGGGGAAGAGAGGAAGGAAAAAAAAAAAAAAAGTGGTAGAGTTTTAACTCCACACGTGGTTAAACCCTCTTATATATCCCTCTGGCTCATACAATAAGTCATGACTAGGAAAAAGGGAGAGGAGTTGCAACAACAGGAGAATACTAGCTCCCAAATGACCCGTACTTCAAAAGAGAAGGGGAACCAGGCAGCAGCTGCAGCAGTGGCCAAACTGGAAAAATTTGCGCACCCCTCTACCTCATCTCCATCTAAAAGCACTCAGCAGCAGCAGCAGGACAGATCACAAGCGGGAGGTTCAGGGGACAGGAAGAGTCTAGGAAAAGGACCAGCGGTAATGCACACAATAAAAACGGCGAGCAGCAAAAGCTCTGCGGGCTAGCCCACGGGATTAGCAACTAATAATGCCGCTGTGCAAAACGCACCAGTAGAAGCTGAACCCACACTGAAAGATGTTCTATGCGCTGTCAACTCCTGTAAGGCCTCCCTAAGCGACCTGTGTGACCAGCTGACAGGGCTAAAGGAAGAGTTAATCATAGTAAGCCAAGAACTGCAAAGGACTATTGCCAGAACAACTACACTGGAGGAGAGAGTGAGTCAGGTTGAGGACGATTTAACCCCACTGAAGCAAGAGCTTAAGGCATTAAAAACGCAGATGGGTCTACATAAAGCTAAAATGGAGGAAATGGAAAACAGGTCCCGCAGGAACAACGTGAGGGTGGTAGGCCTACCGGAGCGGTGTGAGGGTCCCCACCCCGAGGAGTTTTTGGAGAAGTGGCTCAGGGGAATATTCGGGACGGAAACCTTCTCTCACCTTTTTGCTAAAGAGTGCCAACTAGGGCCCCACCATCAGGGGGATATCCCAGACCAATAATCATGAAGCTTTTCAACTATAGAGATAAGGTAACATTGATGGTTAGGGCCAGAGAGCTGGGGGATATTCTGCACAACGGAGCCAAGATCTTATTTTTCCCCGATTACTCCCCAGACCTCCAGAAACGAAGGGCTGAATTTAGGGACATTAAGCGTAACCTACGGAATTACAAAATAGAATATGCCCTGCTGTATCCTGCACGGCTACGTATCACTGCCCTAGGGACTACCCATTTCTTTGACACAACAACAGGGGCAACAAAATGGCTGGAAGATAACAAAATGGACCTGCAGAGCTAGGGGTTGAATAAGGCTAGTTAAACTTGGAAAGGAAAGGAGGAAAATGTATCTTTTTTTATTTTCTATTTTATTTATTTATTTATTTTTTTCTATCTGTTGTTTTCCTCACAGCAATTGGCAGATGACATGGGGGAGGGGGGAGGGGGGGGGCGTGATAGATGGAAGCACGGACAAATGATGTGATTTCACCAGTTATGTATGTCTTAAGTGTTGCTTTGAGGGCTTGGAAGAGGGCTGTGGGAGGGGGGGAGGGGGGAAAGAGTGTGGTAGTGAGTCACAATGCATTTTTCCAGTATATGAGAGGGGAGTTATTTCTAGAATGGCTGGGAGGGAGAAAAAAGGTCATAAGTGCAGCCCCTAGGGCTAGCCTAATTAGGCAGGAGGGGGGGTCACTAATAAGGGTGGTGAGGAGGGGGATGAAGTTGAAGGGGGGGGAGGGGGCTTACAGTGAGATATAGGGTTGGGCAATGGGGCGTACGTAAGGCACACACAGTTAGGAGGGGGGGGTTTATAAAAGTAAAGTATAATGGCACACGCGACTTGTATTTGCAGCTAGGAAATGCAGAAGGGGGAGGGAAAGGTCCCTGGATGCGGGGGCCCCTTGCCCTTCCCCACTCTTCTTTTTTTCTTTTTTTTTTTTTTTTCTTTTCTGGTTAACACAACCACAGAGTTGGCAAGTTTTGTATTCACTAATGCACGAATGAATTGCCTCTCCTTTTTGGGCATTTTCTTTTTTTTTTCTTTTTTTTTTCTTTTTTTTTTTCTTTCTTTGTTATTCCTGTTTTTCTTTTTTTTTTTCTCTTCTTCTCTTTTATTCTCCATTTCTGTTAGACGCCTTTTAAAACACTAAAGATAGGTTCCTGGAACATTAGGGGCATGGGCGATCCGGCCAAAAGGGCAGCAGTGTTCTTGGCGATGGAAGCTTATGGCGTTGAACTGGCTTGTCTGCAGGAAACTCATCTCACCAACGATACCAAATCACACGTTCGGAACCACAAATTTCAAGAACAGTATCACTCAGTCTACACCTCGTATTCAAGAGGGGTGAGCATATTGGTGGGGAGAGGTATCTCATTTTCCTGCAGGGAAGCCAGAATAGATGCGCTGGGACGCTATGTCTTTTTGAGTTGTGTTGTGGAAAATAAGCCTCTGGTGATAGCAAATATTTATATCCCGCCTCCGTTTAAAGCAGAGACCATTTTGGATCTGTTGGAGTTTGTGGACAGTAAGGTAGACGTACCGATAATATTAGTTGGGGCTTTTAATGCAGTTTTGGATAATAAAATGGATCGGTTTCTGCCTGTGAATCGTGCGGAGAGATTATCAGAGGGGCGCCTAGGCCAACTTCTGGAAGAATTTGGGTGGTGCGACCTATGGAGATCTCACAATCCAAACACCCGGCAGTACTCCTGTTATTCAGGGTCATACTCTACTCTCTCGCGCATAGATATGGCAGTAGGTAACAGTGAAGCACTGCAATTAATAGGGAACATAGAGTATAAGCCGAGGGGAATCTCAGATCACTCTCCCTTGACCTTGACCCTGAACCTAAACACTAGACCTGGCCAGAAAAGGTGGACAATAAAGCCACTTTGGTTGGATTTAATAAGCAGCCCAGCAGAAGTAACCCCTAAATTAAAAGAGTTTGTAACATTTAACTCAGGTACAGCACCAGCGGGGGTAGTGTGGGATACCCTAAAAGCGTTCCTTAGGGGACTATTACACCAGCAGGTTGCCATAGTAAAGAAAACGTCAAGGGAATGGGAGGTGAGGGCTAGTAGGGAAGCCATGGAATCAGAAGCGCAATACGTGGCGGACCCAACCCCTGAAAAACAGGAGATTTGGCTTAACAGACAACAAGAGTACAGAGAAGTAATTAATAGAAGAGTAGAGAACAAAAGACTTTTCCAGAAACAAAATTATTTTGGTGAAGGGGAGAAAGTAGGCCGGATGCTTGCACTTATAACTAAGTCTAATCTATCTCCATCGGCCATTTTCTCAATTAAGACAACGGCTGGAGAGATCACTTCCGATCCCGCCGAGGTCTTAGAGACTTTCTCTGCGTTCTATAGGGACCTGTACAGGTCGCGCCGGGGGTCGGACCGGCGCGATATGGACGGGTTTCTAGAAGGGGTAGATCTGCCCGTGCTTTCGGAAAGGGACAGGAGCGAGATGGAGTCTCCTCTGACCCTGGAGGAGTTGCAAAAGGCTGTCGTGGAGCTGTCAGGCCAGAAATCTCCAGGTCCGGATGGATTGCCACTGGAGATTTATAGAAAGTACGGGGAGGTGCTGCTCCCGGAGCTCTTAAAAGTACTGGAGCAGTCGATCAAGCATGGGAGGCTGCCCTCATCAATGTCAGAGGCTGATATAATAGTGATACCAAAAGAGGGGAAAGACCAACTGGAAGTCACCTCATACAGACCGATATCATTACTGTGTTCAGATGCCAAGATTGTTGCAAGGGTGCTGGCATCCAGATTAAACAAATGTATTGCAAAACTTGTGCATCCAGACCAATCGGGGTTTATCCCCCGTCGGTCTACCAGTACTAATATCAGAAGGTCTTATTTGAACCTCCAGGTACCAACAGAGAATGTAGGGTCTAGAGCTATACTGTCTTTGGATACCGCCAAGGCCTTCGATAGCCTGGAATGGGAATATCTCTGGTGGGTGCTAGAGAGGTTTGGATTTGGCCCCGTATTTATCAGCTGGTTAAAAATCCTATATAATCATCCAAGGGCAAGACTCAAGATAAATAATGATTACTCAGAAAGCTTCCCCCTCGAAAGAGGGACGAGACAGGGGTGCCCCTTGTCTCCTTTGCTGTTTGTTTTGGCCATGGAGCCACTGGCGGGAGTGGTGAGATCATCATCCGAAATGCAGGGATTTCACAGAAAAGGGGAGGAAGAGCGAATAGCGCTTTTTGCGGACGATGTCCTATTTTTCCTGGGGGACACGACTTCTTCACTGGAGAAAGTGATGCATCTAGTGGAGGACTTTGGAAAGTTTTCAGGATTGACCATCAATTGGGAGAAATCATCGCTCCTGCCGGTTGATCCATTGGCCAATCCTATTTTGATGAGCTTGCCCCAACTGAATGTAATGGAGAAAATGAAGTATCTTGGCGTTGTGTTATCCAAGGACCCCAGTGCGTTCATTGAGGACAACTTGGTCCCCCTCCTAGCAAAATTTAAAAAAAAATCTGATATCTGGAGTAGACTCCCCTTATCTGTGGCGGGTCGGGCCAACCTGATTAAAATGGTATGGTTGCCTCAGTTGTTATACCTGCTCCACAACTCCCCAGTTTGGATTGGGGAGAAGTGGTTTCAAAGAATTCAATCCCTTTTCAGGGAATTAATATGAAAAAAAGGGCAGCCCAGGAGAGGTCTACAAAAACTGCAGTGCCCCGTCACGGAGGGGGGACTGGGGGTTCCCCATCCGTCTACCTATTTTCTGGCAGCCCAGTTACAACAACTTGGCGGATGCGTCATTGATGGAGGGGGAAGTAAGAGTGCTCAAATTATCTTACAGGGAAGCCCACATAGTTCACTAGTGGAAGCACTGGAGGCAGATTCACTACAAGGAGAGATCCCGACACTTAAAATGATTACTAGGGTTTGGCAGACAACTAAGCGAATAATGGGGTATAAAGGAACCTCAGAATACTCACCAATCTGGAATAATAAGAACTTGCAGGAATTACTATCTGTCGACAGGAACAAGTTGTGGGAAAGGTGTGGGATAAGCCGGCTGATACAGCTATATGTGGGGGATACCCTGAAATCCTTTGAGGAACTGAGGCATGAGCACGGGTTGCCAAATCGTGTATTCTATAGCTATCTACAGATTAGGCATGCCTTGAGCAAGCAGCTCGGTAGGCAACCCCCCACATGGTGCAGGATCCCACTACTACAAACAATAATTAAATCAGAGACCTCTAAGGGGTTAATCTCAGAGATATATACCCAATTAATAAAGCGAATAAACATGCAGGTAGGCTTCCCCGGGGGCAGGGACAGATGGGCGGCCGATGTGGGGGAGATAACGGACACGCAGTGGAAAAGGATCCTGGAACTTGGACCAGAGGTGTCGGTCTCACCCTCACAAAAAGCCTCCCACCTGATGCTGTTGCACAGATCTTACTACACACCAAAAAAGCTTTTTATGTTTGGCCGCAGAATTAACGACGAGTGCCCTAGATGCAGAAGAACAGGCGACTTAATTCATATGGTATGGAGGTGTCCAAAACTAGTCAGGTATTGGTCCAAGATTTTAAAGAAAATAAATACCACGTTTAAAATCAACTTAGAGCTTGATCCCAAGACCTGTGTGCTGGGACATGTTAATAATGGGCTGAGAGACAGGAGCACAGCGGTAGCGGTAGCAAGATGCTTGTTTCAAGCCAGAAAACTAATAGCACAGTCTTGGCAATCAAGAACCCCCCCGACCCCGGAAGATTGGATTGGAACCGTCAACTCCACAGTGTGGAGCGAAAGGACATTCTACATTAGGTCAGGCAATTACAATAAGTTTGTGAGATTGTGGAACTTGTGGGTCCAAGCAATGCCATGCCCGCAACCAGTGCTACTCTAGCGCTGAGAGTACTTGCCTCCTTATTAATGAGGTGCGGCTGAGTTAGGAGCAGCTTAGAGACAAGCGAGAACAATGCACAGAACCGATGCTGTCCATTGGGTGTGCCTTGGAATTATGGGGGTCCAATAAGGGAGGGTCACAGGGGGGCGGGGGGGTGGGCTCAATTAAGAGAAATGCAATAATACATAAATATGTATAGTAATAATAGGATATGTGGTCAACTGGCTTTGAGGTATAAGGTATGCGATTTGTAGTTCGGCACTACTGTTACTATTTTCACACTGAAACGCATATTGTAACACATTACTTTAAAAAAAAAAAAAGGAAAAAAAAAAAAAAACTCGAAAGGCCACAATGATGTGACTGGATTAGAGACATATATGAGTATCACTCTGAAAGCAGTCTCTGGATAAAGTTAACTGATGTGGCAAAAAATAAATAAATAAATAAATAAATAACAATTGTTATAACTTGTGTTTATTCATGCTTTTCATTGTGTTCCATTACTTATTTTAGTAAACTTTTCTGAGTGGTTCAGTGATATTGTGTGAGTTTCTCATTGCTAACATCACATTGCAGAATGGAACCCAAGGTGTCAGATGTAAGAGAGGATCTGCAGAGTCGGGGTAGTCAGTGGGGTGTAGAGTCAATCAGAAGCCCTCACAGGGGTACCACTACATATCTATGTAACCACACAGCACACAATTTGTTTTGTGTTGGCTTTAGTAGTGTCCTAAAATGTGTATATTTAGAAAGTCTCTGTTTACCCTAGCTAATCTTAATCTTACTGGGTGCTGGAATGTGCAATACTTAATTGTGTTGTTAAAGGGATATTTATGAAAGGGCTTGCCTAATAAGGTGAGGTTACTTAACCACTTCAGCCCCGGAAGGATTTACCCCCTTCCTGACCAGAGCACTTTTTACTATTTGGCACTGCGTCGCTTTAACTGCTAATTGTGCGGTTATGCAATACTGTACCCAAACGAAATTTGCGTCCTTTTTTTCCCACAAATAGAGCTTTCTTTTTATGGTATTTGATCACCTCTGCGGTTTTTATTATTTGCGCTATAAACGGAAAAAGACCGAAAATATTGAAAAAAAATGATATTTTCTACTTTTTGGTACAAAATAATATATCCAATAAACTCAATTTTAGTCATACATTTAGGCCAAAATGTATTCGGTCACATGTCTTTGGTAAAAAAAATGTCAATAAGCATATATTTATTGGTTTTCGCAAAAGTCATAGCATCTACAAACTAGGGTACATTTTCTGGAATTTACACAGCTTTTAGTTTATGACTCATCAAATATTACATTTTTATGTCCCAAGTGATTGAATAATAATAAAAAAAAAATTTACAAAAAGTTGTCACTAAATGATATATTGCTCACACATGCCATGGTTATATGTGAAATTGCACCCCAAAATACATTTAGCTGCTTCTCCTGAGTATGGGGATATCACATGTGTGGGACATTTTTGGAGCCTAGCCACGTACAGGGCCCGGAAAACCAAGCACCGCCTTCAGGATTTCTAAGGGCGTAAATTTTTTATTTCACTCCTCACTACCTATCACAGTTTTGAAGGCCATAAAATGCCCAGATGGCACAACCCCCCTAAATGACCCCATTTTGGAAAGTAGACACCCCAAGCTATTTGCTGAGAGGCATGTTGAGTCCATGGAATATTTTATATTTTGCCAGAAGTTGCAGGAAAATGACAAACTTTTTTTTTTTTTTGCACAAAGTTGTCACTAAATGATATATTGCTCACACAGGCCATGGGCATATGTGGAATTGCACCCCAAAATACATTCTGCTGATTCTCCTGAGTATGAGGATACCACATGTGTGGGACTTTTTGGAAACCTAGCCGCGTACGGGGCCCGAAAACCAAGCACCGCCTTCAGGATTTCTAAGGACGTAAATTTTTGAATTCACTCCTCACTACCTATCACAGTTTTGAAGGCCATAAAATGCCCAGATGGCACAACCCCCCCCCCCCCCAAATGACCCCATTTTGGAAAGTAGACACCCCAAGCTATTTGCTGAGAGGCATGTTGAGTCCATAGAATATTTTATATTTTGCCACAAGTTGCGGGGAAGTGACAAACTTTTTTTTTTTTTTTTTTTGCACAAAGTTGTCACTAAATGATATATTGCTCAAAAATGCCATGGGCATATGTGGAATTAGACCCCAAAATACATTCTGCTGCTTCTCCTGAGTACGGGGATATAAAATGTGTGAGACTTTTTGGGAACCTAGCTGCATATGGGGCCCCAAAAACCAATCACGCCTTCCGGATTTCTAAGGGCGTAAATTTTTGATTTCACTCCTCACTACCTATCACAGTTTCGAAGGCCATAAAATGCCAAAATAGCACAAAACCCCGCAAATGACCCCATTTTGGAAAGTAGACACCCCAAGCTATATGCTGAGAGGCATGGTGAGTATTTTGCAGCTCTCATTTGTTTTTGAAAATGAAGAAAGACAAGAAAAATGTTTTTTTTTTCTTTTTTCAAAACTTTGTGACAAAAAGTGAGGTGTGCAAAATACTCACTATACCTCTCAGCAAATAGCTTTGGGTGTCTACTTTCCAAAATGGGGTCATTTGGGGGGGTTTGTGCCACCTGGGCATTCCATGGCCTCCGAAACTGTGATAGGCAGTGAAGAATGAAATCAAAAATTTACACCCTTAGAAAGCCTGAAGGCGGTGCTTGGTTTTCGGGGTCCCGTACGCGGCTAGGCTCCCAAAAAGTCTCACGCATGTGGTATCCCCGTACTCAGGAGAAGCAACAGAATGTATTTTGGGGTGTAATTTCACATATTCCCATGGCATGTTTGAGCAATATATCATTTAGTGACAACTTTTTGCAAAAAAAAAAAAAAATTGTCTTTTTCTCGCAACTTGTGTCACAATATAAAATATTCCATGGACTCGACATGCCTCTCAGCAAATAGCTTGGGGTGTCTACTTTCCAAAATGGGGTCATTTGGGGGGGTTTTGAACTGTCCTGGCATTTTATGCACAACATTTAGAAGCTTATGTCACACATCACCCACTCTTCTAACCACTTTATGACACTTTTTGTTTACATGAAAAAATTATTTTTTTTGCAAGAAAATTACTTTGAACCCCCAAACATTATATATTTTTTTAAAGCAAAGGCCCTACAGATTAAAATGGTGGGTGTTTAATTTTTTTTTCACACAGTATTTGAGCAGCAATTTTTCAAACGCTTTTTTTGGGAAAAAACACACTTTTTAAAATGTTAATGCACTAAAACACACTATATTGCCCAAATGTTTGATGAAATAAAAAGATGATCTTAGACCGAGTACATGGATACCAAACACGACATGCTTTAAAATTGTGCACAAACGTGCAGTGGCGACAAACTGAATACATTTTTAAAAGCCTTTAAAAGCCTTTACAGGTTACCACTTTAGATTTACAGAGGAGGTCTACTGCTAAAATTACTGCCCTCGATCTGACCTTCACGGTGATACCTCACATGCATGGTGCAATTGCTGTTTACATTTGACGCCAGACCGACGCTTGCGTTCGCCTTTGTGCGAGAGCAGGGGGGGACAGGGGTGCTTTTTTAAAAATTTTTTTTGCTTTTTTTTCTTATTTTTAAACTGTTCCTTTAGTTTTTTTTTTAATCATTTTTATTGTTATCTCAGGGAATGTAAACAACAACAATAGGTAGTGACAGGTACTCTTTTTTGAAAAAATTGGGGTCTATTAGACCCTAGATCTCTCCTCTGCCCTCAAAGCATCTGACCACACCAAGATCGGAGTGATAAAATGCTTTCCCACTTTCCCAATGGCTCTGTTTACATCCAGCGAAATCTAAGTCATAAAATGCTCGTAGCTTCCGGTTTCTTAGGCCATAGAGATAATTGGAGCCATTCTGGTCTCTGATCAGCTCTATGGTTAGCTGGCCGAATCACCGGCTGCATTCTCAGGTTCCCTGTTGGGACAGGAGAGCCAGAGAAAAACATGGAAGACAGTGGGGGGGGGACATTCCCTCCCACTGCTTGTAAAAGCAGTCTAGAAGCTAATTAGATGCTAGGATTGCTTTTACATGAAAGCCGACCGCTGGCTGAAAAGAATGATACCAAGATGATACCTAAACCTGCAGGCATCATTCTGGTATAACCACTCAAAGTCCAGCAACATACCAGTATGTTGCTGGTCCTTGTTTGGCATATATTGTAAACTTTTTTTCATGCAGCCTGTGGGCTGTACGAAAAAAAGAGATTGATCGGTGGGTATGCCCACCCATTAGAATACCTCCCTTTATTCACCCACTTCTAATGATGGGCATATATGCACCGTTTATATATGCCGAAGCATGGGGGCATCCGCCCCAAAAGGTAGGAGCAAATAGCTCCTCCACCCCTGCTGCCCCCATGCTTCGGCATATGCTCTTTTTTTTTAACTGTGGTGGTGAAATCACCTCCTACAGCGCTGGAGTCACGGCTTTATGTATCGTGGGAGCAAACGCTTTTGCTGTCAAGATAGATAAATCCGCGCTGCAGCTGAATGGCGTACCTGAAAACAAAAAAATGGTTAACAATAAAACACAGTAAACAGTAAAGTATAGAAAAAATGCATACCTATAAAGCAAACATGATAAAACATAATAACAATAAAACATTGCAGAATAGAATACAGTAAAAAAGAGCAGAACAATAGAGAGAGAATAGAGAGAGAACAATAAAACGACAACTATTTTTGTTTTTTATTTTTTTGTGTTTTTTTTTACACTTTTTTTGTAACTGTAACTTTTGTAACTGTAACCGGTTCCAGGTTCGGGTCTCTCAAAATGCGATGGCATCTTGGGAGACCCTGTGAAAGTGTGCCTAGTCTGTGCAGTGCTGTACTCTACACTAATACTCAACTAGTGTATGGTAGTGTTCAAAACATTCACCAATACAAAGACCAGGATTGTCAGGACAGGAGGGACAATAATAGCGGGTGTCACGCCTATATTTATTTTAATAATTATTTATTTCAGGTACTTATATAGCGCCGTCAATTTACGCAGAGCTTTACATATACATTATACATTCACATCAGTCCCTACACCCTCAAGGAGCTTACAATCTAAGGTCCCTAACTCACATTCATACATACTAGGGCCAATTTAGACAGGATCCAATTAACCTACCAGCATGTCTTTGGAGTGTGAGAGGAAACCGGAGTGCCCGGAGGAAACCCACGCAGACACAGGGAGAACATGCAAACTCCAGGCAGGTAGTGTCATGGTCAGGATTCGAACCAGTGACCCTTCTTACTGCTAGGCGAGAGTGCTACCCACTACACCACTGTGCCGCCCCTATATCCGCGCTTGCTGCAGACACATCTTTTTTGGGGGGTTCGTTGGGTAGGAGTACTCGGGAGGACATAAAGAAAATGCCTCTCATGCAGCCGGCTTACTGCATTTGGTTGGGGAGGGTGAGGTGGAGCACCGTCTGGAAACAGAAGGGCTCTGATGATCTCTTCCTGGAATTTAAGGAAGGATCCAGTCCATCCTGAAGCTCTGTATAGCACATGAGCGTTCAGCAAAGCCAGTTAAAATAAATAAACAGACACTTTCTTGTACCAGCGTCTGGCCTTACGGGCAATTAGGTACGGCGCCAACTGCTCATTGAGGTTCACCCCTCCCATATTTTGGTTATATTCGTGGACACGGAGGGGTTTCTCCACAACACCAGTCGCCGTAGTAATTTGGACCGTCGTGTCTGCATGAAGGGAGGTAAGAACGAAAACATTCTTATTATCCCTCCACTCCATAGCGAGCAAGTTATTACACTTGAAGCAGGCTCTCTCCCCCAGCCTAAGATGGGAATCTACAAGCCGCTGGGGAAAGCCCCGGCAATTAGGTCGCATGGTACCACATGCTCCAATCTGCTGATCAAACAAGTGACTAAAAAGTGGCACGGTCGTGTAATATTTGTCCACATATAAGTGGTACCCCTTTCCAAATAAGGGTGACACCAAGTCCCACACAATCTTGCCAGCACTTCCTATGTAGTTGGGGCAGTTTGTCGGCTCTACGTGGCTCTCTTTTCCCTCGTAAACCATAAAACTACATGTATTGCCTGTGGCCCTGTCACAGAGCTTATACATCTTGACCCCGTATCTGGCACGCATGCTGGGAAGGTACTGTTTGAATGACAAACAGCCAGAAAACTTAATCAGGGACTCGTCAACGCAGACAACTTGATGGGGAGTAAACAAGTCTGCAAAATGTTGGTTGAAATGGTTTACGAGGGGCCGAATTTTGTAGAGCTAATCGTATCCAGGGTCTCCACGAGGACGGCAGAGTTCATTGTCATTGAAGTGCATGAACCGCAAGATCTGCTTGTATCGTGCTCTGGTCATGGAGGCAGAGAACAATGGCATATGGTGAATTGGGTCAGTGGACCAATATGACCGCAACTCACTCTTTTTAGATCTGCCCATGTTGAGGCAAAGGCCCAGAAAGAGATTACATTCGTAAACCGTTATTGGTCTCCAATCTCTGGCAAGGGAGGACTGGGCAATAGTGGCGATGTGTTGACCAGCGTACAAATTGCTTTGGTCCACAATAGATCTATAAAGATCTTTGGTGAAAAACAGCGAATAAAAATCAAGTGACGTAAAGTCAACTGTTTCCACCTGAATGCTGGGTTGGCCAGTGAATGGGGGAAGTACGGGTGCTGCAGAAGTGGTGGGTTCCCTATTAGGATTGGCGAATGCAGCAGGAAGGGCACTATGGGCACGACGGGCCTGTGTTTGTCTTCTTGGTGGCAGTGGGACACTACTTGTGCTTGCCACCTCACCAGCTTGAACTGCACTTATGGGACTCGCCACGTCACCACGTGATACTGCAGTGCTGGATTGACTACGACCAGGGTGTACTAGGCCGCTGGTGCTTGCCAGTTCACCAGAAGAAATAGTGGCGCTAGTACTGCTCTGCTCCATACAAGAGACCTGCGGTTCTTGCACATCAACGTCAGAAGAAGAAGTTCGGGGTCTGGTACACCTGACCTTGGCAGGGACCACAACTCCATCGTCAGAGCTATCTGTCATGGAGCCGCTGTCCTCTACAGGATCAAATTCTGAGCCTGAATCTGACAGATGAGTGACTTCCTCTTCACTATCTGTCATGCTAAGAAACGTGTAGGGCTCTTCATTAGTGTACCTTCGATTTGCCATTTTGGGCTCTAAATTTAGTGGTACACTAGTGAGACTCACAGGTAAAAAAGC
Organism: Aquarana catesbeiana; assembly: GCF_042186555.1. Classification (NCBI taxonomy): domain Eukaryota; kingdom Metazoa; phylum Chordata; class Amphibia; order Anura; family Ranidae; genus Aquarana; species Aquarana catesbeiana. The sequence continues at coordinate 128,993,952 of NC_133335.1, forward strand.
TCCTGACTGTTAGCGACTGTATCAAAACGCTACCAAAAAAACTGTTAGCGATCGCAGGGATCAGGCCTGACTCTGCGAATGCTGCAGTTATGTGTGTTTAGTGTTTTGTAAGTGACATTGATCGATCGATACTGCACTTGGGTGGGCTGGGCTGGGCTGGGCGGAGGAGCAAAATGCAGGTGCTAGCAGTTATCTGGGCTGATCCCGCTAACACTGCGTTTTTGGGAACCCTAAACTGCTGGGGACGCTAGTATAGATCTAATCAGATCAGATATTGATCCGTTCAGATACTATACCACTAAGGGAGGTGTATGCTGCGTGCGTGGGTGTTAGAGGTACTGGCACTAACCTGCCGCTGCCTGGGGCGACGCAGACCCTATCTGACCCTAAAACCTAACTTGTATCACCCGCCGGGTGATCAGGAGGTTAAACCTTTAGTAGGTAATAAACGGCGGGTGCCCTGACACTATAAAAAGTAAACTAACCAGCGTCACCTGTAACAGTTATACGGTGATCACTGGTGAAAGGGTTAACTAGGGGGCAATCAGGGGGTTAAAACCTTTACTAGGTAGTATATGGGGGTCCCTGACGCTATAAAACGCTGACAGCGAACCTAAATACTTACCTCCCTAACTAGCTTCACCTGTGATACTAATACAGCGATCCGAAAAACGATCGCTTAGTGACACTGGTGACGGGGGGGGGTCACGGGGTTAAACCTTTATTAGGGGGTACCCTAGACCGAAAGGGGCCTACCACTAACTGCCCTACCACTTATAACGGTCACAAATGACACCAATGCAGTAATCAGTAAAAAAAAAAAAAAAAATTGCTATTGGTGTCACTGTGACAGGGGGTGCAGGGGGGTGATTGGGGGGTGAAAAGTGTGCCTAGAGTGTTCTACTGTAATGTGTAGTGTTGGTGCACTTACTTGGATGTCTAGATTTTGCCTGCCCATGCCATTCTGCTGCAGTATATCTGCGTTAGGCGGTCGGCAAGTGGTTAAAAAATGTATTATAATAGAGGTATATTAAAGTGTCATTAAACTCAAAATGTTGGTTAATGTGTTTAAATATAGTATTGCATTTTATACATGTTCCCTTAATCATTTGCACATTCATTTTATAAATATATTAAAGTGGATCTAAAGGCTAAAGTTTTTTTTTTTTAGCTTAATAAATTATCTGCATTTAGAGGTGCCCCCGTAGGAGCTGCTGAGTGTTGTGGTCCGTCTGTCACCCTGCCCAGCCAGGCACACAATTTCAGGCATTCAGAGACATGAAAGAGTCCTTGCACTTGCTTTTTTGTATTTTTATTGAGGGGAAATGAACTTGGATAGGGATGGGGAACTTATGAGATGTCCAGGTAATTAAAGTCAAACGTTGGGACTTCTATATACATCACAGTATATACAGTCCTCTTCTCCTCTGGCACATCCCGTCCTGTCAGATCATCACCCCCCCCCCCTCTCCTCCACATCACTTCCTTTATTTCACTCTCCAGACTAGCTAGCGCTGATTTGGTAGACCTGACACTGGCTCAGCCAGGCCTAAAGCAGATGCCCTTTACAGGCAAGAATCGCGGACCCCTATGGTGTAGCAAAAAATTTAGAACAGTCCCAGTGCTAGCTGTCCCTGTGGCTACTGCTCCCAGTACCACCTCTTCAGGCACCGTCAGCCCTCCTGGCTGCAGCTGCCTCACACCACTGCCTGTGACACCACTATCCTCCAGACTGGCTCTGGACCCATCCCAGACTGCTGCATCTCAATCCTCTCAGGCATGCCTCCCAGTCCTCCCGATGGTGCGCTCACTCACCAGCCCTCCTGGCTGCCTCTGTGGAACTCCTGGAGACTTGCCCTGCAGTGTTCTCCCACTGTCCTCTCTTGCTTCTTCTGTCCAGGACACCTCTGTGGGTTGTGAGAGGGTCCCATCCGCACCCAAGCCCAGGCCCAAGGTCACCCCCCAGACTGGGGAGCTTCCTCAAAAGCCCCAACAGCCTAACAATCCATCTCCATCTTCCACCCGATCCAACTCCTCCCCAGCTGGGCTGACCCTAGGTATTTAAGGAGGCCTGCCCCCTGCCAATCCAATTTGGGGATTGGTCAGGGCTCCCTAGAATACCCCAGGCGGCTGCACCTCCCCTCCCACCTCTCTTTCCAAAACATTCTGGAAAGAAGTGGGAGGTACTGGTGACGCCACCTGTGAGTCACCCAGAGCTGCTCTAATTCACTCCCAACCCACATCACAAAACACACCTAGGCCAGGTAAAAAAAACCTTTTAGATGCAGCTTCTCCCCAACCCCCCCCCCCAAATACTTACCTGAGCCAATCTTGGTTCAGAGCTGTGGGGTAGAGGAGCCAGGAGCACCGTAGGGGGACCCGAGAAGAGGAGGATCGGGGCTGCTTTGTGCAAAACCATTGCACAGAGCAGGTAAGAATAAAATGTTTATTTTTAGGGGAAAAAAAGGTGAATCTTTAATATTACTTTCATAAAAACCTGGTTGATCCGGCCATTCACTGGCTTCTTGTCTGTGTCCCAGCTACAGCATTAGATTATTTGGACCACCAGTTGCCTCCTCTCCTGCACTTTAAATGGAGTGTAATCTAAATGTTGGCACCCCATGTGACTGTTGAGTCATCATTATACACATGTCATGACCACTACAGCACCACTCAGAGCTGTGTGGGCACTGGAAGCTAGTCCAGACTTCATTATATAACATACTAGCATATGTCTTTAGGTCTCTACATGTTCCCTGTGGAAAGCTGCTGTGACCAATCACAGCGATCACAAAAGGCAAACAAAGGCTGCAAGGAATGAGAGGAGAAAGAGCCAAACTGTGATTACTGTGGCTTTTACTGTGAAAAAACACTGTTACATACCAGTGCAGCCATCTACAGTGCCGAATTGCTTGCCACACCAATGTAAACTGTCACACACCAGTGCTGCCATCCACTGTGTCATTGATAGCTAGCCACACTTGTCCCAGTGTCACCAGTGTAGCTAGCAAGACCTGTCCCAGTGTCACCAGTGCAGCCAGCAACTTCTGTATCCGATCACCATCACACCAGTACAATGCCACCAGTGCAGCCAGCAACATCTGTACCTGAACACAGTGACACACCAGTACATGATCAGTGTCACACAAGTACAGTGTCACCAGTGCAGCCAGCAACTTCTGTCCCAATAGCCCCAGTACAGACAGTAACACCAATAGCAGTGTCACCAATGCAGCCAGCAACATCTGTACCAAGATAAAGTAGTATTCCTGTGCTATCAAAAATAAATATGAATATGGGAGCAAACTGCTGCAATCACCGAAATGGTCAATCCGTAAAAAAGTAAAAATAATGAGGTGTATGGTGCTGCGCTGTTACAAGTAAAAAAATCAAAACATGTGTATAAAACCAATCAAAACATATAAATAAACAAATGAAGCACTGTGCATAGTGTTGAACAGATCAGCATGACAGTAAATCAATTATCAAGTGAACAATGAAAAGTCCAGAGAGTGCAATACAGTAAAACCTTGATTTGAGAGTAACTTGGTTTGAGAGCGTTTTGCAAGACAAGCAACATTTTTCAATAAATTTTGACTCGATATACAAGTAGCGTCAAGTTACAACTAAGAGAGGAGAAGAGAGAGGCTGCCTCTAATGCCGCGTACACACGGTCGGACTTTTCGTCTACAAAAGTCCAACGGACGCTGACGGACTAAAGCTGGCTGGTAATCCGATCGTGTGTGGGCTTCTCCGGACTTTCAACGGACTTTTTTAGCCTCAAATCCGACGGACTTTAGATTTGAAACATGCTTCAAATCTTTACATCGTAACTACGACGGACCCCGAAGTCCGCTCGTCTGTATGCTAGTCCGACGGACAAAAAAACGACGCATGCTCATAAGCAAAAACTAAACGGAAGCACTCGGTCTAGTAAAACTAGTGTTCGTATTGTAGGTAGCACATTCATCACGCTGCCAAATCTGTGATCGTTGAATGCAGCGCATTTTATTTCTTCTTTACGAATGCTCTAAAGAACGAAGGTGTTTTGCTGTTCATAATCAGAGTTCTCCCAAACTGATTTCTGGATTCTTTTTCTCTTTGATCTCATGAATGATATAGTATGCATTTTAAAAACAATGTTTCCATACTAATAATACTTTTTCCCCTTTTTTTTTTTTTTTTTTTAGGTTTGTAAAGTTACCACAAAGAACCCATTATTCTATTTTTTTTTTATAGTGATTATTTTTTAGTTTTTAGATAAAGTTAACCCAAAGCACCGTTTTTGGTTATGTCAATTTTTTTATTTTCAAGACTTACCACTTGAACATTATTAACATTAGTAATGTATTTTTGGTGTGTTTTTTTCAAACTCAATGAGATTGTTGTCCCTTGTTAATTTAACATTGTGTGTAAAATCAATGATTTAAAAGAAAACACATAAAGTCTTTTGCTAAACTCAAAAAAGATCCATTTATTCATGGTCAAAATAAAATAAAGAGGAAGTCAACGCTGGCAAAAGTCGGTGTACAAGAAAATTGGGATCTTGCGGAGTCCATATAAGAGGGAGCACAATCTGGTCCAAGAATCCCAGAGATCAACAGCACCAGCAGATGATCTAGATGTCCCCAGACTGTGGTCCTATAACAGCCTGCGTCTTCTGTCAGACCAGACTGAACCCAGGTCATCACTTTCTTCTCTTCCCTGCAGCCTTTCCTCCACTCTGCCCTGCAGCCTTCCCTGTAGCCTTCTTTGGAGGCTGTGGCTGTGGTGTTTCAGTTGTGGCAGGAGGAGGAGGAGGAGGAGGAGGAGGAGGGGGGGCTGCCTCATGTAGTTGGGTGTTTTGTGTTAGCGTGCCCTGCAGCCCCTTATGGATTGTTTCCCCAAATAGGCGCTCACAAATGAGGCGCTGCTCCCAATCCATCTGAAGAAGCCTGCTGGCTAAGTAGCAGCCATAGGATTCTTCCGCTTCGGGGGGGCTCCTTAAAAAACGGGTGGCCTCTTGCATGAGGCGCAGGGATGCGTCCTGTGTGACCATCCCCTTCCTGGCCCTTTTTTTGGGAAGGTGGAGGGGAGGCACTTGGGATTCGGTCAGGCTCCTACTGGGCCCAGCCACCTCACTTGGCCCAGCCACCTCACTTGGCCCAGCCACCTCACTGGGAGCAGCCACCTCACTGGGAGCAGCCACCTCCTGCCTGACACTGGGCCCAGCCTCCTCCAGGATGATGGTGAATCCGGCCTCCTCCAGGCTGTCCATGGGCCCGGTCTCCTCCTGCCTGCCACTTTCCCCACATTCCTCCTGGATGGACTTATCCTGTGTATAAAAAAAGGACAATAGTTTTAGTATATTTTTTTGGGTTCATCAACACAGTTGCTTCTCATGAATAGCAAATTCAATGTGAATACATCTCTTTAATAAAAGAGTCTAATCAGACACCCTAATTATTTCAAGCAGGTGCCAAACATATTTAGCCACTACTGTCAATTGATATGTATACACAATTTTGAGTGCAAAATTATTTTAGACAATTATAACATCCAGTTAACATCATTAATATTAGTACAGTAAATATTTGTTAAAATAATTTACCTGACTCCAGATGGTCATATCTGGTTCATCCAGGATGGAAGACCCAGCTTGCTCCTCATCAGCCTCTGCTGGGGTGGAGGGAAGGGTGGAGGGAAGGGTTGAAAGTGATGGCCTGGCTTCATTCTGGTCATCAAGAAAACGGAGTTGATTGTAGTACCACAGCCTGGGTACATAAACATCATCTGCTGATGCTCCTGATCTCCTTGATTCCTGGATCTTCTTATGCTCCCTCTTATACATGTTCCTCAAGACCCCAATTTTCTTGAGCAATGTCTCCATTGTTGCTTCCGGGATGGTCGCCTGGTCAAAGGACAGAAGTCTCTCCAGCGTTGACTTCCTCACATGCTTTGCATAATACTGAGGGTGTTTCACCTCCCACAAATTCCTCATCTCTCGATATTTAGAAATAAAAGCTGTAAGGAACTCTGGATCCTTAAATAGGGGATTCATTATATCTGGAAAAGATGAAGTCACAAGACAAAAAACACTTTTATTATAGGTTTCTGCTAACCCCTCATCATCTTCTCCCTATGTAGGCCTCATCAATCTATCAAGCCATATAGGCCGCTTGCTACAAAGTCATGACCATAAAACCCAAAAAAAAAATATATCTAAAATTACCTTCGTTTTGTAACGTCCTGGTCCACTATCACCTACGCACAGAACGTACGTATGACACGTGCGCAAGGGCCCTCTTTACACACTACGCATGTGTGAAACTCCGCCTGCGTCGCCCGCCCCTGACGTTCGAAATTAACTCATGTTCTCCGCCCCCTAATTCGACGCACAGAACGTATGTACAACACGTGCGCAAGGGCCCTCTTTACACACTACGCATGTGTGAAACTCCGCCTGCGTCGCCCGCCCCTGACGTTCGAAATTAACTCATGTTCTCCGCCCCCTAATTCGACGCACAGAACGTACGTACGACACGTGCGCAAGGGCCCTCTTTACACACTACGCATGTGTGAAACTCCGCCTGCATCGCCCGCCCCTGACGTTCGAAATTAACTCATGTTCTCCGCCCCCTAATTCGACGCACAGAACGTACGTACAACACGTGCGCAAGGGCCCTCTTTACACACTACGCATGTGTGAAACTCCGCCTGCGTCGCCCGCCCCTGACGTTCGAAATTAACTCATGTTCTCCGCCCCCTAATTCGACGCACAGAACGTACGTACGACACGTGCGCAAGGGCCCTCTTTACACACTACGCATGTGTGAAACTCCGCCTGCGTCGCCCGCCCCTGACGTTCGAAATTAACTCATGTTCTCCGCCCCCTAATTCGACGCACAGAACGTACGTACGACACGTGCGCAAGGGCCCTCTTTACACACTACGCATGTGTGAAACTCCGCCTGCGTCGCCCGCCCCTGACGTTCGAAATTAACTCATGTTCTCCGCCCCCTAATTCGACGCACAGAACGTACGTACGACACGTGCGCAAGGGCCCTCTTTACACACTACGCATGTGTGAAACTCCGCCTGCGTCGCCCGCCCCTGACGTTCGATTTTAACTCATGTTCTCCGCCCATTTTTTGTTACGGCGCGTAGTGGAGTAAATAATGGCGGAGACACCTGACATGTTGACGACCTCAGGTAGTGGAGACAGCCCGGAGGCTGGAACGTCAACAAAATCTGTGAGGCCTAGATTTAAGGCCTCTAATATGAGTTTTAAAGAGATGGTGGAGATGGTGGCCATTCTTCACAAAGACGACTATGATGGGAAGTATGGGCCGTACGCACGGCCAAATTTGCGCAAGGCCAAAATAATGGCGAAGGTCGTGGACACTTTGCAGGCATCTTTTGGGGTCCAGCGCTCCAAGGATCAACTTCGAAAAAGATGGTCTGACCTGAAACTCAGGGAGCCGGATCAATACAGACGTATCCGGAAAGTTCTTAAAAAAAGTAAGTACTTGTCGTGTTTTTCTCTTGTGTTTATTACCTTGTATACTGCTCCATGTGCTTTTCCTTCCTATACGATTTTTTTGTTCATCGTTTTAAACGATCTTTTAATAAACCTCGTTACATATCTATAGATAGATCTATCTATATATATATATATATATATATATATATATATATATATATATATATATATATATAAGATATAGATATATAGATATAGATAGATATAGATATATAGATATATATAGATAAAGATATATATATATATATATATATATATATATATATATATATAGATATATAGAGATATATATAGAGATATATATAGAGAGAGATATATATATAGAGAGAGAGAGAGAGAGAGAGAAATATATATAGAGAGAGAAATATAGAGATAGGTAGATAGATAGATATAGAAATGTAAAACATTCTTTTTGAATATTTTAAGTTATCTTTTTTTTTTTCTTTACATTTAGTTAGATATTTATAGATTTTGTTCCAGATATAGAGAGAGAGAGAGATCAAAAGATTATTAACTATATTTTGAGATATTGATATCTAGATATCTATCTATCCGATATGTCTTTATAATTTTAAATATTGAGGTAAAATAGGAACTCTACACAAACCACTTCACTACAAATGTTGGAAAATTACTATGTACTAAAATATCTGTGTGCTAAGTAGATTAAATAATTTTTTGTTTCACATAGGGGAAAAATCACTCAGCCAAAAAGAAGACAGTCCACCCCAAGCCAAACATGATTGGGAAATCAGCCCAAGCCCCACTGAGGATGTGGAGGAAGGAGAGGTGGGCGACATGGGCACCCCACCAGGTGAGTGTCTGACACACCAGCTTACGGTAATCTATGCATGGCTGCCTTTTGTTTAATGTAATTTTTCTACTCTATTTTAGGGGATCTTGTTGTGCTTGATTCAAGCAACAGCGCCACCCCCGAGGATGTGGAGGAATTATGCTACATGGGCACCCCACCAGGTCAGTGTCTGAGACAACAGCTTTATTATGGTAAGGTAAACTATGTATGTGTGCATATTTCTAAAGACATTTTTTGGTTTCATTCCATTTTAGGTACAAGAAGTGACTATTTCACCTCAGAAAGTGCCCAACGGCTAATTGGTCAAATAATGGCCTGGAATAAGGACATGGATGAAATGCGTAATCGGCTAGATCGTATGCAGCAGGAAATGAAGGACATGATTGATGTTTTGGGTCGAATCTAAATGCCCTTTTTGAAACCCCAAAACATCAATCATGTCCTTCATTTCCTGTTTTGCTGACCCCATTCTGGGCCTTTTCTTTATTTTTTTGGCTGAACATAAATGGCTGTTTAACCTAATTTAAAAAAGGAGGGCTGTTTCTCGAAAATACATAAAAAATCCACAAAAAAATAAAACTTGATTTTCTCAAAAACCAAAAAAAAAAAAAAAAACTTGATTTTAAAAAACCAAAAAAAATAAAACTTGATTTTAAAAAACCAAAAAAAATAACAAAACTTGATTTTCAAAAAAACAAAAAAAATAAAAAAACTTGATTTTAAAAAACCAAAAAAAAAAATAAAACTTGATTTTAAAAAAACAAAAAAAATAACAAAACTTGATTTTAAAAAACCAAAAAAAAAATAAAACTTGATTTTAAAAAAACAAAAAAAAAAATAAAACTTGATTTAAAAAAAAACAAAAAAAAAAACAAAACTTGATTTTCCAAAAAACAAAAAAAAAAAAAAAAAAAAGCCTGTTTGCGAAAATCAAAAAGCCAAAAATATTTTTTTGTGGATTAGGTAGAAATATTTAAATATAATTATATTTTTCTACATTATTAAGATATCATTATATTTTTGTCTATGAACATTTTATACTAAATGCAGAACTGAATGCATAACAACCATTAATAAAAACATCTCCTTATAGGAATTAAATAAATGTGTGGTTTGTTATTTCAAGGCTCAGTATCAGTTTGGTTATAATTGTAAAAAAGTTGTTTACAGTGGCAATGGAGCTTATTTAAACATTTAAAATTTAAATACAGTTGGCACTACAACTGCTCGACCATAACCTAGGAGACAGCCCAAAAGAAAGGCAAGCAATAAATATAATGCAAGATTTCATCAATATTTTTTTTATTGTAAAAAATTAAAATATCCTGGCCCATTGCAATGGCCCCCCTACCCATAAAATAATTAACATATTGCTGTCTAACTTGACGGGCACTTTGGGGGGCCAAGCCAGTACGGACAGTATCTAGGCCCGTAAGGTTGGCATCTATTTGTCCGGCCTCAGGCCCAACTGTGCCTATATAATTCTGAGAATGTTTGTTTAAAAAGTTGTGCAGAATGCAGCACGATAAAATGATAAAATTAAGTTTGTATTCCGCCAAATTAATGGCTGTTTGAAACAGGCGGAACCGGCTGGCCAGAATTCCAAACGCATTCTCAACCACTCTTCTAGCTCTGGCCAGCCGGAAATTAAAAACCCTCCTCTCCGGGGTGAGGGTTCTTTGGGGGAATGGCCTCATGAGGTGCTTGCTGAGAGCGAAGGCTTCATCGGCAATGAAGACAAAGGGGAGTCCTTCCACGTTATCCGCATCAGGTGGCAATCCCAGGCCACCACTCTGGAGACGCTGGCAGAACTCCGTCTGGGCAAATACTCCTCCATCCGACATCCGGCCATTCTTCCCCACGTCCACATATAAAAAATCATAGTGTGCCGACACCACCGCCATTAAAACAATACTGTGGAACCCCTTATAATTAAAATAGTATGACCCCGAATGGGGTGGTGGCACAATGTGGACATGTTTCCCATCTATAGCCCCTCCACAATTGGGAAAGTCCCAACGGCTGGCAAAATGGGATGCCACAGTCTGCCATTCCTGTGGCGTTGAAGGAAACTGGGGAATCAAACAAGAAAACCAAAATCAATTAATTTGGAAGCTAACATTGCAAGAAAATTAGACAATTAAAAACATTATTCCCCAGCATCAGTATAACATTCAATAATTTAATTCTTCTGGAATAACTAATATGGAAAGGCACACTTATCAGATTGCTCACCCCCTCTGATGGAACATTGATTACATTTTAGGGGGTTGTGAAATCCCTAAAAAAGATTACTTTTAGGACACGCAGGAATTTAGGGACTAAAAAGGCTACAAGACTGCAGTTGTCGCACTCTGCAGGTGCAGTTGCTAACCAGCTTACAGTAAATGAGGTAATGTAAAAAGGCATTCATGTTGCAAGGAGTACACAATCACATGCAAGGGCAATTAATGAAAACACTTTGAGGCTTGCATATGATTTGATGATGGAAATCAGCAGAGCTTCTGCTCATTTACTAAAGCACTGGAACAAATGCACCTGTAGAGTGCACATGCATTTTGCAAAGTGCAACATATATTTGCTTTAGACAAATCAACACCACAGAACATTCAAGCTAATTTTTACGAGGGTGGGGGGGGGGTTGTGAAATCTAGATAATTGCTATTTAGCAGCACACTATTTGGAGTGAGTTTAGGTGGGGGGGGGGGGGGGGGGGTGGGAAATCTAGCTAATTGCTAATTATAAGCAACTAAATACACTCAAACAAAATACATTCAAAATGAGTAGACTAGGTGGATATGTTCCCATCACTTCATGCTGGGGAGGTTATTGAAGGAAAATATACATGCATGACAAAAAATAACAGGAAAAAAATCCAGCATGTGTGAGGATAAAAAGGGGACATTCACACTATATTGCAATGATGGTAAGTAGTGTTTGAAGCAAGAAATACATTACATTATCAAAGAAAAGATTACATAAAAGAACATGTGATGCTAATAAAAGAAAAATATCTTACCTTAATATAGTCCTTCTGCAGGACCTGGATGATGGCAGAACAGGTCTCTGGGATAATGATCCCCAGAGCCTGGGGGGAGATGCCTGTCGAGAACTTAAGGTCCTGCAGGCTTCTCCCTGTGGCCAAATACCGCAAGGTAGCGACCAGCCTCTGCTCCGGAGTGATGGCTTGCCTCATGCAGGTATCCTGCCTGCTGATATAGGGGGTCAGCAAAGCCAACAAACGGTCAAAAACGGGGTCCGTCATCCGGAGAAAGTTCCTGAAATCCTCAGGATTATTCTCACGGATCTCACGGAGCAAAGGCATGTGACAGAACTGGTCACGCTGAAGCAACCAATTCTTGGTCCATGAACTCCTCCTCGCCCTGTTCATGGACTGGTCTTGGGCTGAAGAATAAACTACAGCACCAAGCACATACAATGCACGAGCTCGACGACGAGTACGTACAGGTAACATGGTTTCAAAACGGTCGGCTGGTCAGAACGCACTAAACAGAACGCACTGAAGAACAGCAAGGCCTGTGAAGAGCGACCTGAAAATCAGGAACGAGCGGCCAATAAAACAAAGATTTCTCAATGCCAACTGACCAAACGCACTGAAAAGCAGATACAAACCTCACAAGCACAGACTGAACAACAGTTAAAACGAACTGAAAAATACGAGTCTCACAAGCGCGAATCGTCTCTCACCAAACTTCTACTAACACGAGATAAACACGAGATTAGCAGAAGGAGCCCAAAGGGTGTCGTACGGGCTATTGAACTTCCGTTTTATAGTCTCGTCGGACTTGGTGTACGTCACCGCGTACTAGGCTGTCGTACTTTTGTGTGGTCGTGTGTAGGCAAGTCCGTTCGTAAGAAAGTCTGCCGCAAGTCCGCCGAAGGTACGTCGGAAGTATGTCGGACAGGCTGTCGGACTTTTGTAGACGAAAAGTCCGACCGTGTGTACGCGGCATAAGTGTAGTAATATGGTTACATTTAATGAAGGTACAACATTTATAAACTCACATGGTTGATGATTAAAACAGGCACATCTACATATGCAGGCATCCAGGGTTCAAGCCTCACTTTTCAGACCACTCTACTGCAGGGTAGTCTTCCCGGTCATGATTGCAGACTGACAGCAGTGAGAGCCGGCGGTGTGGGGGATGGTCTATGTGGACCGCTTTACCACGGATGCCTGCATACTTACATGTGCCTGTTTTAAATCATTAACCATGTGAGTTGCTAAATGTTGTACCTTCATTTAATGTAACCATATTGCTACATTTAGAGGTGCCTCTCTTTTCTTTTATACTTTGTAGCTCCTGCTGGATTTTGCTTCTAATCCCCTTGTGGAGGCTGCCATTTTGTGGATGGACATTTTATGGTTACACACAACCTATCACATTGCTATAATTTTTCTATATGGACTATAAACTGAAGGATTTATGAATAAATGGTTGTGGAAAGAATCATTTGAGTTTCCATTCTTTCTTATGGGGAAATTTGCTTTGATATACAAGTGCTTTCTGTATCTGCAAATGACAATGGTGCAATATACCATAATAATGTGACACAGATTAGGTCCAAAGTGACAGTGCTGACAGTGCTAGAGGGAAGTGAGTAAAGTTGTGAATTTCCTCTTTAACTCCGTGCAGAAAAAAGTGGGTGCCTTTTCTTTACTGTGTGGTGACACCTAAGTTGCAGGGTGGCCTCTCATCTTACTGCTGTAAGGTAACAGCATATGAGGTTAATATTGGTGATCCTGGATGATGTAATCAATCTCACTGTGGGCTTCTGTGAATAGATACAACTGACTTCCTCTAAGGGGCCTTATTCTCCTGGTAGCTGATTCCCACCGGGTTGGATATATTTGTAGCACCCTCTACCTTAGGTAGGTAGGTGCTAGAGTAGTGGTTTTGTTTTGTACTGTCAGCGCAGGTACATTTAGGCAGGCCTAAATTTTAGGCTGTGAGCTAGCCCTGTTTGTTTTGATCTGGGGGCAGGGGAGTTGTTTAGTGTAGCAGCAGGTGACTGACAGGTGCTTCAGCTCTTGGGTGCCTCCTCTGGTTTTCAGAAGGTTCTGGAAAAGAGGCAGGGCAGAGAGCTGGAGTGACATTGGGTGTATGTGGGAGCCCTGACCAATCCCCAACTAGGATTGGCAGGCCTCCTATATATAGCCATGGTCAGCCTGCTGTGGGAGGAGTTGTCGGGTGGAAGAACTGAATGATGGAGTGTTACACTGTCGGGGTCTGAGGGAACCCCCATTCTGGGGGGGTGAGCTCAGGCCTGGAGCTCGGGAACTGGGAGGGAGCCTCTCTCTACGCGGTCATTGAGAGGTGTCCAGGAAGAGGACAGTTGGGAGCACTGCCAGGAAAGTCATTCAGGAGGGATCCATGCCGGGGTCGTTGAGTGAGAAGCACAGTGTGAAGCTCTGGGAGAGAAATGCTAGGATGTGGATGTGGAGCCAGAGGGAGAGACTGTGGTGTTGTTTTGGAGTCAAGTCGTTGCAGCCACGAGGGCTGGCAGAATTTGCATTGGACGTGCTGGGATCAGTAGTCCACCAAGTGTCAGTTAGCACATCTATTCTTCTTAACTGAAACAGTTGCTACCACAAAGGGGACTGCAGACCCCTGCCTGTAAAGGGCTATTGGGAAAATGTTAGGACTTATTCAGAGTGAGGCCTAGCCATGTGCTAACGGTGACAGGAACCTAGATTTGGACAGTGAAGTGAGGCAAGTGATCTCAAGTAATGGGCTGGAGGAGATGTGTAGAGGAAGAGACTGTCAAATCTAGACTCAACCAACATTGATTTCATTGAGAAGTATTCATTATCTGGGCATCCCATGTCCCTTTTCCCCATCCAAGTTTAATCCCCTAAAAAAAAAAAAAAAAAAAAACAAGCAAGAGACTATTCATTGTCTGGGAAAGTGTGCCAAAATGGATGTCTGACCAGCAGGGTGAAATGTGTGGATGCTAGAACACGTAGTGACCCCACGAGGGCACCGCTACATTTTGGAGGACCCACCAAGATCCACCTTCACAGTTAACCTGCTGGCTGTCGCCCCTAGCAAAGCAGAAGAGGGGAGACTTTGCTTGTCTAGTTACATAGAGGATTCAAACAGGGAAAAAGACTGTGTGTTTGCCTGCAATTCAGCTTTTACAAGTGCTGTTGTCAATAGCAACCGGCCAGGATCGTCAGTATTGTTGTTCCTGCTACCCAGTCACCCTAACCCATGCTGGGGTGGACACTTGCATCCTATTCTGCAATATAGTGACAGTAAAAAAAGTGTCGTCACCTATGGCAACCACAGCGGGCGATCGCGCCCATGGAGCACAAATATGTCCAGCTTTCTACATGGCGTGGACATCCAAGTTTAATCCTCTAAAAAAAACAACAAAAACAAGCAAGAGGCTGTTCATTGTCTGGGAAAGTGTGCCAAAATAGATGTCTGACCAGCAGGGTGAAATGTGTGGATGCGAGAGCACGTTGTGACCCCACGAGGGCACCGCTACATATTATATATGCTTCTTTGGAGCGGATATATATTCTGGGAGTCCCTCCCGGGCTTACCCATATGGTATATGGAAGGAAAGAAGGGGTCCCAGATAGTGTAATATTGTAAAACCAAGGTACTTTATTCAAATAAACGACAGCTGATGTACTCACATAGCACTTAGAATAAGAAACATAAAATCCACGAGCAGCGAGCTCATATACCGACATCACGTCTGGTGTGCCTGTCTGTCCCAACGCGTAGCGTCACACCCATGTGACTTCATCAGGGGAATCACTTTGGACTTAATCTGTGTCACAATATTAAGAGAAGCAGAAGCAGAGGGCTGGCATGACAGGGTTGATAAGGGTACAGCAAGGGTTAAAAGTAAAGTTGTTAGGAAAGGTAGTGAGTGGGGGATTGGATAGAAAGTGTGGAGAGGGGAGCGGTTTAGTTTATTTAGGGGGCAGGAGGGGTGTCCCGGGCAACACTGCAGGGAGAGTTTTAGGAAGAGAAGTTTACAGCCCTGAGCAGCGTGTAATGGCCGACGTCAAGAGCTTGTTAGCCCAGCTACGGGCGGCCACTACCAACCATGGCCCTGAATGACTCCACAGCCAGGTGGCTGCGCTCCTCGGTGGCCAGGCAGGAGCGGAGGTAAGGGGACAGGACCTCCCACTCGCCCGGAGGTCGCGGCCTCCGGAGCATTTTTCACCAAGAGCCTCCCCCACGTTAGGAGCCCCCCGAGCGGGACCCGTCAGGCCCACCGGTGAAACGGCACCCAGTTTCCGCCCCAGTGGGACCTGGACGGAATCCTCGTCATCGGCGGAGCTCGGTGGGCGGGGCCTCGGCGCGAGACAGCGTCTCCCCCCGCCCGCTCGGCGAGGTCAGCGTGCCTCTACGGACACTCCCTCGGTTGCTTCTGCAGCCAGGGGGAGGTCTCAGCGAGGGAGATTGACAGTAACGGCCGGTGGCTCGGAGGCCCGGAGATGCACCCCTTCCAGGAGGAGTGGGCAGCCCAGCAGCCATGTGTCCAGAAGATGGCAAAATCAGGGGGGCAGAGCCAGTGACGGGAGGCGTGGCCAGCGCGGTCAGGAGACGGCAGCGTCCAGGCCCTCACCTCCGGGGATGGATGACACAGAGCCCCTGCAATCGCCCAGTGATCGGTCTGAGGGAGAGTCTGAAAGTCTGAGTCTAACGGAGGCAGACGAGAAGCAGGAGCGTCCGGTGCCATCAGATTCGGGAACAGCGGCAGCAGGGACAACCCCTGGTCGGCCCGGTAAGTCACTTTCGGGGTCATCTATATCTATCACAAATGCATTACAGGGGTTGTTGGGGGTAGCTGCTGTGGTGGGGTCAGGGACCACAATGGGTGGGCCGCAGTCTCTATCGTCCACAGTAGGCGACCCCTGGCAGGCCCGGTGCCCGCCTCTGGGGGGCCCGACGCACAATTGCAGGCGTTGTTGGGGGGCTTGCGGGACCTGGTACAGCGGTTTGTACTGGGCAGGAGCGGGCAAGCGCCGCAAGCGTCAATGTGGGTGCCGCCAGGTGAAGTATCGCCCTTGGGCTGGGGGGTTGGGGCGGCGGGGTTGCCCACCCCTGTTGTTGCGGTGGCGGATGGGCCCACTGAGACGGTGCCCCTGCCAGTGTCCTCCACATCTACGACGGTGGCGACAGTGGCAGGGGAAAAAGCGGGGGCAGCACAAGAAACTGGAGGCAAGACGGATGTGGTTTGCATTGCGGATGCAATGAAATGCGAGTTATATGTCTGCTTCGAGGGGCCGCTGGGGTCACATCTGAAGTCAGAGGTCAGGGAGAAGATCGTGAAGGGTGAGTACGTGGAGATTTTTTCCCTATTGCCTTTGGAGAAGTTTAACCTGGATAGGGTGAAGCCAGATGATAGCAAAAAGGAAGATGAGGAGAAACGGCGTTACAGGCTGAACATGCGCGCGTTTTCCAACTGGCTGCAAGCATTTGCCATTATGGCGAGCGTGATAGGTGAGAGGAACCCCGAACATTGTTTGGCGCTGTTTTGCTACATGGACACGATAGGAGAGGTACAGAGTGTACGGGGGTATGGCGTGGCTCAGGTACGATGAGCAGTTCCGGCAACGCAGTGTGGTACGTCCCTCCCTGAGCTGGGACCATAAGGATATTAGCCTCTGAAGATAATGTCCTCTGCGCGGGCCCCAAACCAGTTTTTTCCAGGGGTGGGGGGGGGGCAGTGGTCCATCTTCCCCCCGACAGCCGGCCTCCAAAAAATGGGGTGTCTGCTGGCAATATAATGACGGAACGTGTAAGTTTGGAGGCGCCTGTCGCTTCAAACACGAGTGCTCAGGTTGCAGTGGATCTCATTCTGGATCCCGCTGTTTTAAAAAGGGGAAGGGTTGCCCCAGAGAGCTTGGTAACAAAAGGGAGGACACCAGTGAGGGTGGGAAGGATGCAGCCTTTCCTAAATAGGTATCCGGACCGGGCGGCTGCTCGGCTTTTGCGGCAGCGATTCTTGGAGGGTTTCAGAATCCCTAGTTCATTGGCTGTCATCCCACCGGTTGTGAGGAATTTGCGATCGGCATTGCTTCACCCCGGGGTGGTGGGGAAGAAATTGGGGAAGGAAGTGGCATTGGGTCGCATGGCCGGGCCGTTTCAGGAGCGGCCTATGCCGAATTTGGTGGTTTCCCCTCTAGGAGTGGTTTCCAAAAAGGAGCTGATACAGATTTATCATTCCCAAAGGGGGATCAGTCAATGATGCGATCAACCCGGAT
The DNA here is from genome assembly GCF_042186555.1 of Aquarana catesbeiana. Lineage (NCBI taxonomy): Eukaryota > Metazoa > Chordata > Amphibia > Anura > Ranidae > Aquarana > Aquarana catesbeiana. Next base: position 129,011,544 of record NC_133335.1, read on the forward strand.
GCTTGCACGGTGTCATACATGTCCTTCGATGCGGCTGTGGGATGGGTGCGCCGATGTGGTAAGGGCTCGCTGATGGCGAAAGCGGACATCGAATCGGCCTTCCGCCTGCTCCCTGTCCATCCTGACAGTTTTTGGTTGTTGGGGTGTTGCTGGCAGGGTGAGTTCTACGTAGATCGTTGCTTGCCCATGGGCTGCTCAATCTCATGTGCATTGTTTGAAACCTTCAGCTCCTTTGTGGAGTGGGTGGCCCGGGATGTTTCGGGATTGAATTCTATAATTCAATACCTGGACGACTTCCTCTGTATAGGACCCCGATTGTCAAATGTGTGTTCGGTACTGTTATCCACCTTGCAGCATACAGCGGGTACATTTGGTATCCCGCTAGCTGGCGATAAGACTGAGGGCCCGACTACCGCTCTTAGCTTCTTGGGTATAGTCATCGATTTAGAAGCTATGGAGTGTCGATTACCGGAGGATAAGTTGGTGTCTCTTAAGGGGGAGATTCGGGCGATCCTGGAGCTGCGCAAGATTCAGCTTAGGAAGCTACAGTCATTGTTGGGTAAGCTGAATTTTGCATGTCGCATCATTCCCATGGGCAGGGTGTTCTGCCGATGGCTGTCGGCAGCCACAGCGGGGGTCAGGTCTCCCACTCATTTCATTCATATCACGCGGGAGCATCGGCAGACTTGAAGGTGTGGGATACCTTCTTGTCAAACTACAATGGTAAATCGTTGTGGATGGCCAGCCCAGTGAGTAACTGCGATTTGGAGCTGTTCACGGATGCAGCCGGGTCTACGGGGTACTGAGCGTTCTATCAAGGGTGATGGAGCACGGAGCCTTGGCCCAGGGAGTGGGAGGAGGCTGGCTTCTGTAAAAACCTGGTGCTGCTGGAGCTGTTTCCAGTGGTGCTGGCAGTCAAAATATGGGGTGAGTCGTTCAGGGATTCAAAGGTCAGATTGAATTGTGACAATCTACGAGTGGTGCAAGTCATTAACCGCATCTCAGCGTCGTCACAACCTGTCGTTCAGCTGCTGCGGCACTTGGTGCTGCGTTGCCTACAGCTGAATATCCTTGTGTATGCGGTGCATCTCCCGGGGGTGGATAACACGTTGGCTGATGCCTTGTCTTGTTTCCAGTGGGACAAATTTCGGGATTTGGCTCCGACAGCAGAACGGCAGGGTGTTCAGTGTTCCCGATGGCTGTGGTTGATCGCTTTGGAGCCCTCACAAGATGGATAAGGGGATCGGTAAGTTGGTCCACGTGGGGGGCTTACGAGAAGGTCTGGAACGAAGGGTGGGCGCTGGTCAGGCAGGTTGGAGTGGACCCAGTAGCTGTGGAGGTAAGGTTGCTAGTCATCTATTTTGTTTCCAGGAATCTGGAGCAAGGGGTGTCGGTTTCAGCGATGGACCGTAAGCTCGCAGGTCTGGCATTTTTGTTCAAGTTACAGGGTGGGGCGGATTATACAAAGGATTTTTGTGTTCGACAAGCAATGAAAGGCTACCGTCGGTCACAAAAATGTAGGGATGTTAGGAGGCCAGTGACTTTTGGCAACCTGCGAGTGTTATTGGATCAGTTGGGTACAGTATGCACGTCGGCGTACGAGGTGTCCCTATTTCGGGCATCGTTTTCGCTTGCCTTTTTTGGTGCTTTCCGAGATAAGCGAGCTGGTTAGCCCTTCTAGGGGGATTCCGGGAGGGTTTGAGAGCACAGGACGTGGCATTCACGGGGGTTAGTGTTGAGGTATTGCTGAGAAGGTCCAAGACGGACCAAGGTGGCAAGGGGGTGAAGGTGCAGCTATATCAGTTGCCGGACTCTCCGGTGTGCCCAGTGAGAGCAGTGAGTGACTTCCTGGGAGTTCGGACGGTAGTGGATGGGGTGTTGTTAATCCACAATGATGGATCACCTTTGTCCAAATTTCAGTTCGTGGCAGTTTTCAGAAAATGCTTGAAGGCTGCGGGTCTGGATTGCACGCAGTATGCTTCGCACTCCTTCCGCATTGGAGCGGCCACAGAGGCTGTTCGATGTGGGTTGGACGAAGATGCTGTTAAGCGTATTGGCCGTTGGGAGTCACGGAGATTTCGTACTTACATTCGGCCACACTTGGTGGTCGAGTAGAGAGCGGCCCACTGATTGAAGTGGAAAGGGAGGATTGGTGATTAAGGGGATTGCTCAAAGGTTACGGGGTGGGGTGGTTAGCTGTTATGTTACCTTGGTTATCTGTGGTTTTTCTTCCTCTCTTTCAGATGGAATCCAGAGGGGTCTCGTCTGGATATTGGGCCACTCTTATTTGTTTTGGGGGGCAAGGCGGGCAGACATGAGACCTAATGGAAGGCAATTGGGGATTTCAAGGGCTGAGGCATGCATCCGCTGGATAGGTAGGCCAGGAATGCAGTGCGCTAGGGTATTGCCTGAGGTGCAGCATTTTGCGCGCCTGGACAGACCGCCTGATGTGTTGGTGCTTCACGTCGGTGGTAACGACCTGGGGGGGTCGTCCCATCCGGGAGCTCATCAAGGATGTTAAGATTGATTTCTTACGCTTGAGAACTTCCTTCCCTAAGATGTTGATCATTTGGTCCCATATTGTGGCCAGGACAACTTGGAGGTTGGCAAGGTCTGTGGACCGCTTAAACAAGGCCCGTATTAAGGTAAACAAAAGGGTGGGCCAATTCGTGATTCGAAACTGAGGTTTTTGGTCCGCCACTGGGAGTTGGAGAAGGATGTTGGGCTTTACCTGCGAGGGGACGGGGTTCACCTGTCCGAGGTAGGAATTGATCTCTGGTCCCTGGGGTTGGAGGAGGGGATTCAGAGGGCACTGAGAGTGTGGAGGGGCTCCCAAGGGTAAGGGGGTCACCCTTGTTAGCGGTGGCGGTGGTGGTGGTCCTTGATGGTGGTAACTAACCCATGAGATGGAAATGTGGGGGACTCAGTGGGTATGGGCCCCCTTGGTGTGTACAGTTAACACGGGTTAGCTGAAGATGGTAATGGTGACACTGCGGGTAACGAGGTGTCTTTGGGCTGGTGTTATCACGGCCGTAGGCCTAATACGGTAAAAGGCCCGCAGTATAGAAGTGGAACTGAGTTATGTTGGGAAGTGCCATCAAAGACCACCGGGGGGAGAAACTGATATTTGAGTTTTGTTATGGTTAAAATGTTATATATATATATATGGCGGCAGTCATTAAAAGAGAAGGTGTGCATCTTATCTACACTGGTCAAGAGAGGCCTGGAGCGAGAGGATTGCAAAGGAGCTAGAAGAGGGCCAGCATGACAGGGGTGATAAGGGTACAGCAAGGGTTAAAAGTAAAGTTGTTAGGAAAGATGGTGATCGGAGGATTGGATAGAAAGTGTGGAGAGGGGAGGGGTTTCGTTTATTTATGGGGCAGGAGGGGTGTCCTGGACAACACTGCAGGGAGAGTTTTAGGGAGAGAAGTTTCACACCCGACCTCCCTGTGTTTTTTGTTTTTCTTTAACTGTTATTTATTTAAAGGTGGTGGCAGGACACGTCATGGCAGCGGACAAGTGGCAGTGGTGGTGGTCTTTGATGGTGGTAACTAACCCATGAGATGGAAGTGTAGGGACTTAGTGGGTATGGGAACCCTTGGTGTGTACAGTTAACACGGGTTAGCTGAAGATGGTAATGGTGACACTGCGGGTAACGAGCTGTCTTTGGGATGGTGTTATTGCGGCCGTAGGCCTAATACGGTAAAAGGCCCGCAGTGTAGAAGTGGAACTGAGTTATGTTGGGAAGTGCCGTCAAAGACCACCAGGGGGAGAAACTGATATTTGAGTTTTGTTATGGTTAAAATGATTATATATATATATATATATATATATATATATATTTTTTATATTTGTTAATAAAAAGGCTGCTATGGCCAGTTTTACTCCAACAAAGTGTGGTTTCGTCATTATAGGTAAGGTTAAATGGGATTTAAGGTTGGAGCATAATAAATGGTGGCAGTCATTAAAAGGGAAGGTGTGCATCTTATCTACACTGGTCATGGAATATTACACCATTTTCATTTGCAGATATTGTACTCTCTGGACTGCTCATTGTTCACTTGATAATTGAACATCTGTACCAGTTTCAGCAACCGTGTTCCGGATCACCAGTACAGTGTCACCAGAGCCAGCATAACCTGATCACCAGCCAGAAGCAGTGTCCTGAATGCCATATCCAAAAAAGGTTCACAAGATTCTGATTCTGAGCATAAGATATGAGAGTAGCAGGGAGGAGCTCTCACTGTCAGATTTGGATTTAGAATGAAGCTGTGGAGACTAGTGATGGGCAAACGGTTCGGCCCGAGCATAAGTTTATATGCGGTGCTCGGGGAAAATTTGGAACACCGTTAAAGTCTATGGGACATTAACATGAAAAATCAAAAATGTTCATTTTAAAGGCTTATATGCAAGTTATTGTCATAAAAAGTGTTTGGGGACCCGGGTCCTGCCCCAGGAGACATGTATCAATGAAATTTTTTTTTTAAAAACAGCCGTTTTTTCGGGAGCAGCGATTTTAATAATGCTTAAAGTGAAACAATAAAAGTGAAATATTCCTTTAAATTTCGTACCTGGGGGGTGTCTATAGTATGCCTGTAAAGTGGCACATTTTTCCTGTGTTTAGAACAGTCCCTGCACAATATGACATTTCTAAAGGAAAAAAAAGTAACTTAAAACTACTCGCGGCTATAATGAATTGTCTATGGGAGAAATCAAAAGTGCTAATTTTAAAGGCTTATATGCATGGTATTGTCATAAAAAGTGTTTGGGGACCTGGGTCCTGCCCCAGGGGACATGTATCAATGCAAAAAAAGTTTTAAAAAAAAGTTCGTTTTTTCGGGAGCAGTGATTTTAATAATGCTTAAAATGAAACAATTTTACTACTACTGGCTATAATGAATTGTCGGTCCTGGTAATACAGATAAAAGTCATTGAAAAAAACGGCATGAGATCCCCCACAGTCCATTACCAGGCCCTTTGGGTCTGGTATATTAAGGGGAACCCCGAACCAAAATTTTTTTTAAAAATTGCATGGGGGTCCCCCCAAATTCCATACCAGGCCCTTCAGGTCTGGTGTGGATATTAAGGGGAACCCTGCACCAAATTGTTTTTAAAAAATGGCGTAGGGGTCCCCCTCAAAATCCATACCAGACCCTTCAGGTCTGGTATGAGTTTTAAGGGGAACCCTGCGCCAAAGTTTAAAAAGAAATGGCGTGGGGGTCCCCCAAATAATCCACACCAGACCCTAATCCGAGCACGCAACCTGGCAGGCCACAGGAAAAGAGGGGGGGACAAGAGATCGCCCCCCCTTCCTGAACCGTACCAGGCCACATGCCCTCAACATGGGGAGGGTGCTTTGGGGTAGCCCCCCAAAGCACCTTGTCCCCATGTTGATGGGGACAAGGGCCTGATCCCCACAACCCTTGCCCGGTGGTTGTGGGATTCTGCGGGCGGGGGGCTTATCAGAATCTGGAAGCCCCCTTTAACAAGGGGGCCCCCAGATCCCACCCCCCGTTTGAAATGATAATGGGTACATTGTACCCATACCATTTCACAAAAAAAATGTTAAAATTAAAAAAAAAACACAAGACACACTTTGGGACAAGTCCTTTATTAAAAAATAAAAAAATAAAAATGTCCCACAAAGTCCATTCATCTTCTTCTCTCGCTCCGCCGACCGAAAAATAAAAAAAAAACCTGCAAGCTGCCTCCGATCTGCCTCCATGAGAGGCACCTGCCGTCTGACGCGTCCTTGCAGGTGACAGGCGGGGCCACACAGTGACGTACCTGGGTGACCCCGCCCCCCTCTGACGCACGGGACTTTCCAATGGCTTCCCCGTGGCGTCAGAGAGGGCCGTTTTTAAAACTTTTTTTTTGCATTGATACATGCCCCCTGGGGCAGGACCCGTGTCCCCAAACACTTTTTATGACAATAACTTGCATATAAGCCTTTAAAATGAGCACTTTTGATTATTCATGTTCGTGTCCCATAGACTTTAAGAGTGTTCGTGTGTTCTGCTGATTTTTTTGCCTGTTCGGTATGTTCTGGTGCGAACCGAACCGGGGGTCTCCCTAGTGGAGACCAGCAGTTCAGTAATAATCTTCAATTCCGAGGATAAAAGGGTCCCTACAAAAAGAATCAGGCATACTGAACAACAGCTGGCAACCACCAGCAGTGCAATACATCCTGGTGAAGTGGTGGGCACCAGCAGCAGCACAGTACATTAAGATAAGAGGCCAAGCACAAGAAATAGGGTGTTACATTAGCCATGAATGATTTGGGTCCATGCGAGTGTCTCAGACTCACTTTTAAATCCTTTATGGTATCCCTCTTATTTCTCGGCACCTATCATCACCAGGCATTCAGGTAGAAGCTGAAAATTTTACACCAGTTCAGTTTTTTTAATTCATTTTTCACTAAAGCTTTATTCAATTCATTTGTGGACCAATGAAGTCTTTATGCCCAGCAGCACATTACCAATAATCCCAATTCCTTTCCTGCCTGTCCATTTGAATAGAAGCCCATAAGAGTTGATGGATTTAAAATCTTTCTTGGCCTTAGCCTAAATATGAGACTCACAATAAAAAGATGAAGTGCACTCCTATTGGTCCACACACCACATTTAATATATGCCATTGTATACCTCTGTTATGACCAGGACATGCTATACAATGATTGTAAGGTTCCTGCATTATAGTGACAATTCCCTGTGCCCTGCCTGAAGTCACCTCACATATGGCAAGCTTTACAAAGTTAGGTCACTTATCAATTTCTTTCCCCAAAATTTTCTTAGATTTATACTCCCAATAAAAATATCTGCATTGATTAGTGTCAGGAACCTTGTACTGATTTTCACATACATATGCAGGGATGTGCACATTCCTGTGAGCATAGGAATTTGACAAGAATACGTATGTGTACAGTCATGCACGTGCCACAGCTCTTATGTGCAGGCATGGGTGCGCCCACAGATCCTGACGCCCAGCAGCCTATTTAAACCTGAGGTCTACATAGACTTATTGCTGGATTGTCTTCAGCTCTGTACTCCTGAAAACCTGCTCATCTTGCTACTGACCAGGTTGTAGCTGACACTTCAGTTGGGATTCCCCTTGCCTGTTATATCTGCTACTGATCCATGCCTAGACCTTTGACTGCCTGCTGATTTTTTGTACCTCGCTACCAGCACGTTGTTGTCACTGACCTGGATTCTGATTTTGATCTGTATCTATAACTACCTGCCTGGCTGTTACCAAACTCAGCTTGTGACCTAACTCCTTGCTTTTGCTCACCCAACCCAACATCTTCAAGTTCAAGTTTGCTGAACCAACTTCTTGGCACCTGCCCCCTTCCACTGCCCTAGCAGTCCCTATCTCCACCACCAGGACTGCTTGGACAAGAATTGTACAAGAGGCCATCTTCATAATCTTGGGCTCCATAGTTAGGTACATAACAATGAGGCCCTCATCTATCTTAAAGACAGTCTGGGCATCAAACAGTATAGCCCCAGTAAACATGCCAGATACGAGGTGAAGTTGTATACACATGTTACTATTGTCCCCAATGTCCCTCACAACCTGGCCCCTGCATAGTAGACTGCTTCTGTCACTACCGTAACTCACTGCAATATTATTTAAGTATTTAAGGTGTGGTGACAGTGCTTCTCCTATGTCTGACTACCTGCATTTTGCCTGTATCCGATGTCCAGCGTACTCACAATTTTCATGTTTTCTTAACCATGTTTATACCTGCAGCCGACCCTTTGCCTGCATATTGACCACATCTCTGCCTGAAGCCTGAACTGACCCTGGCCTGTTAATTGACCATTCTTCTGTCTGGACTGATCCTTTACCAGCATACCAACCACATCCCCGCCTTCCACCTAAAGTGACCCCAGCCTTTATCGACCATGTTTCTGCTTGCCAACTGGACTGATCCTTTGTTTGCACACTAACATCTCTGCCTGCCACCTGAACTGACCCCGCCCTGTTTACAGACCACATTTTTGCTTACTGCCTGAACCAATCCTCTACTGACCCTGGCCTGTTTATCAACCATTTTCCTGCCTGCAAGCCTGTTTTTATACCATGTCTCTTCCTGGCACCAGTACTGACCCTTCTGCACATCCCACTGACTACGTTCCTGTGAGACACCAGTCCTACCCATCTTACCAAAGGTACTCTTTTGTCACACTTTGTTCAGCCTCCTGTACCTCCTGGCCTGTGAGCACAGCATTGTTCTATAAGGGCAGCCATTTACCAGTAGATTAGACCTGCTTATCTTTTACAAACAGGGACTCCTGTAGGTGAAGCTACACTATGCTATAATCTCCTGTACCACGTACAAAGATGACCATTACATTATTTATGTAGTTTTTATTGTTTGTCAAGAATATACAAAATAATATAATCAAACAGAAAATAAAATAAAAATTATAATAAGGTTACAAAGAAGAAGCTATGATAATAAGCTACCAATATAAGTTCTTTATAATGTTTCAAAAGATTTGGGGACCAAAATATTATCTGGTTTTGAAGGAATTGCTATGTTTAGTCTCAAAGCATGGAGGAATAGTATATTAAGGTAATGCACCATAGTATTAAGATTGCTTTAGCATGGCATATATAGAAAAATGCTCATAAGAGCCACATGAAAAATAATATAAATAAAATTATAATTAAATATCAATTAAATGATAAAATAGTCAAGTTGTCGTGTTTTTGGGAATATGTATTGATGTAATTCTGTAGATATATCTCCGTATTTGGTCCCAGAAAATTGGACATTCTCAAAGCCGGTGTAGTAAAGTTGGACAGAATTAACCACACCAGGAACAGGTGATGATAGATTCCCCCATCACTGGACTCAGCGGACGCACCATTAACCCCCAACACTGGTCTCAGCAGACGCACCATTAACCCCCTGCACTGGTCTTAGCGGACGTACTATTAACCCCCAACACTGGTCTCAGCGGACGCGCTATTAACCCCCAGCACTGGTGTCAGTGGACGCACTAATAACCCCCATCACTGGTTTCAGTGGACCCACCATTAACCCCCATCACTGGTGTCAGTGGAAACACTATTAACCCCCATCACTGCTGTCAGCGGACGCACCATTAACCCCTAGCACTGGTCTCAGTGAACGCACTATTAACCCCCATCACTGGTGTCAGCGGGGCACTATTAACCCCATCACTGGTGTCAGCAGATGCACTATTAACCCCCATCACTGGTGTCAGGGGACACACTATTAACCTCCAGCACTGGTGTCAGCGGGCACACTATTAACCCCCCAACACCGGTTTCAGCGGACACACTATTAACCCTCAACACTGGTGTCAGCAGATACACCATTAACCCCCAACATTACCCCCCACACTCCACAAATACCCCCCCACACACTTCACAAATACCCCCAGTCACCCCACTAAGGACTTTGCTCAGCCTCTGTGTGATGGCTCATTCACCTCTCCTCCTGGCAGTCACCTAGTGGCCTGATCTTCTGCCTCCCGAGTCCTCTCCTCCTTTCAGGTCCTGACTTCAACACAGGCCTAGTGGCAGGGCATACCAAGAACGCCACGATCTCCCACCCTGAGATGGCAGCAGGACCCTGGATCCGGGGCTGGGCAAAGCCTCTGAGTCAGCTTAGCTCTCCATCATCAGTGCCTAGGTGGACAAATCCTCCCTCCGCTCGGTTCTCTCTATGCTGTCTTGTACTGTGTGCGCTGGGCTGCAGCATCATGTGTGGGAGATGACACAGGTGACAGAGAGAGAAAGCTCCTAGCCGCTGCATGCTGCCGCATGTGACCCCCTGGCCCCCAGTGTGGGGGCAAGGAATAAACTTGCTCCCCCTAGCGAAACTACTGTGTGTGTGACACAGACAAGGAGAGGAGGGAGGGGAGGCCTCTTGCGCTTCGGCGTCCCCACCTCTGCGGCACCTGGCTGAGGTGCACCCCGTGCACCTGCCCAGGATCAGCCCTGTGTATACATGATTGTTATACAGCCTACAAACTGACACACAGACTAAATAATATAAACCTATTTATTATTTATTTTCAACAAAGAAATGTATCAGAATACATTTTGACCTAAATTCGTGAAGAAAGATTTGTTTGAAATGCTTTTTTTTAAAACAGAAAATAAGAAAAAAAAATTCTACATTTTTGGTCTTTTTTAGCAAAACAATTACAAAAAAAGTGGTGATGAAGTATTACCAAAATAAAGCTCTACCTGTCTCAAAAAATGATATAAAATAATGTGGATACAGTGTTACATGACTGATTAGTTATCATTCAAAGTGTGACAGAGCTGAATGATGAAAAATGGCCTGGCAGGTAAGGGGTGAAACAGTCCAAATGGTGAAAGAAGTTCAGTGGTTAATCACCACCAATCATCTCTTATAAAGGGGATCTCAGGTAGTGATTGATCACTAAATTAATCACTAAACACTGTGCTATAGTAAAGTTAGAGTGAAATCTTTGAAATCATCGATCAATGAGCACTGCACTATAAAAAAAAGAGGTTTTATACATACACATTAGTAATGGAGGGACAGCAGAACACATCAAAATATGCCTATTGTTACAAAGTGTCTACAAATATCTCACAGACCGAACAAAGAAAGGTGAATGCAAGTTCCAGCTGAACTAAGCCAGTTTGGGGACCCTAGACCAAAACCAAAGTGTCATAAAGGTACACAATACTATGAGTTGTGACAGAGAAGGTATTTTTAGCCACCTTGTAGTTCCTGCTTTGCAGCAAACCTGTTACTTTGTCTATTAGGTGCAAAATACAGGTTCCCTCTAAAGTATATATAAACCCAAAAACTAAATATTTAATATATTGCAGCTTATAGATTACTTTATCTTTTTTCGTGTTTTTCCCGTTATTTTTTTAACTGGTAATGCTGCAAAAAATCTAAATTCCCGGTTCATTTTTGTCAACTTTCACTTTTCCATGGGATAGGTGGAAGGAGCCATTATTGTCACACAGCCTGTTTTTTTCATCTTTATTTGAGGAAAGTTGAAAAAGCGTTGGACCCATAGGGTTATCTCAATGCTTTTGCTATGTTAAAGTGGTTGTAAAGAATAACGTTTTTATTTTTTTTTTACCTTAATGCATTCTCTGCATTAGGTAAAAAACCTTCCAAGTGTAGTACCCCCCAGCCTCCCCTAAATACTTAAGATCCAGATCTTGATACATAGCTGTGCCCGAGAGGCGGCATCGGGAGCCATTGGCTCAAGTGAGGGGGGGGGGGGGGGGGGGGGCGAGCCATGCTATGTGTGTTTATAGACACACACACAACCCAGATCAGGAGCAAGCCTGCACATCTGCCCCCATTGCTTGCTATAGATAGATATACTTTATTGTCATTGTATACATACAACAACATTTTTCCGGGTACTCTTTACAGCAGCAATAAAACAGTTTTCAACAAAACCACACATACATACTCCTAGCACATGCCCACATATCTATTTAAATATATCAAAATATAAGATGTTATTTACACTTAAATAAATAAAAGAATATTAGGATACCACATAAAATGATGCCCTAGGGAAAAAACTATAATTTAAGCGATTAGTGTGCGTTTTAAGTGTTCTGTATCTTTTCCCTGATGGCAATGGGCCAAAGACACTATAACCTGGGTGGGTTGGATCAATACTAATAGCTTTTGCCCGTTTTTTTAATCGGCTGGCATATGCTGTGTCCAAATTCGGTAGCTCTGTTTCTATGATCCGCTGTGCTGTTTTCACCACACGAAACAGACACTTCTTATCCTCCGCCCTGCAGCTGGCATACCACACTACAGCGCAGTGGAGAAGAATACTCTCAATGGTACAATGATAGAAATTGACCAGAAGCCTTAAGGGCAATCCAGCCTGCTTCAGTCTCCAAAGGAAAAACAGTCTCTGCTGCGCTCTTATCACTAAAAACAAAGTATTTTGAGACCATGACAACTCCCTTGTAATATGCACTCCCAAAAATGTAATAGTGTCCACCCTTTCCACCTCCTCACCACCTATATAAACCGGGCAATGATTGATCTTTCTTGATCTCCTATAATCCACTATTATTTCTTTAGTTTTTTGCCGTATTGAGTATTAAATCATTTTTTCTACACCACTCAACCAAATGTTGAATTTTCTGCCTATAAGCGGTCTCATCATTATCTTGTATGAGTCCCATTAAAGTGGTGTCATCAGCAAACTTCACTATAGTGTTAGACGCATGTATGGGAGTAGTCGTGCGTGAACAATGTAAACAGGGCCGGACTTAACACACATCCCTGTGGTACCCCTGTATTCAAAATAATAGTGTTAGACACCTGATCTCCTATTCTCACCATTTGTGGCCTGTTTGTTAGAAAATCCATAATCCATGAGCGCAGCAATGGACATAGGCCCAAAACTTTTAACTTTTTCACTAATTTGTCAGGGACTACTGTGTTAAATGCAGAGCTAAAATCAATGAATAACATCCTAACATATGTGTTTAAGTGCTCAAGATGTGTCAAGGCAACATGCAATGCAATAGCAATTGCATCGTCTGTGCATCTATTTGCACGATAGGCAAACTGATACTTATCCAGATCAACAGGCATGCTTGCCTTAAGATGTGATAATACGAGCCTCTCAAAACCATAATGGGCAGACACAGAAGATAGGGAGCGGAAAGCGCCAGTGGAGGACAAAAGGAGAAGAGGTTTGGGGCCACTCTGTGCAATGCTACTGCACAGAGCAGGTAAGTATCACATTTACTTTACTAGAAAAATTAATTTTAGTAACACTTTAACCACTTGACTGCACTATAGCCGAATGATGTGCTAATCAGTGCCCCTATAGTGCCCCTACAGTGCCATCAGTGCTACTACGGTGCTCATCAGTGTCCTACGTTGCCACTACAGTGCTCGTCAGTGCCCTATGGTGCCATTACAGTGCTCATCAGTTCCCTACAGTGCCTGTCAGTGAGTGCTTATTAGTGCCCTAGAGTGCACATCAGTGAGTGCTTATCAGTGCTCATCAGTGACCTACAATGGCATCAGTGCCCTGCAGTGCCATCAGTGAGTGCTCATCAGTGCCACTACAGTGCCCTAATAGTAGAACAAGAAGATAACCCCTAAGTGGACTTTTTTTTTTTTTTCTTTCCAAAAGGGTTTTATTAGTCACAGGTACACATATCACATGTAGGAGAAAAAAAAAGGAACAACACATTTGCGGTGACACACACAGCATATACGGCAGTTACATCACAGATACAAATCATTACATGTATGGTAGGCACTTATTTATGCGGAGATGTGTTACAAGCTGTTTAGCAGGATGTGTAATATTTTCATACAATATGTCTCATATCTATGATTACATCTCTCATGTACAGGTTTCAAATTCTTGTAGCCATCTGTCCCAAATTTTGTCATATTTATCTGGGCAGCCTCTATTAATATATAGGAATTTTTTGTATGGCAGAGTTATATTGATATCCCTTTTCCATTCTAGGGGGTTCAAGTCTCATCCATTTTCTAGCAATTATTTTTCTGGCTGAGAACAAGGTTTCTTGTAGGAATGCTTTTGTGAATTTTTCGATAACATCAGGAAATATCCCAAGTAGGCACGACTTCGGATCGTGTAAGAAGGTCACTATTTGTTTCCAATATTCCTGTATTTTGGGACATGACCATATAAGATGGAAAAAAGTCCCCGTTGTAGTATTACACATCGGGCATGTAGTAGGCTGATTCCTTTTATATCTCGCTATTCTGAGAGGGGTAAGATATGCTCGGTGAAATATGTATATTTGGGACAGTCTGTCTGAGAGTTTGGGGGACACATTCTTGCAGGTTTCTAAGGCCTCTTCCCATTCCTCATCCTCCATCGTTCCCACATCTCCCTCCCATCTGGGTTTTAAGGCGTAGGCCATTTTGGACGAAATAGGTGTGGAAAGCATGTTATAGAAGCATGATATAAGCTTTTTGGGGTCTGTGTTTTTAATCATTGCTATAATGGGATTGGGGGTGGGTTGCGGCAAAGATTGTGAGAACTGCGTCTGTGCTGCGTGGCGAATCTGGAGGAAGCAATAGAACACATTGTTTGGAAGTGTAAATTCTTCCTTAAGTACCTCAAAGGTTTTAAAAGTCCCGTGAGTGACCAAGTGGTGTAAGTAGTATATACCCCTCGAGGCCCATATTTCTATGTTCTGAATGTGGTAAAATTCCTGTAAATGTTTGTTGTGCCAGAGCGGTGCATAGTCATTGTATGATGGTATGTCTAATTTGGTCGATGCTATGTCCCATATATGCCTATATTGAAAGAGTAAGGACTGTCTGTATTCCCTCAATATCATATTCTCTGCTCCTACTGATATAGCAGTTATAGGGTCCCCAGTGCTTTGTGCCCAGCTAGGGCATAGGAGGGTTAGGAAACGATCTTTGTCTGATTTGTGGATATGAAAAAGCTGGGATAATTGTGATGCGATATAATAGTTATTAAAGTCCGGAAGGGCAGTGCCACCCATGTCAGTTGAATTTTTAAGTGCCTGCCATGAAAATTTGTGTCTATTATTACCCCACACGAAGGGTTTGAGGAGAGCCTCCAACAATTTGAAATACTTGATGGGAATGTATACAGGGGAGTGCCATAGAATATACAGTACTTTGGATAATAATATCATCTTTATTAAATTGATACGACCCCACACTCCCAGGGGCAGGCGGGACCAAGCGTGTATTTTAGATTTAACTAGGGAAAACAGTGGTTCGATATTAAGAGCTATATAGTCTGACGGGGATCTAGATATTTGGATACCCAGGTATTTGATTAAGGCCACTCTCTGAAGCGGCAAGTTGGTCTGTTCCTCTGTGGGTGGAAAGCTGTCAATCGGCAGAATCTGAGACTTCTCCCAATTAATCTTCAGACCGGAGAACATCCCAAATCCCTCAATCGTTTGAAGGGCATTGTGAAGGGAGGAACCTGAGTCAGCCAAATAAAGCAAAGTATCATCTGCGTAGAGACTAATTTTTTCCGTTAAATGTCTAACTGTCAGCCCTCTGATCTCTGGATTTGCGCGGATGGACACAGCAAGGGGTTCTGCAGCTAATGCGTATAAGAGTGGGGATAGCGGGCAGCCCTGTCTCGTGCCCTTGTTGAGGTCAAACATCTGAGACGGGTAGCCATTCGCCACCACCCTGGCTTTTGGGTGTTGGTACAGTAATTGAACCCATCTAATGAACTTGGGCCCAAAGCCGTATCCCTCCAGGCACCTCCACAGATATCTCCATTCTACCGAATCGAACGCTTTGGCTGTGTCTAATGTCACCACCACCCGAGTCCCCACATTGTCATGTGTGGCCTGTAAAGTAATGAATAATTTTCTAAGGTTGAAGGAAGTTTTACGGCCTGGCATGAACCCCGCCTGGTCTGTATGTATTAGAGAGAGTACTACTTGATTTAAGCGCAGGGAGAGTAGTTTAGCTAGTATTTTGATGTCTACTTGCAATAAGGATATAGGACGATATGATTCTGGGTATCCTGGATCTTTGCCTGGTTTGGGTATTAGGACTATTGTAGCTTCTCTCATAGAAGGTGGCAATATTAGGGTTTCAAAAAGATTATTGTACAGGGTTAATAGTTTCGGTATAAGTAATTCACTGAATTGGGAGTAGAATTCGATTGGTAAGCCATCTGATCCAGGGGCTTTGGATCTGGCAAAACTTGCAATAGCAATTGCTATTTCATCTGAGGTAAGGGATGCTTCAAGAAGATCGATCTGATCTTCTGAGAGTTGGGGGAGTGAGACTTTGTCAAGAAATTGATCCATGTTTGTCGTATCCCCCGAGACTGTAGAGGTGTATAGATTATTAAAGAATTCTCAAAATTTGGAGGTTATAGTAGAAGGGTCTGTAATCTGTTGTCCCCCATGACCATGTAAAGTAATGACAACTGGGGGTCTGTCTTCACTATGCGCTAGATAAGCAAGGAGTCTACCGGCCTTCTCCCCATGCTCGAATTGTTTCTGTTTAGAGAAGAATAATTTCTGCCTGGCTTTTTCATATTGTAGTTGGGACACTACTCTCTCCTGTAGTTTAAAGGCATTAACATTTGATGAAGAGGGGTCAGTTACATAAGCTTGCTCTAAGGATGAGAGTTCCGCTACCGCCTTGTCAAAGGCTGCTGTGGAGTCTGCCTTTATCCTGTTTATGCGGGAGGTTAAGGTCGCACGTACATGTAACTTAAATGAGTCCCACACTGCCTGAACAGAGGCAGAGTGGTCATTTTCCGTAAAGAACTGTTCCCACACAGTGGTAATTGTATCTTCCTCTTGCAATAAAGACAGCCAAAATGGATTCAATCGCCAGGGGGGTTTGCTAATTACCACTGAATATGAGCTATGGTCTGACAACAGTCTGGGGCCAAACTTCGCTTCTAGCAGTCTAGGTGTGAGTTGTTGGGATACAAGAATAAGGTCAATACGGGACATAGTGTTGTGAGTGGTAGAAAAGCAAGAGTACTCACGTACTTGCGGGAACTTATGTCTCCAGGTATCTATTAAATGAATGGAAGAAATGAGTTTAGAGAATTTAGTACTTCCAGTCTGCCCTGTGGTTAATGAAGAGGGTCTAAGGCTATCAAGGGATGTATTTAAGGTGGCGTTAAAATCCCCCAGCCAGACAGCCTGTATTGTAGGGTGTTTAACCATGAATGATAGCCCTTCCATAATGATTGATAGAGAGAATGGGGGGGAACATAAAAGGCCATAATAAGAAATGGTTCTCCGCTAGGGTCCGGGTCAATGGCCACTTGTCATAGGCCTTCTCCGTCCATAATGGGACCAGGCAAGGCTGTCCCCTCTCTCCCTTACTATATATTCTTACTCTGGAACCGCTCTTGCGCTGCATTCGCTTGAACTCAAACATAAAGGGCATTGAGGTCCGTGGGCGGGAATATAAAATTGCAGCCTTTGCAGACGATGTCCTGCTTTTTCTTACATCTCCCCTGACGTCCTTACCAAACTTGATGCAGGTTCTAGAACAATTCCGTCTTATATCCAATTTGAAAATTAACTTTTCAAAATCATTCGCACTGAATATTACTCTAGCTCCGCAAATTGTGCAACAATGCCAGAGGAATTTTCCTTTTACTTGGAAAACAGACGCCATCACCTACCTGGGCATTCAGTTACCCAGTAGGCTAGCGGATCTCTACGATAAAAACTTTTTGTCAGAACTAAGATACCTACAACTAGACCTTAACAGGTGGAATATGCCCGCTATCTCCTGGTTTGGTCGTGCTTCCATCATAAAAATGACGGTACTCCCTCGCATTTTATATAAAATGCAGACTATCCCAATTTGCTTACCACCCTCTTTCTTCATGGTTTACAAAAAGAGGTGTAGGTCCTTCCTTTGGGGAACCAGGGGGGCGCGAATTAAGTGGACGAAAATGGTGCTACCTAAAGCGGGTGGTGATATAGGGCTTCCTGACTTTCAGAGATATTATTGGGCTACTCATTTAAACCGTATAGTGGATTGGAAAGTCCACACTCGGTGTAAGGGATGGGTACTACTGGAGCAGTCAATTGTTGGAGCCGAGCTTGGCACAGTTCCGTGGTTGGATACAAAACATATACCACCTGATATACTTTCCCACCCTCTCATCAACGCAACACTACGTGCTTTTGATAGGGCTTGCAAGGCACATGCGATTTCGGCCAAAGAATGTGCTCTTACACCCATTAAGAGTAATCCGGACATTGCTCCAGGGATGGCTAAGACCTACTTGTCGGCGGAATGGCCGTATGCAGATATGCAGGCCAAACATTTTTTCATCAAGGGTAGTGTCAGGAAAAGCCCTCTTGCAAATATCCCAGCAAACTAAAGTTTAAAGGAATGCCTGTGCACAGAAGCGCCATCCGGCGCTCGCGCGCGCGCAATAGCGCCAATAGCGCTAATGTGCGTACGCGCATGCGCAATAGCGCCATTAGCGCGAACGTGCATGCGCAATAGCGCCAATAGCGGCGCCCTGTGACAGCACTTGGCGCCAAAGGGGCTATTTAAAGAGGACTGTTCCACTGCTGCCTTGCTGTCCGGTCTACAGCGTTCCTGAAGACCCCTTGTGCCCTGTTACTTGCATTTGCTACCTGATACCTGTTGGACTGTTCCTGACTACTCTGTTTGCTGCCTGCCCTGATCCTGGCTTTTGGACTTTGACTACTCTGTTTCTGCCTGCCCTGATCTCAGCTTTTGGACTTTGACTACTCTCCCGGATTTACCTTCTGTACCTGATCTGCCCGTCTGTGTTTGACCCAGCTTGCCTGTACCCTGCTGTCTACCTCCTGCTGCTGGACTACAAGACACCTCCCAGCTGTCTACATCCTGCTGCTGGACTACAAGACACCTCCCAGCTGTCTACATCCTGGTGCTGGACTACAAAGCACCTCCCTGCTGTCTACATCCTGCTGCTGGACTACAAGACACCTCCCTGCTGTCTACATCCTGCTGCTGGACTACAAGACACCTCCCTGCTGTCTACATCCTGCTGCTGGACTACAAGACACCTCCCTGCTGTCTACATCATGCTGCTGGACTACAGGACACCTCCCAGCTGACTACCTGGTTCAGCTCTCTGCTCCAGCCTTCCAGTCAGGCACTTGTGCCCCTTCGCACTCCCGAGCCCCTGTCATCACTACCAGGGGTTCCCGAGTCGGAGGTATACGAGAGGCGGTTCCCTGCATTCCGGGCTCCACCTACCAGGTACGTGACAGGTAGGTTCCTCAGCCAGAAAGAGCTAGCGGCCATTTCATTGACCAAGTCTTTCCCATTTTGGGCTTATTTACAGCTCAAACACTACTTAGATAACTCAAAGTCTAGGGAAAAATTTTCAAAAACTGCGACAGTTTTCGAGTCGCTCTGTTCAGGTCCCTCGCCGCAGCGGCATGTGATATCTATACTGTACACCTCCATGTTCCAGGACTCAAGTACTGTCTTGCAATCAGAACATGATTTCTGGGAGACACGCCTAAATATTGAAATTTCGGAAGCCAGTTGGGAGCGCATTCATTTATATATTCACAAGGGATCACTGAATGTCCATACTCAGGAAAATGGCTATAAGATCAAGACCCGGTGGTACAAAACACCGGACTTGCTTTATAAGTTCATACCCTTGGTCTCCGACCGTTGTTGGAGATGTGGTCAAGAAAGGGGTACCTTCATGCATATATGGTGGGACTGCCCTCGGATTCAAACATACTGGCGAAGGGTGCATGAGGTAACGACTACGGTCTCTTCGCTCCCCCTGGAATTCACTCCAGCACAGTACCTTCTGCACCACTCCAAAATAAGCAAGAAAAGATATTATAAATCAGTGGCAATGCATATGATAAACGCGGCTAGGCTATGCCTACCAGTCCACTGGAAATCCATCTCGATTCCATCAATGAAAGAATGAGCTGCCCGAATTAACCACATTGCAGGGATAGAGGAGCTGATATATACCACCCAAGATAAGATCACCACATACACGGCGATCTGGGAATCATGGTTTACATTCCGCAAGTCCTCGGAATATCAAAGTCTAGTGAGCGATAGTGGCTAAGGCGCTGTATTTGATCTGGTTTTATTAAGACTATAGCCAGAGGCATTACCAAACTAAAAGTAAGCTGAGAGGAGCAGATGGAAAGGGTAGCTGGTGGTTTTCCCACCCCCTCTCCTCAGTCTCCCTCACCTTTCCCTATCCCCCCCCAGTCTTTCTTTGTCTCTCTCCTTCTTATCCCCCCTTCTCCTCCTTTTCCTCGCTTCCCCCCCCCCTTTTTTTCCCTTTCCTAGAGGAATTCCAACATGCGGGGGGTTTGGAGTGGAGAGCCGACCGGATGGTTGACTCCCCAGTTCACCCCTCGCTTAGGTTCAGACATACAGATAGTGAGCCACAGTTAGAATATATCGACTCCAACTTGTTGTGATATAGACGTGCAGATAGGTTGAGACCTTAACATATTAAACCATACGATTTACGAATGCATTAAGGTGACCTATATATGTGGAGGACTTGAAAAAGTAGGCGATATGTGACTGCTTGTATTGTGTAAACATTTTGGTTGGAGACGTACTCCTATGTACCGTTACTTCTGTTATGTCCTGCATTATCTTTAATAAAAAGAAAATCTTTATGGAAAAAAAAAAAAAAGAAATGGTTCTCCATATAATTTAGTGGATAGGAACACATATCTTCCCTGCGGGTCAGTGCAGACTTCATATAATTCAAATTGTACTGATTTTGCTATGAGCACTGACACTCCCCGAGAATGGGATATGTGCACCGAGTGAAACGCCCATCCAATCCACGGAAATCGTAGGGCCATCTGTAGTCTGC
Source organism: Aquarana catesbeiana (assembly GCF_042186555.1). Lineage (NCBI taxonomy): Eukaryota > Metazoa > Chordata > Amphibia > Anura > Ranidae > Aquarana > Aquarana catesbeiana. Next base: position 129,031,913 of record NC_133335.1, read on the forward strand.
CTTCCACATGTGGCTCCACCAACACCACCACGTCAGCCCTTTGTTTCTTAAGGACCGTAAAGGCTGCTGTGAGTTTTATCTGCTCACGCAGGCCCCGCACGTTCCAAGTAAGAAATTTTACCGACGCCATATTAGGTTATCTGTATTATTGTACATGTCGGGTAAAGCAGTACCCAAGTTCCCCATGAACCAGCTCATCGATACCCTCCCACACATAAATAACATTACTGATTGTGTATGTGACATAATATGTCCGTACCTGTTCAAAATTATACCTTGTTTAATAGAGACCTGTGTCCACATAACAATAACCGTTAAGTTTACCCCTAATAACATTCCCCCCCCCCTACCCTGCACCTTCCCCAACTGGTGTGGATATAGTCCCTTAACAACTGAGAACTTCCGACTGGGAAAGTCAGTATCGGTGGATTGAAAAAAACATAATAAGAGGAAAAAAACAAAAACACACATATTAGTTTCATCCGTCGAGGTGGGCCCTTTTGTCAGACCAATCTCTTCTGTACGAAGGGGTGCCAGGACGTCTGTCTTGAGGAGGAGTTAATACTCAACTGTGAAACATCCCAGTTCCCCCTTCTATATGCATGGTGGTGGTTCCCAGCGGATAGTGGGGCAAAAATTCGCTGCACTACGTGTGCGTTTCGCAGAATCAACCTGATCCCATAACCCCGGAAAAAGTTATCAACAAAGAAGTGCAGGAAAGAACAACCCCCTCGAAGGGAATAAAAAAAAAAATCAATAGTTTGAACTCACATTTCAGAGGATTAGGCAGTTTCCTAGCCGACCTTCAAAAGGTTTTCCTGTCTGCAACTCTGGCTTCATAACAGTGAATATGGAAATTGTCCTTGTAACGTTGCTGTCTAATGAGCCCTTCAGACAGTGTGCCATAGGGTATAACTGGCTAGTCCGGCGGCAAAGGAAAAAAGAGGGGGAGACATTAGCTCACCGTATGGCTCTTCTGGCGCTCCGCTATTCCCTTCTGTCAGGTGCCTCTTTACGTTTCAACCAGGTAATGACCTCGCGTGGGTCTTCAAAAAATAGTACCTTCCCTCCGCTCTCCACTCGCAGTCGCGCTGGGAATAACATGGAGTATTTTAGGTGGTGAGTGCGCAGTTGTCGTTTAGCCTCCATAAATCCCTGGCGCTTTTTCTGTATCTCCGCAGAAAAGTCGGGGAAAATTGCGACCTTGATATTGCCAATAGGGATGTTTCCCCTCTCTCTCGCCAATCTCAGGGCGGCATCCCTATCTTTGTAGTTAAGCAGTTTTGCGATAAAGGTGCGAGGGGGGGCTCCTTGCGGGGGGGGGGGTCTCGCTGGTATGCGGTGGGCTCTTTCAACCACCATTATGGGGGAGAAGGCTTCCCGTCCATAAGTGGTGATTAATAGCTGCTCTAGGAATGTTGTGGGGTCCCAACCCTCTGCCCCCTCTGGGAGACCGATGAGGCGGATGTTGCATCTTCTAAGGCGATTCTCCATTTCGTCCTGTTTGGTGAGGATCTGGTTAATCTTTCATTGCACGTGTTCTGAATCAGCCTGTAATGGTGGGAGGGCGTCTTCCACTTCACTTATGCGGGTCTCAGTTTCTCTGACCCGCTCACAAAGTTTCTGGAAGTCTTGTCTTATTAATGAAATGTCCATTTTGACTTCCTTGATCTGTGCGGTGAGGGAAGTGCGGCACAGAGTAATAGCTTCCAGCAGCCTGTCTGTGTCCCCTGCTCCCCGCTCTCCTCCCGCCTTCTCAGCGCCACCATCATCCTCTCCCTCCTCACCTTCCTGTCGGCGATACTGTACCAGCTTGGCTGCAGCTGATTTTTGGCTTTTTGTGGGAGACATGACCACAAGAGGCAGCGGGCGTCCTCTGAGACAGTTTGGGAGCAATATCTTGTTGTAGATTCGAAAGATTAGCCGTTAAACAGGATTACTCGTGGGAGCTCCGGGAATATGCATCCTACGCCATGCAGAGTCAGGCCACGCCCCCCCCCAAGTGGACTTTCAAGGCACTAACATAGTAGATTAAGTAGAAAAATATAGTTTATTAAACAGAGTAAAAACAATTTGCACTGGAATGATAATAATTGCTTGTATACAGAATCACCACATTGATTGTACTATTCTCTTGGTTTTACACGATGCGTTTCAAAGTCTCAATGTCTCTTTCTTCAGGGGTGTTATGAGGAGGTCAGTCATATATCTACTATATAGTGACTGCATAAAATCAGATTGAATACAGAATAATAATAAATAGTAATAAAGTATATGTCTAATTTAAATGTGTTTGAACAGACTTGCGTATATCGTAGTGGTGTCACAAGTGAAACATTCCATAGGACTATTAAAAACAAAACACATAGAAAGAACTGTGTCTCCAAGTTTTCCTGCTTATACTAGTTGATCTTGTCACTATGCACTGATATTGCACAGGTAAATGAGATTTCGATGGTGCCGGACTGCCCCGTCGGGTGAAACCAAGAGAATTTCAATAATGCAATGTGGTGATTCTGTATACAAGCAATTGTTATCATTCCAGTGCAAATTGTTTTTACTGTTTAATAAACTACATTTTTCTACTTAAAGTGGAGTTTCACCCAAAAATGGAACTTCCACTTTTTGGATTCCCCCCCCCTCCGGTGTCACATTTGGCACCTTTCAGGGGGGAGGAGGGAGCAGATACCTGTCTGTGACAGACCTAGCCGGGAAAGAGACTTTAGGAGGGGACTGTATGCTAGCCTCTTGCCAATCGATTGGGGCCCTTGCATTTGGGGGAATGGTGCTCTTTGTGAGCTGTATGTCTGGGGACCCTGGATTTGCCATATTGGAATAGTGGCTGATTCATAATGCTGGGACAGATACTGTTAGGAGATGCTGATGTAAATTCCAACACCTGTCTGTCTATTGTCTGCTAAAATGTATATTGTAAATAAGTCTACTATGGGATCTAAAAGTCATTAGATCCCCATTGTTATTTGTGTTAATTAACTCTGCTATTGTGTGAAGAAGAGTCTATGTTGATTGTGATAATGTTGATTGGATTTTCTGAACTACAAGATGGCCAGTCTGGCCTAACGGTCATGTCTGAGTCACCTAGGCTGTCTAAAGGGATTAGTTAATTAGCTCATGTTAATTAGGTTAATTAGGTTACAGCTGTATTGTTAGTGTAATATGAGCAGGTCTGCACCTCCACTTTTAGGGTATAAAAGCCTGTATTTTCCAATAAAAGAGATTCCTGGTTGAACTTACATACAGCCTGCCTGGTGTTTGTTCTGAGCTACACAACTGGGTTAGAACGGCACATAGCTGAAGTTCTAATCCCGGAGCATTGGATGACCGAACCATCAGACGTTGCAATCTGATTCAATAGCTGCAGAGGAGTGTCGGGAGAGTGGAACCGAGCGAGCAAGGGGCTCGTTACATTGGTTGGCAGCCGTGGGATTTGCTCTCCAGTTACTGGGACACTCCAAACCAGCCTGTAGGAGAGCCACGCTGAAAGACTTACTTAAAAGCCGTGGAGGGAATGGTGGGATCATGCTTCCTTGCCGTGAACACATCCAAACCATCACCATGGATGAGGAATTCAGAAGGAGGTTGCGAGAGGAGATACAGCACAGAGGACCAGTATCAGAGCAGGTCCTGCTAGGATGGTTTGATTCTGTCCGCTGTGAGCTCTGGAAGGAAGTGCTAGCCCGTGAGCAGCGACACCAGGGAAAAGTTCTCCCCTCCATCCATGTGAGGTACTGGTCGCAGTATGAAGTGCGAATGCTGTTTTTGGGGGAACAGCCGAACCAGGAGTGGACAGCCGAGTTAAGCAGGCTGATCCGGGCAGAAATGCGGTTAGACGAGAGCTACAGAGCCCTCCAGTGGTATGTAGCCCAAGTGTGCCCATGGACAGCAGATGACAGCCCCACGGAAGGCTTTGACTACGATGGCCTGGGATTGTTATACTGGAGGCTCTCCAGGGACCCTGACATTTGACCGGATCGGGAGTGGCGTTTGAAGGAAATAATGGAGCACAGAGAGCGGAGACTGAATGTCTCAGAAGTGCACTGGGCACTGGAAGATTTTGAGTTTCTGGCCGTTCAGGAATAGGATTTGGAGATCGCCTACAAACAGCTGTTAGACTCTGCTCAGCAGCAGGGTGGTGCTCCCTTTGCCTGGGACTATCAGGAAATACCAGTTGACAACTCTGAAATCCTGGCTGAAGAGTTGACAATGTGGCAGAGTAACGGTGTGCTTTGCCAACCTGCACCCGCAGCTATGGAGGCGGAGGTCTTATGGCGGATGCAGCAAGTGCTGACTGACCTTGATGAACCTGTTTCTGCATTGGATGATCTTGGAAGGAGGAATGTGCCTGTCCAGCAGAATGCCAGAGAATCGGCAGTGGAAAATCTGAAGATTGCCGTCCCCAAACCTGAAGTGCTGACAACAGGGCAGAGCTCTGCTAACCTCTGCCCAGCACTGATAGCATCTTCTGGGTTCCATGGAGAGGAGATGGTGAAGCTTTATCCCCAGACACCAGTTGCAGAGACAGGGGATTTGATAGACTTTTCTGCTGAGGAAGAACAACCTGGTGAGCCTCCAGCAGAAGAAGAGCTGTTATTAGGGCCAAACTTCACTATGCTCTGCCCAGCACCAACAGAAGTATCTGTGAAGTCACAAGGAACTTCCCCAGCTGAAGCGCTGGCAACTGGACAGAGGGTCCAAGATCTCTGCCCTACACCTGCGGCGGTTCCGGAGGCTCAGGGTGAGAAGGAGGTAGTCACGTCCCAGCAGCAGATCAGGATACAGGGGGAGAAGGGAGAGGAGGTGTTCGTCATCCCTCCCCAACAGTTAGCCGGAGCAGATGGTGTGGGGTTTCCAGCAGAAGGGCTGGCAACAGGGCCGAGTACTGCTGGACTCTGCCCTCAACTAACAGAGGATGGATGTCCTGTGAAGGTGGATGGGACTTCAGTCTCCACCTGTATACCCCAGGGATGCTGGGCAGTCGGCCCAGATCCACAACAGCATGACGGAGTGAGCCCAGACACCCTGTATTCTCTCCAGCGGCAGAAAGGACTCCAGGGAGAAGGGCCAGTCCAGGCCTCTCCCCAGCGGCAGATATGTTCTCTGAGAGAGGCAGAGGTTGGCTGGGCGAGTAATACTTTGTTTGGAACAATTTGTTTCGGGTACTCTGTGGGTACAGGCATTAGAGGACTGGAACTACTGACTAACTTCGGAGTCAACCCGTCTGGGGTCTCCTTCTGTGTTAGTCTCCTGCCAAAAGGGGAGAAATGTGACAGACCTAGCCGGGAAAGAGACTTTAGGAGGGGACTGTATGCTAGCCTCTTGCCAATCGATCGGGGGCCCTTGCATTTGGGGGAATGGTGCTCTTTGTGAGCTGTATGTCTGGGGACCCTGGATTTGCCATATTGGAATAGTGGCTGATTCATAATGCTGGGACAGATACTGTTAGGAGATGCTGATGTAAATTCCAACACCTGTCTGTCTATTGTCTGCTAAAATGTATATTGTAAATAAGTCTACTATGGGATCTAAGAGTCATTAGATCCCCATTGTTATTTGTGTTAATTAACTCTGCTATTGTGTGAAGAAGAGTCTATGTTGATTGTGATAATGTTAATTGGATTTTCTGAACTACAAGACGGCCAGTCTGGCCTAACGGTCATGTCTGAGTCACCTAGGCTGTCTAAAGGGATTAGTTAATTAGCTCATGTTAATTAGGTTAATTAGGTTACAGCTGTATTGTTAGAGTAATATGAGCAGGTCTGCACCTCCACTTTTAGGGTATAAAAGGCAGTATTTTCCAATAAAAGAGATTCCTGGTTGAACTTACATACAGCCTGCCTGGTGTTTGTTCTGAGCTACACAACTGGTTTAGAACGGCACATATCTGAAGTTCTAGTCCCGGAGCATTGGATGACTGAACCATCAGACGTTGCAATCTGATTCAATAGCTGCAGAGGAGTGTCGGAAGAGTGGAACCGAGCGAGCAAGGGGCTCGTTACACTGTCTAATACAGGTATTTGCTCCCACTTCCTGGCATAGATCACCGCTGCACTTGCGGTGACCTACGCCACTTCCGGCGCCTACACTGTCCTCCACCGCTGTATTCTGTGAGACACAGAACACAGCAGGGACCAGAGAGGACGCGCAGCGCGACTCGCGCATGCGCAGTAAGGAACCAGGAAGTGAAGCCGCAAGACTTAAAAATCCCTAGGCGACACTTTAAAATTTTTTACTGGTTGCATGTTTTGAGTTACAGAGGAGATCTAGGGCCAAAATTATTGCTTTTGCTCTACCGATCACAGCGATACCTTACATGTGTGGTTTGAACACCATTTTCATATGTGGGCGGGACTTAGGTATGCGTTCGCTTCTGCATGCGAGCACACGGGGACAAAAAAATTTTATTTTTTTTTTTATTGTTCATTTTACTTTATTTTAGTTTGACGCTTTTGTCCAAAAAATAAATTTTTTGATCACTTTTATTCCTATTACAAGGAATGTAAACATTCTTGTAATAGTAATATGGCATGACAGATCCTCTTTACAGTGAGATATGGGGTCAATAAGACCCCACATCTCACCTCTAGGCTGGGAAGCCTGAAATAAAAAAAAAATTAAAAAATCCTGGCTTCGATCGTAGCGGTGAGTCGGTAGAAGCACCTGAGGGCGGCGGGAGGGGGGGTGTCCCCTCTCGCCTCCCGTAAGAATGATCAAGCAGTGTAACAGGCGCTATGATCATTCTTATGGGGTAGGGAATCGCTGGCTGAAAAAGCTGATATCTGAATGATGCCTGTAGCTGCAGGCATCATTCAGATATCTCCACACAAAGTCAAGGACGTCGTATGACGGCCGGTGGGAGGGAAGTGGTTAAAACGCATTTTTTTTTAACACAAAGTTGTCCATTTATACAATATTTCTCGAACACATAGCATGTACATACCAAAAATGACACCCCAAAATAGATTCTCCTACTCCTCCTGAGTACGGCGATACCACATGTGTGAGACTTCCACAGCCTGGCCACATACAGAGGCCGAGTACAGCCGAGTATGGCTGAGCATGGCAGAGTATGGCTGAGCATGGCAGAGTAAGGCTGAGCATGGCAGAGTAAGGCTGAGCATGGCTGAGCATGGCTGGGTATGGCAAAGTATGGCTGGGTATAACTGAGTATTGCAGAGTATGGCTGGGTATGGCAGAGTATGGCTGGGTATTGCAGAGTATGGCAGGGTATGACAGATTATTGCAGGGTATTTCGGGGTATTGCGGGGTATTGCAGAGTATGGCTGGGTATGGCAGAGTATGGCTGGGTTTTGCAGAGCATGGCTGGATATGGCAGAGTATGGCTGGGTATTGCAGAGTATGGCGGGGTATGGCAGATTATTGAGGAGTATTGCAGGGTATTGCAGAGTATTGCGGGGTATTGGAAGGTATTGCGGAGTATTGCGGGGTATGGCAGAGTATTGCAGGCTATTGCGGGGTATTGCAGAGTATTGCAGGGCATTGCAGAGTATTGCAGGGTATTGCAGAGTATTGCGGGGTATTGCAGAGTATTGCGGGGTATTGCAGGGCATTGCAGAGTATTGCTGAGTATTGCAGGGTATGGCAGAGTATTGGAGAGTATTGCGGGGCATTGCAGAGTATTGCAGAGTATTGCAGAGTATTGCGGGGCATTGCAGAGTAGTGCAGGGTATTGAGGAGCATGGATGGATGGATCCATGGATGTGACTGCACATGTCACAGAGCATTGCTGTGGGCACTACACATCCAGCCCATAGCGCTGCTGCCATCCGATCCCTTCCCCTCTGTACCGATCGGTACAGAGAGGGAAGAGAGGAACCGGCTTGACATGACACCGGTTTGTTTACATGTGATCAATCCGTGATTAGCGGCCATTTACCGTGATGCGCCGGGTCCTTTAGAGAGGACCCGGTGGTCACGGATGTTCCCATGTGCGCGCCCCGGGGGGGCGCGCGGGAGCTGCTTTCTGGGATCATGTCATAGTACGTGCTACCAGAGTTATCCAACCACCCTTTAGCCGTCATTTGGCTATGGGCTGGTTGGTAACTGGTTAAGGGGCCGTTTAAAAAAAATTTTTTTTGAATTTTTTTTTGTGACTACAGGAGGGGGGGGGGGGGGGGCGCCCAGGTGCCCCTATGGACAGGCCGCCACTGCACATATGGTATTGCCATACTCAGGAAAAGTAGCAGAATGTGTTTTGGGGTGTAGTTGCAAGTATGCATATGCCATGTGAGAGAAAAAAAATCTTCATTTTGCAAAGAATTGTGGGAAAAAATTACAACTTTAAAAAACTCACCATGCCTCTTACTAAATACCTTGGACTGTCTACTTTCCAAAAAGGGGTCATTTGGGGGGTATTCATGTTTTCCTGGCTTATTAGTGACTCAAGAAATGAGATAGGCCATCAACAGAAATGTAACAGTATAAATTGTGGTCAAAATTTATGAAGAAAAATTACTAATTTGCTAAATTTTATAACAGAAACAAAGAAAAATGCATTTTTTTTTACAAAATTTTCTGTCTTTTCTTATTTATAGTGCAAAAAATTCAAAACCCAGCAGTGATTAAATACCACAAAAATAAAACTATTTGTGTGAAAAAAGTGCAAAAATGTTATATGGGTACAGTGTTGCATGACCGAGTAATTGTCATTCAAAGCATGAGAACGCTGAAAGTTGAAAATTGGCCTGGTTAGGAAGGGGGCATGTGTCCAGTGGGCAAGTGGTTAAAGTATTGATGTTGAAGTGAATGATTTGGTTTCTGGGTAGGCACGAAAGAGGATCTCCACAGTATCCATGGCGGCTTGCAGTGTAATGTAGCAAAGTATCACACCACTGCTAAGAGGTCCAGATTCAGCAGGTTGCTAAACTAGCTACTGACAAGGCATGTGCTTGCAATCACACTGAAAAAATAATATTAAAGGCCCAGTTCACTTCTAGTCCATTCACATTGTTGTCAATCAAGCCAGGATGAAGGGAGCATTCTTGGACCCCTGCATTAGCTACTTTTCGATTGTTTACCTGACTTTTCTTTTACAAAGTATTTTATTTGCAAAACAATTAAATTCAACAGGTTGCGTTAACAATTAGATGGTTACTTTAAACGCAGCATACAGAAAAATATCCCAGCAGAGGGATGCGATTAGAACATTAGAAACATCACCAGAACCATGTAAGGTTAATTAAAGTCCTCGTGTTGGAGCACTCGGTGCTCCAGATTATGGTGCATGGTGAAATACGACCAAGGCAGATCAGATACATAGTTACATAGTTACATAGTTACATAGTAGGTGAGGTTGAAAAAAGACACAAGTCCATCAAGTCCAACCTATGTGTGTGATTATGTGTCAGTATTACATTGTATATCCCTGTATGTTGCAGTCATTCAGGTGCTTATCTAATAGTTTCTTGAAGCTATCAATGCTCCCCGCTGAGACCACCGCCTGTGGAAGGGAATTCCACATCCTTGCCACTCTTACAGTAAAGAACCCTCTACGTAGTTTAAGGTTAAACCTCTTTTCTTCTAATTTTAATGAGTGGCCACGAGTCTTGTTAAACTCTCTTCTGCGAAAAAGTTTTAACCCTATTGTGGGGTCACCAGTCCGGTATTTGTAAATTGAAATCATATCCCCTCTCAAGCGTCTCTTCTCCAGAGAGAATAAGTTCAGTGCTTGCAACCTTTCCTCATAACTAAGATCCTCCAGACCCTTTATTAGCTTTGTTGCCCTTCTTTGTACTCGCTCCATTTCCAGTACATCCTTCCTGAGGACTGGTGCCCAGAACTGGACCACATACTCTAGGTGCGGCCGGACCAGAGTCTTGTAGAGCGGGAGAATTATCGTTTTATCTCTGGAGTTGATCCCCCTTTTAATGCATGCCAATATTCTGTTTGCTTTGTTAGCAGCAGCTTGGCATTGCATGCCATTGCTGAGCCGATCATCTACTAGGACCCCCAGGTCCTTTACCATCCTAGATTCCCCCAGAGGTTCTCCCCCCAGTGTATAGATTGCATTCATATTTTTGCCACCCAAATGCATTATTTTACATTTTTCTACATTGAACCTCATTTGCCATGTAGTCGCCCACCCCATTAATTTGTTCAGGTCTTTTTGCAAGGTTTCCACGTCCTGCAGAGAAGTCATTACCCTGCTTAGTTTAGTATCGTCAGATAAACGAGTTGAGTACAAAACAGTACAATCAAAAAATAGAGAGGCTGCTTATATATGCAAATGTACTATACATCAATGGTGTTGTAAAACCATTGTAACCATTTTGTACAAAAAAAAAAATATAATTATAATATAACAAAAACTGAAGCGTAAAAAAAAAACAAGAAAGAAAAGTGAAAGGAATAGAAAGGGAAGAAGGAAAAAGAGTAAAGAGGAAAAGGGGAGAGAAGAGAAGAATCCAGCGGGGGGTGCAGCGGGAGTCCTTTAAATTGAGAGAAGTCTATTGTCGAACCTGGAAGTTTGGGAGTACGTTATCCATGGCTGCCATACCCTGAGAAATTTACTGTGGGTGTCTGAAGCGAGAGCAGTTAATTTCTCGTTGATCGTGATATCGTTTATGCGATGCTTGACTGCTTCGAAACTAAGCACCGGGGACTTCCAGGCTCTCGCAATGGTCAGCTTAGTGGCAGTGAAAAGGTGTAGGGCCAGTAGGCGCTCATGTCAGAGCAGTTCTGGGATCAGTTTACAAAGAAGGGCTTCATAGGGGTCTCTTTTAAGGTTAGTGTGAAGTATGTTGCGAAGAAGAGTATAGACCCGGACGCATAATCTGCAGACCCTGGGACATGTCCACCAAATATGAGCCATTGTTCCGTCTTGTGAGCAGCCCCAAAAGCAGAGAGGAGAATAGGATGGAATAAAACGGACCAACCTAGCAGGTGTATAGTACCATCTATAGAACACCTTATAGGCATTTTCCAATATAAGGACATTTTTGGAACTTTTGGAGAGGTTTATCGTCATGATCTGTCAATCCTCTGGATCTATTTGCCTTCCCAAATCCTTCTCCCATTGTAAATGATAGGATCGTACTGGGGGTCTCCTATAGGAAATGATTGAGGAATAGAGCAAAGAACTTATTCCTGGGGAATGGGGTCCTGCCCTACATATGCTTTCAAAAGGGGTCAAAGTATATGGGGTAGGTTGGGATTTTATCAGTTGGTGGAGGAAGTGCTTAATTTGTAGGTAGCTGTAATGTTCTCGTAGAGGAATATCATGGGAAGATCTAAGAGATTCAAAAGTCAATATTCTCATGGGGGTGAACAGAGAATGAATATCCGTGAAACCACTCTCAGTCCACCAGGAGAATTGCTTAGGATTGTCGCAGCCGGGAGGAAATAGCTGACAATGTATAAGGCTAAGTAGGGATAAATGAGGGGATATTAAACCCGCTGAAAATTTTATAGAGTCCCACAGGTGGAGAGAATGGGTCAAGCATGGTCCGAGTCTAGTCGGGCGATGTATAGGAGGGAGCCAGGGTAATGATGACAGAGGAATAGGATGGGAGTCCACCAGGTCTATAGCGGCCCATAAAGGTAGTTGATATGTATCATGGAGATGGGATAATGGGGCTATGGTTGCTGCGGTATAGTATGCCTGTAAATTGTGAACCGAAAGTCCCCCATTAATCCTCCGGGCGTATAAGACCCGTTTGTTGATTCGGGGGCGAACTGAGCCCCATATAAATTTCAAAAGTTTACTTTGATGAATATGTAACATATGTGAAGGAATCAAGACCGGCAGTACCCTGAAATAATATAGTAATTTCGGAAGATAAGACATACGTACCGCAGCAATCCTGCCCAACCAGGATAATGGGAGGTGAGACCAGGAAGAGAGCATATCTGTCAGTTTCCTAAAGAGAGGGGGGAAATTAGCCTGATATAGCCCGTCAAATTTAGGGGTAAGTCGAACCCCTAAGTAAAGCAAAGAGGGGAGCCACTGAAAAGGAAAAGACTCTTTTAAGGCAAATAATTCGGGAGGAGAAAGATTCACCGACATAGCCTTAGACTTATTAGGGTTAACATGTAGACCTGAAATGGACGCAAAAGTACTTAAAAGGGATAATAACTTAGGCAGGGAAACTCTAGGCGTGGTCAGGGTTAGCAGAATGTCGTCCACGAATAATGAGATCTTGTGAGCAGATCCAGCATCTTCAATACCCTTTACATCTGGGTGTGAACAGATCGCCTCAGCCAAAGGCTCCAGGGCCAGGACAAAAAGAAGTGGCGAAAGTGGACATCCCTGACGAGTACCCCTCCAGATTGGGAAGAGAGATGATTCAAATCCATAATATCTAATTTTGGCTTGGGGGGCGTCGTATAATGCCGTCAACCAACTCAAAAAGGAAGCACCAAACCCATAGTGCCGGAGTACCGACATAAGGTAAGGCCACGACAAAGTGTCAAATGCTTTGTTCACATCCAATGATAAAAGCATTGTTTCCAATGAACGGCTATGGGCAAGTTGTTGCAATTTTATAATTCGTCTAATGGCATCCCCAGCCTCTCTATGGGGCACAAACCCAACCTGGTCCTTTTTAATCAAACGGGGGAGAAATGAATTTAGACGATTGGCCAGAATTTTAGTAAGAATGTTCATATCAATGTTGATAAGGGAAATAGGTCTGAAGTTGGCCCAGGAGGAGTGGTCTCGGTCGGGTTTTGGCAACATCACTATGTTTGCTGTCAGGAGGTCCACTAATTTATCAGGCAAACTGTCCAGTTCCACATTAATTTTATCCACCTCATCCTCATGGCCTTCCAGCACAGTGGTAGTTAAATCCATCCTGTGCTCCAGCTGATTTGTACAGTGGCCTAGCTCTTTAAGACTCCTCATGAGCTCAGAGGAAAGTTTACGGGAAGGTGCATTTATCTCATCCCTCACTATGGAACGGAATTTGGAGAGCATCTCCTCTGGGTTAGTCACAGCAGGGCTTACCAGATCTGTGGGAAACTGCTGGAAGCTATTTGAGGGGGAGGCTGGTTCACCTGCCAAGAGTCTCGTAGTGTCATCATGTTCAGGGGAGTCGGGCGCCATCTTGCCCTTCCCCATAGTAGGATACACTTTTGTCTGTAGCTTGCCCTTCTGCTTACTTTTGTTTACCTGACTTTTATTGGAATCAAGTCTTATCTGGACCACTTGGCAGTAGTGTTGTGCTAGGTTTATTAACCTCGGTCCTTAAACCTTTTTTTCAATAAAGACACCAAAAACTGAGTGACATGGGTTTAAATGGCCACAGTAGCCCTTTTACTAACAAATTAATAAATAACATTAAGTAAAACAATTTCAACCATTTTAACCATGCAAATTCCACAATGCAACCAGAAGGAAGTCTTTGGGTGTCCTAAAGGCACACTTTATGACTATAAATCGCCCATGTCTTCAGCTGTGCCCCAACTGGCTCAAAGACATTACGACTCACACATTCATCGATTTTCCCCCCAGGGGACCTAGCTCCTGGGAGGACCACCAAAAACCAACCAAATGGAGGCGCCATACCCTAGATGGGCCCCAAATTTTTTTTATCAATATTGTTAACCACTGGCCCCCTAAAGACCCCCAGACCCGCCACGTGAGCCTGAGTGACACCTCACTCAAGCGAGTCCCTCCACACCCGCAGTGCCCTCTGCACTCCCTCCTGTAGGCCCAAAAACCAGACATCTGTGACCACAGCGTTAAGGCAAACACCATCGTCCCTCCAGTAGTAGACGGTCTGATCCTCCAATTCCAGATGCCGGACCACAATGCCTCCGAATCGAGCTACAAAAACTTTCTACCTGTCCACCTTAATTCTGGCTTTATTCAGACACTCAATGTAGCGAGCATGATGCCATACCCATCTGGCTACAATGTCTGACCATATAATGACAACACCAGGGAATTCTCTCATCAAACGTAATATGTCCAATTTGAAATCTCTCATCAGATCCCTCATAGCCCTTGCCACCATGTCATTTCCCCCTACATGGAGCACCAAAACATCAGGGGCTTGAATGTCAAGTTGTCTCCCTTCAGGACGAGTGTCTGCCTGCATCACCCCCACCAAAAATAGAAGAGTCTCCCAAGTTCCACAGAAGGCCCTGAGGGAAGCCTGCAAAATAAAACAAAACAGAAAACAAAAGAAAAACAGAAAACAGGGAAATAACAATGGACAACATATAGCAGGTGTCGGCAGACATGAATTTTAAAACGGTCTGACTTCCGCCTCCCTATATGTTTCACTACCTGAGGACTCAAACTCCATCGAGCTGCCTCCGTTATCCCCACTCGGAAGGAATAAGTATTAAACTGGGAAATCGTTCTGCCTGTCTCTGCCAGACAACGCTTGAGGACTGCCACAAACTGAAAATGCAACAATGATGAGCCTTCCATATGCCACAACAAAGACCCCTGCACAGCTCCCCTTACCTCTACAAACTGTTGCACAGCAAGAACCAGCACAGTCACCGGAAGAACTTTGAACAATGTCACAGTCATCCCTTTCCCTGAGTAGTTTTTGACCAGCTGATATGGAGCCAGATACTGTCACCAGCGACATGTATATCCGAATACAGCAACATACCCACACCGCCTTTGTTCTTGCTCACAAACTCCCTAATTCGCAACGCCACCAAAAAAAAGCTAGGGCAAAAGCTGCTGAAAATAGCTGCACCTCGTAAGAGGGAGGAGCAAAGCTTAAGCAATATCCCCACCAGCTCCTGCAGCAAATCAAACACCGGGCACCTAGTATCCGGTTGCACGTGCCCATGCCTAAACCCCTTCATGGCCTGCTATACCATAAAGTCTTTTACTAACATCACGCAGGCCATGCAACTTGAAAAGAAAGTTCTGTTTTCAAACAATAGCTGCCACAGCCCTGGGGGAGACCAGCCTAAATGGGAGAGCATAATTGCTGGTTCTAACGCTGATCTGAGGGATACGATTTATGGGTGCCGCACTTCATATCTTTGGGCCCGATTACGTTTGAGGAACACAGCCACGTGGTAGCCACTCCAACTTTGCCCGTCTGGGCCAACTGTAGTCCAGCACCACCTAAGCCTGATTGACTCTACCTGGCGTATGCCTTGTTGGGTCCACCGAGTCCGGTAAGCCTTTTCACTTCTATTGGTGGTGTGTGGGCTCTCTCCACAGATGATTTACACTCTTGTTGAGATTTGTTCCAGAGGACTTTTCAAATTCCCTCCAGGGATGTTCTTTTAAACACACGAACTTCGAACTGTTAATCCATTTTCTGACCTCTTCCTAGCGCTACACTTATTTTGTTTTTTGAACTTGAAAAGAAAAGCTAAAGCAGCCAACCTCTTGTTCATTGTGGATACAGACGTGCCCAAGGTGAACTCTATTCCAATAAAGTGCAACAACAACAGTACACCGCCTATGTACCCTCACTCACGGAGCGTCGTAATAAGGCACCTCCTATTCCAATGGCAGCCTCCACAGACGATCGTGAGAAGGAACCCCTCGCTGCTCCGCTGCAGGTGCCAGCCTCTGGAACCTGTCCCTCCTGCAAACGTGACAAAGCATCAACAATGAATTGTGCACACCTGGGACATGTACAGCTTGCACAAAACAATTCAAACTTAAACAATTAAGAACAAGGTAATATAGCAAGCGTATCACCGGTGGAGAAAAGGCAGACAGACTAGACACTACATCTACCACCCCCAAGTTAGAACAATGAAAGCAAACCTGGTGATCCTGACACTTGGAACCCCAAATATCCACAGCTACCACAATCGGGAAAAGCTCCAACAATACCAAGCTGCTCAAAAAACCCTGCAACTCACCACACCGCAGGCCATTCCGCTGTGCACCGCTCCCCTTGACATTATGCCCCACAACCAAAGCTGCCCGCAGCATCAGTATACAGGTCAATGTTGAAAGCATACACAACCAAAGCCATCCACAAAGACCTCTCGTTATAAGAGGCCAGCAACTCGTCCCAAACCAGCAAATCAGCCTTATGCTCACATGAAAGCTGAATGTAATTATGCAAAAATTTCACTCCTGAACTAGCAGCACTGACGCGACATCAGAAAATGCATCCTATAGGTATGATGCAGCAGCTGAAGTTAAGCTTACCCAACAAAGACAGCAACTGTTTTAGCCTATCTTTCCTAGCCTTCCTAGCCTCACCGACCATCAGCCGCAGATCCTCCAATTTGTCAGGCAGCAAGCAACACTCCATCACTCGCGTGGCAATGATGATAACCAAGAATTTACATCTCTGTAGAAGGACCTTCGGTTTTCTCGGGTGTCAGAGAAATCCCAAACTATCGTGCAACGCATTCCAAATTACATAAATAGACCAAGCAAACCTTGGAATCTGGGGGGCCAATACAAAGAAAGTTGTCAAGGTAAAAAAAGAACCGATCATACCTGCGATTCCTTCCGCACCACCCATTCTACAAAAGGTACTGAATGTCTCAAAATAGGAGCAAGAGATGGAACAGCCCATTGGAAGACAACTATCAATTTAAAAAAAACTGACCAACCCAAAAACAACCCGGATGGCTTTCCGGATGTACTGGGGCAAGAGATGAAAAACAGATTTGATATCAGTCTTCACCAGCAATGCCCCCCCCCCCCCCCCCCCGGGCCATAATGATGAACCCAACTGACTGCCGTACCAAAAGACCTGTAAGACACCAAAGTCAAGTCAGACACAATTGCATCATTTACCGAATCTCCCTTAGGGTATGACAAATGATGTATCAGCCAAAATTAGTTTGGTTCCTTTGTTGAAACTACCACACATGTAAAAAAGGAATGGGTAGTTAATTGAAAGGGCCAGCCATCCTGTCCATTTCTCTTTAGCCAATTTGACATAAACAAATGATTAATTTTAAATTCTTCAGCAACGAAGAACGAGTCACAAGTAAGGAACAAGCAATGCAAAAGCCATTGGCAAGGAAAACTGCCACCTCCCTTAGGTACGGCAGCATCGCAGGAAGGTTTACTGGTGTCCTCTCTTTTTGTAGTGGACTTACTGGGTTGTGACTTTCCTTTTGTTAAAGCATTGGGCATAACTGTGTGAGCCCCCACAAATGGAGCACTCGTGGGGGAAACGACAGGTTGTGCCAAAACAGCATGTTCCCTCGTTAAACTGCCAACAGCAGCCTTTTTTGTGTGTGGCCAACTGTCCAGCCGAACTCCAACTGTTGTCCTGGGGCCCTCGCCTGGGCCATGAGCTTCATGTAAAGCCCAATATCCCTATGATCCCAATGCAGGTGAGGCCACAAGGAACTGCTCGTCACAGCAAGGCCAAGCTGTACCCCTGTAGACCCTATGGGCCTCTCCAATGGCATCCAAATAACAAAAGAGCGGAGAACAATTCTCTGGTGCCTTCTCACCTATGACGCTCGTCAAGATAGCAAAGGCCTGAAGCCAACTGGAAAAAGTTCAGGGGATGAGCCCCCAGCCATGCTTCTCCTCCTCCTCCTCCTTGCTCTCGTCTGTTTTCCCTTTCTCTATATTACATTTTTCCAAGGGCAAGAGGGAGAATATTTCCACATATTCACCCCACCAGATCCTTTTTCTGTACTTCTTGCTTAAGATGGACCCCCAAAGGGCCGACTCCTTGGCCTTGTGCGAATCTGAGCCACTAGCCCTCTCAGTCTGCAATGCACACTCCGTAACCATAGCCTAAGATGGAGCCAACCACCGCTGGTGAGACAGAATGAAGTAGGATGGAAACCTCCCACCCTAAACCAACCGTGGCCGCAGCGGGGGCCCATGCCCATACTGACCCTATAGTGGGGCAAGAAGTCCATGCACCTCCAATGGTCCCGACAGCAAGACCTGCATTACCCCACCAAGTACTCCATCCTGACCTCGCACACTAACCCCTGACACCCTACACTGGAGAAGTAATGAAAGAGATGGTTTTCAATTATTTATTATTAAAATTTCACATTTGACAAGGCACAACAAGCATTGACATCATTCAAGTATTGACAATAGTAGAGTTGTCATTCACAATATGTTCAAATACTTCAGAACTTTTATGGCTTAGATATGCTTACATAGTACTTGTCAGTGAATGCGTAAGATTTATCATTCGATTAAAGTCTAAATAAGGTTGGAACTTCTATAAACGGGTAAGTACAAACGGGAGGCTTTAACATAGAAGCCAAAACAAACGGAATAAAAAAAAAAAGATTAAAGAATAAAGAAGAGACAAAATTAGACAATACCACCATCTTGTTTGGTCTAAGTCGTCATTTTTTTTTTTTTACTTGGAAAAAAACAACTTTATTGATATAAAGCACATTTTACAAGCCATTCAGGTACATATAGCCATAGAAGGTTAGTTACATATTATGACAGCGAAATTAAATATGCAAGAATGTTACATGGTGTGCATACATATATTCACAAGTGCATTGAATCAGGTGGCAATTTAATCCAACCTATAAACAAAGTGTGCCACAGGTACAGGGGAACTTTGCACTGGGTATGGAACAGTTATACACAGGTTTCCCCATCCTCCAACCATCTGTCCCAGATCTTGGAATATTTTTGTGTAGATCCCCTGTGTGCGTAGATCAGTTTCTCAAGACTGTGTTAACAGCTTCCACCTGCTTGCTGATGCACTGTTGAACTCTCCTCTAAAGACTGTGTTAACTGATTTTACCTTGCTGCTCTGCATAGCGTAGCCAGTCCATCCAGCGTCCCGCTGCCTGGCAACCAGTGCGACATGACGTGCGACTTGGCCACGCCCCCTCACCACCGGGACTTGCTATAAACATCATGGCGCCCCCACTGCAATTTTAAGAGACATTCAACTTAACTGCATCGAAAATAAAATCTGGTGCCCCCGGGAACATAAAAAAAGGACAAACTGCTGAAAAGTACATCGGCGAAATCATCTACCTTTGAGACTTTAAGGGCCGCCTTCATTAATGCCCGCTCAGCCACTAAGCATTGTTTGGAAATTTTTGACATGCTAGAGTCAGAGAAATTTCACATTTTAGGAATCACAGAGACTTGGTTTAATGTGAATTATAAGTCAGTTTTAGAAGAATTACTTCCCCGAAATTTTAAGATTTTAGTTAAAAATAGAGAATACAAGAGGGGAGGGGGGGTTTGTGTGATTCATGATGACTGTTTGGATTGCATTGAGCTAAAAACACCTGAGTTTAGTTCATTTGAACACCTAGTAATGAGGTGTAAAGTAAGTGACTCCTCTTCATTTGTATTAGCCACTGTCTATCGTCCGCCTGGTCCAGCAGGTACTTTCCATGCTGACTTAGTTGAACTAATGATGTCCCTGTGTCTACAATCGAATTGTGTCATCCTCCAGGGAGACATGAATATGTGGCTGGAGGATGACACAAGCTGTGACTCCCAGGATCTCATAGGTGATCTAGATGGCCTCCACTTTACCCTGGCATCCACCATAATCACAAACATAAAGGGCCATATGCTAGATGCCCTTTTTACTCATGGCACGGAAGCTTTCAATGTCATAGCACATGAGGTGGGATGGTCAGACCATAGTCTGATTACCTTTAACCTCTTGGATTTTGCACCAATAAAAATCCCCAAAGGAAATTGTATGACTAAATCTGCTCCATTTCGGAAACTAAAAAATATAACAGTCGAAGACTTTAAAACATGCTACGACTACCATCAGGGACAGCCACTCCTAATAAATGAAGAGAGAGAAATTGGAATTCCGGCTTTAGAAACCGAGATTGAAAGGCTGGAAAGATCCCTAGATGAATTTGAGTTAAGAATCAAGGCAAGTCTGGACGACCTGGCCCCATTGACAACAGTAAATAGGCGCCCAAGACTTTCTAAGTCAAGCCCTTGGTACGCCCCTAGTCTCAACTTACTTAAGAATAAAAGACGAATATTGAAAAGAAAGTGGCTTAAGTCAAAACTGCCCCGGGACAAAATCGGGTCTATTGTCGAGGCTACACAAAGGCTGTAAAACGCTATAAAAGGTCCTATTATAACGATCAAATAATGCAAGCCTCAAACAAGCCTCAGGAATTATTCTCATTGGTTAGGGACATATTTGAACCGAAAAAAATTTATTCTAAGATTGTCCCATCTATGGAATTATGCTCTGCGCTTCAGTCTTCCTTTGGGGAAAAATTTTAAAAAATCTATAACCAGGACAAAATCTTTCCTGATGACTTTGACCCTCCAGCACCAATAAGAGCTCCTCCAGCTTTTAGCTCATTTGCATCCACTTCAGTGGCAGAGATATCCAATATTATGTCTAAGCTTAAACCGTCAAGCTCTCCGAATGACATCTGTCCCGCAAGGTTTATGAAAAAAAATGTAGATACATTGGCCCCAGAAATTACAAGGATAGTGAATCTATCTTTAAAAATAGGGGCCGTTCCAACACGACTGAAGCATGCCATTGTCTCCCCCTTGTTGAAGAAGAGCACACTCGACCCTTCTCTGCTTACTAATTTCAGACCTATATCTCATCTTCCCTTTCTGGCAAATATCCTGGAGCAGGTCGTCTTTCAACAAATGCAAAGCTTCTTTGAGGGTAACGACCTGTTCCATGACTCCCAGTCAGGATTTAGGCGGGGACGTAGCACTGAACTGTCCGCACTCGACATACGCGAACGCCTGTTAAGGGTAAAGGATGCGGGGGGGTCGGCAGCCTTGGTGCTACTCGACCTTTCCGCAGCCTTTGACACTATCGACCATCAAATCCTGGGAGATTGCATGGAATACCTTTTTGGATGTAGTGGCACTGTCCTCCGTTGGATCAACTCCTTTCTCACAGATAGGACCCATCAAGTGCGGATGAACGCTTGCAGCTCACCAATGGAACCACATCTCTATGGAGTCCCGCAGGGCTCGGCATTGTCACCCCTGCTATTCAACTGCTATATGCGCCCACTTACTGACATTATTGCTACACACAAATTAGCATGCCAGATCTACGCAGATGACACGCAGATCTTGGCTGATGCTGACAATGGGCCAAATATGCACCTACAACTGAGAAATGGTCTCCTTCACATACAAAAATGGATGGCCGACAACAAGCTAGGCCTCAATGAAGAAAAGACAGAGGCGATGCTGGTGGGTCCTCAATCAACCACCAATTTTCTCTTGGCCTGGCTCACTTCATTCTGCTCCATCCCAACGCTGGCAAAACAGGTCAGGAACCTAGGTATCATCTTTGATCCCTGCCTATCATTTATACCTCATGCAAAACTCTGTATCAAAAACTCCAACTTTTATATACAGAGACTCCGGAAAATTAAAGATCTATTTTCGCACGAAAACCGGCTAACTCTTGTACAGGGCCTTGTGCATTCCCGGTTGGATTGCTCCAACATATTTTTTCTTGGACTTCCATTGAAGTGGCAAAAAAAATTGCACACAATTCAGAATCAAGCTGTTCGCCTGGTCTCCGGATGCGCCAGAACAAACCACATCTCTCCCGTGCTGGAAAAACTGCACTGGCTCCCTATCGCCAAGCGAGTACTATTCAAGGCAATGTGCTATATGTATAGGGCACACCGGAAACTGGGCCCAATTTATTTGTCTGAATGGGCCCCTCACCATGTACCGTCAAGACCACTCCGATCGGCCAACTTACTTCTCACAAAACAGACAATCAGCAGACTAAAATTTACTGGTAACAGATGCCTGGTTACAAAGGGCAATGAGCTGTGGAACTCCCTTCCAGCGTCTCTAAAGTCCTTACCCTCGCTCCTGAGTTTCAGGAAGGGTTTAAAAACCTTCCTCTTTATCCAGGCCTACGGATAATCTGATGAAGAATAGAAATCATACAAAAACATGGATTTTGTATGCTCATTTTTCCTCCCCCCATCTGGAGGGTTAGCCCCACCCACCCCTCCCCGGTTCTTCTCTGTTTTTACTCTACCTCTTTCCTATTGGGCACCCTAGGCTCCTTTTTTAACGTTCTTTTGGAAATCTCGCTTGATCTTAGGGTCTTGGTGCGCCTAGATGCGCTCCTAACGGAGCGCATTCGGCGCAATACAAATCTCATATCAAATCAAAAACTGCTTTTTTCTATAACTGAAGTGTGGGGGGCACGTTCTGCATCCATCTCTGAGCTACCACTTTACGTGCTAGGAATAATGTTTCAAAAATGAATATTGTGTGATGTTTGTCCACCTCTACATCTGGCAGTAGCCCCAAAATACATAACTTAGGGTCCAGCACCACAGGGGATCCCATATTATCATGGAGGAAATGGACAACCTGCATCCAATACGTCTGGACATGAGGGCAGCTCCATATGAGATGGTAAAAAGAGCCTGGGTCAGCCCTGTATAAGCGACACGTCGGATCCGGCGTGGGCTGGAACTTTGCCAATCTCACCGGCGTCAGGTAGGCTTTGTGTACTATATATAGTTGTGCCAGTCTATCGGACAGCTTGGGAGACACTGTCTTGGTTCCCTCTAAAATCTCATCTCAGTCATCGTCATTTATGGGTCCTACGTCCTGTTCCCATACCGTTTTGGCCTTGTGAGAAATAGCAGCTGCACCCCGTTGTCTGATTATGTAATACATATGTGATATAAGCTTGGAGGGATCATCTCCCAAAACTATATTCAGCACAGGGGGGGCTCCATCCCTACATCTAGGCCCAGTAGCTGAGTTCTAAGTGCGTGACGGAGCTGCAGGTATTTAAACGCTAGTTGGTGCAGGAGGGAAAACTCCTCTTTAAGGGTCTGGAACTGCTTGAGCCTGGAGGTGGACAAGACCTGATGAAGATACAGTATTCCAAGTCTAGCTCAAACTATCGAGCCTGGAATTGTTTCCAGTTCTGGCATATGACTATTAAGCCACAATGGGGTGTGAGAATGAAATTTTCCCACATTCTGCTTTTTAAGAGATATTTCCTTTATCCTTTGGATGCCCGAATTGTACCGCGCAGTGGGACCTGGAAGGATAGCCTGAACGGGTGTATATGTCAGGGATCTGTAGCGCTGCATTTCCAACGCGTGGAAGTGGTACATGTGGGATAGTTGCGAGGCTAGGTAGTAATCCCGTAGGTCCAGGAGGGATACACCCCCCATATCTGTGGGGTTTTTTAAGATTTGCCTAGCTACTTTGTGTCTACTATTACCGCAGACAAACAATTTTAGAATAGCTTCCACCTGCTTAAAGAGTTTTAAGGGAATGTATACGGGGGCATGCCACACCAGATATAGAATCTTGGGCAGTATGATCATTTTTATTAAATTTAGGCACCCCATCACCCCCAATGGCAATCTAGACCACGTCTGCATTTTGCTTTTTAGTAAGTCAAACAGAGGAGCTACATTCAGGGGTGTGTAGTCAACCAGGTCCCTAGTTACCTGCACACCCAAGTATTTAATCTTGGATACCCTAGCGAGTGGTAGCGGAGGGTTTGTGAAAGGGGGAGGAAACACATTGATTGGAAGAATCTGAGACTTGTCCCAATTTATACGCAGGCCCGAGTATCCCCCCACTTGTTCAATAAGTCTTAACGCAGCTTGGAGTGATGGTCCCTGGTCCGCTAGGTATAATATGGTGTCATTGGCATACATTCATATTTTGTCAACTGTGGGGCCTCAGGGCAGACCTTGAATATCAGGGTATGCTCTGATGGCAATGGCCAGTGGTTCAGCAGCCAGCGCATACAGTAAGGGGGAGAGGGGAAACCCTTGTCGGGTACCCCTCTCTAATGGAAACTGCTCCGAGAGCCATCCATTCACAAAAATTCTCACCCTGGGTGTCTGATATAGGAGCTGTACTCATTTTATGAAGTGTGACCCAAAACCATAGTTATGCAGACATTCCCACAAATATGGCCATTCTACGGAATCAAAGGCCTTAGCTGTATCTAATGCCACCGCCACCCTCGTTCCTGAGTTATCATGTCGGGCTTGGATATTCATGTACAGTCGCCTGATGTTCATGGCTGTGTTTTTCCCCGACATAAAGCCCGTTTGGTCCGTATAAGTTAAAGTTAAGATAGCAGTGTTTAACCTAGAGGCCAGGATTTTAGCTAAGATTTTGATATCTACCTGCAGAAGTGAGATAGGCCTGTAGGATTCAGGGTAGTGCGGGTCTTTTCCTGGTTTGGGAAGAACTATGATTTGGGCTTCCTGTATAGACTCAGGGAGTGAGTTCTGATCAAAAATAGACTGGTATAAGGCCTTTAGCTTGGGGACCAAAATATCTGAGTAAGTTGTATAAAATTCCAGAGGCAGTCTGTCCATCCCTGGAGCTTTAGATTTCGCTAGCTGTGAGATCACTTCCGCAATGTCATGTGCTGTAATAGGTGCATCAAGAAGCTCAACTTGCTCTCGATTTAGCTGGGGGAACTGTATGGAAGATAAATAAGAGCGAATCTCCCTTCGCGTGTACATGTTCTGGGATTTGTCTACGTTGCCATAGAGTTGCCTAAATTGAGATGCCACTGGTCCTGGGTCTGTTATACTGCGTCCGTCTGGGTCAGTAAGCGATACCACGACTGGGGGCTTATCGTTCATGTGAGCCAGAAAGGCCAACAGTCTCCCAGCCCTTTCTCGCTGTTCATACACCCTCTGCCTGCAAAAAAAACCCCACGCTGTTTAGCCTTCTCTGTGTGCAGTTGTGTGATTAGGCGGGTCTGCAATTCCACTCTGTCCAGGTTTTCAAGGGTTGGGCTGGAGCTACAGGCCTCTTCTAAGTCCCGCAGTTTGTCAGATGTGAGTTGAAGTATAGTGGTAGACTCTCGTTTTAGCCTATTTATTCTGGAGGACAATATTCTACGGGCATGAGTTTTAAAGTTGTCCCAGTGTGTGGTAAGGGCAGGGGGTCCCTGAATCCCTTCCAAAAAGAAGAGCAGCTCCCTGGCAATGGAGTCATGGTCTGTAAGAAGGGATAGCCAGTGAGGGTTTAGTCGCCAACGCTTGGTGGGAGAGGCTACCCGCAAGGACGCCGTCAGCCAGCACGGAGAGTGGTTCAACAGGATCCTGGGAGCAAATCCTGAGCCCGTGACCTTTGGCAGAAGGGCCCTGGAAACAAGTATGAAGTCTATCCTGGACATGGTAGTATGGCTTACTGAGTGGCAAGTGTATGCTCTAGTCGTGGGGTTAGCATGTCTCCAGACGTCAATAAGCGCAAATTCAGTCAGTGTATGGTACAGCCTAGTATGCAGTGGTTCACCAAGTCTGGGTTCAGCCTGCACTGGGCGGTCCATGGATGGAGTCATCGTGTGATTAAAATCCCCCATCCACACTACTGGTATGGATGGGTACAGTGCTATAAATGCAAGGCCCTCTGTAACCACGTCCGACCTGTATGGAGGGGGGATATAACTAGCACGGACTGTTTCTTTTAACAGGAATTTTGAGGCCAGAAATCAGGCAGGCATTACTGTGCAATAATTGTTTACCCATTCTGACACTGGTGGTCCCTTGGTTTTACCTAACAATGATGTTTGTACCAGTGTTATTATCTGCTTTACCTGTCTTGACATTTGATGTTAGTAATCTTCATGCTGATCTTTGTTTATCAGTGCTATTACTCATCTTAACATATCTTGCCAAGTGTTAACCAGACATTGTTCGGTACCATTGTTTGTATATAACTATTAAAAAGCTTATTTACCCACCACTTTTGTGTCGGCTTGCAAACCTTTGGCTTCATTCAAATTCCCAACCCTTTCCTCTTTTACTCGCTAGCTTTTCGCTTGCGGGTTTTTTATAATTATATGCATGCAGAAAGAGGTACCTACCCTGCCGATCTGACACTACGGAGACCAACTTTAAAAGGAGTAGATTTCGCTATTATCACCGTTACCCCTCTAGACATATTTGTGTGGGTACTGTGGTAGGCCCACCCCACCCAAGGACGCTTCAAGTGGCCTGTGACATGAGTTTCCACCAATGCGACAATATCTACCTTCTGACCTTTCAAATATTGTAACACGGCTGTCCTTTTAATCTTATCCCACATGCCCCGCACATCCCACATCATAAATTTAATGTCCGCCATGGTGTTCATTGGCACAGAGATTGCATATGGATTGGCAGGGCAGCACCCCCCCCCCCCCCCCAAACAGACAACACAGCCATCATGTAACTAAACAAACATGTTACATATGCGATAAGTGCTTGTTTAAAAACATTCCAAGTAAATAACAAGTGCACAACGGTGCTAACATTCCCAATGCTCTGATCAAGGGATCCGGCATTTTTCTTCCCTTCTCACCTCCCCAACTTGGTGGAAGCATACATTCCCTTGCAACCTTTACATGAATCAGCTTCCAGTCATCAATGTTAGCTGGAGGTACAGTACTTAGAATATGATGAGCAGGAAAGTTCAAAATAGGAAAAAAGGGGTTGCAAACATAACGGGGGCGATTATTCACTGTGTGAAGCAAGGTTAGGGCACAAGGCATTTCTTATGTGTCTCTTTCTCTGAGTGAGACTCTCGCTGCAAGGATACACAGTCATCCTGGTGTACTAAAGTTTTGGGGCCTCAGCCCTATGGTATCTCCATGAAAATGGAAGTAGCTCCAGGCCTAAAGCAGAGTGTCCAGGAGTATCAACAAACTGAGTTCCTCCCCCCCAGGGGAGTATAAGGATCGAGCCCCCTAACCTCAAGAAGGGGAGTCTCCAATCTCATATTCAGTAATGCATGGGTTATAAAGATGGGGGGGAGCAAAAAAGGGAAGAGCTTTTGTGCAAAAAAGCAAATGGTGAGATGAGAATACCCCCCCACAGTGGAGGGGACACTTAGAAGAAAAGAGGGACCTGCCATCTTCTGACAATGACAACACACTAACAGGCCGTGTACCCGTTCATCCATCCGGACGTCCACGTTGATCCAACCAGTGTGCTGCCACCTTCTGGTCCTCAAAAAATAGGGCTCTGCCATCCTCCTCCACTCTCAATCTGGCCGGGAACAACATGGCATATTTAAGGTGTACCACCCTGAACCGCCTCTTAAAATCTTGGAACTGTGCATGCTTTCTTTGGACTTCATTAGAGAAGTCAGGGAACACTGCGACATGGCCGTTGCCCATGGTGATGTTACCTTTCTCTTTGGTCAGCCGAAGGATTTTATCTCTGTCTCTAAAGTTAAGAAACTTGGCAATAAAGGTCCTGGGGGGGCTCCCGCAGGTGGAGGTTTAGCTGGGATGTGGTGCGCCCAACCCACTGCAAACATAACAGAAAATGCCTCTCTTCCAAAATGTTGAATCAAGAGGGATTCCAAGTATTCAGCAGGGTTGGTACCTTCAGCCTTTTCAGGTAAACCGATGAACCAGAGGTTGCAGCGTCTCAAACGGTTCTCCATATCATCCTGGTGAGCGTGTAGCTGGTGGATCTGGCGCTACAGGTCCTCCGTGGTGTGGCTCAGGGGGTGCAGGATGTCCTCTGCCGCTCCGATGCGTGTCTCGGCCTCGGTGACCCTGCCTTTTACCTTGGATGGGTCCTGGCGCAGCAGGGAGATGTCAATCTTGACCTCATCTATTTTGGCGGTGAGTATCCCCTGCAGCGTCGCAATGGCATCCAAGACCTTAGCTGTGTCTGCGCCCTGATGGTCCACTGTGGAGCACATGCGTTCGCCATCTTTGGCCTGCGGGTCTTGATCTTGATGGCGGTATTCGCCAGCTTTTCCACCGCCTCGGAAGTCCTTTTTGTGGAGACGTTCCCTCACTGCTCCGGAGTGTGGATTACTAGGCCATCACCAGGTGGAGCAAGATGGCCGCCACTCCGGGATTTAGGCGGGAGCAATGTTCCGTCCCCAAAGCAGATGCAGGATGTGGATGCGCTTTGGCAGCGGCCCTGGGCAGCCCGGAGGTCGTTCCAAGAGGGGATAGATTACAGGACAGTCAGGGAGGCCAGGAGAGCTTACCAAGGCCACCGCCGGGTGGAGCAAGATGGCCACTGCTCTGGGAGGTAGGCAGATGCCGCGGCCTGTCCTAAGGCAGATATAGGGTGTGGTAGCGGGCTCAGGCAGTCTGGAGGCTGTTCCAGGAGAGGAGTGAGCTTTGGGTGGTCCGGGAGGCCAGAAGAGCTTGCTGGGGCTGCCACCGGGTGGAGCAAGATGGCTGCCACTTCAGGAACCAGGTTGAAGCCGTGGCCTGTCCTAGGGCAGATGCAGGACCGGAAAGCCTCACAACAGCAACCTCAGGTGACGTTCTAGCGGGCTGGCAGGCTCCAGAGACAGCGGAGGAATAGATAGATCCCCGGGTGTAGAGTATTGCAACAAACGAACAGGATGCAGGCAGGATGTGAAAAAGGAGTATGGGTCAGCGGAGCTCACACTACATGTGACCTACTTCATTGCTCTCCAGGCCACACCCTCCAAAAGAGCTGGTTTTACCAGGTTGCTTCCACCCTGAACCACGATCAGCCAAACGTCCAGACCCCAACTGGCTCTGCAGGGCAGGGCACACGTGCATAGATCGCCCGTCACTGGAGACCTCACTAGATTCGCACAATGACTCCCATTGAGGTGCTGCCACAGGTGCCCTGCTTTCCCGGAGACTCTGGGCCTTGGTGCCCCGAAGCATCTTCATCTGCCTCAGCCGCAGTAGGAAATGGTAGAGAGTTGCCAGACCCTCTTGTGCCCCGAGCCATGGAAGGGGGACTCTGGCCCTTTAAGGGTGTGCAGCCACTCCCTTGCATATCTGTCACACTGCCCTTGGATCTGGGATCTGGAAATCTGCAGCGGCGTGGAGAAACAGCAGAGGGTGCCAGTTCCCTTCTGCTGCCAGTAGCTGTTCTCTTCCCCGCTAAGCCTCTCTCACTGGCTTCAAAGAGGGAGCTGAAAGCTCCGGGTACATGCAGCTCTGTGGTGAAAAGGGGGGATGGGCAGCATCTGCTCCCAGTGGCCTCCCAACCTCAGGTTAGTCTCCCTAGCAGCCAAGGGGACAGGACACTCATGGCTGCCCACTGCTGAATGGTTCCTACACTGAACTGACCCCGTGCTTGGCTCCTCAGCAGCAGGGCCAGCTGCTACCTTCAAAATCTGTAAAGATGGGGAGGATGAGCGCTGCGTGTCCTCCCCTCCAGTGATGGGGATTCCTCCCAGGCCTCATACTGGAGGCTGAGGCATGCAACCCAGCAGGAGACACTGGAGGGGCTCATGCACTCAGGGGGACAAATTCTTCTGGCAAGTTTGTGAGCTGGGAGAGAAGCAGGAAAGGGGTCAACCCCAGACCCCCCTAGCACGCCCATCAGGTGCTGCTGGAGCCACTGTGGACCCCTAGTCACAGCCTCGGCCCTGACCCAGTCCCACAAAGCCTCCAGGTCACTCATCCCAATTCTATTTGTCCGCAGGGGGACAGCAGGGAGAAGTTTCCTCTTCATCTGAACTTTCCAGAATGAATACCCAGTGTCACAGACCTAGCCGGGACAGAGGCTGTTGGAGAGGACTGTATGCAAGCCTGTTGCCTTTTGATTATGGGCCCTGGATTTTCAATGGAACGGTGCTCTTTGTGGGGTGAATTGGAGGTCCGGTTTGAACTGTATTAATCGGACTCAGTTGTGTATATATGTATATATTGTTGGTTGTTTGATTCTGTTGGGGACTCCTTGCTGTGGATCTGTGTCCCTGAAGAGGGAGGGGGGGTTCCTCCAGCAGCCCCCTGCTGATAAGACTGATTCATTCTGTTGGGACACATCCTGTGAGGAGATGCTGGTGTCATCAACCTGTGTTTATGTTAATTGAATGAGCTAATGACATTGTCCTCTATACAATTTAGGAGACGGGACGACTGCCATTATGTTGATATAACTGTGTGAAGCTCGGTGACCACAAGTTTGGGCGAAAGGTCATGTCTCAGTCACCTAGGCTGTATAAAGGTTTAGATAATTAGCTCATGTTAATTAGGTTACGTTTGTATTGTTAGAGTAATCTTCTCCTGTGTATATAAGACTGTATTCTGGTTCTGAATAAAGTCAGTTCTTGGTAGCAACAAGCAAGTGTCGCCTTGTTTGTGCTCAGAGAGGTTGGGATATCTGTATACAGACTGGGAGGAAGTGGTATATGACGGAAGCACTCAAGCGGAGTGTGGGACGTTCCGTGACAATGGTGGCAGCAGCGGGAAAGCTTCCTACAGTCTGGGACATCCAAACTTCCATCTGGATCCAAGGTCCAGATAGCAGGAGAGGAGAGGTACAGATACCAGCTGCCATGGATGAGGAATTCAGAAGGAGGTTGCGAGAGATGCAGATACAGCACAGAGGACCAGTATCGGAGCAGGTCCTGCTGGGATGGTGTGATTCTATTCGCTGCAAACTCTGGAAGGAAGCGCTAGCCCGTGAGCAGCGACACCAGGGAAAAGTTCTCCCCTCCATCGAGGAAAGGTACTGGTCGCAGTACGGACTGCGGGTGCGGTTTTTGGGAGAAAAACCACACAAGAAGCAGACAGCTGAATTAAGCAGGCTGGTCTGGGCAGAGATAAAGCTGGATGAGAGCTACAGAGCCCTCCGGTGGCATGTATCCCAAGCATGTCCCTGGATAGCGGATGACAGCCCAACGGAAGGCTTAAGCTACGGCGGCTTGGGACTGTTGTTTGTGAAGCTGACAGGGGACCCTAACTTTGGGAGTGATTTGGAGCGGCGGGTGGACGAAATCATGGATTTCAGAGAAGGGCTACTGAACATTTCGGAAGTGCACTGGGCACAGGAAGATTTGGAGTTTCTGGCCGTTCAGGAATGGGAGCTAGAGATCGCCTACAGACGGCTGCTAGACATTGCTCAGTGCCAGGGCTGGGCTCCCTTTGCCTGGGACTATCAGGAAATACCAGCTGACAACCCTGAAATCCTGGCTGAAGAGTCGGCAATGTGGCAGAGCAATAGTGTGCTTTGCCAACTTGCCCCCACAGCTATGGAGGCGGAGGTCTTATGGCGGATGCAGCAAGTGCTGACTGACCTTGATGATCCTGTTTCTGCATGGGATGATCTTGGATGGAGGAATGTGCCTGTCCAGCAGCATGCCAGAGAATCTGCAGTGGAAAATCTGGAGATTGCCATCCCCAAAGCTGAAGTGCTGACAACAGGGCAGAGCTCTGCTAACCTCTGCCCAGCACTGATAACATCTTCTGGGTTCCATGGACAGGAGATGGTGAACCTCCATCCTCAGACACCAGTTGCAGAGACAGGGGATTTGATAGACTTTTCTGCTGAGGAAGAACCATCGGGTGAGCCCCCAGCAGAAGAGTTGGGATTAGGGCCAAACTTCATTGCGCTCTGCTCAGCACTGATAGCATCTTCTGGATTCCATGGACAGGAGATGGTGAACCTCCATCCCCAGATACCAATTGCAGAGACGGGGGATTTAATAGACTTTTCTGCTGAGGAAGAACAACCTGATGAGCCTCCAGCAGAAGAGCTGCTATCAGGGCCAAAGTTCACTGTGTTCTGCCCAGCACCAACAGTGGCTTCGGCCTTCTTGAGAGAAGAGGTAGTCGGCCTTTCTCCCACAACACTGACAGGGACATGTGATTTTCTGCCAGCAGCATCTATGGAGTTAAAACAAACTTCTCCAGCTGAAGATCTGGTAACTGAACAGAGGGTCCAAGACCTCTGTCCCACACTTTTACCAATTCCAGAGACTGGGGATTTAATAGACGTTTCTGTAGAGGAGGAACCACCTGGCAAAGCCCCAGCAGAAGTGCTGGCAACCGGACAGAGGGACCTCTGCCCCACACCTGCAGCAATTGTGGAGGCTCAGGCTGAGAAGATGGCAATCACTTCCCAGCAGCAGATACAGGGGGAGAAGGGAGAGGAGGTGTGTGTTGTCCCTCCCCAACAGTTGGCCAGGGTGGAGGAAGTGGGCTTTCCTCCCCAGCAAAGATCCGTGTACCTAGGAGACAGTACCATCGACATGTCGTCCCAGCAGCCAGATGAGGGAATGGAAAAGGAAGCAGCCGGCTCACCTCCCTAATGGCAGCTACACAGTTTGGGAGTGGAGGAAGCCAGCCTCCTGCCCCAACAGTTAGCCGGAGCAGAGGATGCGGAGTCCCCAGCAGAAGTGCTGGCAACAGGGCAGAGTGCTACCAACCTCTGCCCAGCACCGGCAACAACTACAGAGTTCCAGGGAGGCGGGGCAGTCGGCCTCCCTCTCCAACAGTTAGCCGGAACAGATGGTGTGGGGTTTCCAGCAGAAGGGCTGGCAACAGGGCCGAGGACTGCTGGACTCTGCCCTCAACTAACAGAGGATGGATTTCCTGTGAAGGTGGATGGGACTTCAGTCTCCACCTGTATACCCCAGGGATGCTGGGCAGTGGGCCCCGATCCCCAACAGCATGACAGAGTGAGCCCAGTCACCCTGTCTCCTCTCCAGCGGCAGAAAGGATTCCAGGGAGAAGAGCCAGTCCAGGCCTCTCCCCAGCGGCAGATATGTTCTCTGAGAGAGGCAGAGGTTGGCTGGGTGAGTAATACTCTGTTTGGAACAATTTGTTTGGGGTACTGTGTGGGTACAGGCAGTAGAGGACTGGAACTATGGACTAACTTCGGAGTCAACCCGTCTGGGGTCTCCTCCTGTGTTAGTCTCCTGCCGAAAGGGGAGAAATGTCACAGACCTAGCCGGGACAGAGGCTGTTGGAGAGGACTGTATGCAAGCCTGTTGCCTTTTGATTATGGGCCCTGGATTTTCAATGGAACGGTGCTCTTTGTGGGGTGAATTGGAGGTCCGGTTTGAACTGTATTAATCGGACTCAGTCGTGTATATATGTATATATTGTTGGTTGTTTGATTCTGTTGGGGACTCCTTTCTGTGGATCTGCGTCCCTGAAGAGGGAGGGGGGGGGTTCCTCCAGCAGCCCCCTGCTGATAAGACTGATTCATTCTGTTGGGACACATCCTGTGAGGAGATGCTGGTGTCATCAACCTGTGTTTATGTTAATTGAATGAGCTAATGACATTGTCCTCTATACAATGTAGGAGATGGGATGACTGCCATTGTGTTGATATAACTGTGTGAAGCTCGGTGACCACAAGTCTGGGCGAAAGGTCATGTCTCAATCACCTAGGCTGTATAAAGGATTAGATAATTAGCTCATGTTAATTAGGTTACGTTTGTATTGTTAGAGTAATCTTCTCCTGTGTATATAAGACTGTATTCTGGTTCTGAATAAAGTCAGTTCTTGGTAGCAACAAGCAAATGTCGCCTTGTTTGTGCTCAGAGAGGTTGGGATATCTGTATACAGACTGGGAGGAAGTGGTATATGACGGAAGCACTCAAGCGGAGTGTGGGACGTTCCGTGACACCCAGCAACCCTTGCAATAGACCACCCTTGCGCCTCCACCCTGCCCATCCGATCTTCAGCCTTCAATCAGGTAAGAGCTACACCCCATACCAGTAACTACATATTTTAAACCTTCTATGACCTGTTCCTCTCTTAGTCATGCCGAGTCAACCCTGGTCCATTCTTTTCTCTCCGGGTTGCACTTTTTTTTATTCATCTTCTTTACACGGTAGATTGATGCAACTCTTTTTACAAAAGAAAGATAACATTGTTTGTGCTGTCCTTTAAACAAACAGGAATTTACAGGACCAGACAAGGACACTGCATTTCTGGTAAATTCAACAAGTATTTGTCTGTACTTGATAAAAAAAATGCTCTTAAAAGAGAAGTATGGGTTCCCTTTTTTTCTTTTAGATTCATACTGACCTAGGTGGATGCTGCATCTGTCCCCCCGTCGCCTCTGCACTGAAAACCGAGTGATCAAACATTGCCAATCTCTCGGTTTTCACAGCTCTGTGAGCAGAGAGCTGTAGACTGTCAGTCACAGCTCTTTGCTCTTCTCCCTCTGCGTTAATTGGAACGCTGAGCTGTGGAGGGGGCAGAATGGCCGTCTCAAACTCTCAGTGGCTTGCCTGGATGCGGTGCCTGGACTAATTTCCATGTCGTCAGCAGAGAGCGGACTTTAGTCCGCTCTCTGCTGAAAACGCACTCCTGTGATCCATAGGAGAAGTACAGCCAAACGACCTTTGACTGGACGTCTCCTTTAAGCTGGCCATATGTGGCTCAAATATTGTCCGGTGCAGCAGGAATCGCATCCAATACAATAGTCGAGAGCAGACATTCCTCAATCTATGCTGTTTAGTGTGAAAGGTGGAATCTATTCGATTGCTGTTTCTTCAACCGCAGGGTGCATGTTTGAAAGCCTTAAGGCCCGTTTTAGGTACCTGGTGGTTGAGCCCGACTGGTAGGAGAAGACCTCTCTTACAACGCTGGTTCAGGAGCCACTGGAGTGAGAACAGTGGTCTCATGAGCACAGTGGGTAGGAGTGCCTGGTGAAGGTTCTTGCAGAGGCCGGCACAGAAGCTGAGTAGAGATCTTTCAGGAATGGCTGAGCTGCAAATGCTGGCAGGCAGAAGAGGATCAGCAGGCAGGCAGGTAGGAGGTATTGAAGCAGCAGCACCTGGAGCTGGATGAGAAGGCCAGAAAGCAGCAATACAAGGCACAGGCAAAGGCAGAGTCAGACAGTCCGGATTGGCAGGAGATCAGGCAGATATAGCAAATGGATAATCACAGAGTAGTCAGGCAAACAGGAGTTCGGCAATGGGTCACAAGAAGATAGCAAAGTCAGGCAGCCCGGGTCGATAACAGTAATGACAATCAGCAGGCACCCGCCAGTGAGAGAATCCTGCTGTGTCCATGCATCCATGCATGCGCGCACGCATATTCCCCTGAAAGGCACTGGCATGTCCCTGACACCCGTACACACAATAGGAGAATTGTCTGAAAATTGCTGTATGAGGCACAATTGGTTAATTTTCTGATGTTAGTACAGTGCTTTCGACAGCCGATTCCAACTGTTTTTTTTACAAAAACCATAGGTGCAAGCTATAAAAATGTTATCATACGTGGACAATAACGTCCAATTTTTGTACAATTTTTGTACAACTTGTAATTATAAGTACAGTTTTCTGTATCTGAAGAGCAAGATTACACATGCTCAGAAACAAAAGTATACATTACAAAATAATTCAACACATTACATCACTTCCGAAGTTGTAGTCTGTCGTACGAGAATTTTGGTAAGTTGAGTAACCTCTTCATTTTCAATATGAGACTAGAATGCAAAAAACAATGGATATATATCCACACATGTGTTTGAGTTTTGGGGTGCACACCCTAATGCAATAGGCTGCACACACCTGTGACTGTGTGTGAGTCACTGACTTCTGTTTTGTTATAGAGCAGTGTTCCCTGTTCATGACCCAGAAGTAACGTCCAACAAAACTTTCAGTCATTAGATTACAATGATTAAACAGAACTTGTGCCTCCTTATATCAGGTGTCCCTATCAGAGTTCTCGCTTACACCAGAAATGCTCAACAGAGTCCCCCAATACATCAGGAGCCCTCACAAGGGCTTAAACCAGAAGTCCATGCTAGAGTGCCCCTTTACATTAAATGCCTCCATCAGAGTGCCCCATACATTTCTGCAACAGGCAGAGGTTGGGATTGTATTTTAGGACACCGGAAGTCCGAGCAACCAACCACTGTGGTGGAAGGATCTGGGAGTAGCTCAGTGGATGCGTTGGTCTCAGAGACCTGGGAGGGGGGTAAGTAAAATCTGCAGGGGGGGAGCAGAGGCCACCCCAGCACCTCCCTAAATCCAACCCTGCTTAGATTCCGGAAGGGGTTCTTTACTATTAGAGCAGTACAAATATGTAACTTCCTGCCCCAAGAAGTGGTTCTAGTTGAGAGTTTTGACAACTTGAAAAAAAAAAAACCTTTATATGTCTTTCTCAGGAAGTATACAGAGCTATGTGAATTGTTGCAGAAAATAATTTACACACATGTACACACACACACAACATACTGTAGGTTGAACTGGATGAACCTGTGTCTTTCCTCAACTTTATAAACTAGGTAAGGGAAAATTTCCTTGCAATGTGAATAGCCTACCTGTCTTTAATAAATCAATCCCAGCCTACCCACAAATGGCAAAGAGTGTTGCTACTTTTGACAAAGATGACCAGAGCACACGTTTCAGGGAGAGAAAACCTGTCTGTGGCGGTGGAAGCTAGTCTGATACTGTGACACAGGTTTGTGTTGTGATACAATATGTATCCTTTCATACCGTGTGTATTAAAATGTTTACACTCACACAAGTGGCTGTTTGCATAGCAAATAGAAAAAGTGAACCCAAAACACTTTGATGTATGTGATATGGGTTATGTCTCACTGTGGGCTTCTAATACCTGTTCATAGATTCTCAAATATATTGTAGATAAATGTACAGACTTTTTAAAGAAGTTAAAGCAGTATTAACCACTTAAACTCTGGAAGGTTTTACTCCCTTCATGAACAGACCATTTTTTGCTATTTAGCACTGCGCTACTTTAACTGGTAATTGCGCGGTCATGCAATGTTGCACCCAAACAAAATTTATATCATTTTTTTTCACACAAATAGAATTTTTTTGGGGGGTATTTGATCATCACTGTTTTTTCTTTTTTACTGAACAAAAAAAGACCAACATTTTTGAAAAAAATAATCAATATTTTTCACTTTCTGCTATAAAACATATCCAATAACAGAAATAAAAAAAATTAAATGTATGCCCTGTACACACGACCGTTTTTGCCGTTGGAATAAACTCTGAAGGTTTTTCCGACGGAGTTCTGACGGAATTGCGCTTAAGCTGTCTTGCATACATGCGGCCACACCAAATTCTGACCGTCCAGAATGCTGTGACGTACAACACGTACGATGGGACTAGAAAACGGAAGTTCGATAGCCAGTAGCCAATAGCTTCCGTCTCATACTTGCTTCAGAGCGTGCGTCGTTTTTGGTGCGTCGGAACAGCATACAGACGCGCGTTTTTTCCAATAGTAATTTGTTCAGTTGGAAAAATATAGAATATGTTCTCTATCTAAGTCTGTCTGAATTTTCGACTGAAAAAGTCCGATGGGGCATACACACGGTTGGAATATACAATGAAAAGCTCCCATCGGGCTCTTTCTGTTGGAAATTCCGCTCGTGTGTACGCGGCCTAAGTCATAAATTTAGGTCAAAATGTATTCTGCTACATATATTTGGTAAAAAAAAAAAATATTGACTGGTTTGTGTGAAAGTTATAGCATTTACAAACTATGGTACTATGGGGGATTGTATTATTACTAATTGTTTTTTTTGGTTGAACTAGATGGACTTGTGTCTTTTTTCAACCTGACTAACTATGTAACTATATGGTATATATACTGGAATTTTAATATATATTTTTTATACTAGTAATGGTGGTAATCAGCGATTTATAATGGGACTGTGATAGTGCGGCGGCCAATATGATACTAACTGACACTGGATGGGAACTGACTGACACTGAGATCACCAGTGACACTAATACAGTGATTAGAGATAATACTGAAGGGGTTAAAATCTTGGGGTAATCAAGGGGTTAAAGTGTTAATGTATGTATTATGTGCTGCTTTTTACTAGGGATACACCGATACCAGTTTTTTAAGACTAAGTATGAATACCGTTACTCTTCCTCAAGTACTTGCCGATACCAATTACTGATACCTATTTTTAGTGTCATGTGACAGGTTTTTTTTAGACCAATAAAAAATTATTACCGTTTCTTTATAATTATGAAGAACTGTAACTCAAAAGACATTATGAAACAAATAAAACATTTTTATTTTCTTGTCACAAAGTTGTGAAAGCTCAATTTTCATAGAACATGTTTAAATTATTCTATTACAAATAACATGCAAACATCACACAAGATCACAACCAACCAAGTGCAATACAGTTAGTTAAATAATGTTTAACCGCTTGCCGACCAGCGCACGCAGATTTACGTCGGCAGAATGGCACCGGTGGGCAAAAGGGCGTACAGGTGCGTCCCCTTTAAGAAGCGGTGTTGTGGGCGCCAGCGGCATGCACCCGCCGTGGTCTCCATGACCGTGAGTCCCAGGTGCCCGCGATCGTGTCACGGAGAGGTAGAACAGGGAAATGCTTTGGTAAATAAAGCATTTCCCCGTTCTGCCTAGTGACAGGACAGAGATCACTGCTCTCTGTCATCAAGAGCAGTGATCACTGTCCTGTGTGTTGAAGCCCCTCCCCCCCACAGTTAGATTCACTCCTTAGGACACACTTAACTCCTTCACCGCCCCTAGTGGTTAACCCCTTAGTGTCATTTACACACTAATCAATGCATTTTTATAGCACTGATTGCTGTATAAATGACAATGGTCCCAAACTAATGTAAAAAATGTCCGATGCGTCCGCCATAATGTCGCAGTCCCGATAAAAATCGCAGATCGCCGCCATTACTAAAATTAATAATAAAAATGCAATAAAACTATCCCCTATTTTGTAGACGTTATAACTTTTGCGCAAACCAATCAATATACGCTTATTGCGATTTTTTTTTTACCAAAAATATGTAGAAGAATACATATCGGCCTAAACTGAGGAAAAAAATGTTTTTTTTATATATTTTGGGGGGATATTTATTATAGCAAAAAGTAAAAAAATAATGCGTTTTTTTCAAAATTGTCGCTCTTTTTTTGTTTATAGCGCAAAAAATAAAAACCGCAGAGGTGATCAAATACCACCAAAAGTAACCTCTATTTGTGGGGAAAAAAAGGACGTAAATTTTGTTTGGGTGCAACGTCGTAGACCGTGCAACTGTCAGTTAAAATGACGCAGTGCCGAATCGCAAAAATCGCTCTGGTCAGGAAGGGGTTAAAATCTTCTGGGGCTGAAGCGGTTAACCACTTAAGGACCGCCTCATGCCGATGTACGTCGGCAAGGCGGCACGGGCAGGCAGAATCACGTACATACACGTGATCTGCCTCCCGCGGGTGGGGGGTCCTATCGGACCCCCCCGGTGCCCAAGGCGGTCCTCTTTTGTCCCCCGGCGATCAGAGGTGAGGGGGAGGCCATCCATTCGTGGCCCCCCCTCGCGATCGCCGCCGGCCAATCAGAACATTCCTTTGCTGCTGTATGCTAAACAGCAGCAAAGGAAATGATGTCATCTCTCCTCGGCTCGGTATTTTCCGTTCCGGCGCCGAGGAGAGAAGACATCAATGTGAGTGCACAAACACACACACTCAGTAGAACATGCCAGGCACACAAAACACCCCCGATCCCCCCCGATCGCCCCCCGATCACCCCTCAATCACCCCTCCCCCCCGTCACACTGACACCAAGCAGTTTTTTGTTTTTTTTTCTGATTACTGCATGGTGTCAGTTTGTGACAGTTACTGTGGTAGGGCAGTTAGGGTTAGCCCCCTTTAGGTCTAGGGTACCCCCCTAATAAAGTTTTAACCCCTTGATCACCCCCTGTCGCCAGTGTCGCTAAGCGATCATTTTTCTGATCGCTGTATTATCGTCGCTGGTGACGCTAGTTAGGGACGTAAACATTTAGGTTCGCCGTCAGCGTTTTATAGCGACAGGGACCCCCATATACTACCTAATAAATGTTTTAACCCCTTGATTGCCCCCTAGTTAACCCTTTCACCACTGATCACCATATAAGTGTTACGGGTGACGCTGGTTAGTTCGTTTATTTTTTATAGTGTCAGGGCACCTGCCGTTTATTACCGAATAAAGGTTTAGCCCCCTGATCGCCTGGCGGTGATATGCGTCGCCCCAGGCAGAGTCAGATTAGCGCCAGTACCGCTAACACCCACGCACGCAGCATACACCTCCCTTAGTGGTATAGTATCTGTACTAATCAATATCTGATCCGATCAGATCTATAATAGCGTCCCCAGCAGTTTAGGGATCCCAAAAACACAGTGTTAGCGGGATCAGCCCAGATACCTGCTGGCACCTGCGTTTTGCCCCTCCGCCCGGCCCAGCCCAGCCCAGCCCACCCAAGTGCAGTATCGATCGATCACTGTCACTTACAAAACACTAAACGCATAACTGCAGCGTTCGCAGAGTCAGGCCTGATCCCTGCGATCCCTAACAGTTTTTTTGGTAGCGTTTTGGTGAACTGGCAAGCACCAGCCCCAAGCAGCGTCAGGTTAGCGCCAGTACCGCTAACACCCACGCATGCAGCATACACCTCCCTTAGTGGTATAGTATCTGAACGGATCAATATCTGATCCGATCAGATCTATACTTGCGTCCCCAGCATTTTAGGGTTCCCAAAAACGCAGTGTTAGTGGAATCAGCCCAGATACCTGCTAGCACCTGCGTTTTCCCTTCCGCCCGGCCCAGCCCACCCAAGTGCAGTATCGATCGATCACTGTCACTTACATAACACTAAACGCATAACTGCAGCGTTCGCAGAGTCAGGCCTGATCCCTGCGATCGCTAACAGTTTTTTTGGTAGCGTTTTGGTTAACTGGCAAGCACCAGCGGCCTAGTACACCCCAGTCATAGTCAAACCAGCACTGCAGTAACACTTGGTGACGTGGCGAGTCCCATAAATGCAGTTCAAGCTGGTGAGGTGGCAAGCACAAGTAGTGTCCCACTGCCACCAAGAAGAAGACAAACACAGGCCCGTCCTGCCCATAACGCCCTTCCTGCTGCATTCGCCAATCCTAATTGGGAACCCACCACTTCTGCAGCGCCCGTACTTCCCCCATTCACATCCCCAACCAAATGCAGTCGGCTGCATGAGAGGCATTTTCTTTATGTCCTCCCGAGTACCACTACCCAGCGAACCCCCCCAAAAAAGATGTTGTGTCTGCAGCAAGCGCGGATATAGGCGTGACACCCGCTGTTATTGTCCCTCCTGTCCTGACAATCCTTGTCTTTGCATTGGTGAATGTTTTGAACGCTACCATTCACTAGTTGAGTATTAGCTTAGGATACAGCACTGCACAGACTAGGCACACTTTCACAGGGTCTCCCAAGATGCCATCACATTTTGAGAGACCCAAACCTGGAACCGGTTACAGTTATAAAAGTTAGTTACAAAAAAAAGTGTAAAAAAAAAAAAAAAATATCAAATAAAAAAAATAGTTGTCGTTTTATTGTTCTCTCTCTCTCTATTGTTCTGCTCTTTTTTATTGTATTCTATTCTGCAATGTTTTATTGTTATTATGTTTTATCATGTTTGCTTTTCAGGTATGCAATTTTTTATAATTTACCGTTTACTGTGTTTTATTGTTAACCATTTTTTTGTCTTCAGGTACGCCATTCACGACTTTGAGTGGTTATACCAGAATGATGCCTGCAGGTTTAGGTATCATTCTTTTCAGCCAGCGGTCGGCTTTCATGTAAAAGCAATCCTAGTGGCTAATTATCCTCTAGACTGCTTTTACAAGCAGTGGGAGGGAATGCCCCCCCACCACCGTCTTCCGTGTTTTTCTTTGGCTCTCCTGTCTCAACAGGGAACCTGAGAATGCAGCCGGTGATTCAGCCAGATGACCATAGAGCTGATCAGAGACCAGAGCGGCTCCAAACATCTCTATGGCCTAAGAAACCGGAAGCTACGAGCATTTCATGACTTAGATTTCGCCGGATGTAAACAGCGCCATTGGGAAAGCATTTTATCACACTGATCTTGGTGTGGTCAGATGCTTTGAGGGCAGAGGAGAGATCTAGGGTCTAATAGACCCCAATTTTTTCAAAAAAGAGTACCTGTCACTACCTATTGCTATCATGGGGGATATTTACATTCCCTGAGATAACAATAAAAATGATTAAAAAAAAAAAACGAAAGGAACAGTTTAAAAATAAGATAAAAAAGCAAAAAAATAATAAAAAAAAAAAAAAAAAAAAAAAAAAAAGCACCCGTCCCCCCCCTGCTCTCGCGCAAAGGCGAATGCAAGCGTCGGTCTGGCATCAAATGTAAACAGCAATTGCACCATGCATGTGAGGTGTCACCGTGAACGTCAGATCGAGGGCAGTAATTTTAGCAGTAGACCTCCTCTGTAAATCTAAAGTGGTAACCTGTAAAGGCTTTTAAAGGCTTTTTAAAAATGTATTTAGTTTGTCGCCACTGCACGTTTGTGCGCAATTTTAAAACATGTCATGTTTGGTATCCATGTACTCGGCCTAAGATCATCTTTTTTATTTCATCAAACATTTGGGCAATATAGTGTGTTTTAGTGCATTAAATTTAAAAAAGTGTGTTTTTTCCCCAAAAAATGCATTTGAAAAATCGCTGCACAAATACTGTGTGAAAAAAAAAATGAAAACACCCACCATTTTAATCTGTAGGGCATTTTCTTTAAAAAAATATATAATGTTTGGGGGTTCAAAGTAATTTTCTTGCAAAAAAAAATAATTTTTTCATGTAAACAAAAAGTGTCAGAAAGGGCTTTGTCTTCAAGTGGTTAGAAGAGTGGGTGATGTGTGACATAAGCTTCTAAATGTTGTGCATAAAATGCCAGGACAGTTCAAAACCCCCCCAAATGACCCCATTTTGGAAAGTAGATACCCCAAGCTATTTGCTGAGAGTCATGTCGAGTCCATGGAATATTTTATATTGTGACACAAGTTGCGGGAAAGAGACAAATTTTTTTTTTTTTTGCACAAAGTTGTCACTAAATGATATATTGCTCAAACATGCCATGGAATATGTGAAATTACACCCCAAAATACATTCTGTTGCTTCTCCTGAGTACGGGGATACCACATGTGTGAGACTTTTTGGGAGCCTAGCCGCGTACGGGACCCCGAAAACTAAGCACTGCCTTCAGGCTTTCTAAGAGCGTAAATTTTTGATTTCACTCTTCACTGTCTATCATAGTTTCGGAGGCCATGTAATGCCCAGGTGGCACAAACCCCCCCAAATGACCCCATTTTGGAAAGTAGACACCCCAAGCTATTTGCTGAGAGGTATAGTGAGTATTTTGCAGACCTCAATTTTTGTCACAAAGTTTTGAAAATTGAAAAAAGAAAAAAAAAAAGTTTATTCTTGTCTTTCTTCATTTTCAAAAACAAATGGGAGCTGCAAAATACTCACCATGCCTCTCAGCAAATAGCTTGGGGTGTCTACTTTCCAAAATGGGGTCATTTGGGGGGGGGTTTTGTGCCACCTGGGCATTCCATGGCCTCCGAAACTGTGATAGGCAGTGAAGAGTGAAATCAAGAATTTACACCCTTAGAAATCCTGAAGGCGGTGATTGGTTTTCGGGGCCCCATACGCAGCTAGGCTCCCAAAAAGTCCCACACATGTGGTATCCCCATACTCAGGAGAAGCAGCTAAATGTATTTTGGGGTGCAATTCCACATATGCCCATGACCTGTGTGAGCAATATATCATTTAGTGACAACTTTGTGCAAAAAAAAAAAAATTTGTCACTTTCCTGCAACTTGTGTCAAAATATAAAATATTCCATGGACTCAACATGCCTCTCAGCAAATAGCTTGGGGTGTCTACTTTTCAAAATGGGGTCATTTGGGGGGGGTTTGTGCCATCTGGGCATTTTATGGCCTTCAAAACTGTGATAGGTAGTGAGGAGTGAAATCAAAAATTTACGCCCTTAGAAATCCTGAAGGCGGTGATTGGTTTTCGGGGCCCCGTACGCGGCTAGGCTCCCAAAAAGTCCCACACATGAGGTATCCCCGTACTCAGGAGAAGCAGCTGAATGTATTTTGGGGTGCAATTCCACATATGCCCATGGCCTGTGTGAGCAATATATCATATAGTGACAACTTTTTGTAATTTTTTTTTGTCATTATTCAATCACTTGGGACAAAAAAAAATAATATTCAATGGGCTCAACATGCCTCTCAGCAATTTCCTTGGGGTGTCTACTTTCCAAAATGGGGTCATTTGGGGGGGGGTTTGTACTGCCCTGCCATTTTAGCACCTCAAGAAATGACATAGGCAGTCATAAACTAAAAGCTGTGTAAATTCCAGAAAATGTACCCTAGCTTGTAGACGCTATAACTTTTGCGCAAACCAATAAATATACGCTTATTGACATTTTTTTTACCAAAGACATGTGGCCGAATACATTTTGGCCTAAATGTATA
Organism: Aquarana catesbeiana; assembly: GCF_042186555.1. Classification (NCBI taxonomy): domain Eukaryota; kingdom Metazoa; phylum Chordata; class Amphibia; order Anura; family Ranidae; genus Aquarana; species Aquarana catesbeiana. Next base: position 129,075,797 of record NC_133335.1, read on the forward strand.
ACTAAAATTGAGTTTATTGGATTTTTTTATAACAAAAAGTAGAAAATATCACTTTTTTTCAAAATTTTCGGTCTTTTTCCATTTATAGCGCAAAAAATAAAAGCCGCAGAGGTGATCAAATACCATCAAAAGAAAGCTCTATTTGTGGAAAGAAAAGGACGCAAATTTCGTTTGGGTACAGCATTGCATGACCGCGCAATTAGCAGTTAAAGCGACGCAGTGCCAAATTGGAAAAAGTCCTCTGGTCCTTAGGCAGCATAATGGTCCGGCGCTGAAGTGGTTAAGCATGAGGAGCAAGAACTGTTTCTCAAAAGACGTTATAAAAAAATAAAACCACAACTATTTTTGGCTTTTTTATTTTTTTGTGTTTTTTTTTTTCACTTTTATAAAAACTGTAAACTGAACGTTGCAGATTAGGGTCGCTCAAAATGTGATGGCCATCACATCTTTCGAGACCCTGTGTATGTGTGCCTAGGACTGTGTGGTGCTGTACCCTACGCTAATACTCAACTAGTGTGTGGTAGCGTTTGAAACAGTCACTGATGCAGAGACCAGGTTGGTCAGGACAGGAGGGACAATAATAGCGGGTGTCACGCCTAAATCCACGTTTTCTGCAGACATGACATCTTCTTTGGGGTGTTCTTTGGGTAGGGGTACAAGGGAGGACATACAGAAAATGCCTCTCATGCAGCCAGCTCACTGCACTTGCGTTGGGAAGGTGGGCCATAGCACCATCTGGAAACAGAAGGGCTGTGATGATTTCTTCCTGGAATTTTAGGAAGGATCCAGTTTGTTCTGAAGCTTTTACAGAAAAAACAAAATAACTTTGCGCTAACTCAAAAGTATAAGCCGCTAACACTGCAAATAGAATTTTTGCTGTAAACCATAAAATATATAAATAAGTGCAGCGCTATAAATAATGAATAAGTGGAATAACAAATTTGAATATCAGTGTATAAAATTCTCATAAATGTCCATTTATCAATAAATCAAAGTCCATCTTTTTGTGAAAAAATAATTAAATCACCACGTGAATATATAACTAAAATAGTGATCAGACAGTCCCCAAAATAATGAAGGCGTACCATGGATTTTGGACCTAAAAATAGCATATGCTACATAGGTCAACGCAAGCATTTATTGCCCAATGGCAATGGTATGGATGATAAAAACCAAAAGAAGATAAACGGTCTTGGAGGCCTTCTCAGGGATTTATCGTGAAAAACCACACTTGTGCAGATACCACCACCCATATGAATGGAGGCTTACCAGAAGGTTGGGACCCAAAACAGCGTATACTGGATGAGTCAAACAGACTTAAAAGCTGCCCACTAGCACTGGAGAGGAGATCCCAATGATACACTGGAGAAGAGATCCTGGGGATGCTTCACCGGGGTGCTTTCTCCATGTGGAAGTTAAAAACGTCCTCGAACGTGCCCCACATAGAATAAAAAAGGGGCCATATAGTGTAATTCCGTAAAATTATAAACTTTATTAAAAAAGAAAAACACTTACATTTAAGAAGTAATCAAGCGCTTGTATGTACTAAAATGGCGGCAGTGGAGTCACATAGGACTTCGTCTGGGGTACTTGCCCACTGCAGCCAGACTCCTTTATATAAGCACTGAGACCCCTGTAATGAGAATCCAGCTCCTAAATTATCGTCATCTGCACTTCCGGGTTCGGCCAAAATGGCAGACCCGCGTGCGTTCCAAGCCTCGTTACCGTGCGTTCCACTCCCATTATTAAACCCAGGCAAAACTTCCTGGTCTAGAGGTATTCATGTGTTTCAATCATAATGTATTTCCGCCGACCACTTGCTGTAGCGTAAGCCAACAGCGAGCGGAGTGTCCTGCGGAATTCAAATCATCCTGCGTTCCACCATATGCTACGCAGTGCGCATGCGCGCAGCGCGACGTCACCACCACGTCGCCACGCACACCGCAACGTCACTTACACGCTATCACCTGGCTGCTACGGAAGATCACATGATGATAGCCAAACCTTGTAAACAAGGAAAAGGGTGGGTCTAACCAAAATGGTCATCCCATAAACCGGAAATAGTGATGAAGTGTACGCAATGGATGGGAATTTAAATCACAGAAGAGTTATCCTAAACGGAAATGTTTTATTGTTATTTATTTTGTTAGTGTCCATATGTATCAACAAAATAAGTCATCAAAAGTTCCCAGATAATGATTATGAGCAATCTTAGGAGATGGATTCTCTTAATCTGTGACACCTTAGAGCTATCAATCTAATGCACGTATATACAACAGGTCCTATATCCCCTAAAGTAACGATTTACATATACAATTTAAAAACAATGAGACTATCCTAGTTTTTCCAAGACAAACTATAAAAATTGTATACAATAAAAATAAAAATATATATACGTATTTGCATATACAATTTATAAACCGTAAGAATACTGTAGTTTTCTTCAAAACAAGCTATGTAAACAGAGATGTACAGAATAAAATGAAAAATAAAAAACAAAAATAATACCCACACCTATCGCTTATGATTCATCTATAAAGGCATTGATATCTACCTCTACGTTCATGCCCTGTGGGAAAAAGTCTGTAATTCATGTGCCCAGAACATTTCCAGACGAGATACCCCTCTGACTCTGGCTCCCCCCCTCCACAGTGGGACATACTTGTCTATGATAATAAATTGTGACCCAGCAGGGTTACTATTGTGAAATTGTTTGTAGTGTCTGGGTACTGTGTGTTTGGGGTCTCTACCCTTGATTAGGGCTATATGTTCCCCTACTCTCGTAGTGAATGTTCTAGTGGTACACCCTATGTATTGTTTGCGGCACGGGCAAGTAATGAGGTACACTACGTATCTTGTACTGCACGTCACATTGGGGGCTATCTGGCCCTGTAAAGAAGGTGCTCCCCTAAATATGACTTTGGCTTCCCCTGGTAAAAGTTTACCCAAAATGTTGTCCTGTCTCAACACCTCCCAATGTTTCTTCACAATATTTTGGATTTGTTTATGCTGGATTGAAAAAGATGTCAACATGGCCCATTTAAGCTTTTCGTCAGGATCCTTCTTTGGCTTTATTTCAAGCAGGGTTTTCCTCTCGATGTTCATGGCTGTCTGGATCTCATGATCCAAACTAGCTTTGTCGTAACCTTTATCAACAAATTTTTGTTTCAAGACACCTGCTTGTACGGTAAATACATCGGTATCTGTACAGTTCCTGCGGAGCCTTAAAAATTGGCTCCGCGGGACTGCACTCAGCCAAGATCTGTGATGGCAACTATTTACAGGGATGAAGCCATTGCGATCAGTGGGTTTGAAATACGTATTGAATCTAAACTTTTTTTCCCACTATTTCAATCTCTAAGTCCAAAAAAATGAATCTTGGTTTTGCTGGCTTCATACGTTAGAGAAATACCCCTGTCGTTGGAATTTAAACTTTCAAAAAACTGTTTGAGTGTGTCTGATGTGCCATTCCATAGGAGGAGGATGTCGTCTATGTATCTAGCCCATAGAACCAGTGACGTGGTGTCCTGGGCATAGATGACATCCTCCTCCCACTTGGCCATAAACAAGTTCGCAAGACTAGGTGCGAACTTAGCACCCATGGCCACTCCCCGCTGTTGAAGGTAGTAGCCCTGGTTGAACCAAAAATAATTGTGTTTGGTTGCAAACTCCAATAGTTCTATCAAATAGTTGCGTTGGAAGGGTGCAAGGGAGTGTTCATGGTTCAGAAAATGTTTCACTGCTTCTAACCCTTTTTCATGCAGCATACAGGTGTATAATGATGCCACGTCAGCTGTGGCCATAATATAGCCTTCCTGTATATCAATACTTTCAAGAAGTCTAATAGTAGAGCCGGTATCTTTTAAGTACGAAGGTGTTTGTTTAACCAACGGTTGTAGGTAGAAGTCTATATATTTACCTATTCTTGCCGTGACGGAATTGATGCCGCTAACAATAGGTCTCCCGGGGGGACACACTGGATTTTTGTGGATTTTAGGTAAATAATATATTGTAGGGATTCTAGGTGCCGTCGGGACCAAAAAGGCCTTTTCCTTTTTACTTAAAATTTTTAAATCATAACCCTTTAAAATAAGTTTTTGTAACTGTTTTTTTATATAGGTTGGTGGGATTATTGGGGAGTGTCTGGTATGTACCTGGTTCGTTTAAGATTCTAAACATCTCCTCTTCATATTGATTCTTGTCTAGAACCACTATCCCACCGCCCTTATCCGCAGGACGAACCACTAAATTTTTACGTGCACATAAGGATTCTAATCCATCTTTTGAAAATGGAGAATGACGAATGTATTTAACTGGTAATTTAGAGAGGTCACTGAGGACAAGGTCTCTATACATTTTTACTGCTGGGGCTATAGGAATGGGGGGAGAGAAAAGGGAGGGATTAGTCAGAGCTGAATGGACCGTTCCTGAAGTGGCAACAGGAAAGTCTGTACGTACGGGGTTGGAAACCAGATATCTCTGAATATTGACCTTGCGTATATATTTGTGAATGTCAATAAAGGTATGAAATGTATCCAGTTTTTTCGGTGGAGCGTATTTAAGACCTTTGTCTAACACAGATAATTCTGCTTCTGTAAGTGTCTGTGAACTTAAATTAAACACACCCTGACCAGTTATGTTCTTCTTCTCTTTTCTCATTTGTACTCTCCTCCCCCCTCTGCAGCCTCTCTTAGATCTGGACCTCGCTTTCTTGTGCGTCGGTCCTCGTGAATACCCTGATTTTCACGGTGATTGGAATTATGTGTATATGGAGATTGGTCATAGTTTTCTCTCCTACGTTCCGGGCTATACATCTCTCTCAGGGGTGTATAGCGATTGTACGTAGGGACTGGGGAGGGGTAACGATAATGTAATCTATCTCTATGATACACGTCTGAGCGTGTCTCATACCTTCTTGATGGGGAAGGGTAGGACTGGTTATTGTAGTTCTGATATGTGCAGGCTTCCGAATGATATACATTGCCCCTGGAGTTACCTCTTCCTCTTGTATTACCCCTATGGTTACCTCTCCCCCTATTAGGGTTCCTATGGGTTCACATGATGCAACCTCTGCTGAGAGAGGTAAGGTACATCATCATGTTTCTCCCTCCTCCTAAAGGTATCGCGACCACGGGAGTCCCTTGTTTTAGAATTAGGTTGTGCCACCATGGTTGATGATAAAGGTGGAACGCCCATCTGAGTATTACCTTCTGTGGTGTTTGGGGCCACTTCCATAGGAGGGGTAGCTATATAAAGTTTTTGCCAAGCAAACACCATATTGGTTCTATAGTCACCCACTTCTCTGGAGTATTTTTTCTGTTTTTTGTGTTTTTGATCACAGTCCTCCTTCTCAAGATGGCTCTGGAGATTGGAGGACAGAGTATTATAATCCAGAGAGTTTTTATGGACTGAGAGTTTATCTTTTAACTCTTTAATTTCTCTATCTATGCACAGGAGTTTGTTATTTTTTTTGGAAATAAGCAAACTGTTCTGAAGCTTTGTATAGCACAAAAGCGTTCAGCAGAGCCAATTGAAATAACTATACAGACACTTTTTTGGACCAGCATCTGGCCTTACGGCAATTAGGTACGGCGCCTACAACTGGTCGTTGAGGTCCACCCCTTCCATGTTAAGGTTGTATTCGTGGACACAGAGGGGTTTCTCCACAACACCAATCACCATAGGAATTCGGACTGTCGTATCTGTGTGAAGGGAGGACAGAACGAAAACATTTTGTGAATCCCTCCACTTCACTGCCAACAAATTATTACACATCAATCAGGCTCTCTCCCCCGTCTAAGTCGGGATTTTACAAGCTGTTGGGGGAAGCCACATGCGCCAATACCATAATCAAAAAGGTGACTAAAAAGTGGCACGCTCATGTAATAATTGTCCACGTACAAGTGGTACCCCTTTCCGAATAAGGGTGACACCAAGTCCCACACAATCTTACCAGCACTCCCTAAGTAGTCTGGGCAGTTCTCTGGCTCTACGTGACTATCTTTTCCCTTGTAAACCATAAAACTATATGTATGGCCTGTTGTCCTGTCACAGAGCTTATACATCTTGAACCCATATCTGGCACGCTTGCTAGGAAGATATTGTTTGATAGACAAGCGGCCAGAAAACATAATCAGGGACTCATCAAACGCAGACAACTTAATCGGGAGTAAATAAGGCAGCAAACTGTTGGCTGGTTTACGAGGGGCTGAATTTTGTAGAGCCGATCGAATCCAGGGTCACCCCGAGAACGACAGAGTTCATTGTCATTGAAGTGCATGAACCGCAAGATCTGCTCGTATCATGTCCTGGAGGCAGAGAACACAGGAATGTGGTGAATTGGGTCAGCGGACCAATATGACCGCAACTCACTCTTTTTAGTTATACCCATGAGGAGGGATAGGCCCAGGAAGGACTTACATTCGGAAACCGTAATTGGTTTCCGTTCTCTGGCAAAGGTCAGCTGGGGATTAGTGGTGATGAATTGACCAGCATATAAATTGCTTTGGTCCACAATACATCTATAGAGATCTTCAGTGAAAAACAGCGAATAAAAATCAAGTGACGTAAAATCAACTGCTTCTACCTGAATTCCAGGTTGGCCAGTGAATGGGGGAAGTACGGTTGCTGCAGAAGTGGTGGGCCTGTCTTTGTCTACTTCTTGGTGGCAGCGGGACACTACTCGTGGTAGCCACCTCGCCAGCTTGAACTGCACTTATGGGACTTGCCACGTCACCACCTGATACTGCAGTGCTGGATGTACTACCAGGATGTACTAGGCTGCTGGTGCTTGCCAGTTCACCAGAAGGATGAGCAGCACTAGTACTGGCTCTCTGCTCCATACGAGGGACCTACGGTTCTTGCACCTCAACGACAGCAGAAGAATGGGGTCTGGTATGCCTGACCTTGGCAGGGACCACAACTCCGTCGTCAGAACTATATGTCAGGGTTCCGCTGCTGTCTACAGGTTAAATTTCTGAGCCTGAATCTGACAGATGAGTGACTTCCTCTTCACTGTCTGTCATGCTCATAAACGTGTAAGCTTCTTCACTACTGTACCTTCGATTTGACATTTTGGTCTCTAAATTTACTGGTACAGTAGTGAGACTCACAAGAAAAAAAGCACCTGTCAGCGACTGATTCCAAACGCTACCAAAAAAACTTAGCGTTCGCAGGGATCAGGCCTGACTCTGCGAATGCTGCAGTTATCTGTGTTGTGTTTTTGTAAGTGACAGTGATCGATTGATACTGCACTTGGGTGGGCTGGGCTGGGTGGAGGGGCTAAATGCAGGTGCTAGCAGGTTTCTGGGCTGATCCCACTAACACTGCATTTTTTGGGAACTCTAAATATTGGGGACGCTAATATAGTTCTGATCAGAACAGATACTGTTGAGACACTATACTACTAAGGGAGGTGTATGGTGCGTGCGTGGGTGTTAGCTCTACTGGCACTAATCTGACGTTGTCTGGGGCGACGCAGACCCTGACTGACTCTAAAACCCTTAAACTGATGTCACCCACCGGGTGATCAGGGGGTTAAACCTTTATTGGATAATATATGGCGGGTGCCCTGACGCTATCAATAAAAATCTAGCTAACCAGCGTCCCCCGGGACACTTATTCAGTGATCACTGGTGACAGGGGGTGATCAAGGGATTAAACCTTTATTGGGGGGGTCTCTAAACCTATCTGGGCCTACCACTAATTACCCCAACACTGATTAGTGTCACTAATGATACCAGTACAGTGATCAAAAAAATCTGAACACTGCACTGAGTGACAGGGGGTGAAAGGGTTAACTGGGGGGTGATCGGGGGGTGGATGTTTTTTTTTTCTTTTAGGTGGCTTTCTCCAGGGGGGAACTGTTGTGTGTTTTTTTTTCTCTTTTTTGGGGGGGTTCCTTGGAGTATTTATTATCTTTTATACCTATGTGTTATCTATTATTGTATTTAGTGCGAGTTGGTTGGCTATTGGTTTAATTTTACTTTTGTACTTATTGTAAATCAATCAATTAGAATTTTTTCTTGGAATGTTAGGGGAGTGAATAACGCTTTAAAAAGACAATCTTTCACTATATTTCCTCTTTTCGCCCTGCCCTCGTCTGTCTGCAGGAGACACATGCCACATGCAATGTGACTAGATTTTTGAAACGTTGTTCTGTTTGAGAAGCATATCATTCAGTCTTTACCTCCCATTCAAGGGGGGGTCTCTGTTTTAGTCTATACTGGCATAGTGTTCTCATGCAGTAAGACTTTGGTAGACGTAAATGGCAAATATATTTTTTTACAATGTAAGTTGGATAAACTTGAGTTAATTCTGGCTGCTATATATATATATATATATATATATATACATACCATCTCCATATAATCCAGAAATACTTCATCAGCTTATTTCCTTTGCAGGGGCCTCTCCCCAGGTGCCAATATTGGTACTTGGAGATTTCAACAATGTAATTGATCTGAAGCCCAGCTCCAAGGTCAATGACCTCTGAACATCTTTCCCCTCTTGGAAGACTATGCAGGGAATTAGGGCTCTGCGACATGTGGAGGAGTTTACATCCTGAAGAATGTGCTTATACATGCTTTTCTAAAACACACAATTCATTATCCATAATTGATTTAGCTCTGTGTTCGGCAAATCTTATACCATGCTTAGTAGATGCTAGTATAGAACCTCGAGGAATTTCAGATCACTCCCCTCTAATAGTCACCTTAACATCAGGGCATCGGGTGTCCAATATGTCATGGCGGCTGAACCCTTTTGGCTTGAACTATTTCCCAAAGAGGATGCTATTGCTGCTCACATTATGGATTTCTGGTCTCTTAATTTGGGCTCTGCTCCCATACGGGTTGTATGGGATGCTCTCAAGGCCTATCTTCAGGGACTGTTGATCCAAATAATTAGTGTCATCAAAACTGCTTCCCGTAGAGAGCTTGAACTTGCAAAGGCTGATACCTCTGCAGCGGAAGCCTTATATATCCAGGCTCCCTCTCCTGATGCCTAACAGGAATGGCTTTTATCTCAAAAACGGCTGAAAGAACTGTTGGAATCCAGGGCGAGGAATAAACTCTTTTATCAGAAGAGACATAGTTGGGCAGAGGGAGAGACAAATGGTAGACTGTTGGCTCGGATAGTAAGGTCTCAATCCAACTCCACACGTTTTGGCCTTAATGAATGGAGATGGGGAGGTTATTAACCAGACTAGTCTAATTGTATCCACCTTTAAGTCCTATTATCAGGATCCATATACTTCTAGGGCAGACTATACATTAGCCGAGTTATCTATTTATCTGGCTACCATTAATCTCACGGCCCTTTCAGTTGAAGAGGGAGAGACCCTCAATGCCCCACTTACTCTATTGGAATTGGAGAGTGCAGTGGCTAGTTTTTCTAATTCCAAAGCTCCAGGGACTGACGGTCTCCCTATAGAGGTCTATAAAAAAGGATTAGCTTCATGCCCTTCTTAATACACTAAATGAGGCCTTCCATATAGGTCAGCTTCCAGACAGTGTGGGTCACTGCGTTATAATAGTTATACCTAAAAAAGAAAAAAAATCTGTTACATCCTGAATCCTATAGACCATTTTCCCTACTGTCTACAGTTAAAATTCTTACCAAAGTACTCGCTACCAGATTAAATAAGGTTATTAAACATATTATTCACTCAGATCTGATAGGATTTATGCCCAACATGTGAACAGCAGTTAAAGTTAGACCTGCATACTTAAATATGCAGGTTCCGGCCCTGGGCTATCCAAATCTTGTCTTTCTGGCACTGGATGCAATAAAGGCCTTCGATAGTGTGGCCTATAGGTTACCTATAGGCCATTCTGGAAAAATTCCAGCTTGGTTCTAATTTTTGCCAATGGGTACGGTTGTTATATGCAGCTCCTATGGCATTAATTAGGGTTAACGGCCGCCAATCTTCTAGTTTCAGACTTTGCCAGGGCACTAGGCAGGGGTGCCGATGGTCCCACCTGCTCTTTGCACTAGCTATAGAGCCCTTGGCTTGTCTTATGCGGGCCTCATCTGATGTTACTGGTCTGATTAGGGGAGATATGGAGGAAAAGGTATCATTACATTCAGATGATCTTCTTTTTCTGGCTAATATCAGTTCATCTTTACCGGCAGTAATGAGATATGTTAAGGAGTTTGGTAGGTTTTCCGGGTTAAGGATAAATTGGGAGAAGTCCATGTTGATGCCCTTAGATCTTCCCAAGAACCCACTACCATCCTGACTTTCTCAGCTCAGGGTTGTGTCTTCTATAAAATACTTGGGGATAGTTATTTCTGATTCCCTCAGTTGTTTATTGTAGATAACATACTTCCACTACTCACTAGATTCCAAGACCAAAGCAAAATTGGAATAAACTCCCTCTCTCCTTAATAGGCTGTATTAATCTAATTAAGATGATATGGGTCCCCAGCTTTTGTATCTTTTACATAATGCTCCAATCTGGATACCTTTACGTATTTTTACTAAAGATTAATAGTATATTTAGGCATTTAATATGGCGGAATAAAACCTCTCGTATGAAATTGGAGACTCTTCAACATCCCAAAAATGCGGGTGGACTGGCAGTTCCTAACCCAAGTTGGAGACACTGATAGAAGGTTGCTATTGAGTGATGAAGTGAAGAACTCCGGAGATGCAAATAGCAATCCAATATTATTTTCCCTCATTACGTCCTTTTCCACACATCGGGTCATTCAAAACATAATGTGTAAACATTGGCATATTTTGCAAAATCACAGGATTCTTGGCCCTTTGCTTCCACCTAAACTCCGAGTCATCTATAGGGGTGTTCTCTCTTTGAAAGATAAAGTTGCACAAAATATCTTTGATCCCCCTCCCAGACCGTCTTTTTTTCCATAATCTTACAGGTTAATACAAGTGTGGCAGATGTCAGGTCTATAACCTTAATAAAAGTCGAATAAGGAGAATGTTCGAATTTTCTTTGAATGTCACTTCCAAAACTTTTACAGTAAAACCTTTCATTACCTGTAGTACTACGCACGTAGTTTATTTACTCTAGTGCCTGTGCGGGTTGCAATATGTGGGCCGTACCACTCGTGCGTTAAATGTCAGATTAAATGAACAGATCAGTAAAGGATACAAAAATCATAGTGTCTCTAGACACTATGATCTTGTCCATGGTAGAGAACCAGCGGGAACCCTCTTTATGGAAATAGATCATTGTTTCCCACTGGAGGGGGAGCCTAAAGCCTTGTACACACAATCAGATTTTCAGACGACCGTTCGTCCGTTTTTTTTTTTGCATGCTAGTCTCATGTCGAAAGTGAAGAGGTTACTCACCATACGAAAATTCTCGTATGACACAAAACAGCTTCAGAAGTGACGTAATGTGTTGATTAGTTTTGTAAGTATTCTTTAGTTTCTGAGCATACGTAGTGTTGCTCTTATGATTTTTTTTCGTACAAAAACCGTAACATTAAACGAAAACCGGACGTTGAGTTCACGTACGACAAAAATTTAACAGTCTGCACATCCAGCTTTTGTCAGATGAAAAACCGAAATCAGTTGTCGAAAGCACGATACTAACGATCCGAAAAACGGCAGATCATTCGCCGGCCTTTAAGGTCAGAGAACTGCCTAAAATGGAAACTAAATAGATTTACCTTCTTAAAAGTTACATTCCTCATGGGTTAAACGTAGATTGGGATGTCAATTGTTTTTTAGATAACTCCTAAACCTGTGTTCTTATAATACATTTTTACTAATTTATATTTCCTTTAAGATTTGTTTATATATATATATATATATATATATATATATATATATATATATATATATTTTTTTGTTGATGTGGTTATAAATATACATCAAAACATATCTAGTTTATGATATTGTAATAGCCAGATCTCATGTCCTGTCTGACTTAAAGCTAATAGGGATATGGAGTGATAAATGAACTGACCGGATTTGGCTGAATTCTCTCTATTGGGGTCTCTTATCTGTCGTTTAGGACTAGCTGGCTGAGAAATTCTGCGGTACCTGTGATTGGTATTAACATGTGGCGTGTCTCTCCCGGTCAGCGGGAGTGAGGCTTGGCTTGCATGATGAACTGTGGGACTTGGAAGTGAGAATGAGGCTTGAATAGACGCATAAGGCTATTTACAGCGATGACAGGATTGGATACCTATGCCCCAGAAGAAGTCCTCCTTGTGATGAAACCGGTCGGGTGGTGGTTCCAATCTGCGTTATTGTGTCTTATCCAGATGTTATGATCGTTTTACCTATCAGTGTTACCCAGGCTGATTTTATCATTAAGACCTAAACCCTATTGCGCATCTGTGGGGCATCCTCAAATGGAGGGTGGAGGAACGTAATGTCTCCCACATACACCAGCTCCGTGATGTTGTCATGGAGGAGTGGAAGAAGACTTAAGGGGAACCTGTGAAGCTCTGGTGAACTCCATTAAGTTATTTTGTTGGCAGCGGTTTAGACATTAATGGCTGCGTGTTGAGTTATTTTGAGGGGACAGCAAATTTACACCATTATACAAGCTGTACACTCACTACTTTACATTGTAGCAAAGTGTCATTTCTTCAGTGTTGTCACATGAAAAGATATAATAAAATATTTACAAAAAATGTGAGGGGTGTACTCACTTTTGTGAGATACTGTATATACATCTGTTTCCTTTACGTATACGTCTATTGATAATGGTTTCTTGTTGACTATTATCGTGGAGGACTGTTTCCTATTATGCATAGGTCTATTGTTCATTGTATATAGAAAGGAAATATAGGCCGGTCATATCCTGTTTTGTATACTGTATTTAAGACCCCGAAGAGTGGAATTAAAACAAGTGACCATTCACCATGCTCTTGTGTGTGGCTGTGTTGCTTCCAGAACTCTGAAAAGTCTGGACGTGTGGAATAAAAACAAATGCCGGCAAAGGTTAGTAGAGTTTACATAGATAGGTAATATAGAAAGGAATAAACCCCCTAGGTAGAAAGAAGAAAGAGATACAGTTAACTTGTTACATATCTGGGATAATCTTTTAGCTAGTATAGAAGTAATATATAAGGGAGTATGGATTTGTACCATTAATGTGTTATATATCAGGTGTAGTAACCCATTACTCTTCATTCCTCTCTGATTTTGCATTCTGTAGGACCAGCGTATTAGGGTCCAACACCAGTTGAGAACCGGAGTAGAAGAGGGGGGGCATTTGAGCATTAGACAGAGATGGCTGAATTAAGTCCATAAAGTGCCAGAGGAATTGTGACATGGAGGCAGAAAACTTTGCTTTTGTTGTTGCCTGCCTGAAATAGAGCTAGAATCAGAGGGCAAGACAGGTGTTGCAACCAGGTGTTGCTCTGGTACAAGGGATGATTCATCACTTTAAACTTCAGTGTTGTGCGGGACTTTGGCAGAGTGAATGTTTGCCTGTTAAGAATTGGCTCCTTTTCTACTGGTCACTATCTGTCAGGTACCTTACAGCGGAGCCCGAAATGCTGAGGGTGGCCTCTTGCACGGCTCCAGTCCAAACACCCCTGGTAGTAGAGACAGGTAGTGCTAGGGCAACGAAAGGGTGCAGGTGCCTGCAGGCAGAAGGCTGAAGCTTGGCGATACAGGAGCACAGTGGTGTAGTGAGTAGCACTCTCACCTAGTAGTAAGAAGGGTCGCTGGTTCAAATCCAAACCATGACACTACCTGCCTGGAGTTTGCATGTTCTCCCTGTGCCTGCATGGGTTTCCTCCGGGTACTCCGGTTTCCTCCCACACTCCAAAGACATGCTGGTAGGTTAATTGGCTTCTGTCCAAAATTGGCCCTAGTATATGAATGTTAGGGACCTTGAATTGTGGGCTCCTTGAGGGTAGGGACAAATGTGAGTGTGCGATATATGTGTGGAGCGCTGCGTAAAAATTGACACAGCGCTATATGGGTACCTTAGATAAAAATAGGGATAATTGTAGACACGCACCCACACTCGCTCAGGCTGAACTGGTGTCTTTATTCAACCTTACTAACTATGTAACTAGGAACCTCTCTGGAGAAGGTGTGGAAACTGATCACCAGGTTTGTTCAGCGGGAGCCAGGCAGGTAAGTACAGATTCAGGATCAACTGCAGCGTCAGAAACAGGCAAAGGTTGGCAACTGGCTGGCAGTGAGGTACACAATCAGGAGGCAGAATCATAGTCAGGGACAGGCAGAGGTTGGCAACAGGCTGGCAGTGAGGTACACAATCAAGAAGCTGAGCTGTAGTCATAAATCCAAGCAAAGGTTTGTATCGTGAGCAGAGGCAGATGAACAGGCAAGGGTGATCCAGGAGAGAAGTCAAGGAAGCCGGGTTTTCAGGAGCAAGGTCAGCAGGTAAGAACAGCAATCAGGAACACACGGACAAGCTGAAGACGATCCAGCACTGGCACCAGGCAGAGTCTCCGTTTATATAGGGCGCCGTGCGCCGGGATTGATGGGTGCGTGTGTGCACTAACGCCACGCTCATATGAATGCGCCAGTGCGCATGCTCACTCTGGATCTCGCTCGCCTCTGTCTGGGACACCGCGCATGCGCATTGGCATTAGCGGAACGGGAATTAGCCACTGCTGCACGGGCGTTAGCTATGTGAGTTCTCTGACACTACCATCGCTGCAAGTGAGGGAATTCCCCTGTGGTTTACTCATGGAGAAGAGTAAGGGAGATGGGGTAAGTGTTTCCAGAAGGCTTACACAAAAACCCAGGTGTAGACCATCCCGCAGCAAACCCATTGTGGCGAAAGGGCGGGAGGAAGCTCCTAAATACTTTATTGTATATTATCTTTTTATTATTATTCAAGTCATAGAAAAACACAGAAATTACAAAGCAGATAAACATATCTGCCCTTCAGCTTACGCATTGCATCATTTCATTACAACAAATACATTTCCCATATCCCCCCCCCCAAAAAAAAACACTACAACCCATAATCATTAAATCTCTTCCTCTCTCTCTCCCCAGCCCTGACAGAGCCCTGCTCTCTCCCCCATCCCCTCTGTCCCTCTGGAGCAGTTCTTCCCTCATTCAAGTCATGTTATACAGTCCTCTCTCTTTTTATTCTTTGCTCTCCCTTATTTCACTTGCCCCCCCTTAGACATCTACCATGATCATATATTCTAAAGATTTTTTGAACTCCAGCCATTACCCCATATGATGAAATATGCCTCTAGGGAATCTTCTACTATATGTATCATTTCCTCTATCGATCTCAACCATTCCACCTTTGCAACTCACTCCTTCATAGTCGGCACTTCAGGGCTTCTCCACCGTCTTGGAATCAGGCTTTTGGCTGCGTTTAATAAGTGTGGAACTAGGAGATTCTTGTACTGAGCGACATTTTATTCCATGTCATGGAACCGGCATTTACGGGGTCCATCTGAATGTGTTCACCCTAATAATTCCCTCCCAATAAGGCTGGATTTTTGCGCATTCCCACCACAGGTGCACGAACGTCCCCGGGGCGTCACTTCCCCTCCAACATGTTGGGAGGACATCCGATCTGAACCTCTGCGGGGTCACATACCATCTTTCTAGTAATTTATAGCATATCTCCATTGTGTTAGTGTTGCTTGAAGAAGATTTCCCAAAAAGGTGGATATTTGGGTTCTATTTCCTTTACCAGTATTTTATATATTTTGGATATACTTTGCTTTAAACACAAAGGGGAACTAAAACAGCTTCTCTATTAACCTCGTGGTCCCTTTTGCCCATAGTGGCTGTGGTAAAGTTTGTGTAAATTGCTGTAGTTGTGTGTACCTCCATCTATCAAAAGGCATATTTCCCCACTTTTGTGTAATTTCAGTAAACGTGCATATTCTATTCCATTTCAACACATCCTGCAATAACATTTCCTCTTTTTTTTGCCCATCTAGTGAAGTATATGTAATTCTCCTTCCCTGGCTTAAAGCGTTTGTTAACCCCCCCAAAAAAAAACTAGATTCTGGTCCCTTAAACCAGATTACACAGCACAGCACTTGTGCTATGTATAATGCCCCCCTCTAAACTGTAAAAAAAAAAAAAAAACCCTAAACCTACCACTTCCTGTATGCCCTCTCTAAACAGACCATGATAACCAGGGCAGCTCTGCCCTGATCACCGTGGTCAAAGTGGCTCCCTCTGTGATAGGCTGCCCGCTCTCTGCTCTCCTCTCTCCCCCCTCACCCCCTTCTTCCTCCCTGTCAGCACCCTCTCTGTCTGTCTCTGGCCCCGCCCCCCACCATTATTTTAATTTTAAAATATAAAATCTGTCACTGCCAGTCTCTCTATTAGAGGCTGGCATAGCACACTGTCTATGTTGTATTAAAAATGAGCACTGTAAATACTGAATATCAACTGTCTTCAGGCTGGTCACGTGACTCGTGGCCGCTTTCCAGCTCTGATGGGAGGCTTCTGCGGAGGAGACGAGCAGCCACGTGATCTCCCTCTGACGTCAGAGGGAGATCACGGCCCCTCCCACAGAAGACATCTATCAGAGCTGGAAATCGTCCGTGAGTGATGAGACCGGACTGAAGACAGCTGATATTCAGTATTTACAGCACTCATTTTTAAATACAACATACACAGTGTGCTATGCCAGCTTCTAATAGAGCGGCTGGCATAGACTTTTAATAATGCCTTAACAAACACTTTAAAGTAATAAGTGTCCAATAAAGAAATTAAAGGTGCATTATGTTCCCAGTGATATAATCTACCCAGTCCATCCCATATCCTAAAAGCGTTCTTGGTCAATGGATTTGTGCTGCTGGCTAATTCTCGATATTGCCGTGGTATCCACACCATCTTCCCTAAATCTACTTTGCTTTGTGACATCTCAATATCTACCCAGCTTTTCCCTTCCATCTTGTGTATCCAATCTGTTATCTGTGATATAGTATTTGATTGGTAATATTTCTTAAAATCAGGTACTGCTAGCCCCCGTCTTTTTTTCTTTTACAAGCGTCGCATATGAGATTCTAGGACGTTTATGTGCCCATATGTATTTTAGCACTATGGATCTTAATTTCCTGAAGTATTCCTGAGGTAGTGTTATTGAGATCATTTGAAATACATATATACATTTTGGCAAAATGATCATTTTTAATCTGTTTATCCTCCCTAGCCTCCTAAATACTTTATAAGGGTTCTAGGTGGAAGTGGTCGTAAAGTGTATGACCAGTGGTGTTATGTAACACTTGGTCATCTACATAAGACTAAACTTGGAGCGTTTGGATTTTAGCGCCACATTTGAAAAGTTTACACTGTGAAGTGAATACATTGCAAACAAAGCCCTGTTTTACAAAGAATCAATCAGAAATACCGGGTGACCATCTTACCTGTCTATGGTGTTGGAATGGAAATAAAGTCCAGGTTTCGCTCATCATGGTGGGTATGTCCCTGAAAAGGTCTTCAGCAACTGGGTTCCATTGTGAAGGACCATGCCCCTGGACCTGTATAGCACCCTACAGCTAGCTCAACGTGTTGCATCAAGTGTCAAATATATAGTACCAGAAGCAACATTACAAGCTGTCCCCATAGTATGGAATACAGATACAGTTTCCATGGTTCTACCAAGTTGCACCGATCTGCATATGCTGCTTCTGTGAGGCCTCACAGTGTAGGGTAGAGTTATAGGTTAGGTGTCCCCTTATCTTTTACAGTGGGTCTAGAAATGAATCATCTCCCCCCCCCAAAAAAAAAAATAATCACATTTTGTTGCTTTGCAGCCTGAAATGAAGACAGACACAGTCAGGAGATGGATACAAAAAAATGTCACAGACTATATCAATACCTAAAAGCACAGTGAAGTCTATTATTAAGAAGTGGAAGGTATTTGTTACAACACAGACCCTTCCTGGATCAGGACTTCGCCCAAACTGAATGAAAGAGCCAAGAGGAAACTGGTCAGACAGGCTACCAAAAGGCCTACAGTAACTCTGAAGCAGTGGCAGGTAAATATGACAAAGAGTTTTTGTGTACATGTGACAACAAATTCTGCACAAAAAATTCTCAACAAAAAAGCCACTCCTCCAGAAAGGCCATATGCAGTCATGACTGGGCTTTGCTAAAACGCACCTTGAAGATTACAAGGCCACATGGAAAAAGGTGTTATGGTCAGATGAGACTAAAATTGAACTAAAAATTACTAAAATTCAACACCAAACGATATGTCTGGCGGAAATCCAATACAGCTCATCATCCAAATAACACAATTCCTACAGCCTACAGTATAGGTGGTAATATCCTGTGTTGGGGTGATTCTCTGCAGCAGGGACTGGAGCACCTGTTAGGACAGAAACAAAAATGGATGGGACCAAATACTGTCAGATTCTAAGGGGAAATAGGCTGCCCTCTGCCAGAAAGTTGGCAATGGGGAGAATGTTTACCTTCCAACATGACAATGGTCCAAAGCACACAGCAAAAAGACCACACAGTGGTTGAAGGACAAAAAGGTGAATGTCCTTGCATGGCCTAGTCAGAGCCCAAATTTAAACCCCACTGAATCTGTGGAATGACGTAAAGACTCTAGTCCACAAATTGTCACCATCAAATTTAAATGAACAAGAGCAGTTCTGTAAAGAAGAGTGGGCAAATATTGCAAAGTCTAGATGTGCAAAGTTAGTAGAGATATATCCCAACAGACTAAAGGCTGTATTTGAAGCAAAAGGTGGTTCAACAAAATACTGACACAAGGTGGTGATTGTTTTTCCAACTCAGTGATTCTGTTTTTTTTTTTGTTTTTTTATTGTTTTCTGACATGTTGGTGTTATATCTTTCACTTGCATGTTATAGATGCTGCAGCTTGATAAAACAACAAAAAAGCTGTGTCGGTCTTCATTTCGGCCTGCAAAGCAACAAAATGTGATTATTTTAAAGGGGAGCGATTCTTTTCTATACCCACTGTAGCTTTTTCTTAGGAGAAGGTGTCATGACTGATTTTTGAACAAGAAGACAATCTGCTAAACCTTTAATCAAAAGTGTTCAACTCTAATTACAACTGAAAACGATTATCTGTCTGCACAATACAGACAGGGTTAAAAGAGTAGTATTGCCAAAACTTTTCATGCCCATACTTCTCCTGTGGGTTATGTGGGTTTTGGGTCTGCTCTAAGCAGACACAGAACCGAGCAATCAGTGGTCATGTGATCGCTCAGTTCTCGGACTTAGAGCCGATGAAGGACAGCTGCAGCATCACACCTTTGCTCTTCCTGAGGTAGATGAGCAGGCGAGGTATGAACTTGGGTTCAATCTGAAACTGGAAGAAAACGATGAATCAATCAGCTGCAGGCAGAGGATTCCCCACCTTACAGCTGACACACAAAAGAGCAGGGATGTTTGTGGCCATATTAGGTCAATGATGTCTAAGCATCCCCACACCCCTTTGTGTATGTGCAGCTGGGGGGTGGGGCATCACCTTGCCCACAGATTATTGGTGGGGCACCGATAGCTTCCTTCCAGGTTCAGAACAAACTCAAGCTTATCCTTGGGCCAGGGATAATTAGGGATCCAAAGTGGTATAGCCCACAGGGAGGAACCATGTCTTCTGCTCTAGCCTAGTGTCCAGGTCTGCAAGGACCCTTATTGAACTCTATGCAACCTATCGTCTAACATCCCATTATAATGGTCCATGTCCACTCCATTACAACATCATAACACAGCCTAAACAGAACAAAACTCCACTGCATCATATCACATCTGCTCGCATATGGCATACTAAAGAAGAGCAGCCAAGAACAGAAACTATTATTTTCATTCTTCCACATACATCTGTGTGCGTACTTTCAAACTCACACTCATATGTGCTGGGTGCTGCCATAGAAATGATTATCAGCACATTATTCCATATGACAGCTCTCATGCATGAGTTTGGAACATTTGGAACATTACACATTATGGAATATGCCTAAACTTATGCCTGTGAAAAATGTCTGGCTGGGAATTGTACGTGTGATGAGGACATCTTGAAAACAATAATACTTTAATAGAAAACTCTACTGTCATTAAAAAATTACAACATGTAAAAACTAACATTAAATTTTTAAGTAGAACTGTCTGAAGAGCTCAGAGACAGAATTGTGGCAAGGCACAGATCTGGCCAAGGTTACAAAGGCAGTTCCTTTGACCTCATGTTTATCAGCAGCAAGTGATGATGTGTTTTTTAAACTACCAAGAAATCCAAATGTGTCTTCTTTGCAACCACAGTAATACTACAATTTACACACAACATCTGAGGATTCCCATATTCCTGCTTATGTACGTGGCTTATTGATAGAATTGGAAGGAAAACTATAGCCATCACCTGCAATAGGAAGTTCGTCTTTGGTAAGATATTTTCCACTGGTATAAATAAATTGTGAGAAAAAAATTATTAAATTATTAAAGGTTTTAAAAAAAATATCTACTACATAAACCTGTAAATAATACTGATATAACAATTACATAAAAAATACCAACATTGGTGTTTTTATATAGAATAATAAAACTTTAACCCTTGTGAAAAGTGTCCATATGGATAGAAAACTCCTACATATATAACCAGAGTCTCTTATATGCATAACAAAGTGCCCAATTTAGTGTCCTTTTTACTCCACACTCTGAATTAAGCACCACCATGTAACGAACATAACAATTCACTCCGTGACCCAACACCAGTATCTCTAAACAACTCACTAGATGTATATGACCTTTAACAGGAAGGGTCTAAAATACACTGGATATTGTAATCAATAGCAACATGTCTTACAGAAGTTTTCTTTCATCCTCATCTTTTCTTTCATTAATCTCCAGCACAACTGACATAGACATGTGAGAGACTCTGCAGATGTGTACACTGTATCTGTTCTGTGTTTCCCTCCAGCAGTCATTACCATGGTTGCGAATCTGTCATAGGAGGGTAGCTGTTAAAGATTGGTGCAGTACAGGGTGAAGGCCAAGCAATCTGCTGATTTGTAAACGCTGTTCCTGGAAGTGTTATTCGAGCACCTTTTTTTTTTTTATAATGAAATTTTTTTACTTTTCCATTATAAATTCATCTTTACAGTTCAATATTATACATTCTTGCATTCCATAGTTTACACAAAAACAGAAATAAACATAAAGAAGAAGAAGCTAATTACAGTTCTCTCTTGTCAGCAATTAACCATTTATACTAACCCCCCCCCCAAAAAAAAAAATTATCTATTTCTCCCCCCCCCTCCCTTCCTGCCATGGGGTAGGTCTGCTCTGTCCCTTCACACTCCGTTCCTTCCATTTTAAGTCATGTATTCTCCTGCTGTGCCCTTCTGTGCCAAAAAAATTGTAATAATAAAAATTGTGCCATGTGATTAAGTATTGGTTATCCATGATTGTGTATATCGGCCTATATGGCCTAATTCCTCAACCCTGAGTGACACTTCAAACACAAAAAAAAAGAAAAAAAAACCCAAATGTGCCATGTGATTAAGTATTGATTATCCATAATTGTGTATTTCGGCCTTCATGGCCAGGTTCCTCAACTCAAAAAAAAAAAGGAAACAACTTCCATGTGTTTACCCAACCTTATATAATATACAGTAAGAGGCCACTAGTGGCCATGGTTAAAATAAAACTTATACCATGTGAAAAAAAAAAACTTCGCAACCCACTACTCCCCCCCCCTTCGAGTGCCAAACCCTCCACCCCCCCATTCCATGCCCCCCTCACCACCTCCACATAACTCCCTCTCTCTATCTCTCTCTCTTTCTCCCCTCATTAGGGACAGGCATCTCACCCCACACCAAAAAAAATTGGCAGGAGGGCCAGAGATAGAGGAGGAGGGGGGAAGAAAAAAAAAAAAAAAAACACAAACCCAGCATAAATCTGTCCTAGTCATGGTTCATAATTCCATTCTTTATTCCTTTATGGCTAGAACCATAGGCGGCTGTGCTAGGGACCTTATAAAGCCATTACCACCCTTACCTTTCCATTCCCTTGTCAATCTCATGTGCACACTGTATCCAACCTGCCCATATCTTTTCAAATTCCCCTTTTTTGTCCCTCACTACATGAATCCACCTTTCGGCTTCCATTATCCGGTTAACCTCCTTTTTCCAATCTTCTAGTGTTGAACAAGCAATCTGTTTCCAAAATCTGGGGATTAATAATTTAGCTGCATGCAATAGGTGTGGTGTAATGCTCTTCCTATAAGCTTTGATTGAGCTGGATATTCCGTGCAATAAGAAGTCCAGAGGTGTAAACTCCATAGGCCTAGGGGTCAACCTCTCAATCCATGGTGTGACTACTACCCAAAATGCTTTGATCCTTGGGCATTCCCACCACAGATGGAGAAATGTACCCCTTTGTTCACACCCTCTCCAACACCAGGCATCTGCCGCTGGGTACATCTTATTTAGTCTTACTGGTGTCCTGTACCACCTTGTCAAAAATTTATAGGCCATTTCCTGAACATACGAAATTATGGATGTTAAATAAGTTGATTTAATCATTTTTTTAATTTGTTCATCTGACAGATCCTTATTTAGTTCTCTTTCCCATTCCCTAATAAAGTATGGGGCAGTACTCTTTTGGGCACCGAGTATCAGACTGTACATCTGAGACAGCAGATGTCTAGCTTCCCCCAGGCGCACACACTGGCTCTCAAACACAGTAATAGAGTTTTAGGCCCCTTTCACACTGGAGCGGTGGGGGCATCGGCGGTAAAACAGCGCTATTTTTAGCGCTGTTTTACCGTCGTTTTTGCGGCTGTATTCGACCGCTAGCAGTGCGGTTTTAACCCCCGCTGGCGGCCGAAAAAGGGTTAAAACCACTCGCATAGAGCGGCTATTGCTGCGGTATAGCCGCGCTGCCCCATTGATTTCAATGGGCAGGAGCGGTTTAGGAGCGGTGAATACACCGCTCCTTCACCGCTCCAAAGATGCGGCTTGCAGGAGTTTTTTTCTTCTCCTGCCAGCGCACCGCTTCAGTGTGAAAGCCCTAGGGCTTTCACACTGAACAAACAGCAGCGGCTGTTTTGGGTCGGTTTGCAGGCGGTATTTTTAGCGCAATAACGCCTGCAAACCGCCCCAAGGGTCTAATGATCTTAGTGAGGGTTTCATCTTTTTAAAGAAGCTAGTCATTTGATTGTATTTCCATCCTGATATGGGTATATCCCCTAGAGCTGTAACCAGCTCCGGGTAGGTTGCTAGGATTCCCCACGGGGCGAATTTGCCACATGTGACATCTCCACCCCTCCCCCATGCCCCCAGGAATCCCCCTCCCTCCCCCGGTGGAAACCATGGGAATCATTCCAGTGGAGCTAAGGGGGACACCTGGTGGGAGTACTCTCCTATTTTATTCAAATTATCCCATATTGACAAAGCGTTCCAAGTCAGGGGAGACGTCCATTTCGAGAGTCCTCTTGCTATACTCGGGATCCAAGGGGCTGCTGCTAAGTTCCTCCCTGCCATGGCTTTTTCTAGTGGGACCCACATTTTACTAGAGGAGTCGTGGCACCAATTCAAGATTTGGACCAGCGACATTGCCTTATAATATACTAATATATCAGGCAGCCCCATTCCTCCATCTGCCTTGCTTCTATGCAAGATGTCATAAGTCAAGCTTGGTCGTTTACTATTCCACACAAATGCTACAAAAGCCTTCCGTATCTGTTTAAAAAAGGTTCCTGGTAATTTAATCAGAGCTGTGTGTAACATGTAGATAATTCTAGGTAGTATACACATTTTAATGGCACTCACTCTTCCGAACCATGTTAGATATTGTCCTGTCCATTTCTTTATGTCCCCCTTTAACCCTGCCATTAGGGAAGCATAATTAAGGTCATATAACATTTTTTGATCCGAAGTAATATGTACCCCCAAATAGAACAGGGAGTCCTTTTTCCATACAAAGGGGTACTCCCTCCTCAGCATCCTCGCCATCTCTTGGGGGACATGGCTGGGAAGGAGTATTGATTTTTCATAATTAATTTTAAAGTTAGATAAATGACCATATTTGTCCACTTCCTGCGTGAGAGCTATTAAGGATGTCTGATGTGTCGAGAGGTAGAGTAGTAAATCATCAGCCTAGGCCGATACTTTATGTTCCACATCCCCAATACATATCCCCGATATCTCCCCATTGCTTCTGATCCTACATAGAAATGGCTCTAATATTATAGCAAATATTAATGGAGAGAGTGGGCAACCCTGCCTTGTTCCATTTCGTATATTAAGATAGTCCGATATTGTACCATTTACTTTGACCCTTGCTCTTGTGTCCGCATAGAGAGCCATTATCCATCCCATCATACGGTCACCCAGACCCACCCCCCTCAAGACTTCATTCATAAAGCCCCAGTTCACCCTATCGAAGGCTTTTTCAGCATCCATCGATAGTACGATCTTTGGGGCTTTCTCTGGGCCATGTTGCATCCAGTGGAGCAGGTGAAGTGCCCGGATGGTATTATCCCTTGCCTCACGTCCTTTCACAAAGCCTGTCTGGTCAGGGGGCACCAAATCCCTGATGTGTTCCTGCAATCTCAGAGCTGTAATTTTGGCGAGCAGTTTAGTATCCGAGTTGAGCAGAGAAATAGGCCTATAGTTGGCACAACAAAAGTTAAAGAAAAAGAAATTGCGCTAGGTGCATAAAAAAAATGTGAAAAAATGAAAAAGATTCCTGCTGCTGTGCACTATAACCCCGATATAAGGGCACAAAAAACAAAATATAATATAGAGAGTGCAGCGCTGGACATGTGAAGTAAGTAGTGAAATTTGATAAACCAATTATTAAAGTGGTGTAAGTGGTTATTCAAAATCAATATATCAAAATGGTGACATATATATATATATATTATAAAGTATTTCTTAAAACGTGAACATATGAATTAAAATGAGTTAGAAAAAATCCTGTATAAAAAAACTTATGAAGACACAAAAGTCCAAAACAGTGTATTTGATGCAATGTAGATATCAGGGATACATCTTCAATATTCAATGTTGCCCACCACCGAATAAATGGCTTACCAGAAAGCCTGTGACCGCCCTTATTCAGGGGGGTCAAAACAGGCTTAGCAGATATGGGGGACAACACTGAGGATCTTTCCCTTCCTTAGGGAATACAGTAATGTATGCCAACAGGGCTTCTGCAGGCAATGGGTTAACTGCATTAATTGAGTTGAAATAGTTGCATAGCGGTTTTATCAGCTCCGAGGAAAAATGTTTATAATAAATATTTGTCAGACCGTCCGGACCAGGACTTTTCCCTGTTGGTAAGGCTTTTATTGCTCTGCTCAACTCTTCTACTGTGATTGGATGTTCCATTTCTGCTATAATTGTCTCCGATAGGGTCGGCATTAATGATTCCCTAATGTACTCTCGTATTTCTTCCCTTCTTTGGTCCTCCCTATCTTCTAATTGCACGGACTCAGGTGTCTGGATATTATATAAGGTTTCGTAGAATCTCTGAAATTCTATCGCTATGGCCTGTGTTTCCACTACCTTTCTGTTACGTATTAATAGGTTATGGACATGTCTAGATTCTTGTTGCTTTAAGTTGTTTAGCCAGCAATCGCCCGCATTTATTCCCTTGCTCATAGAGCCTATGAGCAAAGTATCTATATTTATTATTGATTTTTCGATCTAGGCATTGTGCAAGTTCTGCTCGAAGGTTCCCTAATTGTTGGATATCTAAGGGATCTAAGTTTTTTAATGTTTTTTTATGTTTAATCTCCAGTGCATTAATTTTCCCTAATAACTCTGTCACTTCCTTCTTTCTTTCTTAATATAAGAACCATAAGCTAATAATTCTCCTCTTATGACCGATTTATGGGCCTCCCACACTGACTGGTATGACACCTCACCTGGCCTATTCCTCTCAAAGTAGTCCCTTATTTTAACTAATAATTTTTCGGCTATCCTTTTGTTATCTAACATTGATTCGTTCAATCGCCAAGTTCGTTCTATGTAGCCTGCCTGGATCGGAGAGAGTGTTAACGTTATTGGGGCATGATCTGAGATAGTTAAAGACTCAATGGTACAATTTCGGACCTTTTCTAAATAGAATTGATCAACCATAAATACATCTATACGCGAGTACATTTTATTTGTTTTAGGTTAATACCTATAATCCTTAACTCCGTTATGTGTTACCCGCCAGCTATCAACCAGATGTTGGGAGCGTAAAAGTTGTTTTAAATGTTTTAGGGCTCTGAAGGATAGGGACGTTTTCCCTGATGTTGTGTCCAGACCTGGGTCCAGCACAATATTAAAATCTCAACCCAAAATCAAACACCCTTCCCTAAATTTCTCCAGCATCTTCAATATTTTGGCAAGAAAATTAACTGTCCCTGTATTCGGAGCATAAATTGCAGCAAATGTATTCAAGCACCTTTTTTGTAAGTCGATTTTAAAATACAGTGGGGACGGAAAGTATTCAGACCCCCTTAAATTCTTTGTTATATTGCAGCCATTTGCTAAAAGCATTTAAGTTCATTTTTTTTCCTCATGAATGTACACACAGCACCCCATATTGACAGAAAAACACAGAATTGTTGACATTTTTGCAGATTTATTAAAAAAGAAAAACTGAAATATCACATGGACCTATGTATTTAGACCCTTTGCTCAGTATTTAGTAGATCCTCTGCTATTCCTCCTTGCAGATCCTGGTGGACAGCCATTTTTAGGTCTCTCCAGAGATGCTCAATTTGGTTTAAGTCAGGGCTCTGGCTGGGCCATTCAAGAACAGTCACGGAGTTGTTGTGAAGCCACTCCTTCGTTATTTTAGCTGTGTGCTTAGGGTCATTGTCTTGTTGGAAGGTAATCCTTCGGCCCAGTCTGAGGTCCTGAGCACTCTGGAGAAGGTTTTCGTCCTGGATATCCCTGTACTTGGCCGCATTCATCTTTCCCTCGATTGCAACCAGTCGTCCTGTCCCTGCCGCTGAAAAACACCCCCACAGCATGATGCTGCTACCACCATGCTTCACTGTTGGGACTGTATTGGACAGATGATGAGCAGTGCCTGGTTTTCTCCACACATACCACTTAGAATTAAGGCCAAAAAGTTCTATCTTGGTCTCATCAGACCAAAGAATCTTATTTCTCACCATCTTGGAGTCCTTCAGGTGTTTTTTAGCAAACTCCATGTGGGCTTTCATGTGTCTTGCACTGAGGAGAGGCTTCCGTTGGGCCACTCTGCCATAAAGCCCTGACTGGTGGAGGGCTGCAGTGATGGTTGACTTTCTACTACTTTCTCCCATCTCCCGACTGCATCTCTGGAGCTCAGCCACATCTTTGGGTTCTTCTTTACCTCTCTCACCAAGGCTCTTCTCCCCTGATAGCTCAGTTTGGATGGACGGCCAGCTCTAGGAAGGGTTCTGGTCATCCCAAACGTCTTCCATTTAAGGATTATGGAGGCCACTGTGCTCTTAGGAACCTCAAGTGCAGCAGAATTTTTTTGTAACCTTGGCCAGATCTGTGCCTTGCCACAATTCTGTCTGAGCTCTTCAGGCAGTTCCTTTGACCTCATGATTCTCATTTGCTCTGACATGCACTGTGAGCTGTAAGGTCTTATATAGACAGGTGTGTGGCTTTCTTAATCAAGTCCAATCAGTATAATCAAACACAGCTGGACTAAAATGAAGGTGTAGAACCATCTCAAGGATGATCAGACGAAATGGACAGCACCTGAGTTAAATATATGAGTGTCACAGCAAATGGTCTGAATACTTAGGGCCATGTGATATTTCAGTTTTTCTTTTTTAATAAATCTGCAAAATTGTCAACAGTTCTGTGTTTTTCTGTCAATATGGGGCTGTGTGTACATTAATGAGGAAAAAAATGAACTTAAATTATTTTAGCAAATAGCTGCAATATAACAAAGAGTAAAAAATGTAAGGGGGTCTGAATACTTTCCGTCCCCACTGTATATTAAATATTATTTTAAATAATTAAAGTTTTTATTGTGATAATACACTTTTGTGAGTTTTCTTGCCTATGTTGGTTATGCTGAGGATTAATGGAAGAAAAGAGGAAGATGAAGAAGGACTTGTGAAGGGCACATCACTATTGATTACATTATCCAGTGTGTTTTACACCTTTGCTGTTAACGGTCAAACATATTTGGCGCGTTATTCCTTACAGACATCGGTGACAGATCACAGAGTAAAATTGTTATGTTTATTACACAGTGGTGCTCAATTCTCAGTATGGAGTAAAAGGACACTTTTTGTTTATGCATACAAGAGTTTTCTATTCGTATGGACACAATTTTCACAGGGGTTAAAGTATTTTATATATATATATATATATATATATATATATATATATATATATATATACATACACACACAAATTTTTTTTAATATTGTTGTGGAAATTTTTATTAATGTATGTTATCAGGTGTCCCCCAGTGTCAGTTTTGCTGTAATATGCTCATGCGAGCGTGTTTGCACATACAGACGTTGGTGCAAGACCGTTGGCTGCGGAAACCTTCCCATGGACACGGTAGATCTGTTTGCTCTTGGATGCTCTTGGTGAGGCTGGCCACCATGGCAACTGCATTAACGCTCCTAGTAAGCGGATCTGCGTACATGGGAACCATAGCATAACCATACAAAATTATGGCCCACTGATCTATGATGGAGTATGGCTCGTGTCATTGGTAGCAGTGGAAATGTGCACATGGTCGTGTTCAGAGCCATGTAAGTATTGTTCAAATTGTGAGAGACTGTGTCTCTCACAAGACGCTTGCCGCATGACTCTGCACACGACCATCTGCACACGTCACTACTGGAATTCTATTTGAATATATACATGTGTGTAATAGGTTCTTTTGAAATAATACAAGTGTCTGGTTGGCTGATTCTGAAGCCACCACCTTCCTTTTTTATTCATGTTTACAGTATAAATAAAAGGAGCTGCTTATCCTAGGGAGGATGGTCTGCTAAGCTCAACGGGATACCAGCATCTGTGTTACTTGGAGATATTTAAGCGCGCTTTTCCCAGCATTATACAAGAAAGCTATGATTGTGCTTATTAGCATATGGCATTATTTGCTTATAAAGAGAAGCTTTACATAATCTAGAACAGATGGTGGGTCATAGATTTCAGAGCCAACAGAACTTTCTTATCCAGCGGACCTCAATGGGGGAATGAGGATCTAGAACCAAACCAGCAAAGGCAGGCCTATGGTAAGACAACCATACTTCAAGTTTTTTGAACATTTTTGCTGTTCTGTGTTCAGGGTTTTGATTTCTCCGCTGTATGGGGTAAGTTCTGCTAGGCAAAAGAACCTTTTGTTTTTTTTTGTCGCTTTCTGTATAATGGCGGGACTTTAACTGTAGGATATATTTTTGTCATTGTAAGTAGGTCTATTATTTGGGGAGCACCTATATTTAAATCCTCTATAGGTCCCATTTAATACATACCTAACGTGAATGCTGTGTGTGACTGAGCAGGCTGATAAGTAACTGTATGTTGTGTAATAAGTTTGTGATGTATATGAGAAAAAGAAATGTATGAATTGTGATTATTACCTATGTATTACCTATGTACCAAGCCAGTTGTGTATATTGTTTAACTGATACAAGACACATGTCCCTATAAATGTAATAATATTTTTCACCTACAAATTATTTAGTAAATTTTGTGTTTGAAGTTGCTTTCGAAAATGGCTGACGCATATTCAAGTGGCCATGTGGCTGAGGGGGGAAGGGCGGCCATGCATTGCTGGGACATCCTTTACAGCAGTAATGGATGGTCTCAGGTTTCTGAACCATAGCATGGGGGAGCTCTATTGTTTTGAGATGAAAAGATCATGCATGTCTGATGTCAGAATTAAGTATATGACCTTTCTTTGGGAACAAGAGTGTATGTTTGAGCCGTGTTATTTTGTGTTTTATGTAACTTTGGCGTTTTCGGATGTGTTGCTTGATTGGAGAGCCTGTGTTTTAAGCCTCCTATGGGCCCTAGACGATGTGGCCTAAAGTGTTTGTCTTCGGTTAAGTGTTCATTTGTGTGCCTCAATTGTGTAGTCAGTTTTTGTGGGGAGAAATTTTGGTTTTCTAGTGAAGAAATCACAGTTTGTGCTGGTTTTGGCGGGATCAGCAACTACATTTCATGTGTTAATGCCACCATGTGATCGTGGCCCGGCTTTCATCGTCCATTTTGCTGTAGTTTAGATTTCATCTACCATGTGGTCGTGGCCCAGGTTTTTGTCGGCCAGTTTGCTGTAGTCCAAATTTCAGCTACCATGTGGTTGTGGCCCGAATTTCATTTGTTGCAACTACCATTTCGTGTCTGCTGTGTTTTGGGTGGAATTGCTCTCTTTTTGAGCCAGGTTTCATCGTTTAGTGAGGTTGAGTCATTTTGCAGGAGTTTCAGTGGTCTGACTGCCCAGGGGATATGGAAGTCGAGGGGGATTCCCTCCCATTTGCAAAATGGGGGGATTATTCAACCCTTTCCTGGACAAAAGGTTTTTTAGAAATGTTGAAAAAATCCAGAGGGGGTAGCCATAGTTATTTTTTTGTGTAATATGAAGTTCAGGGAAGCTAGGCCTCCCCTCCCGATTCCTGTCCATTGATATGTGATGTATAAACAGGAAGTTGTTGGGAGGAGCTTGGGGCAAAGGGACTTGTGTTTGGAAGGACGATGGAAATAAGTTTTATACTGTAATACAGTTTTGGGTAGAGAGTAAACGGGAGGCTGCCACGTTATTGTCGTAACATCTAGGTACAGAGAGAAGCCATAATATTGTTTTGAATAGTGGAGGATTTCATGGTGCTTTGTTTGTCTGAAAAATACATTTATAGGGCTGCCGATAATCGGTTGGAGAGCACGTAAATATGAGGAGTAGATTCTAGCATACCGTGAGGCCGTGTATAATAATCGGAGAACGCCGGGTGCCAGTACTGTAAAAGTAGGCAGTAGTGCTCCGAAAGTTATTGCGAGGGTGCCCTGGATGCAGGGACACATTCATAAGCAATTCGAATCATCATGGGCAATGTGCCATCCATGCGTTGGAGGAAAAAAATTAGGCCCCACACCAGTCAGACAGCTGCACAGTACATGAGGACTGGGTTTGGGGCTCCAGACATGAGACCCCTTAAAGATTGGCATATATGGTCAGAGGGGGCAGTAAGGTGTATTCCTTTGGAAAGTACTTTAGATGTCTGAAGGTACGGAGACCCCAGAATAAAAATACCTTGGAAGTAGCTCGGCTGTGGCTTCAGAAATCTGTAATGATGAGTGGGTTGATGGATGTGTAGTACACGCTTGTGTGATTAAAATTCTCATGCCTGTTTTTGAACTTTGTGTGGCTGGCCCATGCAAGGTTTGGAGCTGCTCTCGTGTTTTTCCCATTGTATTTTTTTCTATTGCTAAAAGAGTGAAGGCAGTATTCCGTCTGGTTGTTTTTGTTTTTTATTTTGGAAACTATAAAATATCTCCCTCACATTTGTATCTAAATGTTTGTCTCATGTCTTAGTCTTCTCATTGTTTGTATGTAGTAACATGAATATGTTAGAACCCACCATGGCAGCCCTCCTTTTTTTTTTTTTTTTTTTCATTTTTTTAGGAACGTGAAACTTAAGCCTCGTACACACGCTCGGATTTTCTGATGGAAAATGTTCGATGGGAGCCTTGTGTAGGCTCCATCAGACATTTTCCATCGGAATTTCCGCCGCACAAAATTTGAGATCTGGTTCTCAAATTTTCCGACAACAAAATCCGTTTGCGTAAATTCCAATTGTGTGTACACAATTCTGACGCACAAAGTGCCACGCATGCTCGGAATAAATTACGAGACGGTCTGGTAAAACTACCGTTCGTAATGGAGATCGCACATTTGTCACGCTGCAATTTTTAAAAATAGTTTAATGCAGCACATTCTCTTCTTCTTTAGAATGCTAGAAGAATGAAGTTGTTTTGCTGCTGATATTCACACAGAGTTCTCACAAACTGATTTCTTTATTATTTCTTGTGAACTCCCGAATATAATTTTTTTTTTGTCAGATCTCCAGAATAATTTTTTGTTTTTATAGTGATTTTTTTGGGGGGGGGTGGGGGGTTTTAATCAAGATCTCCTGTTTTTTTTTGTTTTTTTAGTGATCTCCCTGATATTTTTTCTCGTTTTGTGTGTCAAGTTACCACAACACCATTATTATCTTGTATTTTTTAATCTCAATGAGGTTGTTTGGTGTTGGTGTCCCTTGTTAATTTGACATTATATTTTGGAAATGTACCTGCCTACTCACAAACTGTCCTTTTTGAAGTAAAACACATAGTAAAATATCCAATTATTATGGGTCACAACAAAATAAAGGCAACGCTGGAGAAACTGCTGAAATTGGCGAAGCCTTTGTACCCCAGGGCATACAAATATTTGTCAGCCAAAATTGGTGGCTTGAGGAGTCCATATAATAGTGAACACAATCCGGTCCAGGACTCCGAGAGATCAGGAACAGCAGCAGATGACCTCTATGTCCCCAGGCTATGGTCATACAACAGCCTGCATCTTTTGCCAGACCAGACTGAACCTAGGCCATCACTTTCTTGTCTTCCTTACACGCTTGCTTTCAGGATGTGGCTGTGGTGTTGGAGGTGTGGCAGGAGGTTGAGGAGGATGGTCCAACTCACACAGGTGGGTTTTGGGTGTGAGTTGGCCCCTCAACCCCTTATTAAAAATGATTTCCTCAAACACGAGGCATTGGCCCTCCTCCAAGTCCTGGATTTTGCAGGCTGCCATGGAGGCAAAGGCCTCTTGAGGATTAAGGGGGGGTTCTAATGCAGCATTAGCCTCCCTAATCAGCCTGAGAGCTACCTCCTCCACATTACTCCCCTTCCTGGCCCTTTTTTGTGGAAGGGGGAGGGACCTGAGATTGTGTCAGGCTACTGGGCCCCGCCACCTCCTGGCTGCCACTTACCCCTGCCACCTCCTGGCTGCCACTAACCCCTGCCTCCTCCTGGCTGCCACATTCCACAACCTCCTCCTGGCTGCCACATTCCACAGCCTCCTCCTGGCTGAGGCTTTCCTGTGTACGAAAAAGGGACATAGATTTATTTTTTTGGTCATCAATCACACACAACTTTCAGCTCATGACTGTTGCAAATTGAACAAATTGAATGTTAACAAATAAAAAAGACTCATTCTGACCCGAGCATTTTTCATTTTTGTCCCAAACCTTTTTGGCTACTACTGTCTATTGATATGTAAAACACTTTATTAAATCAGCAATTAGTGATCAATAATAGCATCTATTCCTGGCTAGAAGGCCCAGGGTGGGCATCAGAAGCCTCAGCTGGGGTGGAAGGAAGCGTGTAAGGAAGAGTGGAAGGAAGGGTTGAGAGGGATTCCCTGACTTCAGTCTGGTCTGCCAGAAAATGAAGTCTGTCATAGTACCACAGCCTGGAGACATAAATGTCATCTGCTGCTGCTCCTGATCTCATGGATTTCTGGACCTTAGTACGCTCACGATTATATGTGCTCCTCAGGCCACCAATTTTTTTTTTAAATAGTTGATGTCTGCTGTGGGATCTGTGGCTTCACCAACTCCAGCAGTTTCTCCAGCGCTGCCTGCCTCTTTATTTTGTTATTGTAATGCGGGTATTTGACCTGCCACAGACAGGGCAGCTCCCTGTACTTATCTATGAATATTGGGAGGAAGCTGTGGTCTTTGAACCCATCCATTTTCTCTGCAAGACACAACACAAGACAAACCCTAATGTCAGGCGAAACTCTCTTAATCTTGACCAAATATAGGCCTCAATCTATAAGCAGTATAGGCCACTGATGCACCAAGTTAAAATTGTACCTTCGTTATAACGATCGTCGCTTCCGCAACTCCGTCCTCCGCTCACTCACAGATCGTACGTACGCCACACGCGTGTTACGCTTTATATACACTGTGTGAAACTCTGCCCGCCCCTGATGTTCATTCTAGTGTATTTCCCGCCCCTTCTCTTTCGGTGCAGTGGGTAGAGAACATAGAGGAGACAGGTGCATGCAGAGGAGAGCAGCAACGAGGAAAGGCTGGAGCCACAGACGTTCTGATCCCGGGGGAGATTTAAGGCCTCAAGTATGTCCTTTGTAGAGATGGTGGACATCTTGAAGAGGGCAGATCATGACGGGAAGCATGGACCTTACCCAAACCCAAATGGCAGAAAGGCCAAGATCATGGCTAAAGTTGTGAAAAGTCTGCAAAATTTTGGGGTATGACGATCCAAGGATCAACTGAGGAAATGATACTCAGATCTCAAATTGAGGGAGCACGATCAGTACAGAAAGATCCGGAAACTGCTTCTAAAAAGTATGTATTTGTCTGTGTCATGTGTTTCTATTATTAGTATTACTTGCATGCTGTTCCATGTGCTTTAATTTACTGTTGTACAGTTTAAAATGGCAACTTTCATGTTAGTGGGCACAATAATCGTTCATAGGAAACATTGTTCGTTCGCCCACTAATACGATGTTTTTGGCAGATGCAGGTTAACTACATTTGGTCATGCCTATTTGTATTCAAAGAAGTTTATGACATTGTTGTCTAGATGGGTTTGTAACTAGAATGAAATGCAAACTTGATTCAGTGTAAGGAGAGGATACTCAGCAGCTGTTTACACATCTGGACGCAGGAACACTAGTGTGGGACACCAGAACAAACTTTTTAGGTTGTCCCACACAGGTGCTCCAGTGGATACTAGGGGTGTCTCCATGTGTGAAACTTGTACAAAAAAGGTAAGTATTCCAGCTTTAGAAAGGAACTAAAAATGTCTTAAGCTTGGATCTCTGCCAAAACAGACAATTGTATGACACTGGATGCCTGCATATTTATAATACATGGTGTGTTTTTTTTCTCTTAGGTGATGTGGATGTTGTGGAAGAAGAATCTCATTTCACAAGTAAAAGTGCCCAGATCCTCATCGGGGAGATAATGGGGTGCAATCGTGATTTAGAAAATATAAAGGAAAACATCAATGATGTTCAAAAAAAATGTAGATCATCATTGATGTTTTAGGGAGAATCTAAAAATGTTACCGTTTTAGCGTATATTTTTGCTTTTATAAACAAGTTTGAAAGTATTTTAAAAGCCAAATTTTGAAGATGCACACAGTGTGTCAACATGTGCTATCTGCCATCACGGGATATCAATGTACGCGTTTTGTGGGTGCAACTCCTTCCTTGCAACTCAAGTAGAGAGGAAGGGGTTGTACCCCCAAAACACGTCCATTGATCTCCCATGATGGGAGCTAGCACATGTTGACATTAGGCATGGGATCAGGAGGGAAATCCCCATTTAGAATAACAATTTGTGTGCATCTTCAAAATTTGATAGGGGTGACATCACCCCATCTGATGAAGGCAACATCAACACAGTTTGGACATACTAATGTCTCATACTGCCTTCAATTTATCAAAGTTAAACTTTGTAAGTTCCTGAGTTATGTATGTTATGTTTTGAAACATGCCTATTTCTAATGTGACAAAAAAAATGTTAAACACCAAAGATGTTGGTTTGTTCAAAAACCCTTTTCTAAACACACATGTGAGTGTGCTTTGAGTAAAATGTTTTCTACTCAACAATGTGTGGCTTCTTCTTTCAATGTTCAATAGCAGTTTTTGGAGTAAGTTGGTGTTTACAGTGTCAATTTGGGTTATTTACTAAAGGCAAATCCTCTTAGCACTACAAGTGCACTTTCAGTGCAGTTTCAAGTGCACTTTTGCAGTGTACTTGTATTGCAAAGTGGATTTGCCTTTCGTAACTAACACCCACAGTGGTTTATAATTTGCCACAATCAGCCCATTTTTGTGAATCCACAAATCTTATTCATGGTGCTGAAAATGATGAATATTTTATCATTAATGCATTACAGACATTAACAACAAAAACAAGAGGTGTGTGTGTAGCAGACCCACATAATAATATTTCGCTGAAGAAGAGATTGTCAACTCATGTACCAAATAAATTATGTTTGCACTATTGAAGAAAAAGGCCAAAAAGGCAGTAAATCAAATGAAATATTAGTTATGTTTCAAAAAGATATTTATTTAAAAAATGTCTCAAGACATTTGGTGGCATATCAATGGCCCCCCTACCCGCAAAGTACTCTAGATACTTTTGGCGAACTTCACTAGCACTTTGGGGGGGCAAGCCAGGACGGCCAGCTTCAACAGCTGTCAGTGTTGGATCTGGTAATAATCCAGCCTCAGGCCCAACTGAGGCCACATAGTTTGCTGCATTTTTGCGCAAAAAGTTATGTAAAATGCAGCAAGCAATTATTATGTGATTAAGTTTATATTCCACCATATTAATTGTAGTGAGGAATAGGTGGAACCAGCCTGCCATTAAAGCGTTCTCCACCACTCTTCTGGCTCTGGCCAGCCGGCAATTAAAAACCCTCTGCTCCGGGGTGAGGGTCCTCATCGGGAACGGCCGCATCAGGTATTCACCCAGCCCAAATGCTTCATCAGCAACAAACACAAACGGGAGTCCTTCCACGTTCTATTCCGGAGGTGGAAATCCCAAGCCACCACTCTGGAGATGCCTGTAGAACTCGGTCTGGGCGATGACTCCACCATCCGACATCCGGCCATTCTTCCCCACGTCCACATAGAGGAACTCATATGTCGCCGACACCACCACCAACATCACAATACTATTAAACCCCTTATAGTTATAATAGTATGACCCCGAGTTGGGGGGTGGGACTATGTGGACGTGTTTCCCATCAAATGCCCCTCCACAGTTGGGAAAGTCCCAACAATCAGCAAAGTGGGATGCCACAGTCTGCCATTTCTGTGGCGTTGAAGGAAACTGTGGAGTCAAACAAGAAAGAAAAATTTGTCATTTTGCACATAAACACTGCAAGCAGATTAGACACAAACATTCTTGGCCAACATCAGTATAACATTTATTTGAAGGAGTATTTAAAGACAAAAGTATAAGGTCCACTTATCAGCTTTCTCCCCCCCTTTGATGGCCCATTGTAAAAATTTTAAGGGGGGTGTTTTGGACAGGTAACCCTCTCTTCATTGAGAGCTGAATGCATACATAATGTGTTTTACTTTGGCCAACCCCTCCTTACTTACACTATTGGCAGCCCACTGGACAGGTAAGAAGTGTCATAATACAAAAATATAAATACACACTGTCCTAATTGAAGCACATTTTTACATTCTGCAATTACCTATCAAGATAACAGGAGAAAAAAACTTTAAACAGTACCATTTGAAAGTATTCAGGCAGGCCCTTTCACTACATGCTTTGGGGAATTCATCCATAAATATGACCAGAAAAGAGGTAGGTATAGTGTGTATGGGTCAGCAGATAGAGTATTGGTATTGGTTGACTTAGCGGTTGGGGGGAGGGAGGGTTCCAAATGATTTTGGGACCCAAAAAAAAAACGTCTGGTACTCTGCATGAATTTAAGCACACAAATAACATTTGTACAGATTTTAGGGGGTGTTTGGGGTAAAGCACTAC
This sequence comes from Aquarana catesbeiana, assembly GCF_042186555.1. Classification (NCBI taxonomy): domain Eukaryota; kingdom Metazoa; phylum Chordata; class Amphibia; order Anura; family Ranidae; genus Aquarana; species Aquarana catesbeiana. Next base: position 129,113,212 of record NC_133335.1, read on the forward strand.
TATGGAGCTGACAAAATACATTGTTAAGTGACTAGGCTAGGTGTATATGGGCCCAGGATAGCATGCTGGGGAGGTTAGTGAAGGCAAATATGCATGAAGGACAAAAAAGGAGCATTAAAAACTTACAGCATGCATGAGGACAAAGAGGACATTCACAGCGTATTACAATCATGGTAATTAGGGAATGATGAAAGAAATACAATACATTAGCAAACATTAAATACATATAATGTGATGTTAAAGGAGAAAACTTACCTTAATATAGTCCTTCTGCAGGACTTGTATGATGGCAGAACAGGTCTCTGGAATAATGATCCCCAGAGCCTGGGGGGAGATGCCTGTCGAGAACTTGATGTCCTGCAGACTTCACCCCATCGCCAAGTACTGCAACGTGGCGACTAGCCTCTGCTCGGGAGTGATGGCTAGTGATGGAGTTTGTTGTCGGAATGTTCGATCGTTTGTACGAGTTACAGAAGGTTTAGTTGTCGGTTTTGGGGAATGTCAGTGCCAATTTACCAATGTACAGGAATATTGTATTGGTTGCCTTTCTTTGCAGGTTAAAGATGAAGGATAGAGTAATAATTTTTGTTTATAAGTATCTTTTCAGGTTCAGTGAGTTTCTGAAGGTGTATGTAGCTAGCTGTACACATGCATAAATACACACACCTAAAAGAGGGTAAAAGTATAATTGGCTGTTTCATTGTTTTTGTTCTGCATCACTCTAAACCCTGCGTCTCTTCCTCCGATTTGTAATGAGGAAGAAAATGGGGGGATAATGGTAAGAATGACAAACTAATAATACTAACCGCTCTAATTCTAACCAAGTTTGTGACCTAGTAGGATGACACATGTTCTACGACTGTCTTTCTTTGATGGAATTTGAATCAGCAACTAGCAGTCTGGTGAAGGAGGCTCCCATCCCAGATGAAGAACCTTTTTGTCAATGGTTCCAGGTTTTACACCTCAGATGGTAAAATACAGTGACCACAGTCATTGAGTTCCCACATGTCTGGGTTATCGCCATATGGAGGTTTGTTTGGAGGTCAGCCAAAAGCAGGGTTGTACTTTCCTCAGCAGCTGTCACCTACATTCTCAGCTGATGGGGTAGGTGCAGTCACTGTAACGTGAATTTCAAAAGGTCCACCACAGGGTTCATGAGTCCCTCCTGGACCCTGACACAATACTGGGTCATTGTAAAGAAGCTTGAGGAATGAGACAACTGGATCCACGCCAGCCACTGCAAGAAGCTGCTCAACTACACCAAAGGATGAGGAGTATCTTTGTTTATATTTTTAGCTTGGTGTATTTTCCAACTAGCTAAGAAAGCGAACAGGACCAATTGCTGGGTCTACTCTAAATCTCCAACAAGCTTTAATACCCCAGCGATGACAGCGGTACATGCTATATATGATGTTCATATTGGTATGAGGAGTTTTGATAAACTAGTAAAAAAAACTCCAGACACTTGTCAATAGAACTTAACGATACATTTCTAGAGGGTAAAATTAGTTATAGTTTTAACAATAGCTCTGGTTCTTGCCAGTTTGGGTATCGGGACAACTAGGTAGCCCACAAGTGTGCTTCAACTTTAGTTTGGTATTCATGCGGGTCTACAGCTTAAAAGGTAATTCCCCCTAATGCAAGAGGTTCATGCGTTCGGGTGAAACTCGTCACGGCCGATCGTGAGGATCTGATGGCACAAGAGAAGGTAGGAATGGCAGGAACAGCTAGAAGGGAAATGTTCACCAACCCCGATCAGGTCTAGACATGGTTTGACACTTTGTGTCTCACAAGACGCTTGCGGCATGGCTCTACACACGACTATCTGCACACGTCACTACTGGAATTCTATTTGAATATATACATGTGTGCGATTGGTTCTTTTGAAAGAATACAAGTGGCTGATTCCGGAGCCACCATCTTCTTTTGTTATTCATGTTTACAGTATAAATAAAATGAGCTGCTCATCCTCAACGTGATATCAGCGTCTGTGTCTGTGTTACTTGGAGATATTTAAGCTCGCTTTTCCCGGCATTATACAAGAAAGCTACGGATTGTGCTTATTAGCACATGGAATGATTTGCTTATAAAGAGAAGCTTTAAATAATCCACAACAATATAATTGTTATATCAGCATTAAAAGGTTTACGTATTTGATCAATTTAAAATAATACGTTCACTTTTGGTAACATGTTACACCGATAACATGTACAGTGGGTATAGAAAAAAATCACCCCCCCTTTAAAATAATCACATTTTGTTGCTTTGCAGCCTGAAATGAAGACCGGCAGTTTTTGTTTTATCCAGCTGTATTTACTCAGTGCAACTTATAACATCCAAATGAAAGATATAACACCAACATGTCATAAAAAAATCAAAAACGGAATCACTGAGTTAGAAAAAGGCTCATCCCCTTGTGTCAGTATTTTGTTGAATCGCCTTTTGCTTTAATTACTGCCTTTAGTCTGTTGGGATATGTCTCTACTAACTTTGCAATATTTGCCCACTCTTCTTTGCAGAACAGAAGTTCAGTTAACCACTTGCCGACCGCCGCACTCCGATGTACGTCCTAAGTTTGGTGGCAGATATCGCTGTTATGGCAGCAGCTAGCTGCCATAACCCCGGTATCCCCGTTTTCGTGCGGCGGTCAGCTTTCAGATAAAAGTGGTCTCTGCGGCGGATTTGCCGCAAGATCACTTTTATCGATGGCGGGAGAGGGCCCCCCTCCTGCCGCGATCTGATAACCTCCGCCGCTTATCGGAGCCGTCGGTAGCGGCGGAGGCAATCGCGTCTCTCTCCTTGCTGTGCCTGGAGACGAGTGAGGGGAAGATGGTGCCCACTCGTCTCCATGAAACTGCAGGGCGGAAGCGACGTCAAAACGTCACTTCCGCCCATACGTCTTAAAGGCACATTTTTTTCAATCTCTTTTTTTTAAATGACTTTTTATTTTTTATTGCATTTTAGTGTAAATATGAGATCTGAGGTTTTTTTTGACCCCAGATCTCATATTTAAGAGGTCCTGTCATGCTTTTTTCTATTACAAGGGATGTTTACATTCCTTGTAATAGGAATAAAAGTGACACATTTTTTTTAAAAACAGTGTAAAAACAAATAAAATCATGTAAAATAAATAAGAAAAATAAAAAAAAAATTTTTTTTAAAACCCCCTGTCCCGACGAGCTCGTGTGCAGAAGCGAACGCATACGTGAGTAGCGACCGCATATGAAAACGGTGGTCAAACCACACATGTGAGGTATCGCAAAACATGCAACCTGTAGAATTTTTTAAACGTCGCCTATGGAGATTTTTGAGGGTAAAAGTTTGACGCCATTCAATGAGCGGGCGCAATTTTGAAGCGTGACATGTTGGGTATCAATTTACTCGGCATAACATTATCTTTCACAATATAAAAAAAAAAATGGGCTAACTTTACTGTTGTCTTATTTTTTATTCAAAAAAGTTATTTTTTTTTCCAAAATAAGTGCGCTTGTAAGACCGCTGCGCAAATACGGTGTAAAAAAAAAGTATTGTAATGACTGCCATTTTATTCTCTAGGGTGTTAGAAAAAAAATATATAATGTTTGGGGGTTCTAAGTAATTTTCTAGCAAAAAAAACTGTTTTAAACATGTAAACACCTAAATTCCAAAACGAGGCTGGTCCTTAAGTGGTTAAATTTGATGGTGACAGTTTGTGGACTGCAGTCGTCAAGTCATTCCACAGATTTTTAATGGGGTTTAAGTCTGGGCTCTGATTAGGCCATGCAAGGACATTCACCTTTTTGGCCTTCAACCTGTGTTGTCATTTATGCTGTGTGGTTTGGGCCATTGTCATGTTGGAAGGTACAGTGAGGGAAAAAAGTATTTGATCCTCTGCTGATTTTGAAAGTTTGCCCACTGGCAAAGAAATGATCAGTCTATCATTTTAATGGTAGGTTTATTTTAACAGTGAGAGATAGAATAACAACAAAAATATCCAGAAAAAAGGCATTTCAAAAAAGTTATAAATTGAGTTGCATTTGAATGCGTGAAATAAGTAAGTAATCCGCTATCAATCAGACAGATTTCTGGCTCCCAGGTGTCTTCTATACAGGTAACAAGCTGAGATTAGAACCACTCTCTTAAATGAAGTGTTCCTAATCTTAGCTTGTTAACTGTATAAAAGACACCCGACCACAGAAGCAATCAATCAGGTTCCGATCTCTCCACCATGGCCAAGACCAAAGAGCTGTCCAAGGATGTCAGGGCCAAGATTGTAGATCTACACAAGGCTGGAATGGGCTACAAGACCATCACCAAGCAGCTTGGTGAGAGGGTGACAACAGTTGGTGCGATTATTTGCAAATGGAAGAAACACAAAATAACAGTCAATCTCCCTCGGTCTGGGGCTCCATGCAAGATCTCACCTCGTGGAGTTTCAATGATCATGAGTAATCAGCCCAGAACTACACGGGAGAATCTTGTCAATGATCTCAAGGCAGATGGAACCATAGTCCCTAAGAATACAATTGTTAACACACTACGCCGTGAAGGACTGAAATCCTGAAGTGCCCACAAGGTTCCCCTGCTCAAGAAAGCACATGTACAGGCATGTCTGAAGTTTGCTAATGAAGGTTTGAATGATTCAGAGGAGAACTGGGTGAAAGTGTTGTGGTCAGATGAGACCAAAATCGAGCTCTTTGGCATCAACTCAACTCACCGTGTTTGGAGGAGGAGGAATGCTGCCTATGACCCCAAGAACACCATCCCCACCGTCAAACATGGAGGTGGAAAAATTATGCTTTGGCGGTGTTTTTCTATTAAGGGGACAGGACAGTGGACAATGGACGGGGGCCATGTCTTGTCAAATCTTAAATAAGCACCTCCTTCCCTCAGCCAGGGCATTGAAAATGGGTCGTGGATGGGTATTCCAGCATGACAATGAACCAAAACACATGGCCAAGGCAACAAAGGAGTGGCTCAAGAAGAAGAAGATTAAAGTCCTGGAGTGGCCTAGCCAGTCTCCAGACTTTAATCCCATAGAAAATATGTGGAGGGAGCTGAAGACTTGAGTTACCAAATGTCAACCTCGAAACCTTAATGACTTGGAGAGGATCTGCAAAGAGGAGTGGGATAAAATCCCTCCTGAGATGTGTGCAAACCTGGTGGCCAACAAAAAGAAATGCTGGTCCTCTGTGATTGCCAACAAGGGCTTTGCCACCAAGTACTAAGTCATGTTTTGCGAAGGGTTAAAATACTTATTTCACTCACTAAAATGCAAATCAATTTATAACTTTTTTGAAATGTGTTTTTCTGGACGTTTTTGTTGTTACTCTGTCTCTCACTGTTAAAATAAACCTACCATAAAAATTATAGACTGATCATTTCTTTGTCAGTTGGCAAATGTACAAAATCAGCAGGGGATCAAATACTTTTTTACCTCACTGTACACCACCTTCCCATTGACAACTTTCTGGTAGAGGGCAGTAGATTTTTCTCAAGAATTTTTTTTTTTTTTTTAATTTCTGTTTATTGAAGGTTTTTAAGAAAGGTAAATAAACCTATGGTGGCACAAAACCAGAGGGCACACAGTACTCAGACAAAAAGCATAACAAAAGTAGCACTGTTAAGTGGAGCAACTGACAAGATAAATTCCAGTTAATGTGTATGGCTCGCACTGTGCACAGATAATAGTTAACACATGTATCCCATGAAGTGGGTCAATCAACCAGGATCAGTCCAAGGTGAAATAATGCCCTGGAGGCTGTCCCCAATTGTTTGTACCACTGAGGTAAAAGAGATATAATAAACATTCAATATACAAAATTGGGCATCTAGGCAACGAGGCACTATTTAACCAACTTCTCCACACTTTATCCAATTTCCTTTAGGAATTTGACGGTATTTTGCCCCATATTTTGCCCCATCCATTTTTCTTCTATCCTGACAAGTGCTCCAGGCCCTGCTGCAGAGAAACACCCCCATAACAGAATATTACCACCTCCGTGCTTTACTGTAAGAATGGTGTTATTTGGATGGTGAGCTGTATTGGATTTCTGCCAGACATGTAATTTGGTGTTGAGGCCAAATAAATCAATTTTAGTGTCTCCTTTTTTTGAGGAGTGGCTTTTTTCTTGCAACCCTCCGATAAAACAAAAACTGTGTCAGTCTTCATTTCAGGCTGCAAAGCAACAGATGTGATTATTTTAAAGGTGGGTGATTCTTTTCTATTACCACTGTAACATGTTACAGATGCAGCACCCCCCCCCCCCCGCATCCTCCCGATCTTCTTCCTCCTCTTGCTGTCACAATTAAAAAAAACGTGACTCCGCAGGGCTCCACCCACCCGGCCGTGTCATTCATTTCCAGACTTCCGTGAAAGCGGAAACAAGTAGTAACGACAGCCTTTGTGGCTGTCGGCTTGTAGTTCTCAATGAATTACCAGTGTGCTGTTAAACTTTCTAGGTAGTTCATTGAGTCTTTCTTTCAGTGTGTAATTGCCTGCTCGTACAAGGTACAAGTAGACATCTTACACAAACTGTCTGCAAAAGCCCTGCATTGCACCCACGATCTACTGATTGCTGGTGCAATGCTTTGCAGCCTCATAGTAAAAAAATAACAAATGCACATTTTTTTACCTACAAAAAATGTGCATTTATTATTTTTTTGCAAAGGTCAACTTATCCTTTAAAAATGTTTGCACTTTTTGCGTTTGATTTATTTTATGTATTTATGGGGTGTTATAACCAAATCCACTGATTGATCCTCAAATATGAACATTGATGTTTAGTGAAGGCAGAGCAGTGTAGTGAGGAAAAACAGCATAGGCAGATGATGCAATCCCCTCTCATCATAGGGGGAAACAATATTGGGAGTCAGAAAATTTCTAACCGGATTATACCTCCCAGTAGGCTGTTGCTTGTGCACAAGATCAATACACATGGAACGGCTTACTTTTGGCTTGGCAGGTGACTTATCTTACAACAGTAGTTCTGGATTCTTGGTCACAAAGTGATGCTAAGGCTTTCCTCCATCCCCACAAACAAGATGGATAGAAGACCTCCCCCCATCACTGGCTTTTGCTGCTGTCAAAATACACTAATCAGTGGCCCCACAAACAAGATGGATAGAAGACCTCCCCCCATCACTGGCTTTTGCTGCTGTCAAAATACACTAATCAGTGGCTGCAGCCAATCATCAAAAACTTAAAAAGAAAACCAAAAAACGTTTTCCCATGTGCCCTACATCGACTTTCGTTGAACACGCAGGGCCACACACAGATCAAAATTCAGCCTGACCCTGCTGAACAGCTGAATTTTGATCTGTCTATGCCTAGCTAAAGGCTGCTGCTTTTCATTTTACAACACAGAGACTAATCTACATGTTAAAAAGAAAAAAAAATCGCGCTAAATAAGTGAAAAGTGTTACATGAATTAAGCAGTGACAAAATTTGAAAAACACAATTTTGTGCACAAAATGAATGTGAATGGAGATAAATAAACCCTCGTGACAGCTACTTATAGTCCAAAAAAATATATAAATCTTAAACATATATAAATCTTAAACTGCAGTGAAAGAGGTGGCCCTAAACCACCAATATACAAATAAAAGTCCAAGTGATTGACAAATATTCATCTTTGAAAAAATGGGAAGGAATCCACCACCAAGAACAGAAGGGGTCACTCCTTACCGAAAGGCCACGATCCCCCGCTACAGAGGATCATAGCTCGCAGATACACATTAGCACTGGAAACAGGAACCCACATCAGCATCCACTAGGGATCATCACAACGTCAGCAGTGAACTCATGAAGGGGGCGTACCCTTTTGTTATCTTGAAGAAATCCCTGTTTGATTTCTTCAAGATAACAAAAGGGTACGCCCCCTTCACAAGTTCACTGCTGACGTTGTGATGACCCCTAGTGGATGCTGATGTGGGTTCCTGTTGCCAGTGCTAATGTGTATCTGTGAGCTATATTCCTCTGTAGCGGGGGATCGTGGCCTTTCGGTAAGGAGTGACCCCTTCTGTTCTTGGTGGTGGATTCCTTCCCGTTTTAACAGATGAATATTTATCAATCACTTGGACTTTTATTTGTATATTGGTGGTTTAGGGCTACCTCTTTCACTGCAGTTTAAGATTTACATATTTTTTTGGACTATAAGTAGCTGTCACGAGGGTTTATTTATCTCCATTCACATTCATTTTGTGCACAAAATTGTGTTTTTCAAATTTTGTCACTGCTTAATTCGTGTAACACTTTTCACTTATTTAGCGCAATTCTTTTTTCTTTTTAATTTTTATTAACAATCTGTGTTTTATTGTTAGAATTGCTGCTTTATTTCACCAATTTTTTGTCATATCCCAATACCATATAGCGCAGTTTTTCTCTCTTTTTTCTATTCCTAATCTACATGTTACACTGAAGGCAAACTATTACATCAGCTTTATAGTTAGACAGGTCATGCCAAGGCCTACATTCATTTGTCTCTAACAGAAGCAGGTAAGGATTGCTTGCAAAAATCTTTTTTTAAAAGTTGAAAAAGTTCACTTTAAAAAAAAAAAAAAAAATTTAAACACACTTAAGCCCCATACACACTATTAGATTTTCTGCAGATTTTTGTCTTCAGATTTACCAAAACCATGTAGTGCAAGGGCCTGCCTGATTGCATACGAATTGAAACTCTTAAGGTTTGACCTCATATTATATGGTAAATCTGAAGACAAAAATCTGCAGCAAATCTAATAGTGTGTATGGGGTCTTAGAGAGACCCTGTTGCTGGATCATTAATTTCAACACAAATCTTTCCAGAACATTTTATGTGAATTTAACATATTTTATGCCTGTTTATTTACCTGTAAAAGCCTCCCTTGTGTAGGCATCCAAAAGCCCGGAGTCTACTGCTGGGAACCAGTACAGAGTGCAGTTAAGACATGCTTAGAAGTAGAAAGGGCTATGATGTGCAAGGGTAGTCATGTTCTAGAAAGTTCAAAGGCACATTTCAAGTGGATAAAAAGAAAAAAAAATTTATAGAAGGAAAAAACAATGCAAGCAAGCATTTAAAATTAAAAATATTTGTCTGTGCGTTTGTCTGTATTTTTTAGGTTGGTGACAGGGTCCCTTAAAAGTTGGAACTTCGGGTTAAAAAAATGAACATAGAACACTTAGCTGCCAAAAACTACCCTCATCCACTGTGCTTGTTATATTAATTACTTAATCAGGATTTAACTTATACTAAAAATTTGAAATTCTTATAAACTGAACACACAGATACATACCTCTTAACAAAGACAAACTTCTATATCTTAGTAACCAGACTCTAGACAATTTTTTTCCATTTTTACTCATGTAATTGGCATCATTATCACATCCACGCGAACGTGAGGAGGGATCACCCTGTAATATCATTAAAATTATATAGTACAAAGTATGTGTGTGTGTATATATATATATATATATATATATATATATATATATGTTAAACATATAGACCACACATACATACACATATATATATATATATATATATATATATATATATATATATATATATATATTTATTTATATAATCCATTATTTGTAACATTTCAGTTTTTCTGTTCCATCTGTGGGGGAATGCATTATGTCACTGTGGAAAGTCCAAGATATCACCAGCCAGGGGGTAAAGGGAGAGAAGGGTGCTGGGGCTACCCTTGCTGCTGTTTCCCTAATGCAGTACCAGGGATTAAAGTAGAAAACGGAGGTGCAGCTGGTATACCTTTTTAGGTCCTTAAATGAAACAGAAGTCCCTGCTCCTCTGTCCACAAACTCCTCTGGAACCACAGCAAAGGATAACCGTATCAACCTCTAATCAGATGCCAAAATGCAGGAGATTATGTTTCCAAAAATCTACATTTTGAAACTCCTCCCTTCCAAAGTTTTGGGACAAAATCCTGGAGTGTTGTTGGTTCTGCTCCCCTTCAAAAATCTGTTTTTCTCCCACAACCATCCTGGGTAATGCAAAAGGAAAAACTGAAAAAATCTGTGTTGCTAGACCCCGCCCAAAGTGCAAAGGGCGTGTGCGCTCTCACATTAAGGAGGAAAGTCTCCTCTCCCCCCACCATGACCACAGTAAGCTGGCGCATTCTCTTCCAAATGAGTCCAGCTGGAACCCCACACACGAATGGTGAGGGAGTCCAGATGTAAGTCTCTTCTCATAGGATGGCACAGCATCTGCAGAATCGCTGCCTGCTGCCCCCCACGGAGGGAGGTGGTGTGACTGGAGCAAAGTAGGCATGGACTTTAATGTTAGGGAGATGTGTCTGAAAGAAAAACAAAGGGAATAGAAGATATTTAATTAGTGGGAGACCTGTAAAGCTAAAACTCAAAATGTATTTGACAAGTAATTGCAGAAAACAAGCAACAGAAAGAGCACAGTAACCAAATTCTAATGATTCAGTCAACTCAAAAAATGATATTCTAGCTATAGGTGGAGTCTGGTGGGCAGAATCCCTGGCTTTTTCATATATCTAGATACGTTCACAATAGGATATGCTATAGTTTCCAACTTTGTACCTATCCCCCTGGGAGCTTATGTTGTCCCCACATTAATCAAACTGAATAAAATCAAACTGCAGACAGTTTTTCCTCTAGCAGGTGGCATAGGAGTAAATCAACAGATTCAAGAATGCTCCCCTACCCAACCATAAATGGCTGGAATGGTTAAATTATCTTATGTAACCACCTTAACGACTTCAAAAGCAGGGCCAAATCTGACATTTAGGGCTGCGACGATTGATTAGTTTCATAAACGATTAATTGGCTGATTAATCAGATAAAAACCTATAACAAAAAAAGTGGCCGGATGTTGTTCTAGATGGCGACACGCTGAACCTCTACGGAGCTCCGGTCCACAGAGGCTCCACAGGGCAATCAGCAGGAGTAGATTTTGCCTGACAGACACATCTGCTCCACATAAGTCCAGCGACATCAGGGGAGATGTCTAAACGGAGGAAGGACAGGTGGATCTTCCAGGAAATGACAGATTTCTTCCCTAAGCTGGCCCGTGCGCGCAACCAAGATGGCGCCGGGAGTGGCCCCACGAGCTGCAGTGGTGAGACAGGAGGAGAGGGAGAGCCTGCCAGAGTCAGAGGACGACACCTGCAAGCCCAAGCCAGGACTCATTTTTGCTCTCCAACCTCATCCACATCCATCAGCCCAGTGAAATCCAGGCCCAGATGGAACACCGAGCATAACCAACACACTGAAGTGAGCCTGTCACGCACACCTTCCATTGGGAGCACAGCCTTAGAGAACTCCATTGCTGCTTTTCCTACCACAAACCAACCAGTGCTAGAAACTACTTTAAAAAAAATGCTGGTTTTCCTACAAAGCTCCATTCATGCTGATATCTTCAAGCTAGACCACCAATTTAAGGCAGACATACATCTATTGGATGATCAGGTCTTACACTTAGAATGTAAGATGGGGGAATTTACATACAACTTCAATGAGCTGGTCGATGCGCACAGTGAGCGGGAGAAGTACATGGAGTGGATGAAGGCCAAATTGGCTGATTTGGAAGATCGCTCACGCAGAAATAAAATTAAAATCAAGGGCATACCACAATCTGTTAAACCTGTGGCATTAAAGGATTTCTTCACAAAGCTCATGTCTGACCTCTTACTGGAGGCCCCACCATCCGAGCTACTTCTTGATCACAACCTGCCAGACAATGTCTGAGACATGATTGTTCAAATCTACTTCTATCACATAAAAGATAGATTCCTTTGGGCTACCAGAAATCCTACAACACTCCCCAAGCAGTAGGCCAGGCTATCCTTCTTTGTGGATCTCATACAGTACACAATGAATAAATGCAAGAACTTAGCTACCATCACTAAACCCCTGCAAAACCATAACATTGCATACAAATAGGGACACCCGGTGAAACTAGTGGTAACCAGGGAAGAAAAACAATACAATATCCGATCCCTTGAAGAGGGTCTGTCCCTGCTACATCAATGGAACATTCTGGAACCTCTGCCCCAAAGAGGCCACCCTAACCATAATCACAGACAGGATGACGCAAGCTGGAAGAGATCTGACCATCAGGAAGAGATGATCATTTGAAACGTCTCCCCTGGCAACAAAACATCTACACTAGCCCTGATGGTTGCCCTGAATACGGGCCTTTGCTGATTAACCCCAGTTAGTCGTGGTTTACTGCACGTTTCAGTTTTCTTTTTATGAGAGACTATTTTCACAGATTATGCCTATGACTGAATTAACTATCTTTCTAACGTTCTCTGTTTAAGCACCTACTTTTGGAACAAACCTCAGTCTACATCACATCCTCAGACTGAATTGCGGCAACACATACGAGCACCTTGAACCATCCCACCCACCTCTTGCTATATAGACATTGCGTTGAACAAAAGGCACTCTCTATGGAATGACTTCACTAAGCTTCAATGCGATGTCTTATGTCTTTAAGAAACGCATTTTGTTCAGAACACTCCATCCTAAACCCACAAGCGATTCCCCAATGTATACTTTGCTAATGCAATACAGAAGAGAGAGGTTTTAATTGCCATAAAAGATACTGTCCACTTCAAACCACTCAATGTCACCATGGATGACCAGGGCAGATTTATCATCTTGGTGTGCGACATCAACAATGCCATCTACACCATAGTAAACATTTATGCACCCAACACGACAAATCTCATTCCTCCACAAGCTCTGGAAGTAGATCCAGAAGAAGAGAAAGGGTAATTTGTTAATCTGTGGGGACTTTTTTTTTACTCAATGCGGTTCCAGGTGGCTCTTTGGACATATTGGGCCCCCCTACAACGCGCACACGACCTTCTACACTGGGCAACTTTCTCAAGACCATTCCCCTTTTTTGACATCTGGAGATGCCAGCACTCCACAGAACTGGTCTTTTCTTTTTTCTCCAAACCCCACTGCTCATACTCGAGGATAGACTTATTCTTGCTGGACAAGCTTCTACTCCAGGACGTCATATCTTCTGATATCCACACCATCACGCGGTCGGACCACGCCCCTATATCAATCTGTGTGTGTGGGGGGGGGAAGTGTCACGGGGGCATAAACATGTGGCACAACCATGTCTTCCTAATGTCTAACACTGCTAATTCCAAATATATAAAATTACCAAATACAAGAATACTTTGAGCATAATGTGCCCTCCGTCATGGATCCCTTCCCCACACTGAACACCGACAAGGCCTACATCAGGGGGGTTTTGCTAAAACTTGGCGCTCAAGCAAAGCACCAGAGGACGCAACAGCTAGACTCACTTCTAGGCACTATAGAGAGGCTCGAGGTGGAAAATAAGAAAAAGCCTAATCTCGCTACAAGCTACCAATTATCCCAAGCTAGAAACTACGCACCTTCCTCTCGACCCAGCCGGCCAAAAAGCTACATAAACTCGGGTCTTACATTTCTGCCGATGGCAATAAGGTGGGCAAATTATTGGCATCCAACTTAAACAGAGAGAGGCAAAACAAAGAATCCCCTTCATTAAGCATTTCATCCATGGGGGCAAATTACAATAACCCAAGGATATCCCTAACGCATTTGGCACATTCTATAGCTCCCTGTATAATTTGTGTAATGACCCAAAAAATGTCCCAACCATCTGAACTCTACTCTAATCTCTGACTTTCTCAGTAACATCACCCTACCTAAACTGTCAGATGCCTAATTGCAGGACCTTAACAAACCTTTCACAACCACCGAATTATAGAAAATTGTTTTCTTCCTCCCTAATAATAGCCCCAGGCCCTGATGGCTTCTCAGGCAAATATTCCAAGCTCTTCTCATCCTCACTCTCCCCACATATGCAAATGACTTTCAACGCTGCTGCGTCCTCTGTGCGTTTCCTTCTGAAATTTTATCCGCTTTATCATCTTATCTTATCATTAAGAAGGAAGGAGGCGGTAGCTCCCCAAAATGTACACCCTATATCGTTAATAAAAATATAGTCTAAAGCAGGGCTCAAAATATCAAGTCCTGAGCCAATAGCCAGGCCTTAGGAGTTACTTGCCATCAGTTGCCCCACTCAACCCCTACCCTGCCCCGCAACTAAGTCTGCCCCTAAACACAGCCTCATCAGTGGCCATCAGTGCAGCCTATTAGTGCTTATCAGTGCAGCTTACCAGTGCTGCCTTATCAGTGTCCATCAGTGCAGCCTCATCAGTATAGCATATCAGTGCTGCCTTATCAGTGCAGCCTTATTAGTGCCCATCAGTGGAGTTTATCAGTACCCATCATCGCCGCCTACTAGTGCCAATCTGCCTTTTCAGTGCAGTTTATTAGTTCCGCTCATCAGTGGTCATCAGTGCAGCCTATCAGTGCCCCCTCAACAGTGCAGCCTTATTAGTGGCCATCAATGCAGCCTATCATTGCCCATCAGTGCATCTTATCATTGCCCATCAGTGCAGCCCATCTGTGCAGTCTATCCGTGCCCATCGGTGCAGCCTATCATTGCCCATCAGTGCAGCCTATCATTGTCCATCAGTGCAGCCTATCATTGCTCATAAGTGCAGCCTATCAGTGCCCATCAATGCAGCCTGTCAGTGCCCATCAATGCAGCCTGTCAGTGCCCATAAGTGCAGCAAGGAGGAATCGGGTGAATTGGGAGGAAACTGTCTGGAGGATCTGGCGGCAGGATCTACCGCTCAGACATGGCTTCTATACGAATAGCCGGCCAATGTCAAATGAAGTCCCACCTCCTGGACCGGCTACTCTAATATACAGCACACTGGTCCAATGCTGGTCCAGGAGGCTGGAGTGTGCCGTGTCACTGCGGGAGATCTGCCCTCAGTGTGATCCGGCCGGCTCTCCTCCTGATAGTTTCCTGGCTGATCGATTCTGGCAGAAGCGGTGTGGCCTTTTTAAAGGACATCAGAGCGGTGGAGAAACCCTTAGTACTTGGTGGAGAAACCCTTGTTGGCAAGCACAGAGGTAAGACGTTTCCTGTGGTTGGTTACCAGGTTTGCACACATCTCAGGAGGGATTTTGGTCCACTCTTCTTTACAGATGTTCTCTAAATCCTTAAAGCGGAGTTCCACTCAAAAGTGAAATTTCTGCTTATCCATCTCCTCCCCCCTCCGGTGCCACTTTTGGCACCTTTCAGGGGGAGGGGGGGGGGGACGGATACCCATTTTTGACAGGTGCCCTTCCAAACTTCTGGAGACGCCGCCGCCAGGCCAATTAGAAAGTGCAGCGCGCTTCGCGCATGCGCAGTAGGGTTCCCTTACCAGGGATGGCGGCGGACCCCGACCCGAACATAGACTGGGGTGCCGACATCGCAGGCTCCCTGGACAGGTAAGTGTCCTAATATTAAATGTCAGTAGCTGCAGTATTTGGACATTAACCTCTTGCCAACCAGCGACCGCAGTTATACTGCGGCAAGCTGGCTCGGCTGCATGAATCGTCATAGGTGTAAGTCAGTTCGTGCACGAGGTTCAGTGGGCACGCGCGCCGATTTGCCAGCGGGGAAGCCAATCAGCGGGTCCGGCAGACTCGATGTCCACTGGCCGCCCACGATCGTTTCCTGCAGAGACAGAACGGCGATCTGCCGAAGTAAACAAGGCAGATCTCCGTTCTGACAGGGGATGACACAGGATCTTGTCTTTCTGCTATGCAGGAAGA
This sequence comes from Aquarana catesbeiana, assembly GCF_042186555.1. Classification (NCBI taxonomy): domain Eukaryota; kingdom Metazoa; phylum Chordata; class Amphibia; order Anura; family Ranidae; genus Aquarana; species Aquarana catesbeiana. The sequence continues at coordinate 129,128,849 of NC_133335.1, forward strand.
CAGATCTGTGTGTTGTCCCAGGCAGCCCACCTCCCCATACAGTTAGAAACACACTGAGGGAACACAGTTAACCCCTTGATCGCCCCTGATGTTAACCCCTTCCCTGCCAGTGTCATTAGGACAATGTCAGTGCATATTTTTATATGCCATCAAAGATGGCATACAACTTCTTAATATACTACAACACTATCAATGGGAACCGTCATATCGTTGACTCTCATTAGAAGTGGTCTCCCTTTATACTTCTATTCCTCACAATGTAGGCCACACAATACTATCTTAATGATGACCCATTACTCAACAATCGGCAGGTACTTTTTCTCTTGGAAATGCTCGAATATTGTCTGACCCACAATTAAATTTAAGCTAATGGTGGCTTTTACATCCAGAACCCGAGGCACAGCTATGGGGGCCAATTTTGCCCCCAGTTACGCAAACCTCACTATGGGTTACTGGGAACAATTCCATATTTGGCAAAACAACCCGTATGTCACCCACATGGCATATTACGGTCGCTACATCGATGATGTAGTCATCCTTTTGGGATGGGCCAGATACTCTCATACCAACATTTCTGCAATACTGTAACACTAATGACACGGGCCTGTCGTTCACTGCAGTCGCTGATGACAAAAAACTTGCCTTTTTGGATTTAAAATTGTTCCATGACGACATAATTTGTGCCCAGAATTACACGAAACCCACGTCGGGCAACTCCTTCTTGCACTATGGGAGTTGCCATCACCCACATTGGGTGAAAAACATTCCTAAAAGTCAGTTTTGTAGGTTAAGGCACAACTGCACTCGGATGCAGAATTATACCATCCATGGTCAAACACTCAAAATAAAGTTTAAAGATAAGGGCTATCCAGATGACATTGTGGAAGGAGCCTTTCAACACTACTTTCATACTGAAGTTAGGAGTGACCGAACCATGAGAACAGATGACAATATACGTGTATATATAAGTCCTTTTTGTTACACAATTTAATAGTCAATTTAGAAAAATGGAAAGGATTCTGGCAAAACACTGGCCCATTTTGAGTGAGGATCCACACTTTCAGACCGACCGATGGTCACTTACAGAAGAGTGAAAAATATCAAGGCCAAAATAGCGCCCAGCAAAGTGAAACAATCAAGACCTACCCATAGTGCCTCCCTGACATTCTTTAACATCAAGGGAATGTACCAGTGTAAGAAACCTTTGTGTTTTACGTGTAAACACGTCACACACAGACAAAAATAATTTATGTGCAAAGGTAAGCAATATACCATACCAGATTTTTACACATGTTCTTCTGAGTATGTTGTATATTGCCTGACATGCCCGTGTGGACTATTCTATGTAGGCCGCACCATCCGGACCCTTTGCAGAAGGTTTGGGGAACGTCGTAATTTTGTAGAAAAAGGTTTAGACAAATATAGTGTCGCAAGACACTTTAAAGAATTTCACCAACAATCCACCCAAGGACTTCGGGTTTGGGTCCTAGAGGCTATCTCTTAACATCTACCAAAAGCAAAACGTTACAAGAGGTTGTGTGAAAGGGAGAATATTGGATTTTTACTTTGGATAGCCTCTCGCCTAGGGGCTTAAACAAGGGAATTGAAATAAATATCCTATTGTAATTACATCTAACAGCCTCCATACCACTACCACTACCATCATTGCCCCCCCCCAATTGTCATTCAATCTAGCTGTTGGTACACACCAATATATATTTAATATATATTTCCAATATTATGTTTTCCCTTCACCAAACACATTATAAAGTACATAACACACACACATATTATGTGATCATTGTACTAATGTGCATTTATGTATCCTTCATATTCCTTAATCCATGTTTATCATTTTTATCCATTTTATTTATTATAATTTTTTTCCTACTATTTTTATTTTTTTCTAATATTTTTTTTTCTAATAATCTTTTAATTATTTATCTAATTCCCTTGATATGAGGTTTTCCAATACACTTTTTTAGTTATATATCTATATATAGATATATATATATATATATAGATATATATATATATATATATCTATATATATATCTATATATATATAGATATATATATATATATATATATATATATATCTATATATATATAGATAGATATACACACATTCTCATATCTTGTGAGTTATATAGTTTTCTTTATTCACATATATATCACATTCTCATTTCCATACACTTTGCGGATGTATGTTGGTATTTCTACCATATACATTGGTTTTATTTATCGATCGATCGATTTCTTTTTCCTACGATTGTTCTTTTTATATGTTCCCAACATTGTGACATTTTTTTCCAACATTGTGACATTTGTAGTTGTGTTTCAGTTATGAATTTTAACAATTTTAAGTCATTTGAGTAATTTTTTTCACTACTTGTTATTGCTAATGCATCCTGGTATGTCCTATTGTACTACCCTTAGCCGTGGTTTCCTTTTGTATCCATGGCTACCCATTTAACCTATCAGGTAGCACCGAGCTCAGTGTTATATACCACTTCAAAGATGGCCCCCATTAAAGCCTGAGAAAGAAGCACGCATGCTTCGAACGCACGCACCTCCCTGCTGGTCCTGTACTCGGTAGTGACGTCATTGCTGCATCACGCTGCCTTCCTGTGTTCACCGATCTCCAACCCCGGACACCACCAAGGCGCTGGATCCACTGCCGCTGTGCCACACGAGGGATAGCACACAGACACTGCAGCCCATTCCGTCAAACAGCCGCCACCCTTCCTGGACAGAGCGGATGACTATTATGTGACAATGTGACATGCCCAATCTCTCCCACCGTTTGTGAGTGTATCTGCCATTTACTTACCTCATCATTAAAAAATTTTAATCTATTGCTACGCTTAGAAGGCGCCGCTTTATGTTCTTGCATATTTTTAGCACTGATCACTAATAATGTCATTGGTTCCCAAAAAAGTGTCAAAAATGTCAGCTAGGTGTCCAATCTGTCTGCCGCAATGTCGCATTCCCGCTAAAAATCACTGATCACCGCCATTACTAGTAAAAAATAAAAATAAAAGTGGCATAAATTTATTCCCTATTTTGTACACGCTATAACTTTTGCACAAACCAATCAATATACACTTATTGTTTTTATTTTTTACCAAAAATATAAAATTATAGACTGATCATTTCTTTGTCAGCAAATAAAATGAGTAAACACTTTTTTACCCTCACACTAATTATATATATATATATATATATATATATACACACACACACATATACATACACACACACACACACAACTCAATTGAAAAACAAACTGAAATCTTTTAGGGGCGGGAAATAAAAATAAAATATACCCTCTTATAACTGGGGATGTAGCTGTGTTAAGAATTAAGCAATCACAGTCAAACTCATGTTAAATAGGAGTCAGTACACACCTGCCATTATTTAAAGTGCCTCTGATTAACCCCAAATAAAGTTCAGCTGCTCTAGTAGGTCTTTCCTGACATTTTCTTAGTCGCATCTTACAGCAAAAGCCATGGTCTGCAGACAGCTTCCAAAGCATCAGAGAGATCTCATTGTTAAAAGGTATCAGTCAGGATAATGGTATAAAAGAATTTCCAAGGCATTAGATAACCATGGAACACAGTGAAGACATTTATCATCAAATGGAGAAAAAATGGCACAACAGTGACATTACCAACAACTGGACGTCCCTCCAAAATTGATGAAAAGATGAGAAGAAAACTGGTCAGGGAGGCTGCCAAGAGGCCTACAGCAACATTAACCACTTCCAGCCCAAGGACGTCATATGACGTCTTTGACTTTCAGTGGGGATATCTAAATGATGCCTGTAGCTATAGACATCATTCAGGTATCATCTTTTAGAGCCCGCGATTCTTTGCACCGTAAGAAAGATCATAGCTGCAGTTCCGCCGCTTGATTGTTCTTACAGGCAACAGTAGGGGACACACCCCCTCCCACCACCCTCCGGGCTCTCCCGTGCCATCAGGGACCTGGAGAAAGAATCCGCCACCAGATGACAAGCATAAGGATTTCCGGTGACCATATGGTCACCAGTCATCTCTATGACCGTCAGAGGCCCGGGCGCGACGTTATGACATCACGTACAGGCCGCGGTTGTAAACAAAGCCGCGGCTGGAAAGCATGGGATCGTACATTTTTTTTTTTGATCTCATGCTTTCCAGCCTGGAGGAGAGATGTGGAGTCTTATAGACCCCATATCTCTCCATAAAGAGGACCTGTCACACACTATTCCTATTACAAGGGATGTTTACATTCCTTGTAATAGGAATAAAAGTGATAAAAAAAAATAAAAATGTAAAGAGAAAGTGTAAAAAATAAAAAAATGAGGTAAAATAAACAATAATAATAAAAAAAAAAAAATTTAAAGCGCCCCCGTCCCCACGTGTATGGACTTATGCCATATGAAGATTTTCAAATTTGGCGCCATTCCATGAGTGTGCGCAATTTAAAAACGTGACATGTTGGGTATCTATTTACTCGGCGTAACATCATCTTTCACATTATACAAAAAAATTGGGCTAACTTTACTGTTTTGTTTAATTCATGAAACTGTTTTTTTTTTTCCAAAATTGTTGCGCAAATACCGTGCGACATAAAAAGTTGCAATGACCGCCATTTTATTCCCTAGGGTGTCTGCTAAAAAAAAATATATAATGTTTGGGGGTTCTGAGTAATTTTCTAGCAAAAAAATTGATTTTTACATGTAGGAGAGGAGTGCCAGAATAGGCCCAGTATGGAAGTGGTTAAAGGAGCTGCAGGAATATCTGGCAAGTACTGGCTGTGTAGAACATGTGACAACAATCTCCTGTATTCTTCATATGTCTGGGCTCTGGGGTAGAGTGGCAAGACCGAAGCCTTTTCTTACCAAGAATAACATCCAAGCCTGGCTAGATTTTGCAAAAACGCATCTGAAGTCTCCCAAAACATGCGGGAAAATGTGTTACAGTCTAATGAAACCAAGGTTGAACTTTTTGGCCATAATTTTAAAATTTATTTCTGTCGCAAAAAGAGCACTGCACATCACCAAAAGAACACCATACCCACAGTGAAGCATGGTGGTGGCAGCATCATGCTTTGGGGCTGTTTTTCTTCAGCTGGAACAGGGGCCTTAGAGGGAATTATGAACAGTTCCAAATACCAGTCAATATTGGCACAAAACCTTCAGGCTTCTGCTAGAAAGATGAACATGAAGAGGAACTTCATCTTTTACCATGACAATGACCCAAAGCATACATCCAAAATCAACAAAGGAATGGCTTCACCAGAAGAATATTAAAGTTTTGGAATGGCCCAGCCAGAGCCCAGACCTGAATCCGATTGAAAATCTGTAGGGTGGAAATTGACCACCTATTTGTTTATGGCTGCGAAGCGTGCAATAGCAAGGGCCTGGAAGGGGCCGGCTGTCTCGTTTGCAGAGGTGAGGAGCATCTAAACGACTCTCATGATTAATGAGAAGATGTCTAGTTTCCTCCACAACTCCCACGCCAAATTTCTTAAGGTGTGGAGCCCATGGTGGTTCTACGCTTTTCTATTTTGCATCCGACCAGCCTAGGCCTCTTTTAACTGATCTTCTCTTCCCCCCTGGCCTGGAGGAACCTTTTGTCTTTCCCACTTCGTTTTCCTTTCCCCATCTTTCCTTCTCTTCTCCCGTTTCCCTCCCCTGCCACGTGGCCTACCCCCTTGCCCCCCCCCCCAGTTTTTTCCCTTCCTTTTTGTGTGTTTTGTCTTGTCTCTTCCCCCCCCAGTTTGTTCGTATGAGTTCAGTCCAAGCTTTGCCTTTCAAAATTTTGTGGGCAGTTCCACACCACAACCCCTGAGCAATTTAGCTCAACCACCCTAAGTTGACCCCCGGTCTCAGCCAGAAGATTATTGTTGTTCGACAGTTCGTTCTACAAAACATGTTTTTAATGTGTATCCTTAAGCTGTACAATGATACGCTTACTGCTCATATCCCCTGTGTGGGATCACCTTAGCTATTTTTTGCTTTTCATATATTTCAATAAAAAAAAATTGTACCAGAAAATCTGTGGGGTGATCTGAAGGGGGCTGTGCATAGGAGATGCCCTCACAATCTGACAGATTTGGAGTGTTTTTGCAAAGAAGAGTGTGCAAATATTGCCAAGTCAAGATGTGCCATGCTGACTCATACTCAAAAAGAGTGCAGTAATACAATCAAAAGATGCTTCAACAAAGTATTAGTTCAAGGGTGTGCACACTTATGCAACCATATTATTTTATTTTTACTTCCCTCCACCTAAGAGATTTCAGTTTGTTGTTCTGAGTTGTATAGTTTATAGGTCACATTAAAGACGGAAAAAGTTCTGAAATGATTTATCTTTGTCTCATTTTTTTTACATCACAGAAATCTGACATTTACATAGTTACATAGTTAGTAAGGTTGAAAAAAGACACAAGACAATCTAGTTCAACCAAAAAAAAAAAAAAATACAATCCTATACCCACAGTTGATCCAGAGGAAGGCCAAACAAACCCAGAAAAGCATGATCCAATTTGCTCTAGCAGGGGAAAAAAATCCTTCCTGATCCCCCGAGAGGTAATTGGATTTTCCCTTTTTGAGAATGGTACCCAAAACTAAATTGGATATTCCAGATGAGGTCTTACTAATGATTTGTACAGGGGCAAAATTCTATATCTTTCTCTGGAGTCCATACCTCTCTTTACACAAGAAAGGACTTTGCTCGCTTTGAAAACTGCAGCTTGGCATTGCATGCTATTATTAAGCTTATGATCTACCAAAACCCCCAGATCCTTCTCCACCACTGATTCCCCTAATTGTACTCCCCTAGTATGAATGATGCATGCATATTCTTAGCACCCAAGTGCATAATTTTACATTTATCAACAATAAGCCTCATTTTAACAGGGGTGTGTAGACTTTTTATATCCACTGTACATATACAGTATCTCACAACATTGAGTACACCCCTCACATTTTTGTAAATTTTTTTTATATCTTTTCATGTGACAACACTGAAGAAATTATGCTTTGCTACATGTAAAGTAGTGAGTGTACATTACGGTGTTTCATTTTTTCAAAGACGTGATTTTCATATGACTTTGCTTACGCCCCGAGTCTCAGTGATGTAAAAGATATATATGCCAGATTTCAAGAAGATTGGATAATATTTCGGGGTTGCACACATTGATCACTTTTATCAAAGCAAAGTCTGTGGGCTTCACTTGATAAGAAGTCATATACAACAATACTGGATGAATAAAGTCCCATTCAAGGCTTTATAGAAGAACGAGTGAAAATGGTTAACTACATCCAAAATGTCCTAAAAGACGGAAGTCATCCAAGAGAAGACTACACAGAGTTATTACAACTCTCACTCCTGTACCTAGGAGGTTGGTCTAAAAACTACTTCAGTTTCAGGATCCCAGGGGCACTGCATCAAGCAAGGTGGATGGCAAAGGCAATATATGCACTTAAATTTGTCCTCTTCACTAAACAGTTGAATATTCCTGTCAGGGCTGGCTCAGCCCTTCCTTCACTGAGCTGGCCACTCAGCTGTTGGCTAATTGCCAGCTCTCATCTCTCTCCACCGCTAAAGAGCTGTTGTGGATCTGTCCAGGAGGCTACATGTCATGCTAATGATAGGTACAGAATCCATGCTGACCACAGACGCCTGCCTGCGCCTTCCTACCAGGTTGGGGACAGGTCTGGCTGTCATCTCGCAACCTCCGACTTAGTGTCTTAGTGTTCCCTCACTGAAGTTCGCACCTCGGTTTATTGGGCCTTTCCATATCCTTTGCAGGATTAACTCAGTGGCTTACGTGTTGGACCAGTCTCCTAGTATGCGCATCTCAAATGTGTTTCATGTCTCCTTATTGAAACCGTTGGTCTGCAACCGTTTTAGCACCTCGGTGCCACGTCCTCACCCTATACAGGTTGAGAACCATGAGGAGTATGAGGTACAATCCATTGATGACTCCCGTAGGTTCCGTGAGCAAATGCAGTACCTGGTGCATTGGAAGGGGTACGGTCCGGAGGAACGCTCCTGGGTCTCATCCTCGGACGTACATGCTCCTGCCCTCCTCCGTGATTTCCATAGAAGTTTTACCCTCAAGCCCGGTGGTCCTCCGGGGGGGAGGGGTCATTGAAGAGGGGGGCACTGACAGGGCTGGCTCAGCCCTTCCTTCTCTGAGCTGGCTGCTCAGCTGTTGGCTAATTGCCAGCTCTCATCTCTCTCCAAAGTTAACCAACTGTTGTGGATCTGCTCGTCAGTCCAGCCTACTTAAAGATTTCCAGCTCACTTCATTCCTGCCTTTGCCTTGGTCATAACACAAGAAACCATCTCCTGCATTCCTGTTTAAAGGCTGGCTTTGCTGACATCCCTTCTGGCTCCATATCCTGCTTGCTGTTCCTCTACTTGGATCCCTGACTTCTGGCCTGGCTGATTACCCGATCTGGTTACTGAACTCTGGCTTGGCTGACTACCCGATCTGGTTACTGGACTCTGGCTATGCTTTGACTACGCCTACTCTATTTACCTTTTTATTTGTATTAATAAACAAGTGTTATTTTACTGTACTTCTGTCTCTGTCTGGTTCATGGTTTCTGACAGTAGGCGAAGGCCATGAATTCAGAAGATACAGTCAATCCACTTGTTGGTAATATTTTTTCCAGATTGGATGAGCAAGATCACAGCATGGATCAGTTTGCCATGGCGTTACAAACGCTCCTGAGTGGCACGGCTCACCTCACCACTGTGGCTGCTCTGGTACAACCTGAGTTGCAGGCCATCCCTGCTGCTGCGCCAGTCTCTGTGCAGGCACCCGCCTTGTGTATTACCTCTTTAAGAGGTATGTCTGGTTCCGCTCCGCTTCCCCAGCGATTTGGGGGCGATCCAGTTCAATGCAGAGGGTTTCTCAACCAAGTTGAGATATACTTTGAGATGCTGTCCCAGGCGTTTCCCACGGACAGAAGCAAAGTAGGGTTTGTGATATCTTTGCTTTCTGAGAGAGCCTTGGCCTGGGCTAACCCTCTATGGGAGATGCAAAAACCTGTTGTCTTGTGTTACCCTGAGTTTGTGGCCTCCTTTAAAAGGGTATTTGACGTTCCCGCATGCTCTGCTTCTGCTGCCAAGTGCCTCATGTCCATCAAACAGACAACGAGAACTGTTGCATTGAGTTTCGTACTCTGGCAGCAGAGGTTGCTTGGAACAATGAGGCCCTCGTGGCTGCTTTTTCTCATGGTCTCTAGGGTTTCATCAAGGATGAGATAGCAGCCCGAGATATACCCACTGAGCTGGAGAGCTTGATCTCGTTTGCCATCCTCATTGACTACAGACTCAGAGAAAGACTTTCTTTTAAGGATCGCTTGCGGAAGCCTCCTGTATGTTTGCCTCCGAGCTTTGCAGTCCCACCCGTGCCTCCCTTACCTCCCATGCCTCCTGGTACCGAGTCTGTCAGTGAAGATGAACCCATGCACTTGGGCTTCACGTGTCTCTCTGTGGATGAGAGAGCCTTTAGGAGGAGGGAGAGACTGTGCCTTTATTGTGGCCAGGCAGGTCACTTTTTGAAGTCTTGTCCTACCCATCCTGGGAACACCTGAACCTTGAGGTCCTGTCATGGACAGACCTTAGGTGGTGTTGTGTCGTCCCCAGTTATCCAGAAGGATAAGCCACTGGTTTTGGTCACCCTTTCTTGGGCTAAGTCGTCTATCGAGATACAGGCTCTAATTGACTCTGGGGCTGCAGGCCTGTTCATTGATGCTGCCTTTGTATCAAAGCACTCGATTCCACTGCAGCTGCATGACACTCCACTTGCCATTGAGGCTCTTGACGGGAAACCTCTACAGCCTGCCCATGTGACTCATGAGACAGTTCCGTTGTCCTTGGCCGTAGGGGCTCTTCACCATGAGATAATCCCATTCCAAGTGATTTCCTCTCCTAAGTTTCCGCTGGTTATTGGTTATCTTTGGTTACAGAGGCACAACCTCTCTTTTGATTGGCTCCATGCTGAGATTCTCTCCTGGTCACCACAATGCAGTAAGACCTGCTTCCGGAAGGTAGCCAAGGTCCTGTGTACCTCTTCACTCTCCTCCCTGCCAGAGGAGTACCGTGATTTTAGCGATGTCTTTGACAAAGGTCAAGCCGGTAGTTTGCCTCCACACCGACCGTATGATTGCGCAATTGACCTTCAACTTGCTGCCACTCCCCATTGTGGCCGGGTTTACCCTTTGTCGGTCTTGGAGGATAAAGCCATGGAGGAGTATGTTGCAGATGCACTTTCTTGGCGTTTCACCCGTAAATACTCGTCTCCTGCTGGTGCTGGTTTCTTCTTTGTAAAGAAGAAGAGCAGTGAACTGAGACCTTGTATTGTATTTAAGAATGCCTACCCGATCCCGTTGATTACAGAGTTGTTTGACCGCCTCAAGGGAGCAACGGTTTTCACTAAGCTTGATCTGAGCGGGGCTTACAATATCGTGAGGGTAAGGAGGGCGACGAGTGGAAAACTGCGTTTAATACCAGAACAGGCTATTATGAGTATCTTGTAATGCCTTTTGGCCTTTGTAACGCCCCGGCAGTTTTTCAGGAAATTATTTACAATGTCCTCCGAGATTTGTTACAGTTATGTGTGGTGGTTTATCTCGATGATATCCTCATATTTTTCAAGTCCCTGGAGAGCCACCACACAGATGTCTGTCGTGTGCTTCAGAAATTAAGAGAGAACAATCTCTATTGTAAACTGGAGAAGTGTGAGTTCCATCGGGAACAGGTTAAATTCCTGTCATTTCCACTGCTGGTTTTTGGATGGACCCAGAGAAACTTTCGGCAATCCTACAGTGGCTTTGAACCGTGGGGTTACGTACTCTGCAGTGTTTCCTGGGTTTTGCCAACTATTATCAGAAGTTTATTCGTAACTTCTCGTCTCTGGTCAAGTCCCTGACCGATAAGACCAGAAAGAACTGTAACCCACAGAGTTGGTCTCCGGAGTCCATTAAGGCCTTTGAAAGTCTCAAGGCTGCCTTTGTTTCTGGTCCTGTGTTGGCACATCCTGATCCTATGTTACAATTTATCCTTGAGGTTGATGCTTCTGAGACTGGTGTTGGCGCCCTTCTGTCTCAACATCCTACCTCTGAGAGTGCTCTGCATCCTTGTGGCTACTTTTCCAAGAAACTGTTACCTGCCGAGTGCAATTACGAGATTGGTGACATCATTTTAGCCCTGAAAGAATGGAGACATCTGCTCGAAGGTACCACTGTGCCAGTTCTCATTCTTACTGACCATAAGAATCTCACATTCTTGTCTGAGGCTAAACGCCTCTCTCCCAGAAGGGCGCGATGGGCTCTTTTCTTGTCAAGTTTCAATTACATTGTCTCATTCTTACCCGGTACTAAGAATGTAAGGGCTAACGCCTTGTCACGACAATTTTCCTCCACTTCCAAGCTGGAGTTGGTTCCGGTTCCTATGATTCTTCCTGATCTTATTCTGGCTACAGTTTGCACCAGTCTTACTTCTCATTTGGGTGACAACATTCTTGCTGCTCAGGTCGATGCTCCTCCTGAGAAACCTTGTGACCGCTGCTTTGTCCCAGAGTGTCTCTGTACTGCCGTGCTCCAGGCTTACCATTCTCCTAAGGCAGCTGGCCACCCTGGTAAGAATCAACTCGTTTGGGCCATTTCCCAACAATTCTGGTGGCCTAGTCTACGTGCTGATGTAACTGCCTTCATAGCTGCCTGTTCTGTGTGTGCTCAGAGTAAGACTCTACGACACCTTCTAGTGGGCCTCCTACAACCCCTACCCAATGGAGAGAGGCCCTGGACCCAACTGTCTATGGATTTCATTGTGGAATTGTCCAACTCCCAAGGAAACACGGTTACCCTTATGGTGGTTGACCGGTTCTCAAAGATGTGTCATTGTATTCCACTTAAAAAGCTGCCCACTTCTAAGGAACGGTCTTCCATTTTTGCTCCCAAGGTGCTACTCAATGGGCTACCCACGGTGACTGTCTCAGACAGGGGTAGTCAGTTTGTGTCCTGGTTCTGGCGAGCCTTTTGTGCACAGCTGGGAATTAAGAACGAGCCAATCAGTCCTTGGAGCAATTCCTACGTTGCTATATTTCTGACCATCACAACAACTGGTCAGACCTATTACCATGGGCAGAGTTTGCTCACAACAGTGCCTTGAATTCTGCTTTCCGATTGTCTCCGTTTATGGAGAATTATGGTTTCCAACCTTCCATGTTGTTTGACTCGTTTGTTCCGCAGAGTATTCCTGCGCTAGAGGAGCATCTCCGTGGTTTTCGTTCCACTTGGGCACAAGTCCAGGAGGCTTTATGTCATGCTAATGATAGGTACAGAATCCATGCTGACCACAGACGCCTGCCTGCGCCTTTCTACCAGGTTGGGGACAGGGTCTGGCTGTCATCTCGCAACCTCCGACTTAGTGTTCCCTCACTGAATATGTAAGTGTTGGTGCAATTGACTTTACAGTGTCCTATTGACCAAAGGAAATACACATATGATATGTTACCAAACTGTTATACATATAGTAATTTCCTCTGCTGATATACTAAAATCAATGATTTCCCACTAAAAATTACTATAAAACATTACATGATTCCATTGTGATTTAAAGTACTTTAGTGCAAAACTTTGTGGATTAAATTGCAAATCTAAATGTAAAAGTAAAACTACAAATATATATATATGTGCAGTCCTAAAATCTTTTTGGTATCCAAAGGATAAGGTGCTTCTGTGCTGGTGAAAAATAATATAGTCCGTTTTATAAAAGTGATCACAGCATGCGTGCTCTTTTGGTGCTCTTATTGTGGCCGCACTCACCGGAACTTCCCCCCTTCTTGGGGTATGGAGCATTCACAGTATCTGCCACTGTGCAGCAATCTGAGGGCTGGATATTGCTGGTGTGTTAATAGTTGCCAATCTTAAATGTATAGGCTATGGCCCCAACGATCCTACTCCACAGATTGATCAACTTCACAGGGAGTCAAAATAATCCTCTTTCAAAAGAGCAAAGACCTCCAAGCCCTCCTCCATAAATAGGAATCCCACGAGTAAACTCCAGCATACAGCACCAGTCACCATGCAGAGAATGGACCTCATATGTATGTTTGCTCCCTGCATCCTCGAAGGATGCAGGGAGCAAACATATCGGTAATATTATATTCTTTATTTGTAGTTTTACTTTCACATTTAGATTTGCAATTTAATTTACAAAGTTTTGCACTAAAGCACTTTAAATCACAATGGAATCAGGTAATGTTTTATAGTAATTTTTTTGTGGGAATTCATTGATTTTAGTATATCAGCACAGGAAATTACTTTATTTATAACAGTTTGGTAACATATCATATGTGTATTTCCTTTGGTCAATAGGACACTGTAAAGTCAATTGCACCAACACTTACATATTCACTAATTTATTTATTTAGTTGGGAGTCTTTTAACACAGGTATTGAACGGCGCCATATCTACTTCATTTTCTTCTCAATCATATACTCCACCTGGTGGTAGTAATTAGTAGAGGCAGTTCTTTTTTGTTTCCTTTTTTTCCTTTTTTATTCATTTGGTTAAAATTCTCTTCCTTTGCGCGGAATCATTCACATTTTCCCTCACTGAAGTTTGCACCTCGGTTTATTGGGCCTTTCCGTATCCTTTGCAGGATTAACCCAGTGGCTTACGTGTTGGACCTGCCTCCTAGTATGCGCATCTCAAATGTGTTTCATGTCTCCTTATTGAAACCGCTGGTCTGCAACCGCTTTACCACCTCGGTGCCATGTCCTCACCCTATAGAGGTTGAGAACCATGAGGAATATGAGGTACAATCCATTGTTGACTCCCGTAGGTTCCGTGGGCACATACAGTACCTGGTGCATTGGAAGGGGTATGGTCCGGAGGAACGCTCCTGGGTCTCATCCTCGGACGTACATGCTCCTGCCCTCCTCCGTGATTTCCATAGAAGTTTTCCCGGTGGTCCTCCGGGGGGGAGGGGTCACTGAGGAGGGGGGTACTGACAGGGCTGGCTCAGCCCTTCCTTCTCTGAGCTGGCTGCTCAGCTGTCGGCTAATTGCCAGCTCTCACCTCTCTCCACAGTTAACCAGCTGTTGTGGATCTGCTCGTCAGTCCCGCCTACTGAAAGATCTCCAGCTCACTTAATTCCTGCCTTCGCCTTGGTCACATCACAAGAAACCATCTCCTGCGTTCCTGTTTAAAGACTGGCTTTGCTGACATCCCTTCTGGCTACTTATCCTGCTTGCTGTTCCTCTACTTGGATCCCTGACTTCTGGCCAGGCTGATTACCCGATCTGGTTACTGAACTCTGGCTTGGCTGATTACCCGATCTGGTTACTGAACTCTGGCTTGGCTGATTACCCGATCTGGTTACTGAACTCTGGCTTGGCTGACTACCCGATCCGGTTACTGGACTCTGGCTATGCTTTGACTATGCTTACTCTATTTACCTTTTTATTTTTAATAAACCAGTGTGATTTTACTGTACTTCTGTCTCGGTCTGGTTCACGGTTTCTGACAATTCCTCAACGACAATTGGGAGGAATGAAACGGGTTGCACATTTTGTCAGCCTCATATAGGTTTCGCTTTGGCATGTGGCAGTTGTAAGTCGATGGGCTCCAAAGAATGATTTGGATATGATACAGCTTTTGAGCACTTACCCAGATGCAGACGTCAAAAAATGTGCTCTCACAGTTGCTAAGAGACACCTTTGGTATCTGTCAGAAACAAACATAGGATTGGCTTTTTTGGACGAACGTATTACTCAGGCTGTTAAGGAGAATATGACTAAAAATTTAGAAACCATACCTGCAAAGAAAAAGGAAGTGAAACGATTAGAAGGTAAAAACATGGTTTTTGAACTAAAAGATCTGAGCCATTTTGTTACTAATAAAACAAAGACGTTCTTTAAATTGTTTGGGATCCACGACGTGACAGAATACTGCAGTGATTCTCTAAGAAGCCATGTGAACGCTCTTAAGGTTGTCAATGATACTGCAGAAAGAGGAACTGCTCTGATAAAAAAGTATAACGAATCGGTCAGGGATGAACAACAAAAACAATTCTTGTTGAGCGTAGTCGAGCATCACAGAAAAAAGCGCCAAGCAAACAAAACAAGGGATTGCATCGTTCAACATGTTTTGTCTATCATATTACCTATTAATCTTAGTGTATAGTTTTAATAGTATTTTAAGTTTGTTATTTCTAGTCTTCCCAATAAAAGTAATTAACATTTAAAAATCATATTTTTTCCTACTTTTACAAAACAGATCAAAGTGTGCAACCTCTAAATATTATCCAATCTTCTTGAAATTTAGCATATATATCTTTTACATCACTCAGACTCGGGGCGTAAGCAAACTCTGCAAAAATGTTACAGTTTATTTTTTTCCATTAGAAAATGAAACACCCTAGTGTACAGCTTGTATAACAGTGTAAATTTGTTGACCCTTCAAAACAACTCAACACACAGCCATTAATGTCTAAACCGCTGGCAACAAAAGTGAGTACAAATGTGAAAATGTCCAAATCGGGCCCAAAGTGTCAATATTTTGTGTGGCCACCCTTATTTTCCAGCACTGCCTTAACCCTCTTGGGCATGGAGTTCACCAGAGCTTCACAGGTTGCCACTGGAGTCCTCTTCCACTCCTCCATGACGACATCACAGAGCTGGTGGATGTTAGAGACCTTGCGCTCCTGCACCTTCCATTTGAGGATGCCCCACAGATGCTCAATAGGGTTTAGGTCTGGAGACATGCTTGGCCAGTCCATCACCTTTACCCTCAGCTTCTTTAGCAAGGCAGTGGCCATCTTGGAGGTGTGTTTGGGGTCGTTATGTTGGAATACAGCCCTGTGGCCCAGTCTCCGAAGGGAGGGGATCATGCTCTGCTTCAGTATGTCACAGTACATGTTGGCATTCATGGTTCTGTAGCTCCCAAGTGCCGACAGCACTCATGCAGCCCCAGACCATGACACTTCCACCACCATGCTTGACTGTAGGCAAGACACACTTTGTACTCCTCACCCGGTTGCCGCCATACATGCTTGACACCATCTGAACCAAATAAGTTTATCTTGGTCTCATCAGACCACAGGACATGGTTCCATTAATCCATGTCCTTAGTCTGCTTGCCTTTAGCTAACTGTTTGCGGGGTTTCTTGTGCATCATCTTCCTTCTGGGACGACAGCCATGCAGACCAATTTGATGCAGTGTGCAGCGTCGGGTCTGAGCACTGACAGGCTGACCCCCCACCGCTTCAACCTCTGCAGCAATGCTGGCAGCACTCATACGTTTATTTCCTAAAGACAACCTCTGGATATGACGCTGAGCACGTGCACTCAACTTCTTTGATTGACCATGGCGAGGCCTGTTCTGAATGGAACCTGTCCTGTTAAACCACTGTATGGTCTGTATGGCCACCGTGCTGCAACTCAGTTTCAGGGTCTTGGCAATCTTCTTATAGCCTAGGCCATCTTCATGTAGAGCAACAATTCTTTTTTTCAGATCCTCAGAGAGTTCTTTGCCATGAGGTGTCATGTTGAACTTCCAGTGACCAGTATGAGAGAGTGAGAGCAATAACAGCAAATTTAATACACCTGCTCCCATTCACACCTGAGACCCTGTAAAACTAACGAGTCTCGCATGACACCGGGGAGGGAAAATGGCTAATTGGCCCCAACTTGGACATTTTCACTTTTGCTGCCAGCGGTTTAGACACAGCCCGCCGTCGTTATACGTCGCTACTTTAAAGAGGAATATCGTTGTTATGGCAGCATCTAACTGCCATAACCCCGCTATCCTCTTCTTCAGCGGGCGGTCAGCTTTCAGATAAAAGTGGTCTCTGTGGCGGATTCGCCGCAAGATAACTTTTATCGGTGGCAGGAGAGGGGCCCCCCTTCCCGCAGCGCTCCGGTGCCCTCCGCCGCTTACCGGAGCCGTCAGTAGTGGTGGAGGCGATCGTATCCTTCTTCATGCTAGGCATGGAAACAAGTGGGGGGAAGATGGCTCCACCCGTCTCCTTATCATTGCAGGGCAGAAGAGACATCAAAACGTCACTTCCGTCCATAGCTCTTAAAAGGGCCATTTTAAAAAAAAATGTAAATTTCCAAATGACAAAATCTTTGTTTTGTTTTTTATTGCATTTTAGTGTAAATATGAGATCTGAGGTCTTTTTGACCCCAGATCTCATATTTAAGAGGTCCTGTCATGCTTTTTTTTCTATTAGGGATGTTTACATTCCTTGTAATAGGAATAAAAGTGACACAACTTTTTTTTAAAAGAACTGTTAAGAAAAAATTTTTTTTTCAAAATGCGCCTCGTCCCGATGAGCTCGTGTGCAGAAGTGAACGCATATATGAGTTGCGCCCGCATATGAAAATGGTGTTCAAACCACACATGTGAGGTATCGCCACGATCGGTAGAGCGAGAGAAATAATGATAGTCCTAGACCTCCTCTGTAATTCAAAACATGCAACCTGTAGAATTTTTAAGGGTAAAAGTTTGTCGCTATTCCACGAGCGGGCACAATTTTGAAGCGTGACATGTTGGGTATCAATGTACTCGGCGTAACATTATCTTTCACAATAAAAAAATGGGCTAACTTACTGTTGTCTTATTTTTTAATTAAAAAAAGTGCCCTGGTAAGACCGCTGCGCAAATACAGTGTGACAGAAAGTATTGCAAAGACCGTAATTTTATTCTCTAGGGCAGTGGTCATCAACCCTGTCCTCAGGGCCCACTAACAGGCCAGGTTTGCAAGATAACTGAAATACATCACAGGTGATATCATTTGCTGCTTAGTGATTGCAGTATTCTAGTATGCATCTCCCCAAGGTAAAACATAAAACCTGGCCTGTTAGTGGGCCCTGAGGACAGGGTTGATGACCACTCCTCTAGGGTGTTAGAAAAAAAAAAAAAAAATTATATATATATATATATATATATATATATATATATATATATATATATATATATATATATATATATATATATGATGTTTGGGGTTCTAAGTAATTTTCTAGCAAAAAAAATATGTTTTTAACTTGTAAACAACAAATCTCAGAAAGAGGCTCGGTCCTTAAGTGGTTAATGGCTGAGTGTTGAGTTATTTTGAGAGAACTGCAAATTTACATTGTTATACAAGCTGTACACTCACTACTTTACATTGTAGCAGTGTCATTTCTTCAGATATAATAAAAAATTTACAAAAATGTGAGGGGTGTACTCACTTTTGTGAGATACGGTATGCAGTAAAACCTTGGTTTGAAAGCGCTTTGCAAGATAATCAAACAATTTTAATAAACTTTGACTTGATATACAAGTGATGTCTTGATATACAAGTAGCGTTATGTCACAACGGAGTATAATGCCGTGTACACACGACCGGACTTTTCGACAGCAAAGGTCCGACGGTACGAATCCGCCAGACAACTCAATCGTGTGTGGGCTTCATTGGACCTTTGCTGTATAAAAATCAGACGGACTTTAGAAATAGATCATGTTTCAAATCTTTCCAATGGACTTGAGTCTGGTTGAAAAATCCGTTCGTTTGTATGCTTGTCCGATGGACGAACAACAACGCAAGGGCAACTATTGGCTACTGGCTATGAACTTCATTATCCTAGTCCGGTCATACGTCATCACGTTCGAATCAGTCGGACTTTGGTGTGATCATGTGTAGGCAAGTCCGCTGAGTCGGAACTCCGTCAAAAAGTGCTTCGGAGTTCAGTCCGTCGAAAGTCCACTCGTGTGTACACGGCATAAGAGAAGAGAGGCGCCTCTAAGGCCTCATGTACACTGCTGCTGGTAAATGGACGTTCAGAGGCTGCTTTTTTCAGCTGCCCCTGAACTTATCAAATGTTATCTTATGTGTACATGTACACAGGTTAGTTTAACGTCGTTTTTAGGCAGTTGCGATTATAGGCTTTTCTTTGAAGGCAAAAAAAATTAGTTCAGATGCCGAAGTTTCCGTTGTTTCAGATGCAAAAAAAATGTGCATTTTTTCCTCACATATGCTCATTATGGGATCCATAGTAAAAGCACTGAAATTGAGGTAGATACAAGTACACTGCTGCTCTCCCAGCTGCTGCTACTCACTCTGGTCTCACAGAATGGCTGAAATAGTTAAATAATACTGTTTTTTGGGTTTGGGAGGGTCCTATGATGTTATCTTAAATAAACGCTCCTAGACGCAAACGCGGCATGCAAACACGACAAAACTGCATTTTTAAATGCCAGTTTGAAGCTGTCAAAAAAATTTGTTCAGTGGAGATTGCCTCAGCGTCCTGTGGGCAGTCTATGTGGACAGCTTTACCCGGATGCCTGCATACTTTAGATATGCCTCTTTTAACCACTTCAGCCCTGTAGGACTTTACCCCCTTCCTGACCAGAGCACTTTTTGAGATTCGGCACCGCGTCGCTTTAACTGACAATTGCACGGTCGTGCGACATTGTACCCAAACAAAATTTACGTCCTTTTTTTCCCACAAATAGAGCTTTCTTTTGGTGGTATTTGATCGCCTCTGCAGGTATTATTTTTTGCGCTATAAACAAAAAAATAGCGACAATTTTGAAAAAAACGTAATATTTTTTACTATGCTATAATTAACATCCCCCAAAAATATATAAAAAAAATATTTCCTCAGTTTAGGCTGATATGTACTCTTCTACATATTTTTGGTAAAAAAAAAAATCACAATAAGCATATATTGATTGGTTTGCGCAAAATTTATAGCGTCTACAAAATAGGGGATAGTTTTATGGCATTTTTATTTTTAATTTTTTTTCATTAGCAATGGCGGAGATCTGCGATTTTTATCGGGACTGCGACATTATGGCGGACAGATCAGACACTTTTGACACTATTTTGGGACCATTGTCATTTATAAAGCGATCAGTGCTATAAAAATGCATTGATTACTGTGTAAATGAAACTGGAAGTGAAGGGGTTAACCACTAGGGGACGGTGAAGGGGTTAAGTGTGTCCTAGGGAGTGATTCCTAACTGTGAGGGGGCTGGGCCTGAGGGGGCTCTGTCCTGTCACAAGGCAGAACGGGGAAATGCTTTGTTTACAAAAGCATCTCCCTGTTCTACCTCTCTGTGACACGATCGCGGGCACCCGGCGGACATCGAGTCCACAGGAGCCATGGTCTCGGAGACCGCGCCTCCGGTGGCGCGCATGCAACACTGCTTCTTAAAGGGGACGTACCTGTATGCCCTTTTGCCTACCAGTGCCATTCTGCCGACGTAAATCGGCATCCGCTGGTCGGCAAGTGGTTAACCACTTCCGGACCGCCTCACGCCGATATACAGCGGCTGTTTGAAGAGGGATATCTCTGTTATAGCAGAAGCTAGCTGCCGTAACCCAGGTATCCTCTTCTTCAGTGGGCGGTCCGGTTTCCGATAATAGTGGTCTCTGTGGCAGATTCGCCAAGAGATCACTTTTATCGGCGGCGGGAGAGGGGAAGATGGTCATACCATTACAGGGCAGAAGTGACGTCACTTACGCCCATAGCTCTTAAAGGAGATTTTGAAGGGTAAAATTTTGTCGCCATTCCACGTGCGGGTGCAATTTTAAAGCGTGACATGTTGGGTATCAATTTACTCGGCGTAACATTATCTTTCACAGTATAAAAAAAAAATTAGGCTAACTTTACTGTTGTCTTATTTTTTTAATTAAAAAAAGTTATTCACGGATTAAAAAAGAGAAACAAAAAGAAATAGTAGATTTATTGAAAGAGATTAATGAATTAGAAACAAACATAAAAGGCACTTGGACCCAGCAGATTCCCAACAATTGGAGGACTTGAGACATAACTTAGCACAATTCCTAGACCGCAAAGCTAAAAACAAGCATAGATACTATGCGCATCGGTTTTATGAGCAGGGCAATAAATGTGGTCGGCTACTTGCTAGGCAGCTTAAAAAACAGCAAGAATCCAGGCATGTGCATAGCCTAATAGTCCAAAATAAAAAGATAGTGGAATCTCAAGCCATTGCGGCAGAATTTCACAAATTTTATAAGGCTTTATATAATATTCATACTGTTTCGCCAAATGCGACGGGAGAACAGCGTAAATTAGAAATTCGAGAGTATATAGAAAATTCAGCGCTGCCCTTGCTGCTGCCCACGGTAATCGAGGAATTAGATAGACCAATTTCTATTAATGAATTAAACGAAGTAATATCGAGTCTGTCAAAAGGTAAAAGCCCAGGACCAGATGGGTTCACCAATTCATATTATAATAAATTTATTACCAGATTAGGAGGCCCATTTTGTAGCTATTTTAATTCAATTAATGCCTCCAATCCATTACCTCCAGAGGCCTTGTTGGCATACATAACGATACTTCATAAACCAGTGAAAGATACTCAGCAGTGCGCGAACTACAGACCCATCTCCTTGTTAAACTCAGACACTAAGGTTTTAGCAAAAATTTTGGCTCTTCGGTTACAGGATCATATAGTGAAACTAGTTCACTCTGATCAGACGGGATTTATGAAGGGCCGTGAGGCCAGAGATAATACCATTCGGGCATTACACATCCTTCATTGGATGCAACACGGCCCTGACAAGGCCCCAAGAGTGATATTGTCAATGGATGCCGAAAAGGCGTTTGACAGGGTAAACTGGGGATTCATGACGGAGGTGCTAAGGGGGATATGATGGGCTGGGTTGCAGCATTATATGCGAAACTGAGAACGAGAGTCAAAGTAAATGGCACACTGTCGGATTATTTACAAATACATAATGGCACAAGACAAGGGTGTCCATTATCCCCGTTGTTGTTCGCTATGATATTAGAACCATTTCTTTGCAAAGTGAGGGGAAACATTGAAATTCAGGGGGTACGGGTCGGATCAGTTGAATATAAAATCTCGGCATATGCCGACGACTTATTATTCTATCTTTCATCACCACAGACACCACTACTGGCTTTGATGGCAGAGGTCTCTAAGTTCGGAGACTTAACTAACTTCAAAATAAATTTTGAAAAGTCTGTACTGTTACCTAGTCATGTCCCCTTGGGAATGAAAACGATTTTGCTAAATTCTTATCCCTTTATTTGGAACAAAAACTCTTTGACATATCACAGCAGATCCTAAACTACTGTATGATTTAAACTATGGTTCCTTAATGAAGGGGGTAATAGGGGACCTGCAGAAATGGAGGGGCCGGTTATTAACATGGTTTGGAAGGGTCAGCGCCATAAAGATGAGAGTACTACCCAAAATAATTTATATTTTTCACACAGTGCCAAATACACTCCCACAAAGTTTTTTAAAAACCTTAAGTAAGCATTTGTATGGAGTGATAAACATCCCAGATTGGCGTATGATGTTTTGCGTAGAGGCAAATTGGAAGGAGGAATGGGACTACCAGATGTAGCTTTATATTATAGAGCAATGTCTTTAGTGCGGATCCTGAACTGGTGCCACGACTCCACAAAGAAAATATGGGTCTCCATAGAGCAGATAATGGCAGGCAGGAAGCTGGCCGGAATCCCGTGGATTCCGAGTACAGACAGGGCTCTCTCAAAATGGAGGTCACCATTAACAAAGAGCACACTCTTAATTTGGGATAAATTAAATCAATCAGGAGACTATGCTCCTCGGATATCCCCTCTGACCCCATTGGAGGGGTACCCATGGTTTCCTCCAGGGGAGGAGGTGGGATTTTTTTGGAGCCTGGGGGAGGGATGGGGATACGACATGTGGCAAATTTGCCCCTCATGGAACATTAACCCCCCTGCGAGATTTGACATCGAAAATGGGGAGGATACCTATGGAGGAGTGGAGATACCATCAATTGGGGTGCTTTTTCAAGGGTCTGAAACCCGGGATGAGACCAGTGAGTTCTCTTACTGCTTTTGAATCCATGTGTGTAAATATACCCACTGAAAGACACTTGATGTCACAGATGTATAGACTGATTCTCATGACACAAAATCGAACAGTTCCATACTTTATTAGAGAATGGGAAGGAGAACTAGGTCATAATCTTACCACAGCACAAATTAATAAACTATTTAATTTGACGCACTCTACGTCTATAAGCTCTCAGATTCAAGAAATGTCATATAAATTTTTGACTAGGTGGTATTGGACCCCAGTTAAGATAGCAAAGAGGTTCCCGACGGCAGACGCCAGATGTTGGAGAGGGTGCGGACAGGAAGGCACCTTTCTCCACCTATGGTGGTCTTGCCCTAAGATTAAGGTGTTCTGGGAAGCAATCGCTTCTTGGGTTGAAAGGTTATCCCCCGGACCAATAGAGGTGACGCCCTGGAACTTTTTGTTTCATGGAACTTCAATGTCTGTTAGAGCTTATAAGAATAGTGTTATTCCACACTTACTAAATGCTGCCAAATCATTAATACCTAGGCTATGGAAGCAAACTAGAAGTCCAACCTTGGCGGACTGGAAGAAAGAGGTTAACTTAATAATGGAGGCCGAAAGATGGGTGCATGCAGCAAAAGACAAGAAAGATAAAAACATTGAAACCTGGGCAGGATGGGTGCGCTGCTTGAAAGAGATTAGATAGAACAACGCTGTAAAGAGCAGTGTGGTCTCTGGGTTCGATCGTGGGTGTCCCGGGAGGGGGGGGGGTTCTCCTCTTCTCCCTTATTAGTTTTTTTTTTCACCTTTCACCTGGGGTTGAATACGGGGAAGGGATAAGAGGTGGGGAAATGGGAAGGGATAGAGCACTTAGGGAGGAAGGGGGGCACAGAAGAGAAGGGATAGTTTGAATAGATATAGTAAAGGGAAGAGGGCATATTTACTCACTGATTATGAAGGATGTATGGCTCATAGAAGCCTCATATAGTTCTCACTATTTTTTTTTTTTGGGATATTAAGGTTGATGCTTAAGGGTGATTTGAATTGGCTTAATAGCCTCCTAAACAGAATTTTTTTGTACAGGCTAAGGGTTTTTTTTTTCTCTATCACAAGGACGGAATGACTTTTCAATTTTGTGGATTTGGAAGGGAAGTGTGGAGCACAATGGAAACACTATATTTGGAGGAAGAGATGAGACCCCCTTAAATTTTTCAATCTTTGTTATATTGCAGCCATTTGCTAAAAATATTTAAGTTTGTTTTTTTCCTCGTTAATGTACACACAGGACCCCATATTGACAGAAACACACAGAATTGTTGATATTTTTTGCAGATTAAAAAAGAAAAACTGAAATATCACATGGTCCTAAGTATTCAGACCCTTTTCTCAGTATTTAGTAGAAGCACCCTTTTGATCTAATACAGCCATGAGTCTTTTTGGGAAAGATGCAACAAGTTTTTCACACCTGGATTTGGGGATCCTCTGCCACTCCTCCTTGCAGATCCTCTCCAGTTTTGTCAGGTTGGATGGTAAATGTTGGTGGACAGCCATTTTTAGGTCTCTCCAGAGATGCTCAATTTGGTTTAAGTCAGGGCTCTGGCTGGGCCATTCAAGAACAGTCAATGAGTTGTTGTGAAGCCGATCCTTCGTTTTTTTTAGCTGTGTGCTTAGGGTCATTGTCTCGTTGGAAGGTAAACCTTCGGCCCAGTCTGAGGTCCTGAGCACTCTGAAGAAGGTTTTCGTCCAGGATATCCCTGGTTTTCTCCACACATACCGCTTAGAATTAAGGCCAAAAAGTTCTATCTTGGTCTCATCAGACCAAAGAATCTTATTTCTCACCATCTTGGAGTCCTTCAGGTGTTTTTTAGCAAACTCCATGCGGGCTTACATGTGTCTTGCACTGAGGAGAGGCTGCCATAAAGCCCCGACTGGAGGAGGGCTACAGTGATGGTTGACTTTCTACAACTTTCTCCAATCTCCCGACTGCATCTCTGGAGTTCAGCCACAGTGATCTTTGGGTTCTTCTTTACCTCTCTCACCAAGGCTCTTCTCCCCTGATAGCTCAGTTTGGCCAGACGGCCAGCTCTAGGAAGGGTTCTGGTCATCCCAAACGTCTTCCATTTAAGGATTATGGCGGCCACTGTGCTCTTAGGAACCTTAAGTGCAGCAGAATTTTTTTGTAACCTTGGCCAGATCTGTGCCTTGCCACAATTCTGTCTCTGAGCTCTTCAGGCAGTTCCTTTGACCTCATGATTCTCATTTGCTCTGACATGCACTGTGAGCTGTAAGGTCTTATATAGACAGGTGTGTGGCTTTCCTAATCAAGTCCAATCAGTATAATCAAACACAGCTGGACTCAAATGAAGGTGTAGAACCATCTCAGAAGAAATGGACAGCACCTGAGTTAAATATATGAGTGTCACAGCAAAGGGTCTGAATACTTAGGACCATGTGATATTTCAGCTTTTCTTTTTCAATAAATCTGCAAAAATGTCAACAATTCTGTGTTTTTCTGTCAATATTGGGTGCTGTGTGTACATTAATGAGGGAAAAAATGAACTTAAATGATTTTAGCAAATGGCTGCAATATGACAAAGAGTGAAAAATTTAAAAGGGTCTAAATATTTTCTGTCCCCACTGTATATAGCCAATCACATGGCAGCAACACAATGCATTTAGGCATCTAGACGTGGTGATTTAAAGGAGAAGTATGGGAATGCAAAAATAGGTAGTACATGCTACCCTCATACCTGCATTGCATTCCTTTCTTTCCTCAGCCCTAGTTTTTGTAGAATAGTTCTTTGAAGAGTCCAGAAGCAGCCTCTAACGGTTCTCTCTGAGTTCAAGTTTACAGGGGGTGGATACAGCTCCACAATCCAGCCCCTCCTTCACTCCCTTCCTCTCTTGGACATGTGGGAATGATTGGTTTAGAGGTGCACACCCAGGCTGCTATCCAGAATGAGCACGTTCTTCACGCGTGCCTCTGTTTCAATGGCAGCATGTCCCCAGCTATAACCCGGAAGCAGAGACAGCGTGACACAAGCAGTGAAGTGTTCCTCACCTTTCTCTGGCTGTTATCTGCAAGCTCTCCTCTGCAAGACTCCAACACCTCTCTCCTGGGCTTTGATGTTCCTGTGCCCCCTGAATTCCCTCCTCCCCCACTCATTCAAAGTCTTCATCAGCATCTCCTTCAGCCATTTGGGGGAGGGGGGAGAGTCACTGAACACTTCTCCAGCATGTCCAGCAATGAACACAGGTAAGCTTTCAACACAGCACTGTGTTATATCAGAAGAGGAGACATGGTAAGGAGCATAGTAACCTGCTTCATGTGTTCTCTGAAATGAACACAGTGCTATTTGTAGAGGGCATACATGTGTACAGTGCATAGGAGAGGGAGACTGACAACTCCCCCACATCTAAAGTGACCCCAGATATTTCCCCAGAGTCCCGTTTTTTATTGTACATACAAATCATCCCTCTCTCACTGAACCCACCCCGCCCACCAACACCATCCCTCTGCCACTGATGTAATCCCTGTCCCCCATCCCCTGTACTCCTATACAGTCCTGTCATCCCCATCCCCTGTACTCCTATACAGTTCCGTCATCCCCACCCCCTGTACTCCTATAGTCCCGTCATCCCCACCCCCTGTCCTCCTATACAGTCCCATCATCCCCATCCCCAGTACTCCAATACAGTCCCGTAATCCCCATCCCCAGTACTCCAATACAGTCCCGTAATCCCCATCCCCTGTACTCCTATACAGTCCCATCACCCCCACCCCTTGTACTCCTAGCAGTTTGAAACCAGCATATGTACATGGAAGGCTCCATGACCTCAATCACATAGAACAATCTGAACAGCCAGTAAAAAATGATGAAGTCACAATATTCTAATTGTTTTACAGTAAACGCAGGAAATGCTGACAAAAGCCAGTGTTGTATTTTACTTTAAACATGTATTCTTTGCATTATAATTTTAGCAGGAAAGTAGAATATAATACACTGTACAGAGCACTATCACTGACTTCTACACTCACTAATGACTGCTGCTTTCCTGAATGTGTGCGGAGATCAGTCTGTCTGTAACAGGGAGGAAGGAGGGGGGGAGCTCTGTGTGTTGTGTGAAGCAAAGAGCCCAGAGCTGATGTCAATCACACAGATGACAGGAAAGGGTGTGGATTCAGACTTCCCATTGTCGGTATGACCCTTCAAGAAAGTCTGTAAACCCTCCCACAGGTAATTAACTCTATTTTAACAGAAACGGTGCACTTCTCAGAGGGCAGGAAAGATTTGTAGATACTAGCAATTCTTAAGGATTAGGATTAAGGAAAAAAAAGGAAACCCATACTTCTCTTTTAAGTGACTTTGAACGTGGCATGGTTGTTGGTGCCAGACGGGACGGGCTGGTCTGAGTATTTCAAAAACTGCTGATCTACTGGGATTTTTATGCACAACCATCTCTAGGGTTTACAGAGCATGGTCAGAAAAAGAGAAAATATCCAGTGAGCGGTAGCTGTGTGGACGAAAATGCTTGCTGATGTCAGAGGAGAATGGGCAGACTGGTCCGAGATGATAGAAAGGCAACACTAACTCCAATAACTACTCGTTACAACCAAGGTATGCAGAATACCATCTCTGAACGCACAATACATCGAACCTTGAAGCAGATGGGCAACAGCAGCAGCAAACCACACTAGGTGCCACTCCTGTTAGTTAGGAACAGGAAATTGAGGCTACAATTTGCACAGTATCACCAAAATTGGACAATAGAAGATTGACAAAACGTTGCGACATTCAGATGGTAGGGTCAGAATTTGGCGTAAACAACATAAAAGCATGGATCCATCCTGCCTTGTATCAACAGTTCAGGCTGATGGTGTAATGGTGTCGGGTATATTTTCTTGGCACACTACAGCCACCAATGCTTTTTTATTCAAAATAAATCCTAGCGGTTGATTAGTCGCTGGATTGCTTTTACAGGCGGCGGGAGGGAACACCGCCCCCCTCCCACTGCCGTTTCTTTTGGGCTCTCCATTGGGATTGGGGAGCCTGGTATCCAATCTGGCGGTGCCGTCGGGTTATCAAAGAGCTGGTCTGGACTCTTTTCATCCCCTGCCACCTCTGTAGTCTAGGAGGCAGTAAGTGACGTCATGCGTCACTTCCGGTTAGGCAGATGT
Organism: Aquarana catesbeiana; assembly: GCF_042186555.1. NCBI lineage: Eukaryota > Metazoa > Chordata > Amphibia > Anura > Ranidae > Aquarana > Aquarana catesbeiana. The sequence continues at coordinate 129,156,883 of NC_133335.1, forward strand.
AAACACTGCTTTTTTTTTAAAGAATGGCATAAAAAATAATAATTTGGGGAGTGGCTTGGCAAGTGACCGGGATTGAAACACGTTCTAGAGGAGCTCCGGGAACGACACAGCCTGCAGTCAGACAACCCATGAGCGCAGACCCGGAGATGGGTAAACTGACCCTTCAGACACCCCACTCCAGATCCCGCCGTAACTCCGCAGCCTCCTCCACTGCCAGGAGCATCTCCGAACTGCTCAAAGCACAGCTAGCACCGCGAGGCAGTGGTGCAGGCCTCAAGATGGCCCGGGCCCTACAGGACGAGGAGGACTTCAGCGAGGACTCGCAATCAGCAGTCGAGGAACCAGGTAGGGGACGCAATAGTTCCAGCAAACCCCTCACATATGCGGACATGTCTGGATTCGCTGCCGACATAAAATCAACATTTTCAGCTGCCATCACCTGAAGTCAAACCACTTAGTACTGACTGACAAGATGGCGACTGTAGAAGCCACAGGCAGGCACAGGGACAGAGCGCTGAATAGATTGGAGAAGGTCACAGACTCGCATGCCTTACAGTTTATAGAAATGAACAGGCATTTAGAGGACTTAGACAACCGGGGGAGGAGGAATAATGAATAATATCAGGGTGGGGGGATCCCTGAGACGGTGGACTCTGATCAGATCATCCCTGCACTGTAGAGAGTTTTCAACTCCCTGCTGGAAAGAAAGGAAGATACAGATATAGAGTTTGTGAGAGCCCACAGAGCCCTTAGAGCTAGAGGCCCGGACACGGCCCCCCTTTTGGACATTATTTTCTGCCTTCAGAGTTATCCACTTAAAGAAGACATCATGAGAAAGGCACGCAGGAATGACAACATTGTCTTTAATGGTGAACATATCATGCTCTTCCAGGACCTCTCCCAAAATACCTTAAAAAACCGCAGAGCATTGCGCCCCCTCCTGGACAAACTCAGGGAGCATGACCTATGTTACACGTGGCGCTTCCCATTTGCTTTGGTGGTAACTCTGGCGGGAAAACAACATATCCTGCGCTCGCCATCTGACTTACCAGATTTCTGTGAAGGCCTAGGTGTGGAAAGAGTAGAATTGCCTGAATGGTACCAAGAATTTGCTCTACCACCCCTTACCAGAAGCTCCCACACTTCTCCACCCTCCACACCAGAGAAGCAGCTTCCCAAATGGATGAAACATGGCCGCGGCGGCGGACAAAACTCGGGAACCCTGAATGGGCGACAGACCCCTCACGGGTCCCAAACAGCGGAGTAAAGTATTACGCCTACATCCCTGAAGTCTAATTCATCAGCTCCCAGCAGCACCCATAATTGGTCTCGGAACTTACTATCCGCAACCTATCCCCCATCAGGTTTAACACCAACAGCCTAACACCACAAGAGAATTTATACTTGACCATTACGGTACTTAACCTGTTTAACTCAGGGTACAACTTTTTCATCTGGCTAGAGACCACGCAGTTGACGTATCTTTTCAGCGCAGAAACAACCTAGATTGAGCAAACTTACGCCCTGACAACACTTACATTAACTGCAACAAATGTGGGCTGCTACATTGCTCGTGTCGTGATTAACTTAATGGGCGACATCTATTCTAGGAACTGTACTTGGTCAATACGTATAGTTGAACCTTGGTACCCCTTATATAGGGATCCGGGGAATCTTGGAACTTGGGTGGTGATACACTCCATGTGGATGCTCCCGGTGGGAACAAGATAAGTCTCACACAGACTTCAGGGATGATTATAGATTTCCAGAGACACATTCTTTACTCTCTCCACAGGGTTGATTCTTAATGACACTAGTTTATATTTGGCCTATATTTTCAGGCTGTGTTGTTCTTTTTCCTTTTTTTTTTATATACACCTCCTCGTTCACATTTTTGGTGTTTTTCTTTTTGTTTCTTCTGTTTTTATAATACCACCGTGGTCTAGTCTAGATCACTGCCATTGCTAATAAAAAAAAAAAAAATAATAATAATAAAAATGCCATAAATCTATCCCCTATTTTGCTATAACTTTTGCGCAAACCAATCAATATTACGCTTATTTTGATGTTTTTACCAAAAATATGTAGAAGAATACATATCAGCCTAAACTGAGAAAAAAATATATATATATTTTTTTTTTAAATTCGGGATATTGATTATAGCAAAATGTAAAAGATAGTGTTTTTTTCAAAATTGTTGCTCTTCTTTTTTTATAGCGCAAAAAATAAAAACCGCAGAGGTGATCAAATATCACCAAAAGAAAGTTCTAATTGTCAGAAAAGGACATCAATTTTGTTTGGGTACAGCACTGCATGACCGTGCAACTGTCAGTTAAAGCGACGCAGTGCCGTATCGCAAAAAATGGCCTGGTCATTGAGCAGCCAAATCTTCCGGGGCTGAAGTGCTTAAGTATGGTAGTTTTTCGCCATTCCATGAGTGTGCGCAATATTAAAGAATGACATGTTAGGTATCTGTTTATTCGGCGTAACACCATATTTATATTTTACCAAAAAATTGAGTTATACATTGTATTTTTTTTTACATTAAAATGAAAGTTTATTTTTTCCAAAAAAACTGCCTTTGAAAAACCACTGCGCAAATACCATGTGTCTTAAAAAATTGCAACAACCAATTTATTCTCTAGGGCCTCTGCTAAAAAAATATATAATGTTTGGAGGTTCTAAGTAATTTTCAGAGTGTCAGAATAGGACTGGTCTTCACGTGATTATAGTAGTACTAAAGGACTTATTTGATATAATAATTTCAAATATAATGCACAATACTGGTAAACGCTTACTTTAAATGTATCAGGAACCATGAATCAGACCGAGACAGAAGTAAAGTTAAATCACACTTATTTAATAATAATAATAATAATAATAATAATAATAATAAGGTAAACAGAGTAAGCGTAGTCAAAACAAGCCAGAGTTCAGTAACCGAGATAAACGTAGTAGTACAGCAAGCAGGATAAGGAGCCAGAAGGAACGTCAGCCGAGCAAGTCTTTAACAGGAACGCAGGAGAAAGTCTCTGTGATGTTGACAAAGGTGAAGGCAGAGATCAAGTGAGCTGGACGGCTTTAAGTAGGCGGGACTGACAAGCAGAATCAACAACAGCTGGGTAACTGTGGAGAGAGATGGGAGCTGGCAATTAGCCGACAGCTGAGTGGCCAGCTCAGAAAAGGAAGGGCTGAGCCCGGCCCTGACAGTACCCCCTCCTAAACGACCCCTCCCCCGTGGAGGACCACCAGGCTTGAGGGGAAAATGTCTATGGAAATCACGGAGGAGGACAGGGGCATCTACGTCCGAGGATGAGACCCAAGAGCATTCCTCCGGACCGTACCCCTTCCAATGCACCAGGTACTGTATGCGCCCACGGAGCCTACGGGAGTCAACAATGGATTGTACTTCATACTCCTCATGGTTCTCAACCTGTATAGGGTAAGGACATGGCACCGAGGTGGTAAAGCGATTGCAGACAAAAGGTTTCATTAAGGAGACATGAAACACATTTGAGATGCATATACTAGGAGGAAGGTCCAAGGTGTAAGCCACTGGGTTAATCCTGCAAAGGATACGGAAAGGTCCTATAAACCAAGGCTCAAACTTCAAAGAAGGAACACGAAGTGGGGGATGATAAGGGACTATATACAAGATTTTAGTAATAAGAATGATATCATTAGCAGTAATCAGCATGGATTCATGAAGAATCGTTCTTGCCAAACCAATCTATTAACCTTCTATGAGGAGGTGAGTTGCCATCTAGATAAAGGAAGGCCCGTAGACGTGGTGTATCTGGATTTTGCAAAAGCATTTGACACAGTTCCCCATAAACGTTTACTGTACAAAATAAGGTGCGTTGGCATGGACCATAGGGTGAGTACATGGATTGAAAACTGGCTACAAGGGCGAGTTCAGAGGGTGGTGATAAATGGGGAGTACTCAGAATGGTCAGGGGTGGGTAGTGGGGTTCCCCAGGGTTCTGTGCTGGGACCAATTCTATTTAATTTGTTCATAAACGACCTGGAGGATGGGATAAACAGTTCAATCTCTGTATTTGCAGACGATACTAAGCTAAGCAGGGCAATAACTTCTCCGCAGGATGTGGAAATCTTGCAAAAAGACCTGAACAAATTAATGGGGTGGGCGACTACATGGCAAATGAGGTTCAATGTAGAAAAATGTAAAATAATGCATTTGGGTGGCAAAAATATGAATGCAATCTATACACTGGGGGGAGAACCTCTGGGGGAATCTAGGATGGAAAAGGACCTGGGGGTCCTAGTAGATGATAGGCTCAGCAATGGCATGCAATGCCAAGCTGCTGCTAATAAAGCAAACAGAATATTGGCATGCATTAAAAGGGGGATTAACTCCAGAGATAAAACGATAATTCTCCCGCTCTACAAGACTCTGGTCCGGCCGCACCTGGAGTATGCTGTCCAGTTCTGGGCACCAGTCCTCAGGAGGGACGTACTGGAAATGGAGCGAGTACAAAGAAGGGCAATAAAGCTAATAAAGGGTCTGGAGGATCTTAGTTATGAGGAAAGGTTGCGAGCACTGAACTTATTCTCTCTGGAGAAGAGACGCTTGAGAGGGGATATGATTTCAATTTACAAATACTGTACTGGTGACCCCACAATAGGGATAAAACTTTTTTGCAGAAGAGAGTTTAATAAGACTCGTGGCCACTCATTACAATTAGAAGAAAAGAGGTTTAACCTTAAACTACGTAGAGGGTTCTTTACTGTAAGAGCTGCAAGGATGTGGAATTCCCTTCCACAGGCGGGGAGCATTGATAGCTTCAAGAAACTATTAGATAATCACCTGAATGACCGCAACATACAGGGATATGTAATGTAATACTGACACATAATCACACACATAGGTTGGACTTGATGGACTTGTGTCTTTTTTCAACCTCACCTACTATGTAACTATGTAACTATGTAACTATGAAGTCGGAGGCTGCGAGACGACAGCCAGACTCTGTCCCCAACCTGGTAGGAAGGTGCAGGCAGGCGTCTGCAGTCAGCATGGAGTCTATACCTATTGTTAGCATGTTGCAAAGCCTCCTGAACTTGTGCCCAAGTGGAACGAAGACCACGAAGGTGCTTCTCTAACGCAGGAATACTCTGCAGAACAAACAAGTCAGGCAACATGGTAGGTTGGAAACCATAATTCGCCATAAACGGGGACAATCGGGAAGCAGAACTCAAGGCACTGTTGTGAGCAAACTCTGCACAGTAATAGGTCTGACCAGTTGTTATGATGGTCAGAAATATAGCAACGTAAGAATTGCTCCAAGGACTGATTGGCTCGTTCTGTGGCCCCATTAGACTGCGGGTGATACACAGAGGAGAAAGGAAGCTGAATTCCCTACTGTGCACAAAAGGCTCGCCAGAACCGAGAGACAAACTGACTACCCCTGTCTGAGACAATCACCTTGGGTAACCCATGTAAGCGAAAGATCTCCCGAGCAAAAATGGAAGCCAGTTCCTTAGAAGTGGGCAACTTCTTAAGTGGAATACAATGACACATCTTTGAGAACCGCCTGGAGCCAAGTGAGGGAAAGATGGCCCCCATTCGGCTCCATAGCACTGACTGGCGGAAGCGACGTCAAACGTCCCTTCCGCCCAATGCTCTTAAAGAAGATATTTTATTTTATTTTTTTCAAATTACATTTTTTTTTTAATTGCATTTTAGTGTAAAATTGAGATCTGAGGTCTTTTTGACCCCAGATCTCATATTTAAGAGGTCCTGTCATGCTTTTTTTCTATTACAAGGGATGTTTACATTCCTTGTAATAGGAATAAAAGTGACGCAAATGTTTTTTTTAAAAGACAGTGTCGCGATCGTTAGACTGAGGACAATAATTCTAGCACTAGACCTCCTCTGTAGCTCAAAACTGGTAACCTGTAGAAATTTTTAAACATTGTCTATGAAGATTTTTAAGGGTAAAAGTTTGTCGTCATTCCACAAGCGGGCGCAATTTTGAAGTGTGACATGCTGAGTATCAATTTACTCGGCGTAACATTATCTTTCACAATATACAAAAAATTTGGGCTAACTTTACTGTTGTCTTATTTTTTAATTAAAAAAAGTGTTCTTTTTTTTAAAAAAAAAGTGCGCTTGTAAGACCGCTGCGCAAATATGGTGTGACAAAGTATTGCAACGACCACCATTTTATTCTCTAGGGTGTTAGAACCCCCAAACATTATATAATTTTCTAGCAAAAAAAAAAAGATTTTAACTTGTAAACACAGTCTGAAATATAGACCCGGTCCTTTAGTGGTTAAACAACAAACTTGTCATGCTTGCCTTCTGTGTGCAATGGTTTTGCACAGAGCAGCCCTGATTCTCTTCTTCTGGAGTCCCCCACTGGTGCTTCCGGCTCTTCCTGCCTTCAGAGTGCCCCTATAGCAAGCCACAAAGTATAGTATAGAGTGCCCCTATGGCAAGGTAAAAATGCTTCTGCCTCACTCACTTCCTTCTCCTGCCCAGGACTACATGTCCCACGAGGGAATTACTCCTCACACATTCACAAGTTCTTTGGTACCTCCTGACATGTATGGATGGTGTACCAAGCTGTGTGTGTGTTGTGTGTTTATGATATGTAAAAAAATAGTGCATTCTTTATGCAGGTTGCAAACTGTTTTCATAATCGATTATGTCGGTGTTGTTTCAGGCCTACTGACATTTCCCATATACATGTAAAAAAAAAAAAAAAATAGCATTTTTTGCTAGAAAACTACTTAGAAACCCCAAACATTATATATTTTTCTAAGCAGGGGCCCTGGAGAATTAAATCGTGGCTGGTGCAATTTTTTACGGCACACGATAATTGTGCTGCCATTTTTCAAGTGCAAATTTTCAGAAGAATACACACTCTAATGAATTTTATTGCACACAAACACAATATAATACCCAATTGTTTGGTAAAATATAAAAGATAATGTTACACTGAGTAAATAGATACCAAACATGTGACTCTTTAAAATTGCATCCGTGGAATTTTGACAAACTAGGGTACAATAAATTATCCATAGGCAATGCTTTAAAAGCTTTTACAGGTTACCGGTTTAGAGTTAAACAGGAGGCCTGGGGCTAGAATAATGGCTCCTAACTGCTTCAGCCCCGGAAGATTTTACCCCCGTCCTGACCAGAGCACTTTTTGCGATTCGGCACTGTGCCGCTTTAACCAACAATTGCGCGGTCGTGCAATATTGTACCCAAACAAAATTGACGTCCTTTTTTTCCCACAAATAGAGCTTTCTTTTGGTGGTATTTGATCACCTCTGCGGTTTTTATTTTTTGCGCTATAAACAAAAAAAGAGCAACAATTTTGAAAAGAAATGCATTATTTTTTACTTTTTGCTATAATAAATATCCCCCAAAAATATATAAAAGAAACATTTTTTTTCCTCAGTTTAGGCCGATATGTATTCTACATAGTTTTGGTAAAAAAAAACAAAAAAAAAAACGCAATAAGAGTATATTGATTGGTTTGCGCAAAAGTTATAGCGTCTACAAAATATCGATCAAGGGGTTGTGTTCCCTAGTGTGTATTCTAACTGAAGGGGGGAGGGGACTGTGTGGGGGAAGAGATAGATCGCTGTTCATACTCTGTATGAACAGACAATCTGTCACTTCTCCCCTCAGAGAATCGGGATCTCTGTGTTTACTCACAGAGATCCCGGTTCTCCATGTGCCCTGAGTGATCGTGGGAGCCCGGCGGTGATTGCGACTGCCGGGCACTCGCATCGGCTCCGTGGGCAAACAGGGGGCGTGCGCCACTAGTGGAACCGACGTAACATGATGGCGATTCCCGCAGCCGAGCCATGTTGCCGCAGTACAACTGCGGCGGCTGGTCGGCAAGCGGTTAATATGATGTTTACAGTGATACCTCACATGTGAACAGTTGAAATGCCGGCGCCGACGAGCGGGGGTGGGGACGAGTGGGGCTTCGATCCCCTGCATTGCTGGACCCTGGGACAGGTAAGTGTCCAATTGAAAGTCAGCAGCTGCAGTATTTGTAGCTGCTGACTTTTAATTTTTTTTTTTAAATGGGAACCCGCTTTAAATGCCTATAGTTACTGCTTAAAGGGAAAGTGATGTAGAGGAAATCATCTGCTTTGAGGTGTGTTTAGGTTGTGGTGTGATAGCAGGCAATTTGTGATTTCTCTGTGAGATGGAATTGTATACTTTGATCTCTTTTGACACTTGGCCTGGTCCAGCTCAAGATGATCATGGAAAGTTTGTCATGGTCACTTGTAGGCACTGAAACTTGCTGGCACCAACACTTTGCTGACACAAAAAGCTTTGCCACTAATAATAATTCTCAATGCCACTGCCCCTTTCTGACAGTGTTGCTGGCTGGCTTTATGCACACAGAAGCAAATGCTGTTATCACACGGCTGCTCTGTACAAAGATAAAGTGGCTGGAGCTGCTCTGTCCTTTTTCTTTATATTTTCCCGGTGCATTGTAGGATATAGGAACCTCTACTGCCTCTTCCTCAGTGCCTGGCTAACACTTTATAAATGCTTCAACAGCATGCTGTAAATGCTAAAGGTGCATTTATGGTGCATTACCAATTAAATTAATGGAGGCAGCTGATAAGCATCGATGACTCATGAAAGCAACATGCTGCTTAATATTTAACTCAACCTAACACACCTGTGTGTACTGCACCGTGTGGTACCCAATGTAATATTTATGGCAGGTGTGACAGACCCAGCCAGGACAGGGGCTTTTGAAGGGGACTGTAGGCTAGCCTCTTGCCTCCTGACTATGGGCCCAGGCGTTTTGGGGGGCTCCATTCTTTGGGAGGTGTCTGCCTGGGGGACGATTGGAGTAATTTTACCTTGGAATCAAGTCCATGTCTCCCCAAAACACACAGGCTCTGGGAACTGGTGGACCAAGATACATATTTTGGGCCTCTATGTCCAAGCCAGCATTGACTGCTTTAGACTGTGAGACTTGGAGCAGATGTTAATATAATCAACTCAAGCAACCTGTTGCTGGGGGTCTCCTGCTATAGTCTGTTTATTAAGGTGGTATGTGTTCATTAAGTGTGTCTCTCCCATTATGTGCCTCCTAGGTGTGCATTCCCATTATTAATTGAGTTATTTGAGTCACCTATTGTTTCTGCCTGTTGGCTAATTTAGCTAACTCTTGGAGGTGCCTATGATGGGATTAGCCTTGTGCCAACTCTACCTTGTTAACTAAACCATTGTGTGATGTTTTGGGTAAATATTTGTTTTTATTGTTTATGTGGTGACTGACCTATTGAAGTGTATACAAACCTATATTTCTGTTCAATAAACAGTCATTCCTTTGGTTCTACCTCAAAATCTTGTCTGTGTACGATGTTTGGGGTAAAAGGGCTGGTATTAGCTCTCGGTCTGCTGAAACGATTTGGAGGGCAGGAGGCACTGTTTGGCAGAAGCACCCAGGCTGGGTGCCAGGTGTTCCGTCACAGCAGGCATTAAAGTGTAGTTATGGGGCTTTTTAAAAATACTGTATAAATGCAGCTTAAAATACAGGGTATTGCTGCATGTGTGAAGGAGAGTCCTAACAGCAAGGCCACTCATATTTTGAATTTTTTCAATTTAAAGTGAGCAAAACAAAAATCCAGTGCAAATTGATTTGCAGTGCATTGTTTTCAAATGATTTATATGCTAATTCCAACCATTTGTTTGCTCAAAACTGGGAAAGAATTGAAACAGTGTGTGCAGGAGAACTGGTCAAATTTATATTCTCTACATTTTTTAAAATCTTTTCTTCATTGAAAGCTGATTGATTATAGAACATCCCACATAACAGCCATGTGTTGATCCAGCCCTGCAGATATATTTTCAATTCACCACTTTTATGACAGAGGATTTGCAGAGCTTGCTCCCTACCCGGAGTCTTTTGATGCCAGCCCGTGTGATCTGTTGGCAGTCGTACAATTCAATACGCTCAAGACTCTGGCAACTTTTTAAGTGCTCCAATGATGCATCAGTGATGAGAGGACAATTATCTAATTCGATAACTTCAAGACGATCATGGGCACAAGCACCATTGCCCAGGTGGCGGATACCATCATCTGTGATCAACTCGCAATGGGAAAGGCTCTGTATAGAGAAAATAGAAAAAGGATGCTCTTAGGTGATAAATAATGGAGCAATGAGACAACTGATCTGACTCCAGCCACCATTTTGCTGACTGGAATGGAGCCATGAGCAACAGAAATTATTTCCTGTAGGTTTGATGCTAGAATTTATGCTTGAGGCTTGAAGTGTCTTGGCTAACACTTCAAGCTTCAAAACAAAAGGCCAGGTTTACATTTACATTTTTAAATACTTTTTTGTTTCATAGTAACAGGTTGAAAGCAGACAAGTATTCTCAAATATGGTAAGAAGTCAGCATCCTTATAACAAGACGTTACATTTTGTAGTCACCAAAAATAAGAAAATGTTACATTGCGTGATCTATTTGATGGTATATTTCCTTATGAAGGAGGAGGCAGGTTAACTAAGGCTACTCCATTGTTATTGCCCAGTAACACCAGTATTGTAGATGGACTATCTCGGTACCCAGTAAACGGACGCATGCAGATATGTTAAAAAGTATACATTTATTAAGAATATTATTTAAAAATAGATACAATGGAGTATGTGACAAAATTATAAAAGGTAACACATTAACGGTTATATATTCTGAAACCCATCAGGTAAGTGGGAGCAAAAAGATGCATGTAGGAGCAGATCCTCGATTCCTTGATTGTCGCTTCTTCAGGAGTATTACCCAAAGCATCGAAAATAAACAGATATAGTCCAATAGTTACATAGAAAAGAGAACAAATTATTATTAAATCGCTTAATTAGAACTATCTTATAAAGAAGGGTTGATGGAATGTAGTAGACAGTTGTCTAACTCACCAATGAAGGCCCTGTGAGGGCCCTAAGAGACGGCTATTGAGACACCACAGGCGGGTGTCCCACCCCGGGCGGAACACAGGAGGCAAAAACGTGATATTGGCTGAAATAGGATACAAAGGTTCTAAATAGAATGATAAGTATGTGGTGGATTTTCTTTTTTTTTCTTTATTTTTTTATACCTGAACTATACATTTACTCCAGTGCTGTATATTCTCTACAGATCCACCGGGCTATTATCTTACTAAAATAAGAAACTGTTGCTACCAGGCTTACCCCCTTCTTCCACACCTCTTTCTCAACTGAGTTGAATTACCAGTGTTGCCATTCCCGGGTGTTAAAATCCAATAAGGACACCACAGGGTGGGTACTTTTTCAGTGTAACCCCCTGTGCACCCACTGTTCTACCCTGCTTCCTCCTGCCTCTCCAACTCTCCCTCTTTCCCCCCCCTTCCCTCCCCTCTCCCCCCTCTTCCCCCCCTCCCCCTCCCCTTTTCTTCTCCTCCCCCTCCCTCTTTCCTCCCATGTCACTTTCCCAATTCTTTCCTCCCTTCCCCTTCTCTCCCTCTTCCTATCCCGGTTCCCACCTCGATGTGTATGCACAAGAGTGGTTCCCACTACATACTTATCATTCTATTTAGAACCTTTGTATCCTATTTCAGCTAATACCACATTTTTGCCTCCTGTGTCCGCCCGGGGGGGGGGGGGACACCCGCCTGTGGTGTCTCAATAGCCGTCTTAGAGCCCTCACGGGGCCTTCATTGGTGAGTTACACTACTGTCTACTACATTCCATCAACCCAACTTTATTTGATAGTTCTAATTAAGCGATTTAATACTCTTTTCTATGTAACTATGAGACTGTATCTGTTTATTTTAGATGCTTTGGGTAATACCTCCTGAAGAAGCGACAATCGTCGCAAAACTAGTCGAGGATCTGCTCCTACACGCATCACTTTGCTCCCACTTTCCTGATGGGTTTCAGAATATATAACCGTTAATGTGTTACCTTTTATAATTTTGTCACTTCCTCCATTGTGTCTTATTTTAAATAATTTTCTTAATAAATGTATACTTTTAACATATCTGCATGCGTCCATTTACTGGGTACAGAGATAGTCCATCTACAATACTGGTGTTACTGGGCAAAAACAATGGAGTAGCCTTAGTTAACCCGCCCCCTCTTTCATATTCTATCAGAATTATGGTACCCACCCCTACCCATTATATACATATCCAATGAGCCAGCACTAATTCAACATATTTCCTTATGTCCAAACCTTAGATTTTCAACAAGGGATTTGTCTTGGCTGTGCCTCAACATCCTTTTTATATGAAAAAAAATAAAAATACTTTATAAAGGTAATGAATAAGAAATATATCTCTAAAGTGGTTAAAGAGAAAGTTGTGGTCATGCCCTAGTGAGCCCATCTAGGGATTGGAGAGTGGGAGTGGTGTATTTGGGATGGGATATTTAAAAAAATTACTAGATGGGTACCTTAACGATCACAACATACAGGGATATACAATGTACTATTGACATAAACAAGCACACTCACACACCACAGGTTGAACTGAATGGACTTTTTTCAACCTTACCAACTATGCAACTATGTTTTTAGAGGCTTCTCAACTAAAAGTCTGAGAATACTGCAGCTAAAATGAAAACTATTTTAATCCAACTGCAATATTCTCTGAGTTTAGAACTCCAAATAAAACAGGTGCAAGCCATCTCTTAGGGGAGCAAGTAACTTAGATTCAGTAAATAGTTTTGAGCTAGACACAATATAACTGGATATTAACCACTTGTCTCCGGGAGGTTTTACCCCTTTTATGACCCTGGCATTTTTTGCTATTCAGCACCGGGCTACTTTAACTGGAAATTGCTTGGTCATGCAACACTGTATACAAATGAAATGTATCTTTTGTTTATTTACACAAATAGAGTTTTCGTTTGGTTACAACTGTTTTTTTTTTTTATTTTTATTATATAAACGAAAAAAGGCCAAAAATTTGGAAAAACAAAATAAAAATAAATAGATTTTGTTAAAGCATATGCAATAAAAATCAAGTTTCTTCATAAATGTAGGCAAAAATGTATTCTGCTACATGTCGCAAGCACTGGCAGTGATCAGGGACTGATCCAGCTAATGCTGCATTTTTGGGGACACTATACTATTTAAGAACCTAGTATACAGCCGTGGCCAAAAGTTTTGTGAATGACACATATTCATTTTCACGAAGTCTGCTGTCTCAGTTTTTATGATGGCAATTTGCATATACTCCAGAATGTTATAAAGAGTGATCAGATAAATTGCAATTAATTGCAAAGCCGCTTCTTTGCCATGAAAATGAACTTAATCCCATAAAAAACAAAAGCATTTTCACTGCATTTGTGAAGAAGGCTTCAGGGCACCCAAGAAAGTCCAGCAAGTGCCAGGACTGTCTCCTACAGTTGATTCAGCTGCTGGAATGGGGCACAACCAGTGCAGAGATTGCTCAGGAATAGAATCAGGCAGGTGTGAGTGCATCTGCATGCACAGTGAGGCAAAGACTTCTGGTAGGAAAAAAAAAAATCAGGGACAGACTGATATTCTGTAAAAGGTGCAGGGATTAAACTGCTGAGGATTGGGGTAAAGTCATTTTCTCTGATAAATACCCTTTCCGATTTTTTGGGGCATTCAGAAAAAACCTTGTCCAGAGAACAAAAGGTGAGCGGTACCATCTCAGTCCTGTGTCATGCCAACAGTAAAGCTTCCTGAGACCATTCATGTGTGGGGTTGCTTCTCAGTCAAAGGAGTGGGCTCACTCACAATTTCGCCTAAAAACACAGCCATGAATAAAGAATGGTACAAAAACATCCTATGAGAGCAACTTTTCCCAACCATCCAAGAACAGTTTGGTGATGAGCAATGCCTTTTCCAGCATGATGGAGCACTTTGCCATAAGGCAAAATTGATAACTAAGTGGCTTGGGGAACAAAATATCAACATTTTGGGTCCATGGCCAGGAAACTACCCAGATTTTAATCCCATTATGAACTTGTGGTCAATATCCTTCAGTCAGGATGTGGCCCAGAAGTTGATTGACAGCATGCCAGAGCGGATTACAGAGGTCTTGAAAAAAGAAAGGTCAACACTGCAAATATTGACTCTTTGCATAAACCAAATGTAATTATCAATAAAAGTCTTTGTTGCCTATGAAATGCTTGTAATTATACTTCAGTATACCATAGTAACATCTGACAAAAACACTAAAGCAGCATACTTTGTGAAAATTAAGATTTGTGTCATTCTCAAAACGTTTGGCCACGGCTGTAGTTCTGATCATGATCAAGATACTGATCAATGCAGACACTATGTATATGGTGGTAATCAGTGATAGTGGCAAACTGGTGCTGACACTGGCTCGGAGGGACACTGCCACGGACATCACTAGTAACACTAATGCAGTGATAATACTGTACATTGAAATTGTACTAATGGCACTGGCTGGGTGACAGGGGTGATCAGAAGGGCAATCAAGGGATTAACTTTGTGCCTAACAAGTGTATTCAAATGTATGTGTGCTGCTTTTACTCACAGTTCTGGCTGGGTTTCTCTCCTTGCGTTCAGTTCTGAATAGCAGGGAGAAATCCAGCCAGAGCCTGTGTTTACAAACACACAAATCTGTGCTCTGATTGGTCACAGTCGATCAGCAGGTATACAGCCCAAATGATTGGCTGTAACCCGCTGACAAACCCGTGCTGTGTCCAATCACAGCACAGGTCAGCAGGGGACACGCGCATGCCAGTAAGTACACTCTGTACATAGCAGTACCTGCCTGTGCTGTCTGCTAGCAGTAAATGTACAGTTAGCGGGCAGCAGGTGGTTAAGATTTATAAGTAATAACAAAAGAGATTGTTGATTCGGGAATCATCCTTTTGGGGATCAAGAAGGAATTTATCCCCTGTTGGAGTAAATTGGACAATGTGTTATAGTTTTTTTTGCCTCGGTTTCAACTTTGGGTATAGTATTCTGTATATGGAGGCTTTCTATTTATTTATTTTTTCTATTGTTTTACCTAGAGGACTTGTGCCTTTTTTTAACCTATGTAACTTCCTTCAGTGATGTTGTACCTGGGCCCAAGCATGAATAGGGTGATATCACTACCTTTACAGTCCAATGCCTGGCACCTCAAGGTATTTTGGTAGCAGATGTGACAAGGAGCAATGGAGAAGCACCGAAGAGGTGAGCTTTACACAGACACTGTCACTTTGCCCTAAACAACGTGGCAATGTCTCCTTCATAGTCTTCCTATCGCATTTGTTCTAAAACTATTCTTCCATGCCATAACAAAGTTGCTTCTTTACTGCAAGAGTTGTGATAATTACCTAGAAGAGATAACTGTCAAGAGAAAACATGAACCTTTTTCCAGCATGGCTTTAAAAGTAAAAAAGCAGCTAAAATCAGGTCATCAATTCTTTCCATGCCATCCAAATTAATGTGAACTGCATGCTTTTTTTTTGTCGTTTTGGATAATGTATGGCAAAAGTTAAATTTGTACCCGATCTTTATTGCTGTCTGCCAATTTTAGGAATGTCATACTTTCTGTACTGGTGGCTGCTGTCACTGGTAAGGGCATGAAGAAAATATCTTCAACATGGAACATTTTATTTTCATTGCCAACCTGTTCAGAAGATTCCAACTTATTCCCTGCTTTTGTGACTTGGTTTGCACCAGTGCGGCTTTGAAATCACATTACTGCAGCGATTTGCACTGTCGATTTCATTGTGGATTGCGACTTCCTATAACAGAAGTCTATGCAAGTCACAACGAAATTGGTAAAAAGTAGCGCAGGAACCTTTTTCATATATATGAACGGTTCCCATTGCCGGCAATGGGGTGTGACTTGTCATGGGATTTGGAACTGTTAAATCGCATGCATGACAAGTCGTACTGGTGAACGGAGGTTAATGACGCCAGGACAAAAAGTGAGGGAAAACCTTCCTAACAGGAATAGCAACTAAGTCATCTACACTATCCAAAAAATACACTACTTTTTTTCACATTTGGTCATCCAACAATCATTACTGTTTTGTTGGCCATAATTTTCATATTTTCTACTGTTATAATCAAATACATTTTCTGCACCAGTTTCTTTGATTCTATTGTGCCAATAAACCTCAAAGAATTTAAATAAAAACTGCACATCACCCCTTCCACACAAAGAAACACTCACCAACACTTGCAGCCTTGGACAGTGTATGGAGAGCTGGATAAGAGTGCTATCTGTAATCTGCAACAGAAACAAAGGTGAATGAATGATAATGTAGTGATGTATTTGCCAAATCTAAACCCCCGATATCTGAAATGGCACTCAGAACTACAAGTGTTTGGATCACATAACTTCTCAATTTTAATCGTTTTTCTTTATTATGCCACAATACCTTTTCTACTAATTTATGTATACATCTCTGAAGCTTTGTTTTTTCACACACAGAATATACTGTATATGTAAACCTTTATGAAACCAAACCTCACAATATTAAACATATGTTGTCAAAATACGACAGTGATTTTTTGTTTTGTTTTGAGTAAATCTAAGCCCACGAGCCCAAGAACAAAAATGTAACATTGCAGTTCATCAATCATTAGATGTGTTGGCTGCATTCGTTTTCTCTTCCAGGCAGGCTTCCAGGTGATCCTGCCAATAAAATGATTCCTGTCCTAGGATGACAACATTCACTCACCTTTAGTTATCAATGAAGTAGCACCGCTGTCACACTAGGACAGAGCTACCAAATACCTACCCCTCTTCTCTAAGACACAGCGGAGTAGGGGGGAGAGGTGTTTGTAGTCTTCGGAGATATTTGGGAACAACACAACTTGTAAGAATGTCAGTACAGGCAGAGAACACATGAAGTTTAAATGGCTGACAAGATTTCTTGCAGGATCAGTTGATTTTTGCACTTATCAAGCATTTATAGCAAAACACCTTTTAATTTTACATCTAAAGTGATTGCAAAAAATCACCTTGTAAAAACGACCCATTCAGTTTAAAATAGAAATGAAAGGCAAAACATTTGTGTATAGATATAAAAAATAACATTCTAAATACCCTTTTCCCCTTTTTTATAAGTGATCACATTTCCTCTGTTATCAGCTGCATAAGAACTGGGGGAGGAGAAGCAGTAGCACATTGAGCTTCCCAGTGAATGGCTGTGCAGCAGGGGCATGTCAGGACAAGTCTGATCATTGGAGGAGAGCAGGATAGCAAAGCTAGAGAACTGACCATGCATGGTGTGCTCTCATGCTTAGTGTGGTCAGTTTTTATCAGGAAAGCAAGGGGACTAGCAGGATCACCAGGGATTTCACAAAAAGGAAGCAATACAAAGAGAACAGGATACTTTCTAATACATGTACATGGTACAGCAGGCACATACAGTGAAGGAAAAAAGAATTTGATCCCCTGCTGATTTTTTACATTTGCCCACTGACAAAGAAATGATCAGTCTATAATTTTAATGGTAGGTTTAGAGAGAGACAGAACAACAATAAATAATAACAATAATAAAAATATCCAGAAAATGCTTTTCAAAAAAGTTATAAATTGATTTGCATTTTAATGAGTGAAATAAGTACTGTATTTATCAGCGTATAACACGCACTTTTTTCCCCTTAAAATCAGGGGAAAATCGTGGGTGCGTGTTATACGCCGATCCCCGCTAATTGTGATCCATCAGCGGCGATTGCCGCAGACATTCACATAGCATGTAGTTTTAAATATGGTGCCATGGAGTTCGGAGGGACTCGGCGGAGCTGAACAAGCGCCGCCGAAATCACAGTGACTGGGCGGAGCCGAGATACACAGTCGAGTGTTCTCGGCTCTTTCTGGCGCCGCTCACAGTCACGCCCAGTCCCGCCATTGGACCTGTGTTATGTCCATCATAGGGCGGGACTGGGCGGGACTGTGAGCGGCGCCGGAAAGAGCCGAGTACACTCGACTATGTGTATCTCTGCGGCGTTCGTTCAGCTCTGCCGAGTCCCTCCGAACTCCACGGTGCCATATTTAAAACTACATGCTATGTGTATGTCGGCGGCGATCTGTCCAAGCATGGACACTGGGGGCAAGGCTGCACTGACCACTGGGGCAAGGCTGCACTGACCACTGGGGCAAGGCTGCACTGACCACTGGGACAAAGCTGCACTGACAAGGCTGCACTGACAAGGCTGCACTGGGGCAAAGCTGCACCGACAAGACTGCACTGGGGCAAAGCTGCACTGACAAGACTGCACTGGGGCAAAGCTGCACTGACAAGACTGCACTGGGGCAAAGCTGCACTGACAAGGCTGCACTGACAAGACTGCACTGGGGCAAAGCTGCACTGACAAGGCTGCAATGGACACTGGGGCAAGGCTGCACTGACACTGAAAAGGCTGCAATGACACTAACAAGGCTGCATTGATGGGCATTTTAATGTAAGTTTTTTTTCCTTAAAATTCTCTCCTAAACTTGCGGTGCGTGTTATACGCCGGCGCGTGTTATACGCCTATAAATACGGTATTTGACCCCCTATCAATCAGTAAAATTTCTGGCTCCCAGGCCTCTTCCATACAGATAACGAGCTGAGATCAGGAGCACTCTCTTAAAGGGGCTGCTCCTAATCTCAGCTTGTTACCTGTATAAAAAGGCACCTGTCCACAGAAGCAATCACATTCCAATCTCTCCACCATGGCCAAGACCAAAGAGCTGTCCAAGGATGTCAGGGACAAGATTGCAGACCTACACAAGGCTGGAATGGGCTACAAGACCATCAACAAGCAGCTTGGTTAGAGGGTGACAACAGTTGGTGTGATTATTTGCAAATGAAAAACACAAAATAACTGTCACTCTCCCTTGGTCTGGGGCTCCATGCAAGATCTCACCTCACTGAGTTTCAAAGATTATGAGAACGGTGAGTTTGCTAATGAACATCTGAATGATTCGGTGGAGAACTGTGAGAAAG
Source organism: Aquarana catesbeiana (assembly GCF_042186555.1). Lineage (NCBI taxonomy): Eukaryota > Metazoa > Chordata > Amphibia > Anura > Ranidae > Aquarana > Aquarana catesbeiana. The sequence continues at coordinate 129,175,793 of NC_133335.1, forward strand.
TGTTGTGGTCAGATGAGACTAAAATCCAGCTCTTTGGCATCAACTCAATTTGCCGTGTTTGGAGGAGGAGGAGGAATGCTGCCTATGATCCCAGGAACACCATCCCCACCGTGAAACATGGAGGTGGAAACATTATGCTTTGGGGGTGTTTTTCTGCTAAGGGGACAGGACAACTTCACAGCTTCAAAGGGACAATGTACGGGGCCATGTACCGTCAAATCTTGGGTGAGAACTTCCTTCCCTCAGCCAGGGAATACACGGCTAAGGCAACAAAGGTGTGGCTCACGAAGAAGCACATTAAGGTCCTGGAGGGGCCTAGCCAGTCTCCAGACCTTAATTCCATAGAAAATATGTAGAGGGAGCTAGGGCTAAGGTTCAAATTACCAAATGTCAGCCTCAAAACCTTAATGACTTGGAGAGGTTTTGCAAAGAGGAGTGGGACAAAATCCCTTCTGAAATGTGTGCAAACCTGGTGGCCAACTACAAGAAACATTTGACCTCTGTAATTGCCAACAAGGATTTTGCCACCAAGTACCAAGACATATTTTGCGAAGGGGTCAAATACTTATTTCACTCATTAAACCACTTCCCGCCCGCCAGCTGTCAAATGATGGCTGGGCGGCACTGCTCTCGTTCTTGGTGGACGTCATATGACGGCCCTCCAGAATGACCGCTCTTGCACGCCTGTGGGGGCGCGCATCGTGGCGATCGGTGGTGTGGTGTGTCAGTCTGACACAACGCTACACCAATCTCGGTAAAGGGCCTCTGACGGAGGCTCTTTACCACGTGATCAGCTGTGTCCAATCACGGCTGATCACGATGTAAACAGGAAGAGCCTTTGATTGGCTTTTCCTCGCTCGCACCTGACAGATGCGAGTAGACGAGAGCCGATCAGCTGCTCTCCTGACAGGGGGGGTCTGTGCTGATTGTTTATTATTATTATTATTATTATTATTATTATACAGGATTTATATAGCGCCAACAGTTTACGTATCTCTATACAACTTGAGGGTAGACAGTACAAATACAATACACTTTGATACAGTAGGAATCAGAGGGCCCTGCTCCTTAGAGCTTACAATCTAAGAGGGAAGGTCAAAAGATACAAGAGGTAATAACTATAGGTGATGTGCTGATTGAGAAGATAAATGTACAGTTGTTAGGTGGGGGCCAGATAGGCTTCTCTGAAGAGATGAGTTTTCAGGGATCGTCTGAAAGTGAATAAAGTAGGAGAAAATCGGACGGATTGGGGTAGAGCATTCCAGAGGATGGGGGAGGCTCTGGAGAAGTCCTGAAGGCGAGCATGGGATGAGGTGACAAGGGAGTTTGAGATCAGGAGGTCTTGGGAGGAGCGAAGAGAACGATTAGGTTGGTATTTTGTGACTAGGTTAGAGATGTAACTGGGGGCCAGGTTGTGTATGGCTTTGTAAGTTATAGTTAGTATCTTGAATTTAATTCGGTGACTGAGTGGCAGCCAATGGAGGGATTGGCAGAGGGGTGTAGCAGACGCTGAGCAGTTTGTGTGGTGGATGAGCCTGGCAGCAGCGTTCATGATGGACTGAAGTGGGGATAGCCAATTTAGAGGTAAACCAATGAGGAGGGAGTTGCAGTAGTCGAGGCGGGAGATGACCAGGTAGTGGATTAGAAGCTTTGTGGTGACCTTGGTTAGGAAGGGGCGTATCTTGGAGATGTTGCGGAGATTGAGGCGGCAAGCTTTGGATAGTGATAGAATGTGGGGTCGAAAGGTTAGTTCAGAGTCCAGGATTACACCTAGGACCCTGGCGTGGGGAGATGGGTTGATAGTTGAGCCGTTGATATTGACAGGGAAAGCAGGGGAAGTGGCACCTGAGGGAGGAAATATCATGAGCTCGGTTTTGGATAGGTTGAGTTTGAGGAAGTGATGTGACATCCAGACTGATATGTCTGCTAGTAAGTTGGTAATGCGTGAGGAGACAGATGGAGAGAGCTGGGGGGTGGAGAGATAGATTTGGGTGTCATCAGCGTAGAGATGATATTGAAAGCCATGGGAGGCAATCAACTGACCCAAGGAGGTGGTGTAGATTGAGAAAAGGAGAGGTCCAAGAACAGAACCTTGGGGGACCCCAACGGAAAAAGGAAGAGGAGAGGAGGAAGTAGAGTTGTAAGTGACACTGAAGGAGCGGTGTGATAGGTAGGATGAGAACCAGCGAAGAGTACAGTCACGGAGACCAAAGGAGTGGAGTTTTTTGAGGAGGAGGGGGTGGTCCATTGTATCAAAGGCAGCAGAGAGATCCAAGAGAAGTAGTACAGAATAGTGTCCATTGGCTTTAGCCATTAGTAGGTCATTTGAGAGTTTAAGGAGAGCAGTTTCCGTGGAGTGTTGAGGGCGAAAACCGGACTGGAGGGGATCTAGAAGTTTATTCATGGTCAGATGGTCGCTTAGTCGGTTGTAGACCAGTCTTTCAAGAAGTTTGGAGGAGAAGGAGAGTAAGGAGATTGGACGTAAGTTGTTGAGATTGGTGGGATCCAGTGAGGGCTTTTTTAGAATGGGGATGACTAGCGCATGTTTTAGAGAGTTTGGGAAGATGCCACAGGAGAGGGAGAGGTTGAAAATGTGAGTTAGAGAGTGTAAAATCGAGTCAGAGGGTGAGCGTAGCATTTGCGAGGGAACAGGATCCAGGGGGCAAGTGGTTAGATGGGTGCTAGATAAAAGTTTAGCAACCTCAGTAATAGTAACAGGGTTGAATGAGGGAAGTAATGATTGTATCTGTGGACATGGGGTGTTGCATGGGGGAGGTTTTTGCGCATTGGTGATCTCCTCATGAATTGTATCAATCTTAGTTTTGAAGTGATTGGCAATCTCCTGGGCAGTGAGTGAGTTGGTGGGTGGAGGCAGTGGAGGACAGAGTAGAGTATTGAAGGTAGAGAAGAGTTGACGTGGACTGGATGAGAAGGTGTTAATGAGTGTGATAAAGTAGGTCTGTTTGGCAGTGTGAAGGCAGGAGTAGTATTTTAGGAGGGCAGATTTATATTGTGTGAAGTCTTCCTGGGTCTTAGTCTTATGCCACAGGCGCTCAAGAGCGCGGCTACGTTTTCTGAGACTTCTGGTGTCATCTGTTTGCCAGGGTTGTAGCAGTCGGGGCCTAATTCTGCGTGTAGTGAGGGGGGAAAGCTTGTCTAGGGAGGAAGACAGTGAGCTGTTGTAGATGAAAGTAGCTTGGTTGGGGCAGGACAGAGGTGAGATTTTGTCATAGAGGTGATCAGTAGCAGAGTAGAGAAGAGAAGGGTTGAGGTGGCGAAGGTTTCTACGGGTAACCGTTAGGCGGTTGGAGGGAGAAGAGGTGGAAGACAAGGAGAGAGCAAAACTAATAAGGTGGTGATCAGAGAGTGGGAGTGGATTGTTGGAAAGGTTGCACGGAGTGCATAGGTAGGAGAAGGCAAGGTCAAGGGTGTTGCCGTTGGAGTGGGTAGGAGCCGTTTATCAGCGCAGCCCCCCCTTGGATGCCCGCCCAGGACCACCAGGATGCCGCCAGGACCACCAGGAATTGCCACCACACTGGACCACCAGGTATGCCACCCTAGACAACCAGGGAAATGCCAATCAGTGCCCAGGCAGCTGCCAATCAGTGCCCATCCCCAATGCCTGCCAGTGCCATCAGTGATGCCTATCAATGCCATCTATCAGTGCTGCATATCAGTGCCCATCAGTGCCACGTATTAGTGCCGCCAATCAGTGCCGCCTATCAATGCCACCCATAACTACCCATCAGTGCAGCCTTTCAGTGCCCAGTGTCGCCTATCGGTGCCCATCAGTGCTGCCTATCAATGCCCATCAGTGCTGCATATCAGTGCCACCCATCAGTGCCGCCTCATTGGTGCCGCCTTATCAATGCCCATCAGTGAAGGAGAAAACTTAGTTACAAAATTTTATAACAGAAACAAAAGAAAAACTTTTTTTTTCCCAAAAAATTTTAGGTCTTTTTTTATTTGTTTAGCAAAAACTAAAAAACGCAGCTCCATTTGTGGGAACAAAATGATAAAAATTCTGTTTGGGTACAGTGTAGCATGACCGCACAATTGTCATTTAAACAGTGACAGCGCTAAAAGCTGAAAATTGACTTGGGCAGGAAGGGGGTGTAAGTGCAAGTGCAAGTGTAAGTAGTTAAAATGCATTAAAAATCAAAATGCACTGCATTAACATGCAAATCAATTTATAACTGTTTTGAAATGCGTTTTCTGGGTTTTTTTGTTGTTATTCTGTCTCACACTGCTGAAATAAACCCACCATTAAAATTAAAGACTGATCATTTCTTTGTCAGCTCCCCTAAGAAAATCAGCAGGGGATCAAATACTTTTTTCCCTCACTATATCAGGAATATGAAGTGTTAGGGTAACAGACCACAGAACAATAAATATGTTTGTTGTTAGGATGTACATACACTTTAAATCTGTGAGCCATGCAAACCATCAACTAAAATTAAAAAAAAAAAATTATTAAGCCCATCTACACAATATAATTTTCTCTCCTTCAGGTCTGATGAAAGACATCTATGGAGGAACAAATTGAGACATCTTGGACAGCAACCTAGTCTGGTAAACATTAACTAAAGGCACATAAATGGGTTCCCTGTGTGAGGACCATGTTTACCCACACCCCACTGATGCCAACTGGGATGCAGTGGCTTCCCACACTGCTCCCAATTTGAAATTTGCACAGCTGCGGGGGAGCTTTTCTACTTAAAGTGTATATGCAGAATAGCATGCTTGTTATACTCACTGTGGAAACTAAGGGATTAATCCTCTGCATTGTGTAAAAAGGCTGTTTGGTCATGTATGCACAGAGCCTCCCCTTTCTGCATTGTCCCCTGGCCAAGTCTGGATAAGACACAGTGAGTGGAGTCAGGCTGCACATGCTCAGTTTGGTCTCTATTGCTGGAGAGAACATTTCCTGTTTGATCGGGGCTAGTCAGGACATGTGTTATTGACATTACACATTTGGGCGTATATACAGATCCTAAATGACAGCCCAGTCCCTCCCTCTTCCTCCATGCCCAGTAACTGAAAAAGAACACAGTGGGTGGGATGTCACATCTTGATTGATGGATGATCCGCTTCTAATAAAAGTATGTGGATACAGGCTTTAGTGGATTTCAAGAGGCAGTGATTCCCATAAACAAGATAACACTACTGTACATGCTACTGCAGTGTTCTATATTACACATGCAGCAATCAGCTATGATGTCCATCCCATCTGGCACCCCACTGCCACCTTGCTAACAACCCTACCTCCAGTCATCCTCATCACACTAGGTACCACACTGTCACCTTGCTAACACCCTACCTTCAGTCATCCTCATCACACCTGGCACCCCACTGCCACCTTGTTAACACCCTACCCCTTTGTCATCCTCATCACACCTGGCACCCCACTGCCACCTTGCTAAAACCCTACTACCTATCATCCTCATCACACCTGGCACCCCACTGCCGCCTGACTAACACCCTACCTCCAGTCATCTTTATCTTCATCACACTTGGCATCTCACTGCTACCTTGCTAACACCCCACCACCTGTCATCCTTATCACACCTGGCACATCACACCTGGCATCATAGTTATATACAGTGGGGAAAATAAGTATTTGATTCCCTGCAGATTTTGTAAGTTTGCCCTCATACAAAGAAATTAAGGGTCTATAATTTTTTACCATAGGGGTATTTTAAATAATAGAGACAGAATATCAACTAAAAATACAAAAAACACATGATAAAAATGTTATAAATTGAGTTGCAGTTTAGTGAGTAAAAAAAGGAATTTGATCTTCTACTAATCAACAATAATTCTGGCTCATGTGGTAGACAGATTGGTCCTGTTAATGTAAGAAGGTGTTTCTAATGACAACTCGTTATGTGTATAAAAGACACATGCCCACAGAATCTCTTTCTTCCATTCAAACCTCACAATCATGAGCAAGACCAAAGTCTGTCAAAGGATGTCAGGGACAAGACTTTAGACCTGCACGAGGCTGGAATGGGCTACAAGACCATCAGCAAGACGCTTGGTGAGGAGAAGACAACTGTTGAAGTGATTATTCACAAATGAAAGAAAAACAAAATAACGATCAATCACCCTCTGTCTGGAGATCCATGCAAGATTTCGCCTCATGTGGTAAGGTTGATCATGAGAAAAGTGAGGGATCAGCCCATAACTACGCAGGAGGAGCTTGTGAATGATCTCAAGATAGCTGGGACCACAGTCACCAAACAAACCATTAGTAATACAAAGTCCCCCTCCTCAAGCAGACACATGTACAGGCCCATCTGAGGTTAGCCAATGAACATCTACATCAGGGGTCTTCAAACTGCGGCCCTCCAGTTGTTCAGGAACTTCAATTTCTATCATGCCTAGTCATGTCTGTGAATGTCAGAGTTTTACAATGCCTCATAGGAAATGTAGTTCTGCAACAGTTGGAGGGCCGTAGTTTGAGGATCCCTGATCTACATGATTCAGAGAAGGATTGGGAGAAAATGCTGTGGTCAGATGAGACCAAATCAAGCTCTTTGGCATTAACTTGACTCGCCGGGTTTGGAGGAAGAAAAATGCTGACTATGACCCTAAGAACACTATCGCTACAGTCAAGCACGGAGGTGAAAACATTATGCTTTGGGGCGGTTTCTCTTCCGACTTTGCCGCATTGAGGGGCCAATGGATGGGGCCATGTATTGTAAAATCTTGGATGAGAACCTTTTTCCTTCAGCCAGAACACTGAAGATGGGTCTTCCAGCATGACAATGACCCAACACATACCATCAAGGCAACAAAGGAGTGGCTCAAGAAGAAGCATATTAAAAGTCATGGAGTAGCATAGCCAGTCTCCAGACCTTAATCCTATAGAAAATTTATGTAGGAAGCTGAAACTTCGAATTGCCAAGCGATAGCCAAGAAACCTTGAAGATTCAGAAAAGATCTGTAAAGAAGAGTGGACCAAAATCTCTGCTGAGATGTGTGCAAACCTGGTAACCATCTACAAGAAACGTCTTACCTCTGTGCTTGCCAGCAAGGGTTTCTCCACCGAGTACTAAGTCATGTTTTGCTTGGGGATCAAAAACTTATTTTACTCACTGAACTGCAACTCAATTTATAACATTTGTATCGTGTTTTTTCTGGATTTTTGGTTGATATTCTGCCTCTATCGTTTTAAATACACCTATGATAAGAATTATAGACCCTTCATTTCTCTTTGTAAGTGAACAAACTTACAAAATCTGCAGGGGATCAAGTAATTATTTTCCCCACTGTATATATAAATACATACACACACAAACGCAAATATATTAAATATTTATTTAATCGGAAGAAAAAAAAGATATATACAGTGGATAGAAAAGTCTACACACCCGTGTTAAAATGTCAGGTTTCTGTGATGTAAAAAAAAAGGAGACAAAGATAAATCATTGTTTGGTGAATGGATTGCGCTAACTTCTGTAAAAAATATATTACCACTCTTAAGACATATATATGAAAAAAATATATATATATCTTGTGCTATTCTGTGCCGACTATTAATCTATATGTGTGTCCAAGTTTTAACACCACATCATTATCCTTATAACAATACCACCGTTGAGAATACCTTGCAGCATTGCCAGCAGCTGATCATTACAAAAGTGAAAGTGCCAAATATCAAAAAAAAAAAATAAAAAAATATAAACCAAAAAAATATTATGTGCCAATATTACTCTCTATCCATTAGATCTCAAATTATCAACATATATGTGTGCAACACAGTACAACCAATGTCCTCAACATATATGTGTACACCACAGTACAATGAATGTCCTCAGTGAGTGATCACTCCTGTGCAATAATAACGTTCCGTCTCAATAATTAGTGCTTCAACTTCCACCACTTAACGTGACTTCACCACCACCTAGTGTAATGGCCACTCACCAGATATATCAAAATATGCGCCTTTGGTTCATTTGTTTAGGATAACCACTCAGTTTTTGATGGATCCAGCAGCCGCCCTCCCAAGCAGTATACTAATGCCTCTTGCTCTACTAGTTCTCATAAAGACATATGGAAAGCCATCATAGCGTAGTATATATCTATTTTATTAAAAAAGTTAAAAAACACACACAGTTAAACTCACATGTTATAGTGCCTCTAAGCCGGCACCAAGCTGATCCAGCCGTGTATATGGGGAGGGGAGTCTCGATCTATCTCCCACTCTATCCCTGTGTCTCCTAACAGTGGCGTGCGTTCCAAGCCTCACTTTCGTTAGGCCGGAAGTGACGAGAAAATTTCCCAGCAGCTTCTACGCTTTTCGCAATACAGTTTGCGTCATCAGGAAGCTGCTGTATCAATGCCCGTCCTCCCCTTTATACCACCTCTAATCATATAATATCCAATCTACGTACCAAACAGCCGGAGATGGCCATGCCGCAATACCGGAAGTACTCAATACGCCATTTTGACTACTGGATCCTATGCCCACTTTCCCTATGGATATCTATTGCTGTTAATTGCTGTTTATGTCCCTGCTGGCCAAAATCATTGCCTTCCTGCTCTGTGTCCTGCATTTTAAATATTATATGGGCACCTTCTAGCTATATACCGGGTTACCCCATGCACACAGCTGAATCACTTTTACAATTTTACAATTCCCAGTCTATTTAAAACCTGCAATATCCTGTTTTAAAACCATATATCATCTTTAAATACACATTTATAAAAAAAAATAAAAAATAAACAAAATATAATAAAAAGCCAGATCACAGACCCATGCACCAAAAAACAATACTGAAATAAAAATGAAAAGTGATCAGGATATCATCTATAAATCTTTTTTATTTAGATTTATGGAGAATAAATATGCCCCAAGTGTGGCCAACATTTTCCTGAATAAGTGGGAAGAAGATCGTCTGGGAAGGCAGTCAGGAGAAATTAAATGAATTTGTTCTGCACAGAGGTGCGAACCAGTATGGTATCAAATTCACAGTGAATGTATATCATGAGACCATACATTTTTTGGACCTGGAGATATTTAAGAATAGAGATAGACTAAATACTAGGAGGATGCACACGCTGCGGGATGAACAGCTACTTGATCCGATTCACTCTCATGTCATCTATCAATATATACACCTATGAACATCAACTTTTGAGCCACCTTCAGGATCTGCCTCTCGGCCTCAGTGGAGCCTCAAGCATTTAGTTTACGCCCACATTTCCTGGGCTTTTCTTTTCTTTTTGAAGAGAACAACATATATATACTCTTGGTGGAGTAAAAAAAAAAAAAACACTTCTACCTGTTTACATCATCTCCAACACATAGATGTTTGTTCAATTTGGAATCAAGAACATACTTGTCAGACAGACCTTGTCACTGTCGCTGTTTTTAATCACAATTTTTATGGAATGTCAAGTCAGCCAATACAGTGTTTAATAACTATTTAAAGCATACACTACCCCTGAGGAAGGAGTTTAATTGACTCCGAAATGTGTCGGGTGAAAAAGTACTGCTTTAAAACTCTGTATATACACGATTGTAATACTGATGGATTTACATTCCTAAACAATAGATGTTATAATTGTTGTTATATTTTATTATGTTAATTCAATAAAATTATATTTGTACTAAGTATACCTCTTTTATGATTGCTACATGTGCCTGAAAAGTCCACCACTAGGGGTCCCCCTTTGTTGTTATGTATAGACTAAATACTAGAACACACTTTAAGGAAACCGATAGAAACGGATATATTCCGTTCAGTAGCTGCCACCACCCGCAGTGGAAGAGAGCAATACCCAAGGACAATTTATCAGAATTAAGCGAAGCTGTGATTTGATGACAGACTACCAAGAACAAACAAGGATTCTAATAGGAAGGTTTGTGGATAAAGGCTATGACGGGGAAGAGTTGAAATGCATAAGAGAGCAAGTAGGGCATCTAGATAAGAATGATTTATTACAGAGTAAGAATAGGTCAAATAAAGTTAAGGATAAGGTCCCATTTGTCACAGGATTTAATAGTCAATACAAGATATTAGAAGGGATTGTGAAAAATAATTGGCCGATAATCTGCAATGACCCACACGAGCAAAATCCTCCCATCAAATCCAACATTTATCTACAGAAGAGCAAAGAGAATAAGGGACGTGATTGTAAAAAATGTACCTGACCCACCAAAAAAATGACAACTTTTTTCAAGCTTAAAGGTTTTTATAGATGTGGAAAATGCAAACCATGCAGGCTTGCAAATAAGGTAGATAGGAAAATTACAGTATTTCAATCCTACGCAACAAAACAGGAATTTAAAATTGATAAGCTCATAACATGTGGTAGTACACATGTCACCTACATACTGGAGTGTAGTTGTGGGCTGCAGTATGTAGGTAGAACAACAAGAGCCCTGTCTGTTCGAATAGGAGAACATGTGAGAAACATTAAAAAGGAATACAAACACCACAGTGTCTCAAAGCACTTTAGGGATGTACATAAAAGAGACCCACGACACCTCAAATTTTATGCTATTGACAGGACTGGAGAAACATGAATTTACGTAGAGCGTGATCATAGAATGAAACCTATTGGATATTTAGATTAAATACGATGAGACCTCAAGGGATGAACGTGGAATTAGATGTGAACTGCTTCATAGAAGATTATCTTTATTATTTTTTTCTATTTTATTTCATTTATTTTTATTTTCATATAAATCCCCTTGGCTCTATATATACCAGATTCTCTGGTTGGCCAGCAAGATCTGATGAAACAGTGGAGTCTGTGAAACGCGTCATCTGATTGGCCAATGATATATGTAACTTGCGGTCCACGCTGAAACGGGTTCCGGTTGCCGTTAATCCACAGACAACTTCAACGTACTGACATTTTTTGTGTCCCGGACTTCCACGGAGGCTCCACCGCCACTCCATTGCCACTGCATCTTACAGCGGCTTACCTCCCACATACATTGTGACCAAGCCAGCCTGTTACTACCTGGACAGCAGCTCGGACCACAGAGTGTCCCTGACCCCTGGATCCTTCATCCATGTGCCTGATAACACTTTTACTATTGTGAGTAGCCATTTGACTTGTCTTGTCTTATTAAATGAACACTTTAATACTGCACTGAGTCTGGCGCACCTTGTCCTTGTCCCATTTTATCTTTTAGAGGTCTGCTTCCACTCTCACGGTTGCAGCCGCCAGTGTAATCGGAATTGGAACTGGAACTATTTTTATCTGAATTGACATTCATATTTCCTGTCATTTATCCATATGTCTATGTTTACTCAGCTGGTTTTTGTGCCATCATGCTTTTAGTTCTACTGACATATCATGGAAACACAATGAAGACAGTTATCATCAAGTAGAGACTATATGGCACAACAGTGACATTACCAAGAACTGGACGTTTCTCCAAAATTGATGAAAAGACAAGAAGAAAAATGGTCAGGGAGGCTGCCAAGAAGCCTACAGCAACATTAAAGGAGCTGAAGGAATATCTGGCAAGTACTGGCTGTGCGGTACATGTGACAACAATCTCCTGTATTCTTCATATGTCTGGGCTATGGGGTAGAGTGGCAAGACGCAGCCTTTTCTTACAAAGTAAAACATCCAAGCCTGGCTAAATTTTGCAAAAACACATCTGAAGTCTCCCAAAAGCATGTGGGAAATGTATTATGGTCTGATGAAACCAAGGTTGAACTTTTTGGTTATAATTCCAAAAGATATGTTTGGCACAAAAACAACACTGCATATCACCAAAAGAACACCATACCCACAGTGAAGCATGGGGGTGGCAGCATCATGCTTTGGGGCTGTTTTTTTTCAGCTGGAACAGGGGCCTTAGTTAAGGTAGAGGGAATTATGAACAGTTCCAAATACCAGTCAATATTGGCACAAAACCTTCAGGTTTCTGTTAGAAAGCTGAACATGAAGAGGATTTTCATCTTTCGGCATGACGAAAAGCATACATGACGACCCAAAGCATACATGCAAATCAACAAAGGAATGGCTTCACCAGAAGAAGATTTAAGTTTTGGAATGGCCCAGCCAGAGCCCAGACCTGAATCCGATTGAAAATCTGTGGGGTGATCTGAAGAGGGCTGTGCAGAGAAGCTCCCCCCACAATCTGACAGATTTGGAGTGTTTTTGCAAAGAAGAGTGGGCAAATATTGCCAAGTCAAGATGTGCCATGCTGATACTCATACCCAAAAAGACGGAGTGCTGTAATAAAATCAAGAGGTGCTTCAACAAAGTATTAGTTTAAGGGTGTGCACACTTATGCAACCATATTATTTTTATTTTTACTTCCCTTCACCTAAAAGATTTAAGTTTGTTGTTCAACTGAGTTGTACAGTTTATAGGTCACATTACAGGTGGAAAATGTTCTGAAATTATTTAGCTTTGTCTCAGTTGTTTACATCACAGAAACCTGAGATTTTAACAGGGGTGAGTATATTTTTTATATCCACTGTACATATATACATACACACATGCACGCACACACACACACATACATATACATATATATATATATATATATATATATATATATATACACACACATATACACATACACACACACACAGTATGTCACAAAAGTGAGTACACCGCTCACATTTTTGTAAATATTTTATTATATATTTTCATGTGACAGCACTGAAGAAATGTCACTTTTCTACAATGTAAAATCCCCTTAAAATAACTCAACACACAGCCATTAATGTCTAAACCGCTGGCAACAAAATTGAGTACACCCCTAAGTGAAAATGTCCAAATTGGGCCCAATTAGACATTTTCCCTCCCAGTGTCATGTGACTCGTTAGTGTTACAAGGTCTCAGGTGTGAATGGGGAACAGGTGTGTTAAATTTGGTTTTATCGCCCTCACTCACTCATACTGGTCACTGGAATTTCAATATGGCACCTCATGGCAAAGAACTGTCTGAGGATCTGAAAAAAAGAATTGTTGCTCTACATAAAGATGGCCCAGGCTATAAGAAGATTGCCAAGACCCTGAAACTGAGCTGCAGCACGGTGGCCAAGACCACACAGCAGTTTAACAGGACAAATTCCACTCAGAACAAGCCTCGCCATGGTCGACCAGAGGTTGTCTTTGGGAAATAGAAAATATATGAGTGCTGCCAGCATTGCTGCAGAGGCTGAAGGGGTGGGGGGGTCAGCCTGTCAGTGCTGAGACCATACGCCGCACACTGCATCAAATTGGTCTGCATGGCTGTCGTCCCAGAAGGAAGTCTTCTAAAGACGATGCACAAGAAAGCCCACAAACAGTTTGTTGAAGACAAGCAGACTAAGGACATGGATTACTGGAACCATGTCCTGTGGTCTGATGAGACCAAGATAAACTTATTTGGTTCAGATGATGTCAAGCGCGTGTGGCGCAACCAGGTGAGCAGTAAAAAGACAAGTGTGTCTTACCTATAGTCAAGCATGGTGGTGGGAGTGTCATGGTCTGGGGCTGCATGAGTGCTGTCGGCACTGGGGAGCTACAGTTATTTAAGGGAACCATGAATGCCAACATGTACTGTGACATACCGAAGCAGAGCATGATCCCCTCCCTTCAGAGACTGGGCCGCAGGGCAGTATTCCATCATGATAACGACCCCAAACACACCTCCAAGATGACCACTGCCTTGCTAAAGTAGCTGAGGGTAAAGGTGATGGACTGGTCAAGCATGTCTCCAGATCTAAACCCTATTGAGCATCTGTGGGGCGTTCCGAAACGGAAGATGGAGGAGCGCAAGGTCTATAACATCCACCAGCTCCATGATGTCATCATGGAATATGATTAGAATATGTAAAAAGGAAATCAAGGATGCAAAAATTCAAAATGAACGACAGATCGCAAAAAATAGTAGGACAAACCCCAAAAAATTCTTCAAATATATTAATAGTAAAAAGGTCAGGTCTGAGCATGTAGGCCCTTTACCCCCCAGTGGGTGACTGGGGACAAAGAGAAGGTTAATTTATTAAATACTTTCTTCAGCTCTGTGTATACAAAAGAGCATGGGGGAGCTCATGTCCATAATGAGGGTGGTATTGACACAGCCCCGAATGATCCACAATGGCTCAAAAGTGATATGGTCCAGAAATATTTATACAGAATAAAGGTGGATAAAGCACCTGGACCTGATGGCATCCACCCACGGATCCTAAAAGAATTGAGCTCTGTAATTTCAAAGCCATTGTATCTAATTGTTAGGGACTCATAAATGACGGGAATAGTACCACTGGATTGGCGCAGGGGAACGTGGTGCCTATATTTAAAAAGGGATCAAAGTCTTTACCAAGTAACTATAGACCTGTTAGTTTAACTTCTATAGTCGGGAAGATACTGGAGCATTTAATAAAAGACCACATAGACGAGTTCTTGCTGGAAAAAAACATTTTAAGCAACAGACAGCATAGATTCATGAAAGACAGAAGTCAGACAAACCTGATTTCTTTTTATGAGGAGGTAAGTAAAACCTTGGACAGAGGGGTGGCTGTGGACGTGGTCTACTTGGATTTGGCAAAAGCGTTCGATACAGTTCCGCACACACGGCTCATGTGTAAGTTAAAGTCTACAGGCTTGGAAATATCAGTTTGTAAATAGATAGAAAACTGGCTAAAAGACAGAATTCAGAGAGTAGTGGTTAATGATTCTTACTCTGAATGGTCTAGGGTTATCAGTGGTGTACCCCAAGGTTCAGTGCTGGGACCCTTACTCTTTAATATCTTTATAAATGATATTGGGTCTGGGATCAAAAGTAACATTTCTGTCTTTGCAGATGACACCAAGCTATGCAGTGGAATAACGTCCTTACAGGATGTCTCCAATTTACAAGCTGACCTCAATGCACTGTCTGATTGGGCGTCTATGTGGCAGATGAGGTTTAATGTTGAGAAATGTAAAGTTATGCACTTGGGGGCTAAGAATATGCATGCATCATACATACTAGGGGGAGTACAACTGGGGGAATCCGTAGTGGAGAAGGATCTGGGGGTTTTGGTAGATCATAAGCTCAATAATATCATGCAATGCCAAGCTACGATTTCCAAAGAGAGCAAAATCCTTTCTTGTATTAAGAGAGGTATGGATTCTAGAGAGAGGGACATCATTTTGGCCCTGTTCAAATCATTAGTAAGACCTCATCTGGAATATGCAGTTCAGTTTTGGGCACCAGTTCTCAAAAAGGATATCGGGGAACTGGAGAAAGTGCAGAGAAGGGCAACCAAACTGATAAGAGGCATGGGGGAGCTCAGCTATGAGGAAAGATTAGAGGAACTGAATTTATTCACTCATGAGAAGAGGAGAATAAGGGGGGATATGATCAACATGTTCAAATATATAAGGGGTCCATATAGTGAACTTGGTGTTGAGTTATTCACTTTACGGTCAACACAGAGGACAAGGGGGCACTCTTTACGACTGGAGGAAAAGAGATTTCATCTCCAAATATGGAAAGGTTTCTTCACAGTAAGAGCTGTGAAAATGTGGAATAGACTCCTGCCAGAGGTGGTTCTGGCCAGCTCAGTAGATTGCTTTAAGAAAGGCCCGGATACTTTCCTAAATGTACATAATATAACTGGGTACTAGCATTTATAGGTAAAGTTGATCCAGGGAAAATCCGATTGCCTCTTGGGGGATCAGGAAGGAATTTTTTCTCCTGCTGTAGCAAATTGGAGCATGCTCTGCTGGGGTTTTTTGCCTTCCTCTGGATCAACTGTGGGTATAGAATTGGGTATATTGGATTGTACGATTTTTTTTTTTTTTTGTTTTGTTTTTTTATGGTTGAACTGGATGGACTTGTGTCTTTTTTCAACCTGACTAACTATGTAACCAACTATGTAACTATATAGAGGAGTGGAAGAGGACTCCAGTGGCAACCTGTGAAGCTCTGGTGAATGCCATGCCCAAGAGGGTTAAGGCAGTGCTGGAAAATAATAGTGGCCACACAAAATATTGACACTTTGGGCCCAATTTGGACACTCTCACTTAGGGGTGTACTCACTTTTGTTGTCAGCGGTTTAGACATTAATGGCTGTGTGTTGTTATTTTGAGGGCACAGCAAATTTACACTGTTATACAAGTTGTACACTCACTACTTTACATTGTAGCAAAGTGTCATTTCTTCACTGTTGTCACATGAAAAGGTATAATAAAATATTTACAAAAATGTGAGGGGGTATACTCACTTTTGTGAGAATATATATATATATATATATATATATATATATATATATATATATATATATATATATATATATATATATATATACACACATACACAGTGGGGACGGAAAGTATTCAGACCCCCTTAAATTTTTCACTCTTTGTTATATTGCAGCCATTTGCTAAAATCATTTTTCATTTTTTTTCCTCATTAATGTACACACAGCACCCATAGTGACATAAAAACGCAGAATTGTTGACATTTTTGCAGATTTATTAAAAAAGAAAAACTTAAATATTACATGGTCCTAGTATTCAGACCCTTTGCTCAGTATTTAGTAGAAGCACTCTTTTGATCTAATAGCCACGAGTCTTCTTGGGAAAGATGCAACAAGTTTTTCACACCTGGATTTGGGGATCCTCTGCCATTCCTCCTTGCAGATCCTCTCCAGCTCTGTCAGGTTGGATGGTAAACGTTGGTGGACAGCCATTTTTAGGTCTCTCCAGAGATGCTCAATTGGGTTTAAGTCAGGGCTCTGGCTGAGCCATTCAAGAACAGTCACAAAGTTGTTGTGAAGCCACTCCTTCGTTATTTTAGCTGTGTGCTTAGGGTCATTGTCTTGTTGGAAGGTAAACCTTTGGCCCAGTCTGAGGTCCTGAGCACTCTGGAGAAGGTTTTCGTCCAGGATATCCCTGTACTTGGCCGCATTCATCCTTCCCTCGATTGCAACCAGTCGTCCTGTCCCTGTAGTTGAAAAACAACCCCACAGCATGATGCTGCCACCACCATGCTTCAGCAGTGCCTGGTTTTATCCACACATACCGCTTAGAATTAAGGCCAAAGAAGTTCTATCTTGTTCTCATCTGACCAGAGAATCTTATTTCTCAGCATCTTGGAGTCCTTCAGGTGTTTTTAAGCAAACTCCATGTGGGCTTTCATGTGTCTTGCACTGAGGAGAGGCTTCCGTCGGGCCACTCCGCCATAAAGCCCCGACTGGTGGAGGGCTGCAGTGATGGTTGACTTTGCACAACTTTCTCCCATCTCCCGACTGCATCTCTGGAGCTCAGCCACAGTAATCTTTGGGTTTTTCTTTACCTCTCTCACCAAGGCTCTTCTCCCCCGATAGCTCAGTTTGGCCGGAGGGCCAGCTCTAGGAAGGGTTCTGGTCGTCCCAAACGTCTTCCATTTAAGGATTATAGAGGCCACTGTGCTCTTAGGAACCTTAAGTGCAGCAGAAATTTTTTTGTAACCTTGGCCAGATCTGTGCCTTGCCACAATTCTGTCTCTGAGCTCTTGAGGCAGTTCCTTTGACCTCATGATTCTCATTTGCTCTGACATGCACTGTGAGCTGTAAGGTCTTATATAGACAGGTGTGTGGCTTTCCTAATCAAGTCCAATCAGTAGGTGTAGAACCATCTCAAGGACGATCAGAAGAAATGGACAGCACCTGAGTTAAATATGAGTGTCACAGCAAAGGGTCTGAATACTTAGGACCATGTGATATTTCAGTTTTTCTTTTTTAATAAACCTGCAAAAATGTCAATGTTTTTCTGCCAATATGGGGTGCTGTGTGTACATTAATGAGAAAAAATTGAACTTAAATGATTTTAGCAAATGGCTGCAATATAACGAAGTAAAAAATTTAAGGGGGGTCTGAATACTTTCCGTCCCCACTGTGTGTGTGTGTGTGTGTGTGTGTGTGTGTGTGTGTGTGTGTGTGTGTGTGTGTGTGTATATATATATATATATATATATATATATATATTACACATACACACATATATATATATACACACACCACATATAATAAATATTCTATAATTAAAATAAATAAATAATTGTATTGGTTAAAATAAATATTTGCTAAACTCGTAACATCTAAAAAATAATTTAATTAATAAATTATTACCTAATCACAGTCTAAAACTATATTTATCAAACCTGCAATATGTTACTAAAGACTATATCAATACACTGTATACACTCACAGTGTTTCTGGATTGGAGCCGTGTGAACGTGAATGAGCATGTCACTTACATATCATGTTCTATATCGATATTGCATCATGCTGTGTTGTTTGAAATACATTTTTATTAAGTTTGCAAGGTTTTTTTTTGGGGGGGGGACTGTACATGTCAAGAGTGCCAATCAGCGCTGGCTAGACAGAGGGTTGGGGGTCAGGCACCATCACTATCCACGTCAGAAGAGAGTGAAGTTTCCTCCTACAAGAACCGTCTGCGTTCAGCAGAAGGTACACGTGACCGTTGTATACCAATAGTCTAAAAAGGTATATAGCGGATTTATTTTAAAGAATTAACAACATATACAGTTGTATGCAAAAGTTTAGGAACCCCTGATAATTTCCATGATTGTCATTTATAAATATTTTGGTTTTTGGATCAGCAATTTCATTTTGATCTATCAAATAACTGAAGGACACAATAATATTTAAGTAGTGAAATTAGGTTTATTGGATTAATAGAAAATGCGCTATATGCATCAAAACAAAATTAGACAGGTGCATAAATTTGGGCACCCCAACAGAAAAATCACATCAATATTTAGTAGAGCCTCCTTTAACAGAAATAACAGCCTCTAGATGCTTCCTATAGCCTCTAATGAGCGTCTGGATTCTGGATGAATGTATTTTGGACCATTCCTCCTTACAAAACATCTCCAGTTCAGTTAGGTTTGATGGTTGCCGAGCATGGACAGCCCGCTACAAATCACCCCACAGATGTTCAATGATATTCAGGTCTGGGGACTGGGATGGCCATTCCAGAACATTGTACTTGTTCCTCTGCATAAATACCCGAGTAGATTTTGAGCATTGTTTTGGGTCGTTGTCTTGTTGAAATATCCAGCCCCGGCGTAACTTCAACTTTGTGACTGATTCCTCAACATTATTCTCTAGAATCTGCTGATATTGAGTGGAATCCATGCGACCCTCAACCTTAATCAGATTCCCAGTACCGGCACTGGCCACTAGACATGTGCATTTGTTTTTGTCCGAATGCATTTTCGGTCGAATTTCAGGTATTTTCATTATCGTTTTAACAAACGATAATGAAAGTGCAGAATCCGAAAAACGAAAGATCCGACATAAACAAATGCTTTATTTTCGTTTTCGTTGCTACAACAGTTCAATATAGATAGGAGATTCGACATGATGCTGACAATAACAATCTGTGTCCATCAAACCTGTGGTCGAATGTGCCTAACCTTAACTCTATTAGTCCAAGATTATTCTAAATAGAGAGAAGAGATTCGACATAGAGAGAAGAGATTCGACATAGAGAGAAGAGATTCGACATAGAGAGAAGAGATTCGACATAGAGAGAAGAGATTCAACATAGAGAGAAGAGATTCAACATAGAGAGAAGAGATTCAACATAGAGAGAAAAGATTCGACATAGGGGAGAAAAGATCGCTGCTGGAATTGGGTGGGGGTAGTAAAATAAAAATAA
Source organism: Aquarana catesbeiana (assembly GCF_042186555.1). Classification (NCBI taxonomy): domain Eukaryota; kingdom Metazoa; phylum Chordata; class Amphibia; order Anura; family Ranidae; genus Aquarana; species Aquarana catesbeiana. Next base: position 129,195,421 of record NC_133335.1, read on the forward strand.
TGATGATGATGAATGTTATTGGCTGATTGTAACCAAAGAGGAGGAGAAGTAAAATAGCTAGAACTAAGTACACAACCAACTTACTTTCATTTACGATTTGCTAGCAGAGAGAGACACACACACTGAATCATTTCAGAAGACAGTCAGTCTTAGCTGGTCCGTTGTCAGAGAACCTGAATTATTTAGCAATTAACCATAAGCACAGCAGCAGAACAATAGTGAAGAAAGCTACAGGTCAACTTAACTTTTTCATAATAATCTGCTGCTATTGTTTTAGTGTTGTGAACTTGATAGTGATACTAGTGATGCTAGTGTTGTGATAGCCTCAGAGGCTGCCCGTGTTGTGGGGGGCGGGGGGATTAATTATCATAGATTCCATATTATAGATTGAGATTCTATATACCCTATCTTGTTACCTGTCTGATCAGTGATCACTATCACCAGTCCATTTTCTGTTTGAACTATATACATTCAACATGAACGATGACGATTCGACAAAGCAGCGAAAAACATACAAACGTCGAATCTTTGGCTTATTGTGTGTAGTGAAAGTTCTAAGAAGATTCGATGGAGCAGCTAAACTATACGGCGTCGCACAGTTTAGCTGCTCCGTTGAATGACAGATTCGACCTTAATTAATTTGGATTTTCGGACGAATGCAATTTTTAACTAAAAACAAAACATATAAAAACGAATTTCGGGAGTAACTAAATAAATTTATTTTTCGGATGAAAACTAAATCTTTCAATGTGCACATGTCTACTGGCCACACAGCCCCACAGCATGATGGAACCTCCACCAAATTTTACTGTGGGTAGCAAGTGTTTTTCTTGGAATGCTGTGTTCTTTTGCCACAATGCATAATGCCCTTTGTTATGACCAAATAACTCAATCTTTGTTTCATCAGTCCACAGCACCTTATTCTAAAATGAAGCTGGCTTGTCCAAATGTGCATTTGCATACCTCAAGCGACTCCGTTTGTGGCGTGTGTGCAGAAAAGGCTTCTTTCGCATCACTCTCCCATACATCTTCTCCCTGTGCAAAGTGCGCTGAATTGTTGAAGGATGCACAGTGACACCATCTGCAGCAAGTTGATGTTGTAGGTCTTTGGATATGGTCCGTGGGCTGTTTTTGACCGTTCTCACCATCCTTCGCCTTTGCCTCTCCAATATTTTATGTGTCCTGCCACTTCTGGCCTTAAAAAGAACTGTGCCTGTGGTCTTCCATGTCCTCACTATGTTCCTCACAGTGGACACTGACAGCTTATATCTCTGCAATAACTTTTTGTAGCCTTCCCCTAAACCATAATGTAGAACAATCTTTGTTTTCAGGTTATTTGAGAGTTGTTTTGAGGCCCCCATGTTGCCATTCTTCAGAGGAGAGTCAAAGAGAACAACAACTTGCAATTGGCCACCTTAAATACCTTTTCTCATGATTGGAAGCACCTGTCTATGAAGTTCAAGGCTTAATGATCTCACCAAACCAATTGTGTGTTCCAATTAATCAGTGCTACCGTAAGTAGTTACAGGTATTCAAATCAACAAAATGACAAGGGTGCCCAAATTTATGCACCTGTCTAATTTCCTTTTGATGCATATTGCGCATTTTCTGTTAATCCAATAAACCTCATTTCACTACTGAAATATTACTGTGTCCTTCAGTTATTTGATAGATCAAAATGAAATTGCTGATCCAAACACCAAAATATTTATAAATGACAATCATGGAAATTATCAGGGGTTCCTAAACTTTTGCATACAACTGTATATGCTGTTAATTCTTTAAAATAAATCCGCTATATAACTTTTTAGACTATCGGTATACAACGGTCACGTGTACCTTCTGCCGAACGCAGACGGTTCTTGTATGAGGAAACTTCACTCTCTTCTGACGTGGATAGTGATGGTGCCTGACCCCCGACCCTCTGTCTAGCCAGCGCTGATTGGCACTCTTGACATGTACAGTCCCCCCAAAAAAAAAACCTTGCAAACTTAATAAAAATGTATTTCAAACAACACAGCATGATGCAATATCGATATAGAACATGATATGTACAACACAAAATGCATTATTAATCAGTAATTTAAGGAGTTACATGTAAGTGACATGCTCATTCACGTTCACACAGCTCCAAACCAGAAACACTGCGAGTGTATACAGTGTATTGATAAAGTCTTTAGTAACATATTGCAGGTTTAATAAATATAGTAATTGTCAGGGGTTCCTAAACTTTTGCATACAACTGTATGGGTTGTGTGTGCTGCGGGGGTGTGGATGCATCCTTTATACATTAAAGGGTTTAGTAACACTTTAAGATGTAATGATTGTCTGTGGAGTGTCTGAACCTGTGTGTAGGGTTTATTCACCCATCCTTGTGTAACGGTCAAACTTGGCTGTGTGGGTCTGTACAGCCGATGTTCATTCACTCACTTTATATAGGCTGCCTGCACGCAGCCCAGTGCTAGTGCAAAAAGTAAATAGCCCCCATGTGAATGAGCCCTTAATACAGTTTAAGCACTTTCACTGTTACATTGTTTTTTAAATCTTAACAATAAAAATAGACAAAATTCTCATTCCCCATAAAAAAGTTTCCAGCTATGCTGAAGTTATCCAGCAGTGGGATCTCAAAGAGGGGTACGACGGTAACCGGGTTTTCAAAAGAGCAGTCTGTCTTTTGGGGAAACTTCTATTAAAGCACCCCCCCCCCAGGACTGAATGGCACATGGGCTGGTATGAACATAAAAGGGGAAGTTTTTTTGCTCTTGGGATACCAGTCCATATTCCTGCTGTGTGCTAGTAGGGGGGGCACACTGTTTTCTTTTTTTTTTTGCTCATTTGTATAAATAAAAACCAAAATGACAAAATTAACTCTTCTAGTGCTCAAACAGCGCATAAACAAAGTGTGTAAAACATGTATAACATACATATTTTCAGAACCATGGAGAGCTATTGCCAGCAAAATTGCTAGCAAGATTCAATTGCTGTTCACCAACGGCTGCAGGCTCCCGATGTATATTCATCTAACTGCAAATACGGTAAATGTGACTGGATTTACAGGTGAATGCCATTGAATTTCAAATGAATAAAATTCAAAATACTAACAACCTACAAAGCCATTCACAACTCTGCCCCCAGCTACATCAGTAACCTCAAAATACAAATTGCTATTTTCGCTCCTCCTGAAACCCCCTGCTCTCTAGCTCCCGTGTCACCTCCTCCCATACTCGCTTCCAGGACTTCTTTAGGGTCTCCCCCATCCACTGGAACTCCTTACCCAAATCTGTCTATCTCCTACTCTATCCTCCTTTAGGTGATTCCTAAAAACCCATCTCGTCAGTGAGGCCTATCCTGCCTCTAACTAATAAACTGTCTTTTTTGCTTTCTCTATTAGGTTATGCCCCACAGTTATTACCTTTTGTATCACTTCACCTTTCCTTTTAGATCGAATGAGCAGGGCCCCCCAATTCCTCTTGTATTAAATTGTAGTAACTGTACTGTCTTTCTCCATTTTGTAAAATGCTACGCAAACTGTTGGCGCTATATAAAATCTAAATAATAATAATTGGTTCAATGTCAGTAAAGGTTTCAATGTGCAGGGGAGTTCCCTATGCATCCTACGTAAATAGCCTCTATGTGCTATTTTCAGACAAAAGGTGGTCTGGTGGAGACCCACAATTTTACAAGGTGACTTGCAAGGCATCTGAACTCACCTGTACACATTCCTCCAAATCCATCTTTTCCAGCTCATGGCAATTCTACAGAGTGGACAATAAGAAGACAGAGTTAATGGACACAAATTTAGGTAACAAAGTGCAGCAAAGGTCATAATCAAACTGTATCACTTGCAGAGTCACAGGGAAAAAGTAAATGTGGTGGCGTTTCCCACCATTACTTGTGCTCTTAAGACTGTTGCCTCTAACAACCAATCAAATATTAGCTTTCAGAACTATGGTCATATTTTTTTGCAAATACTTTAAAGTGGTTCTAAAGTGTATACCTATTTTACCTCAATGCATTCCCTGCATTAAAGCGGTATTAAACCCAAAACCAAAAATGTGTTATATTGCAGCTTACCAATCCTTAGATCTGGTGACTGCATTAGTTTTCTTTTTTTTAAGGATCATTTCTCCCTCAGTTTTCACCTGGTGATCTGGCCAGTAACATTCCTCCTATATTAGAGTGCCTCCACTCTGGATGAAGGAGCACAGAGACACATTTGGACAGCAGTATTGTCAGCTTGGGGGAAAGTGAGTGTTAGATGTACTAGCAGATTTAGATACAATAACAAATTGAAGCCAAACTCCAGTTCACACTTTATAAGCAATTATACATTAGAAAACCCTTTTTTACATTTTGAATAAAAAAATTACATAAATAAATAAAAGTTGGTTATTGTAAGCCCCCCTGTCAGTTGTAAATGGTTTGCCTCAACCCTCTAACCTCTACGTCTCCAGGACAGCTTGTAATTGAAAAACAGCAGAATTGCTGGCCAGAGGTGAAAATAGTAGGAAAGCCTAAAAAAGAAAACAAATGCAGCCATCATATCTTATGAATTGGTAAGCTGCAATATAATAAATGTTTGCTTTTGGGTTTAACACCGCTTTAAGGTAAAAAAAATGTTTAGGTAGTAATATCATCCCCTGCGTGAGATTCCTGAGTGGACTTTTGTTCTCTTTTTCTGTTGAATAAACGTGGGCTACCAGGCCCTTAACTATAGATGCCTGTCTGTTGTGGACTCACTGCACAAAAATGCATCTATCACTGAGTTAACGATCCCCCATGTCACAAGTGGTGGAGAATGCGGGCATATAGACTGTGAAATCCGGGTCTCTGCTCCAGTGGCGAGTTGCATCAGGAACTGCTGCTAGCTGTATGTGGCAGCCAGGCGAACAGCATTGTGCAGGAGTTTGTTTGATGGACTGTGTTCCATGCAGGTTGTGTACCTGTGAAAGGAGAATCAAACATTTTTTTTTCTCTGCTATGAACTGTTACCAGTTGCTGTGTGCAAGACCGCAAGGATGGCACGGTCAAAACAGGAAAAGGTGGCAATCCTTGCTGAAGCCAGGGAAAGGCTTCTATGGCTAGAGGGTATTTCACCCCATGCCCCAGCCACACCAGAGAACTCATCCGAGTGTGAAACTGCTGTAACCTGGGGTAAATTAATCACGTCACCCCCGGTTAAAGGGGAAGTGAAAGAGGTTGTACCTGGCAACAGGAAGCCAGGTGGACAATGGTGTGTGGAAAAGAGGACTATGGTCTACCGTGGAAGCAACGTCTAGGCCAGCAGGGATGTTGGGGATCCAAGGAGTCTGTCTGCTGATGGTCATGACCAGTGGAGCCCTCGAGAGTGGTATCCTGTTGCAACAGAGAGCCAGGCATTGAGGAGATGCCATGAAATTAAAATTCAGCATCCAGTACCGTGCTTGGAGTGTGGTCAAGTGGGGCATGGGATCTTTACTTGCCCAAGGTTCTGGAACAGCGCTGATGGGTCTGGAAAGGTGGAACTGTCACCCTTTGGCCACAAAGAGGCAGTAGCTTGTGTGGATGCCGCTGAGAGTCAGCGCACTCAACTGAAGCTAAAGTTACTTGCTGCAGGATATGGTAAGACTGTTGCAGTTTGTGGGACCGATCAGAGTGAAGTGGAAAGGTGTCCAGATCGGAGGTCTGCAGAAGGTGTGCAAATGGACTTGCTGCAGTGTGCTACCCCGAGTAGTGAGGAGACACAGGTCGAAGCTCAACCTGCAGCAAGGTTAAGGATTCAAAAAGACTTGGGGACTATGTATGTGCCTGCTATAATCCAGCAGAGTGCTGGAGAAGTTAAACTAGGGGTGACCAATAATGTCCTTATGCCTTGTTCCCTAGTGACAGGTGCTGCAGAGTTGCCCAGGGAAACTTCCAAAGAGCTCGCAGTGACAGAGCAGAGAGTTTCCCAGGTCAGCTATGGAGTTGCCCATGTAGGAAAGAGTGCCCCTTTAAAGATAGAGGATGCTGTGAGGAGTCGCTCACAGGCTATGGTGGGTAATAGACAACCCACAAAAGTAGCAGTTGTCTACACGTAATGAAAATTCTGATGGTTATGCCGATAAAAGTGTTACTGTTGGCAAATGTGATGTTATTAGGGATAATGACATTGAAAAATGTGTTTCTTGTAATGTCGTGTCTGAAAATGTTGGTAATGTGTTCACTACCAATGATGGGAGTAGGATATGTCCCATGACAACCAGAAGCACAGGATTGTCCATGGAAGTCTCATGGGGTCTCAATGTGTTGGAGCCAGAGGCTTTCCAGGATGGCTCTGGTGCTACGCTGGTGGAACAAGGGGGGACTGAGTCACACAGTGAGGGGTGCAGCCCCACAAACCTAAGTGTAACCGAGTTGGCAAGGGGTTAATTCAGCCTGTAAAACCTGAAATGCAGAGCTGTCTGTGTCCGTAGCGCCGCCCGAGCAGGTAGGGCAAAAGCATGTATTACAGCCTGCCTTGTCAGATGATGTATCATCCCAAGGGGATATGTATAGAAATAACACAAGTGATGTTTTGGCTAGTGAATCCCAGGTTCCTGTGGAGCATTCTAGAGCAGCTGATGAAGGGATGTAGAAGACAGCATTGATTGTGTTGGAAAATATGACACTGAAATATATGATCTACCAATGGTTCGTACTGCAAACAAAGATTGGATTGCCGTGGTTAACCAGAGAAACGTTGAACCTGAAAGACCTGTGGGGAAGGTTAATACTGATGTCCGTAAGTTGAAAGGTAGGATCAGAGAAGGCAGCGTTCCCCCAAGAAAAGAGAGTAAGTCCAGCGACCCCAAGAGAAGAGGGGGAAGGAAGAGGATAAGGAACTAAAGGACCCCGTTAAGATCCAGGGTGGGACGTATCTGGAAGCACACACGGAAAAAGGGTTGGGCCTACGTGGCTGACAGCCAGCACAGAGGTGTTCCAACTGCAATGGTGGGTGCAGGTGTTCCTCCCTCCGGATCGAAACAAGGAGGGGGGTATGTGGCAGAGCGATGCTCTGTCCCTATGAAATTGGATGTAAAAGGGACACAGAGTTTTCATATCTGTGGATTGCAAGACTACAGAGGGTAGATTCGTAATGGAGAAAACTGCTCTGGCAGTTTCCTCCAGATTTTGCTACTGCCGGATGGGACTCTGTAGTTTGGAGATCCCTAAGAGTCTTGGGTGGGACAGGATCTCCAACCCTGTGTCTGGAGGATAGCCAGCAGTGTGTGCCCAGGTACACACAGCCCATATAACGAGGGGCTGGTGAGAGCAGAAGGTTGAAGAAGGTGGAGTTGGAGTAGTGGTTACTATTAAGAGAATCTCTAGGTGAGGATAGATGCTGTGTGCGTCCAAGGAGCCCAAAGCTGTGTGCATCGAAGGGCTTGAAGCTGTGTGCATTTAAGGAGCCCAAAGCTGTGTGCATCCAAAACTGTGGGCCTGGAAAAGCTGGTGGTTTGAGGGACCAGTATCTATAGCAGCAGTGCTGCTGAAGAGTAGCCAGGTGGACCAGCATTTTCAGTTATGTCTGAATGACATTTAAACACTTGCGTGGGATTGGTGAGTGGACTTTTGTTCTGTTTTCTGTTGAATAAACGCAGGCTACCAGGCCCTTAACTATAGATGCCTGTCTGATGTGGACTCGCTGCACAAAAATGCATCTATCACTGAGTTAACGATCCCCATGTCCCACTTGTTTGTTATTTATTAAAAACATAAACTTTACAAATCACTTTAATCATTAGTTATGATACCAAAACTGTTCCTGGGGTAGGTGGGGAGCCAAATAACTTTTCTAAATTTCTTTTTGAAATCTTTTGTATTTTTCTATGCACTTACAGTTAAACATTTTAGTCATTATTACTGTCTGTGATTTTAAAACCAGTTACCTTAGAGTGAAACTAAAGTATGGTTTATAAAATAAAATATGTATGTATGTCTTAATGGTCTAAGGTTATCAGTGGTGTACCCCAAGGTTCAGTGTTGAGACCCTTACTTTTTAATATCTTTATAAATGATATAGGGTCTGGGATTAAAATTACCATTTCTGTCTTTGCAGATGACACTAAGCTATGCAATGGAATAAAGTCCTTACAGAATGTCTCCAATTTACAAGCCAACCTCAATGCAATGTCTATTTGAGCAACTAAGTGGCAAATGAGGTTTAATGTTGATAAATGTAAAGTTATGCACTTGGGGGTTAAGAATATGCATGCATCATACATACTAGGGGGGGAATAATTAGGAGAATCAATAGTTGAGAAGGATCTGGGGGTTTTGGTAGAACATAAGCTCAATAATAGCATGCAATGCCAGGCTGCGTTTTCCAAAGTCCTTTCTTGTATTAAGAGAGGTATGGACTCCAGAGATAGAGATATCATTTTGACCTTGTACAAATCATTAGTAAGACCTCATCTGGAATATGCAGTTCAGTTTTGGGCACCAGTTCTCAAAAAGGATATCGGGGAACTGGAGAAAGTACAGAGAAGGGCAACCAAACTGATAAGAGGCATGGAGGACCTCAGCTATGAGGAAAGATTAAAGGAACTGAATTTATTCCTTCCAGTAGGGTGATTAAGGGGGGATATGATCAACATGTACAAATACATAAGTGGTCCATATAGTGAACTTGGTGTTGAGTTATTCACTTTACGGTCATCACAGAGGACAAGGGGGCACTCTTTAAGTTTAGAGGAAAAAAGATTCCAGCTCCAAATACGGAAAGGTTTCTTCACAGTAAGAGCTGTAAAAATGTGGAATGGGCTCCCTCCAGAGGTGGTTCTGGCCAGCTCAGTAGATTGCTTTAAAAAAAAGCCTGGATTCTTTCCTAAATGTACATAATATAACTGTGTACTGACATTTATAGGGAATAGTTGATCCAGGGAAAATCAGATTGCCTCTCGGGGGATCAGGAAGGAATTTTTTCCCCTGCTATAGCAAATTGGATCATGCTTTGCTGGGGTTTTTTCGCCTTCCTCTGGATCAACTGTGGGTATAGTTACATAGTAGGCGAGGTTGAAAAAAGACACAAGTCCATCAAGTCAAACCTATATGTGTGATTTTATGTCAGTATTACATTGTAAATCCCTGTATGTTGTTGTTCAGGTGCCTAATAGTTTTTTGAAATTATCAATGCTCCCCGCTGAAACCACTGACTGTGGAAGAGGACTGTGTATTTTTTTGGTTGAACTAGATGGACTTGTGTCTTTTTTCAACCTAACTACAGTATGTAACTATATTCCTAACTCTAACTCCTCTATTGCTGCCAGCTTTCTTTCAGGCTTCATTTCCACTAGTGTGACATGTCATGGGACTTTGGACACAAAGTCGCATGACAAGTCACAGCCCATTGATTTCAATGGCACCCGTTCCAATCTATGCGGCTTAACCGGTTCCCGACTGGCGCACGATGATGTACGTCGGCAGAATGGCACGGCTGGGCAAATGGGCGTACCCGTACGTCCCTTTGAATTTGCCCGTGCCATTGCGTGCAGGCCTGCCGGGAGCTTCGTGAGTCGGGTCGCGGGTCACGCGGACTCGATCGCCGCGGGAATACCCGCGATCGCCTCACGGAGAGGACGAATGGAGAGATGCTAAAGTAAACAAGCATCTCCCCGTTCTGCCTAGTGACAGTGTCACTGATCTCTGCTCCCTGTGATTGGGAGCAGAGATCAGTGACGTGTCACATGTAGCCACGCCCCCCCACAGTTAGTAACACTCCCCAGGACATACTTAACCCCTCCCTAGCCCCCTAGTGGTTAACCCCTTCACTGCCAGTGTCATTTACACAGGAATCAGTGCATTTGTATAGCACTGATTGCTGTATAAATGACAATGGTCCCAAAAATGTGTCAAAAATGTCCGATGTGTAAATAATAAAAAATAATGCGTTTTTTCAAAATTGTCGCTATTTTTTTTGTTTATAACGCAAAAAATAAAAACTGCAGATGGTGATCAAATACCACCAAAAGAAAGCTCTATTTGTGGGAAAAAAAGGACGTCAAATTTTGTTTGGGAGCCACATCGCACGACCGCGCAATTGTCAGTTAAAGCGACGCAGTGCCGAATCGCAAAATATGCACTGGTCAGGAAGGGGGTAAATTCTTCCGGGGCTGAAGTGGTTAAAGTTGCAGCGACTTTGATCCAGAGAGTGTAAAGTCGGATCAAAGTCGCACTCTAAATCGTGCGACTTTGGAGTTGCACTAGTGGAAACTGAGTCTAAATCTTTTTTGCTGCTGTAATCTGATGACCTGTTAGCGGGTAACAGGTCATGTTCCTTCTCCATGGTCCCACTGTATGTAGGAACACAGCCACTCCCGAGGTGGATGAAGGACTATGGACTGTGAACTATAGGGTTTGCAGCGTGCAAATAGCAGTGCAAATGACTGCAACTAACACACTGCTTGTTCCAAACAAAAACAAGTGAGAGGACAAGGGGAGGTTTTGGAAACTCACGAAGGACGTTAATAAGGAGGCAGAAAAACACAGTAAGAAACAATTTCATTAAAATTAGGCTGCTGGGCCATTAAGTAGTAGATGTGTATGAATTATATTTGGTGAATAAGAACATTTTTTTGTGACATTTAAGCCCTATGTTTTCTTCTACCACTGTAGATCTATTGCTGCAGAAATGCAAATACTTTAGATTTGGTTCCTCCTTGCCTCATCCTCCCACATGGAGCCATTTACAAAAATAAAAACATACAGGAAAATGGAGCAAACACAAATGCAACCTGCCTTACCTTAGCCAGAGTGGTGAATCCTAGATCTGTCAGCTGTGAACATCGAGCTACTTCAAGAATTCTGCAAGTAAAAAAAAAAAAAAAAATGGACATTTATGACTTCTCAAATAAAAATTCTTTAAAATATGCATTTGGGTAAATTACACTTTTACAAGCATTTAAGTGAATGCCTCAGTCCCTTTGCCAACTTTAAATGTATACAGTACAGTTTGAGCCTTCTGCTTAAGCCAGTTGGTTTCAGAAGGCATGAGACATTGACTCACTCACTGGAGAGGCTGTATATCTACTCTTTTCTCATCAATGTGGTGAATCCAGTAGTCATCCTCTACCTGTATTTAAAATGTATATACTGTAGACATTGGTTTCTAGAATATGCAAGTTACTTTTGTGTTATGATGCTGCATTGAATACAGAGGACTAGAGAGACATTTTAGAGAGATGTGTAATAACCTTTAGGGAGATTGCTTCTACCCATTTGTGTAAAATTAGCCATTCTTTTATATACAACCTCATTTGTTACCTGAGTCGGGGGCAGTTCTGTCCCAGTGCATTAAGAATAGAGTCTGTGATGTTGGAACAGCCAGAGGCGCACAGAGACTGCAGCTTGTGACATCCACGGCAAATTGTGATGAGGCCATCATCCGTTATCTGCTGCTGGAACAAAACCAATATCAAAGAGAACAAGGCAAGCTGCATATTTGCAAGATGAACAAAGGTTGTAAGATATACTCAAGAAATAAAGGTGCCACAATCCATGCACACTATCTTTTTTCCCCATTGATAAAACACTGAAAGTCTATTTACACTATACTTTAATTTATGACAAATAAAAAATAACAACTGAAATCTGACTGACAAAAATAGGGGACATCATCCGTCCACCTCTCCGTCTCAGCCAAAGGAAGCTTTGTATTCATTCATAAAATACAAAGGTACCTGTGAATGGCTGAGCAGTGCTCAGCATGACTATTTTGTACAGTGAGTGGGACGGGAAGTCCCCATCCCACTGCTGGAACACAGCGCATACATACAGCACTCCCTGTTAGTGCAGGAAATGGTATGTTTGGCCCAGCTTAGGGATAATAAGTGTGGAGCTAGGCTTTAAGGTGAAAGGAGGAGACCACCTTGGACATAAAGGAAGTCTTAGGTCTCAGGGCAATCTTATCCTTGTACAACACCAGTAAAGGTTACTAACAAGATAACGCTGCCAACTACGATAATCGCCTAGCAGAAGTGACGGCGACAAGAAAAAGCACCTTGTGACTAAACCCAGCTAAGGACATATCACATGCAAGTTTAATAGGGGGGGGGCTTTTGAAGAGCTGCAAGTACCAGAATGAGATCTCAAGGTGTCACCAGCGAATGTCTAGGAGGAGCTAAATAAGCAACTTCCTTCCTGGCCTTCACCAGGGATTGAGAGACGGAAGGGATGCTTGAAGAAGACAGCCAATGCCAAACTTTGTCCCTTGAGGCTGGGTTCACACTACTGCAAATTGGATGCAGGTTTCCCCGCATCCAATACGCATAGCAAGAGATTGTGACCAGCTCTCTATGGAGCCGATTCACACATCTCGGCAGTGACTCCGGAGTTAATTGCACAGGAGCCATGTGCATCTTTTGGTCCGTTTCAGGTCTAAATTCAGCCAAAATTTCTGGCTGAAATCAGACCTGAAGCGGTGAATGTTGATGCCCCGGACTCCTGCTGTGAGCCACTGCAATGTCCAGTGTGAACCCAGCCTAAGGGTACTCAAGACTAGATGCTGATATAGACCCAACTGGAGAAAAGCCAGGATATGTACCACAGAGTATCTTCTTAGGATGAAACACTGCTCGCACCATGCAAAGTAAGCCTCTGATAAATCTCTGTCCCCAAAGACCTGGGCTTCAACAGTCATATGAGCAAAGCCAGTGACTGAGAAGCAGGATGATAAATCAGGCATTAAGACAGAAAGTCTATGCAACCCGGAAGAGGTAAAGGGGAGTCTGTCAAAAGTAAATGTGACTGAGTACCAAACCGTCTAGTTTGATGCCACAAGAATCACTGAAATGCCCCTCCCCCACTTGATCCTGTGGTAAGGTTGTGGAATGAGATTCAGTGAATAAAATCACTGATCAGGCAAAACTGATCCCACAAAGACACCAGAGCATCTACTGGGAAAGCTTGAGGATCTCCGGACCTGGCTATGAACCTGTTCAGTCTGTTGCTGAACCTGGTTACTAATAAAACCACTTCCAGTGTCCCAACCTACAGCAAAGATCCTGTAAAACACTTACCTTGAACCAGATTCTGATGGCTGAGGAAGTTAGCCTAACAATTTTAATGCCTGGAATGTGTACTGCGGTCAGGGATGGAACATGGTGCTCTGCCCAGATCAGAATCTTTTCCACTTCCTTTTAGGCGGCTCGATTTCTTGTGTCTCTTGTGCTTCCTTGATGGTTGATGTAGGCCATGTCTGTGGCATTGTCTGAATGAACCCACATTTGAAGTCCCTAAAGTGGAGACGTCCAGTGGTGGGAAGACAGCCAAATAGCTCTGAGCTCCAAAATTATTATTGGAAGTTTGGATTTCTCTGCTGATCAGGTCCCCTAAACCAGTCTTTTTCAACCAGGGTGCCTTGATAAATCGCCTAAAAAAATTGCCCAAAAATTGTATACAAACCACAGGTTTTCATTGTGCACCAATACAACCTTCCAGCCACCAGCGACCTAACAACCAATGACATCATCTGTTGATAAGGACTATGGGTGCCTACACAGCATCCTTGTTTGCCCCTCCCCTGCCCCTCTCCTTAGCACTGGGGTTACATTAGCTGAGAGATGGAGAAAAACCTGAGGGAGTACCAGTGTGCAAAGGTGGATGTGCTTTGGAAGAATAAATCCCCTCTAATGTTGGGTGTACTACGTGTGTGTCATGTAAAACTATTAGTTTAGTTTTTTATTTACATTTTTGGAATGGGGTGCCTTGAAAGTGTACAGAACAGACTAAAAAAAAAAAAAAAAAAAAGTTTAGACATGCTGCCCTGAACCACCAACATTCAAAGGACTTCCTCTGCATCCTGACAGACTTGCATCCGTGGTAAGAATCTTTAGGCTCCATGCACACTTGCTTAAAAAAAACGTTGCTTCTCCTGGAGTTGTGTTCTGCCTGTAGAAGCAGCTGGATGTTATTCTACGTGTCCATGCACATTAGGACGTTAAGAGGCATCTTTTGAGTTTAACGTTTAGAGGCAGAAAAAAAAACTCTTCTGGTTTGCGTTCCTGATTGAAGTTCACAGGCAGAAAAAACTTAAAACTTTTCTAAACTCGCCTAGACTCTATATGAGCATTTTTTACTCCCAAGAGAACAGAGGTTTTTTTAAGTCCAGTGTGCATGGAGCCTTAAAGTCAATAGGAGAAATTACTTCTCGCACTCAAACGTCAGATTGGAGATCTGCCAAGTCAGGGTGAGGCGGGCAGAAGGAGACATGACGCATGGTTTTGTCCAGAAACTGACAGAGTCTGCTTGTCCCACTTAAACAGGATGTGGAGTTGCAGCGGCCTGGACTGGAAATGGCCATAAGATACTGCTTCGCATAAGGCTACCATTACTAGAACCCTCGAGTACTTGGGAGGTGACATCTGGATAGGAGCAACTGAGCTCAAGAGTGAAGGGTCGTAATCTTTTCCCAACTAAAAAAAGACCTGGGTCCGGGACATGTCCAGAATCAGTATTAGTATAAGTATTGCAGAGTGTAAGTTTGATCCAATACAGACTTCCAAGGATTTAGGATGCACCTGAAATTCTGCAGAGTCTGCAGTCAGTTGCATGTTGGTATTCACAAAAACAAAAAGAAACGTGTAAGAATGACACAAAACATCCAGCGCTCCTCTGTTCAATGTAATGAAAATTAGTCCATGAATAAACACACTGAGAGTCTGTGGCATAACATCAATTATAACAATAGTAGATGAATGTTAGAGGGGTGGATGAAAAATGGATGAATGAAGAGTGGATGGATGAATGGAATGTGGTTAACTTCTGCAGCTCCCGTAAGATGTGGGCAGGATCACCTCAAAAAGCAGGAAATCGCAAAAAGCAGGGTGCTGAGGTTAATACCAAGCAAAGCAGACCTTTATTAAAAACAGCACACTTGCAGGTCAAAAATCACCAATCCACCAGTGGATAGCAACACAGCAGGTTGAGACACCAGAGCTGAAACCAGCTGAGACCCGCTGAAAGTACACAAAGGCAATGGATGGCTAACAGACATACGGCAGCAAGGGCTCCAAGGCTCTAGCAGATAGTATAGAGGTGTCATTGTCCTGCTGTAAGACCCATGACCTCTGACCGAGACCCAACTTTCTGGGCTCTACACATTGCACCCCAGAATTCTTTAGTAGTCTTCAGATTTCATAATGCCATGCACACGGTCAAGACATCCAGTATCTGACGCAGCAAAGCAACCACAAAACACCAGTGAACCTCCACAATGTTTGACTGTATGGACTGGATTCTTTTCTTTAAAGGCCTCATTTCTTTTTCTGAAAACAGTAGAATGATGGGCTTTACCAAAAAGCTGTAATTTTGTTTAGTCTGTCCACAGCACATTCTCCCAAAAGGATTTTGGCTTCCTCGGGTAAGTTTTGGCAAACTCCAATCTGGCTTTTTTATGTTTCTGTGTCAGCGGTGGGGTCCTCCTGGGTCTCCTACCATAGCGTCCCTTTTCATTCAGATGGCGACATATAGTGCGAGCTGATGCAGTTGTACCCTGTGCCTAAAGGTCAGCTTGAAATTGTCTGGAAGTTGATCAAAGTTCTTTTCCACCATTCCAACAATTCTTCGTTGCAGTATTTGAATTTTTCTCTATTGTCCATGCCTATTAGCTACAGTAAACTATAACAATGTTGTGCACAGTGGACACATGAACATTAGGATCTCTGGAGAGAGAGGTGCGCATGCGCGGGACTGCCGGGAAGAAGCTCTAACCGAGAGCTCCGCACCGCTCCGGCTCTTTGCAGCCCCCTGAGCTTACAGACTGAACGGGACCCTCCCGAAAACGACCCCCTCGCCTCCCGGAAGACCCAGGCACCAATCCGCATGCCGAGTGGCTCACAAAAGAGCGAAGTGAGCCGCCAGCTGGATTTTAACTTGGCGGCCCCTGCATCTTCCAAAATGGCAGCCGCTGCGCCCACACGAGATGGCATGGAGGATCCAGACTCCACTGCGGACCCTCCATCCCCATACCAGCAGCAGAACACCTTGCTGGCAACACCTGTGAGTACCTGCACCCCCTAAGGGATCTCCCCAGCCTCCACCAAATCCTTAATAAACAGGACATTAGGGGATCTCCTCCACACCCCCATGCTGCTCTCCCCCCGGGCCTGGCCGGCTCCCAGCAATCCTCCACTATGCAGCCAATCCAGACCCCTGCCATGCAGCAACTACTTCAGAGCTTCTTTGAAATGCTGGCCGCTCGCACTAACCAAAACACCGCCTGCATCCAAACATTACAAGACCAACTGGAATCTGCACTAGCAAAATTAGATGATTTGGAAAACAGAAGCAGGAGATACAATTTCCGTATAACAGGGATCCCTGAATCGGTCACGGACATACCCAGCACTGTCAAACTCTTCATTAAGGAACTTATACCGGACATCCAGGGACATAGACTCAAACTTGACAGAGCACACAGAGCCCTACAGTGCCCTCGTCAAGATGGCCTCCCGAGGGACATTGTAGTCAAACCCCATTACTACGGCGTTGAAGAGGATGTTACGAGAAAAATCCGCAACTTGGACAACCTCTCCTTTTTAAGGAAACAAGATCCAAATTTTTGCGGATATTTCCCCTACCACCGTCCAGAAGCGGAGATCCCTCAAACCTCTTCTGGAAATTCTCACACAGAATTCCATCAAGTACCGTTGGTCATTCCCTTTCCGCCTCCAGTTCCATTTTAGAGACAAATCATATGGATTCACCAATTTTCATGATGGCGAATGTTTGCTGCTGCAACTAGGACTGATCTCCCAGGAACTAGCTCCTATGCATCCGGCAGCCAAGTCAGGCTCCACCAAGCGACCCCCTCCAGGCAGCCCTCTGACCCCGCTGTGGAACAAACAACTAACAAAGACACTGAGACTCTCACCCTCCAAGATGAGCGACTTTCTCTTTACTCCCGGACGGAAGGTGTTATTCCTATTTTTTGGAAGGGATGTTCATCCCGCTCGTGTGTGTAGTGGGTAGCCCTACACAAATCTGGCTGTTGACGTTCTTGTAAGGCCTTTACCCGCTATATGTTAGGCCCCTTTAGCCCACTCAATGGCAAACTGGGACACCTAACTTTGTTCTGGCCGCCCACCACAGCTGGGATGGACTCTGCCTTACAATAACGGATTTTTTGCACTAAGTTATGCTCTTTGAGCCACCTTTCCCCTAATGTTATGTCTACCACCCTTCCCTCCCTCCCCCTGCAGAGATCCCTGTTCTCTCCAGTTAATATACGGTTTCTTTATGGTTGCCAATTGTTGCCTCGCACCAGAGCGCTCCTCATCATTCCTATCCCTGTGTCGGTCCCACAGTAATTCATTTCCCCATAGGGGGACCTGACGGCCGGAGCGGCCCAACATGCCACCCTCTCTGTTGTGACGCAGAGGGACTAACCCCCCTCTGGTGACACCAGGTAGACAACCCTTTTTGAGGTTGTACCCTCTTCGAGTTCACCCTTAACGGTGGACTTGGACTAGGACTCGGCTTGCCAGTCCTGCAGCTATAATATCTGACTTTGCATATTATTGTCTTGTTCTCATTTCTTGCACTAAATTATTTTCATCTCACACTCTCTATTCCATCCTCTTCTGTCTCTCTTTCTACTTCCCCCATGTCTCCTTCCCAATCCCCTACCTACCTCTTCTTCATCTCCCAGGAACCTTCACGGAGAACTCCCTTCGATCTACAACCTGGGCTCCATCAGATGACCAACTCCTCAAAAGATAATACCCGCTCTGCAAAGGCAGAGGTAAGCTCCCTTCATACATTCTCGCTATCCACCCCTAGTGCCCATGGCTGAATCGAATCACCACCATTTATCGTTAAAGATAGCTTCACATAATACACAGGGGCTTAACTCGCCCTCTAAATGCCAGAAGGCATTTCAAAGTTACCATGCCAGAAGCCTTGATATTGTCCTACTTCAGGAAACCCATTTCCCCGCCAGCTATACCCCTTCCTTCCTCCACCGTAGCTTCCCCACTTTTTAACTGACAAATGCAAACTACAAAAAAAGGGGGGTGGCCATACTCCTTGCGAAAAGAATCCCATTCGTTCACACACACACGGTCAAAGACACTGATGGCAGATATATACTCGTCAAAGGGCTCATTGAGGGGGTAAAGTACTCCATCATCTCCTACTATGCCCATAACCTGGGCCAAGCAGGCTTCTTCGTCTCCATGCTATCAACCCTTTCTCCACATCTGGAAGGCAGAACAATTTTAGGGGGTGATTCCAACATCACATTTGACCATATGCTAGACAAATCTTCTCAAGACAGACCCCACCTCAAAAAACCACCTAAACAGAGCCTCAGTATAGCCCGTCTTCTGCACGATATGGGCCTAATTGACTCCTGGAGGGAACTAAATCCCACAGCCAAGGACTTCACTCACTATTCTGCATCGTACAAAACGTACACCAGAATTGACCACATCTTTATCCCCAACCTGGAGATTCACACAGCGACTCACGCTTCTATACATGAAGTACCTTGGTCAGTTCATTCTTTGGTGACCCTCAGAACCACTAGCTCCCTCTTGCCTCCTGGGCCCCCCCAGTGGCGCCTAAGTAAATCCCTAATCCTAAACTTTTTTTTTTAAATCTCAAAATAAATAAATAAAGATTTGGAGATGGATGGATTTGTAATCTTGAGATTGTCCATGCCTTTCCTCAATTTTTGTTCTCAAATCCTCAGACAATTCTTTGCTGCTCTTTCTCTTTTCCATGCTCCGTGTTGCACACAGAGACACAACTGAATGGTTGAGTACATTTTTCACCATTTTAACTGGTTGCCAGTGTAATTTCTATATTGTCAGCACCTGTTAATTGATACAGGTGAGTTTATTTACAAATTACAGGAGCATCACAAACTTGGAATGCAATTATTTTACAATTTTGAGAATGTATAAACAGTCAAATAGTAAACTGTGCCAGTCATATACTACAAACAGCGCTAATGTTGAGCAAAATATAAATATGTGGCCAACTTCACAAAAAAGTCCTTAGAAGCAGTGAAGAATTATACAGCGGTTCAGAGAGTGTTCATAGGTGATCCTAAAGAATATCACAGTGTGCACCTTCCACCGGTCAATCCAATTCCACCATGTGAGAACACACTCCCCTCAGGGGGTTAAACTCACCAGAGCTAAAAGATAAACAAGCCTCCAAAAGGAAGAAAGCCTCTGAGCTATAAACTGCAAACAGCACTGTTCCAGGAGATTACCAGATGATAAGGGCTCCAAGAAGAATCATAAACAGAAGAGAGCACACATAGCGTAATCTCAGTTACTGATAAAAACCCATCTCACCACAAAACCCCCATACATATATATGTACAACAATAAAGCAGTCAATAGAGCACTGAAAGTGTAAGCGCTGTGCACTTCACCGCTTACGCCATCCGATAGTTCCGTCTGTGTAACCAAGGAGCCCCTTAGGAATATTTTTTAACCACATAAGGGGTATGGCCACTATTAATGAGCAGTAGGCTTGAAGTACACTTTAGTTCCCAACCTATCCCATGTCTAAAAATACTGACATCTAAAAAATGTATGTCACTTTCACTAGTCAACTTAATATTATTCGTATTGGAATTTAATTCACTTAAGAATTCCTGCAAAGTGTCAATTGAACCCTCCCAAATAAAAAAACAGGTCATCAATATATCTTTTGTATAATAGGGAACTAAATTGGGAACTAAAGTGTACTTCAAGCCTACTGATTCTAATAGTTACCTGCCCATTAATAGTGGCCATCACCCTATGTAGTTAAAAAATATTCCTAAGGGGCAAATCACTAGGGTGAAAAGGAACTGTTCTAACAAAGCAGATTTCATATCACAAGCTCAAATTATAAAGAAGAAATTTATTGAAAAAGGTTATTATGAAGAGGCGTTGGATTCCATCATTCAGGAGTTGGCTATGCTACCTAGGGATGTCTTTTTGGAGGAAGTTCGCCCTATCCCGAAGAGAGAAAGTCAAGAGTGGAGCTTCATTTCGGGTTTTCATTCTCAATACAGAGAGGTGGAAGATATCTTTGCCACCCACTGGCACGTTCTACTTATGGACAAGGCGTTGCATTCAGTATTACCCTGTAAACCAGGGTTTATTTACAGAAAGTCGTTGAGCTTTGCTGATAAAATAGTAAGGAAAGTGCTAGATCCTCCTGCTAGGCCCTCTACCTTCTGGGATAGAGATGGCTTTTTCTGTTGCAGGAAATGTCGGGCTTGCAGGGAAGTAAATAGGCCATTGAGGGCCCTTGAGAGATTTATATCAACTTCTAATAATAAAGAATTTACCAAAGAATTTATTACACGCAACACTTCATATGTGGTCTATGCTCTGCAATGTCCGTGTGGTCTCATTTACATAGGACGCACTAAGAGACTTCTGAAAATCAGAATTGCAGAGCATATAGCTAATATAAAAATAGGTTTTAAAGACCACAATGTATCACTCCATTTTAAATTGATGCACAATCAGGACCCCTCTGGTCTGAAATTTTGGGGCATAGATCATTTAAAACCAGAGTGGAGGGGCTCTAATCTGGTTAGGGACCTATCCAAGAGAGAGACCCAATGGATTTTTTTGGTAGACACTTTATCACCAAAGGGGTTAAATGTCAACCTAGACATCAACTGCTTCATAAGTGACTACTAACTATGCATAATACATAGAAAGGGGTATCATCCGAGTAATGTTTACACAATGATTTTTTATAACATTTTTATATACATTTTATATATGTATTTTGCATGTATGTTTTTATATATGTTTTTATATATATGTTTTTTTCTTTTAATTCGTAAGAGGTTCTTAGAAATCATTATGTCTTTTATCTTATTGGCTTAATTTTAGTATTATAGTCACACCAAGATCTAGTATGATTGTGTCAATGACATTATGATTAAGAATATATCATGTACTGTATAATACAACATAATGATGTATGATTGAACATTTGAGGTCATGGGACGGTATGGAGGGTTGGTTTATAACCATCTCAGCCTCTGTATTATCTGTCATTTTGGATATATTTTGGATATATTTGCTGTTCTTATGTAAACAGTGCAGTGGGGCTTTTTGTGTCTCTCCTCCTCCTGTAGGATGCCATCATTGTTTACTTTAACCGTAGCAACTTGAGCCTGTCGTCATGCTGAATGCGCTCTGATTGGCTATGGGGGTCTGGGGCGGGAAAATATAAGCCTGTCTGTTTGTCGTGGAGGCATGTCCTTTGTTGAAGTCAGGATATGACGAAACGCGTCAGAGCGTGACCTACACGACGCCGGAAGTGACCTGTGCGCTCCACCGCTGTTGGATCCGGAACAAGGAAGTGAGTGCCATCGCTCCTTGGTTACACAAGCGGAACTATCGGATGGCTTTACGGTGAAGTGCACAGCGCTTACACTTTCAATGCTCTATTGACTGCTTTATTGTTGTACGTATATATGTATGGGGGTTTTGGGGTGAGATGGGTTTTTATCAATAAACGAGATTAGGATATGTGTGCTCTCTTCTGTTTATGATTCTTCTTAGAGCCCTTATCAGCTGGTAATCTCCTGGAACTGTGCTATTTGCAGTTTATGGCTCAGAGGCTTTCTTCCCTTGGAGGCTTGTTTATCTTTTAGCTCTGGTGAGTTTAACCCCCTGAGGGGATTGTGTTCTCACATGGTGGAATTGGATTGACCGGTGGAAGGTGCACACTGTGACATTCTTTAGGATCACCTATGAACACTCTCTGAACCACTGTATTATTCTTCACTGCTCCTAAGGACTTTTTTGTGAAGTTGGCCACATATTTATTTATATTTTGCTCAACATTAGCGCTGTTTGACTGTCATAGTTTACTATTTGACTGTTTATACGTTTTTTTATACTATTTTTGTATTCTATTGTTTTAAACGGCTGCTTAGTTAAGTCCCCATCCATTTGTTTGTATAAACTAATTGGGTGTTTCGGGGTTTTTTTACACAGGTTCTGTTATTACCCATCTTGGTAACCAGGAGCAGTAATTATTTTCTTTGGCGCTGAGCGGTGTATTATAGGCCTTAATTATACACCTTTGTTTTAATTTTGAGAATGTGCCAATGATTTTGTCCAGTCCATTTTTGGAGTTTTGCATGAAATGTGTCAGGCTCTTTGTCTCTCCACTTTTTTGTGACATACCAATACAAACAAAAGAAATAAACATGAGAATGCCTAAACATTTGTATTTGCAACATTTTTTTTGCCGAGCATTCTAGTATTGCAGTTTAGAAATGTTACCAGTAGAGTTGGGCGAAGTGTTCGGGCCAAGTGTCCGTTTAGGTGTTGGCCGAACACCCAAATTTTTGGGGCGCTCAGCAGGATGTTAGCCCGCCAGGCACACAGTGAATAGCTGCCGATTGTTAAGAAGCTGGCCGGTAGGCCGGCCGCCGTGTCCTTAACAACTGATAAGTCATTAGCTGTCAGCAGACTTGCCTGCTGACAGCTGAATGAAAAAAAAAAACAAAACAAAAAAACCCCACACCATTATAAAAAAAAAAGGTGTGGGTCCCCCCCAAAATCCACTCCTTTATTATGATAAATTTATAGGTGTCCTGTTTTTTCCTGCTTCCCCCTCCATCTGTGGAGGAGAGCCACCCATCTGTGACCATTCGTAAGCCCCATGGGTCAGCCTTGTTTTCCTTTGACGCGTAGGCAGGGATGACGGTGTAACGGAGTCCAGCATCAGAAGTGGGGGACTCTTTTGGTTCTTCCATTGCTTTTAAGATTAAGTTAAATGAGTATACATGGCACCAAGGGTAAATATCAAGTGATTATCATGAAATATTTATACCAAACAACATATAAAGAATATATGATCACTTTTTCTTTGATGCCCTTACAGAGCTTAAAGGACCCCCTGAGGAAGACAATGACCTTATAAACGTCGAAATGCATTGGGTTCTTCTCTATCATTGGCAAGCACTATCATAATCATAAGTGATATTGTTTGGAGTGGTAGTATACATACACTCCCTGTAATCAACCATGTGATAACTTATTTGCTCGATTTGCACATGTACCCAATATGTCTTGTTATATGTGAAACCGGAGCTCATATTTTTAAATTCCTGTATTCTCTAAATTATTATTATACCCGGCCCTTATCTGAGCATGCAGCCTGTCAGGCCACATGCCCTCAACATGGGGACAAGGTGCCTTGGGTGGGGGGGGCTACCCCCCGCCCCAAAGCACCTTGTCCCCATGTTGAAGGGGACAAGGGCCTCTTCCCCACAACGTTGGGCGGTGATTGTGGGGGTTCGCAGGCAGGAGGCTTATCGGAATCTGGAAGCCCCCTTAAACAATATCCCACCCCCTCCATGTGAATGAGTATGGGGTACATTGTTCCCCTATTCATTCACCAAAAAAAAAAAAAAAGTGTCAAAACGAAATAAAACAAAAAAAAAACAAAAACATTTTTTTGAGCATTCCTTTATTAAAAATAAAAAAAACATTGTCCCCCGACGTAGATCCATCATCAAGCACAAAGCCCGCCGCACCTCGGAAAAAAAAAACTCTGCCTGCAACAAAGGCTACCTGCTGACTGCTGCCTGTTCCACCATCTGACAGCTCTTAAATAGGTAAGGGGCGGGGACACTTAGTAACATCACCTGGTGGCACCACCCTCTATGCGACACTACCGACCCAGCATGCACCTGTCGGTGACGTCACAAGGTTGCAGTGCCGCCAGGTGACATCACCAGGTGGCTCCACCCATTTAGGACCTGTCAGGTGGCAGAGCACGCAGTCAGCAGTTAGCCTTTGTCACAGGCAGAGCTTTTTTCGTGTCCGGCAGGCGTAGTGATTGACAATGTATGTAAATCGAGGGACATTGTTTTTTATTTTTAATAAAGGAATTTTAAAAAACTGTGTTTTTATTTATTTTTCACACTTTTTTTGGGTGAATGAGTAGGGGTAAAATGTACCCCATACTCATTTACATTGGGGGGGGCAGGATCTGGGTGCCACCTTGCTAAAGGGGGCTCCCAGATTCCAATAAGCCCCCTGCCCGCAGACCCCTACAACCACCACTCAGGGTTGTGGGGAAGAGGCCCTCATCCTCATCAACAAGGTGCCCCAAAGCACCCCCATGTTGATGGTATGTTGCCTGGTATGTTGCCTGGTATGGCTCGTCCCCCCCCCTTTTCTGGGCTGCATACTCGGATAAGGGTCTGACATGGATTGGGGGGGGGGGGGACACCCACGCGGTTTTTTGTTTTTTTTTTAATTTTGGCGTGGTACTCCCCTTATAATCAATATGATCTCAGGCTTCCCAGCAAAAGAACGGCAGTGTTTACATCTGTCGGCACCGGAAGTGACATCATATCGCTTCTGGCCTCCGAAGGTCATAGAGATGGCTGGGGATAATCTGGTCCGCGGTCAGCTCTATGGTAAACCACTGCAGCTGGCGGCTTCATTCTCCGGCTCCCCGATTTCACAGGCGAGCCAGAAGAAGCACCAAAGGGGGGTGGGAGGCGAAGATTTCCTCCCGCAGCCTGTAAAAGCAGTCAAGTGGCTAAACAGGCGCTATGAGTGCTTTTACTTTGCAGGGAATCGTCTGCTGAAAAAAAAAAAGATATCTGAATGATGCATGTGGGTGGGAAGTGGTTAATTAAGTAGTTCCAAGCCCTCTTGACATAATTTCCTGTTAGCCTGTATAAATATTCTCCTTTCTGGTTACTAGGTGACTTTGAAAAAGCGGCAAGACATTGCAACTGTTTTGCTTGTGGTTCAAGCCTCCTTCCTGTGAGCATGGTGTCATCCTCCCAGCCTTTTGCCGTTTCTGTGAGGTCATTTCCTGTCTGACCGTGCGTCCCTTCCTGCGCACAAGTTTGTTGGAATCTGCTGTACAACCTTTCCACACTGAAAATCATCTCTCCACCTGCTCCTTGGAGTCATCTGTTAATCCAGCGATTCTCCTGGTGCCTAAGACTGGTATGCTATTACTGTCATCTTTCATGTCACAGTGAGCTTTTTATCACAGCATCATTTATTTTTAAGAGCCATTTCATTATGTGCTCAATAAACCTTTTTTTATGGACCCTGTGGATACATGCCTTATTTCATTAACTATTTATATAGAAACATATATCAGTCTATCCAGCTAAACTTATTAACTATGCTTTAGTACTATTGACCACCTACCAACAGCGCTCTTGTTTGTGTGTTTTTCTTTCTCTCCTAATTACCTGCTGGAGCTTTGGAGCCCTTGCTGCTGCATGCCTGGCAGCCATTCATTGCCTCTGTGTACCTTCAGCTGATCCGCTCTGGTGTGTCAACCTGCTGTGTTACTATCCACTGGTGGATTGGTGATTTTTGACATGAAAGTGTGCTACTTTTAATCAAGGTGTTTTTTGCTTGGTATTGCTTGGTGTATTAACCTCAGCCCCCTGCTTTTTGCAATTTCCTGCATGGTGGTATTCAAAGCCTAGATTGAATGATTCTTGAATCGCAGGTAGTCCACAATGTGGACACCCTGAGAGCAAAAAGGAGGCAGAACAGGGGCCAAGACTTCTGTGAAGACCCAAGGAGTAGAGGACAAGCCAAATGGCATGGTCACAAACAGAAAACGACAGTCTCCTACCGCAAAACGTAAAAACAAATCCCCCTGTTGCAGGTATGCAATGAGTGACCTGGCTGATTCCATACAAATCTTTTGGATCCTAAAGAAGACATTCAGGCACTTCAGAACCAGGAGAGCAAGAATGCTGCCCTTGACTTTCAGAACTGTGAACAGGTTGGAGAAAAACCTCTTCCCCTGCAGGCACAGAAATAATTACCAGTGAGGTGAACAATTTCTGAAAAGCAGCATGCAAATGCTTCAGCGGCTGCAGAGAAGGCAGATTTAAAGGAATAAATCAGGAAAGAGGGAGAGAGCGAAACTTCAGTCTGTACCCCCTGTGGAGCATATCCCTGACTCAGAGATTCAGAATGTCTTGAATCCAGGCGACTGTGAATGCCGACAGATGTCCCCCAACTTGAAGTGGGTTTGTCTCATCACTGAAAGGGGGGCTTGGAGCCAGGCTAAACTGGCTTGGGAGTCCAGAGCTTGCAGCAAAAGGAGGTGCTGGGCTTAGACTAGGAGGAAGACGTCTGGAAGGGACGAAAGGAATTTTTTCTAAACCCAGAAGAGAAGGATTTCTTTTGGCAAAAGCGTGCTCTTTCCACTAGTGACTTCCTTAATAAAAAGGAGTCTAGATGTTCACCGAACAGATGTTAACCAACAAATTGCAAAAGCTCCAATTGCTTTTTACAGGCTGGTTCAGCAGGCCAAATATTTGGTCCAAACAAACTATTTAAAGTTAAATTAAACCTGTGGTCTTAATAGCACAGAGTTTTTGTTATATGAACACAGTTATCCATTGAAGGTTAACTCCACTATTTTCACTATGTCACACCAGTATTTAGGGTGTAACATGTAATGTGATGCAAAAGGGACCACCCCAAACTGGCCTTACCCTGTAATGACAGGCAAGGGATCTCCCCTGCAGCCGCTGGCACTTTTGAAATTTCTGTAGCAGTGCAAGGCTCTGCCCACACAGCTGCATCATTCATTCACAGAGATTTGTAAATGCATGAACTACAAGTCATGTCTTCCACCCCAGCAGATGGAATTTCAATGGAACAGGGATGTGCTAGTCACTGCACTCAAATTCCATGGACACTTCCTCCAGCTCTGTAACTGAAAGCCCACACCTTGGTACGAACAGAGAGCTGGAGAAAGTTGCAGGAGGCTTGCATTTCTCTATTTGATCCACTGATTTGGATCAAAAGCTTTTCAAAAAAACAAATGCATATTTTTCCTGGAAATATATGTGTATTTATTATTATTTGTAGAAAGTGGACTTTATGTTAGGTAGACTAATAAAGCAAGTTTGCACAGAAAACAACTTACTGATGTTTGGTTGCAATGGTTACAATGCAGTAGTGACAACTAGAAGTGTGTGTAGCTATAGTAGGACTTCTTTTCCCGGTTACACCCAGTCAGGTAAAACTGACTGACATACAACTTCTAATATCACTGGTGGAAAACACTCCACTGCCGCCTGAACACTGCTGAAATGAAATTGCTAGTGACAGATCCTGTTGGGCAGCAAGAGGGAGTCTATGGATCAACGAAAAATACATTTTAGCTATTCTCTAGCTGATGACAGAATTGACTGTAGTCCTACCAATGTTTGGCACTGAACTAGAACCATGGCAATCAATCAACAGCTGTGCTTTGTCTATTCACTACAAGATAGCAAAAGAAAACAAATATTTTACCAATTACATTTCTAAGTCAATGATCATGCCCCATTTTTGAGGTAAGTAACAAAATATAAAACTTACGGAACACGCCTGTAGATTTAACGTGACAAGTTCTGGACAGTGTGATCCAATATATTTAAGCGCCTCGTCTTCCAACTATAGGGCAAGGAGATACCGATAGTAAGAAATTTGCATGTCAATCTCCGTATATTAGTTACAGGTACATTTCTAATTATGAAAAAATTCAAGGAATTTCCTAGCAAGGAAACAATATATAATAAACAGAATGTACTTTCAGTGAAAACCACACAATGATCAGTAGATAACAGAAATATTGGTATATAGCTGACTTTATATGTAAATATCAAGTTTTCTGCATTCCTCTATTAGTCTTTTAAAGTGGCTGTAAATCCTCACATACAGTATACCCAGTGAAGTGGCTGGCCTCAGGTGATTCACAGAGATTAAACAAATCACCCTACATAAGTTATACCTGTTTATCTGCAATATTCTCTTCTCTACAGTCATTCAAAGTTCAGAAATTATAAAGTGTGTCTGAGCTTTCAGAAAAGAGGAAAGCTAAAGTTACACTCAGTGAGGAGAGCTCTGAGAGCTGATTGGAGGTAAGGTACACCCACCCCCTTCCCTTTCACACAGCACTCAAGAACAGAGCTTAGGCTGTCAATCATAAGCTGTATGTTTTTCTTTTAGTGCTAGAAAAACTTATAGGAATTGATTCATGCTGGTAGCAGAGGAACGAAGCAGCAGACAGAAATGATAATTAGAGCTCTAAATTGAAATAAGTATACAATATAGAGGGATATGCTTTATTCGTATTTCATATCTGAGGTTTACAAACCACTTTACAGCAACTAGCAGCCTAATGACCAACAGCAAGATCAAGATGGTTAAAAGGGATGTGGCAAAGTTCAACTTTAGAGGAAAAGTCAAGATTTATGTATAACTTTAGTTGCTTATATCTTTAAATCTTAATAAGCATTTTTAAATCTGGTTTGTCTGACAGTTTCTTCCAATGATTCATTTTTTTTCTCTCATCACTCAGTTTTAACTGCTTAGATTTGTGATCGCTTCACTTTAACAAGAGCACACTTAATCAAGGCCCCTTGCATACCAAAGGACATATATTTCCCACAAAACAGCCCTGTAATCAAATGGGCACGTCAAAATATATGTTGGCAATGCAGTGGAGAACTGTTGCTTACTTACACCCATGAACCATATTCATGTTACCACATAAGAGGGATAGAGGGAACTAAAGATTTCAATAAAACATATTTTTTGGACCATGTCACATGGGCAGTTCTATTGCTGGCAACACTTCTCTAGAGAAAGGGTTGCCGAAATTCTGCATCCATTATCACTAGTTAAAGTTGCACCATCAGTGTTTAAAATGCTGCTTAAACGTATCTATTAGAAAGGGAGAACCATGGGCTGGCATATGCTTTGGGCGGCAAATGGGCCACTACATAATATAATGCTTACAAAATGTTTTAGGTTGATCCTCAGGGCTTGTATAGATGGGCAAAATGCAGCATTCTTGCAGGTACATTTACATTGCATTTGAGATTATCATTTGTTCACTCCACGATCCACCTCTCCTTGTGCAATCAAATCTATGCTATGATCATGCCATCCCCTCTGTTATATAACGCTATGTGCCACTGTGCCTGTGCGGTATAAAAAAAATAAAAGATGCAGATTATACCATATATCAGAGCGGCTCCCGGCGCTCACGTGACTCCTTGGATCTCTCTCCTCCCCGGCTGACGTCAGCAGCAGTACTCAATGCCGCCTACCATAGCTGTCAGCCAAAGAGAGGAGAGAGCCGAGGAGTCACGTGAGCCACTCTGATATACGGTATAATGGGCATTTTTTTTTATACAGCAAGGGGCACATAGCGTTATATAACAGAGGATGGCATGATCATATTATATAGTGGGTTAAGGACCACTTTAAGGCCAATTAATTTCCCCTCCCGATTGGAGAAAGGAAAAATCTCCCACTCACATATTTGTGCGGGTGCCACATCCTGACTTCACACCCAGCATATGAGAATTCCAAGTCCTGTAATGGAAGCTCCCTGAAGCCCCCTCCTGGCGCTTAACAGTGTGGAGATAACAGAACCCAAGACCATAGCTCTGGCCAGACCGGAAGTATCCAAGGAGCGTCCACTGCCAGATTCACCATGTTGGTGTACCAATCCCAACTCCCGGATTCTTCGCAAAAGATGCGGCAGTAGTTAAATCAGGGGAAAGATTAGGGAGAACTGGTCCCTAAGGTGTTACCAGTGCATCTACCTCTATTGCCAGTGGAATCCAGTAGATCCACCTGCAGAGTTCCCCAATGCTGAATGTCTCGGGATACAGGGACCACTGTCCCAGTATTAGTCGCTGACAACTGGGAAAAAAACCCTGCTAGTTTTTTATACCCAGAATACATACTGGCGACAGAGATGGCACATGCTGTTCTGCCCCAGACAGAATGTGGTTCACCTTTCTGAGCCGCACGATTCCTGGTGTCACCCTGGTGGTTAATATATGCCACTGCAGTGGCACTGTCGGACTGAACACTGACCACAAACCTGTGCAACGGGTTTGTCCAATAATCCACAAGATGTACTGCACGAAGTTCCAAGATATTGATTCTCTCCTGTTGGAAAACAAGTTCCCTGAATTGTAGCTGCCTCCAAACCAGCCCCCCAACTGGAGAGACTGGCATCAGTGTTTATCTTCCATATCACTGGATGAAAAAATTTCCCCTTCTCCAGATTCCAAACAATCAACCTGCAATTTGAGCTCTGCAACGCTCCAGAGACAGAGCCCTCTGGCAATCCAATGCTTGGACCTTGATGTTCTAGACAGAGAGAATATTACTTTACAAAAGACCTGGAGTAGAACTGCATGTGGAGAACCGTCTTTAAATCTGGAACCGACTGCTCCCTGAGTATAAGATCGTTAAGGTAGCCTGCGGTTGATACCCTCTATGTGAGCAAGTCCAGCCTTGGGGCTAGGAGCTTTGTGAACCCTCAGGAGCTGTAGCCAGCCTGAAGGGCAGTGTCACAAAACAAAAATGGCGATTTTTTTTTACTGCAAAATCGCAGAAATCTTTGATGAGCCTGGAAAAACTGGCACATGAAGAGATGCATCATTGATGTCTATGGACACCTGAAATCTACCTCTTGCAGAGAGGCCATCAAGAGGCGCACTTAACCCTTAACCTACCAGGTTTCGGCAGGCTAAAGATGGAGCGAACCACCTCAGAGACTGCCCATAGATCCTGTCTGAGATACTCTCAAAACATAGCAGCCTCAGATTCCTCCCTCACTCTGGAGGAGAAAAGCTTAAGAGAAAAGCTTAAAGCAACCTGGTATTCCTGGGCAGTCTCCCATCCAAGTACTAACCAGACTCGATTCTGCTTAGGCACCAAGATCAGGCGTGTTAAGGGTGATGCTGCCGCAGTCCATTGCAACTGTCAATGCCACTGCTAAATTCTCCTAATGGCATTTTAATGCGTCAAGAATCACTTCAATGCCAAACACCACAGTGGCTGAGATATACCTGATAACCACTGGTCCATCAGGAGATGCTAGCACTGCCAGATCACTGGACCTGAGGGCGGTGCACCTGCCTCCCCTGGCTGCCTTTTCATTGTGGAGCCATTTAACTTGTGTAACAGTTAAATAATGTAGTCTAATACGCAGTCCCCCAGGGAAGCAGGCCCAAAACCATGTTGGTCTACCTCTATGTAACCACGTAGGTACCCAGGTATGCCGTTATGTAGATACCCAGGTATGCAGGTATAGAAGTATGTATTTTCTCGGTTCATGCACATATGCAGTTTATACAAGTATGGAAATCAATGTAAATACATATGTAAATATGCAGTTCAATACAAGCAAGCATATACACTCACCAGCCACTTTATTAGGTTTAAAGAGAATGGTCCAAAAAGAGAAGATATCCAGTGAGCGGCAGTTGTGTGGACAAAAAGTCAGAGGAGAATGGGCAGACTGGTTCGAGATGATAGAAAGACAACAGTAACTCAAATAATCACTTGTTACAACAAAGGTATGCAGAATACCATCTCTGAACGCACAACACATCGAACCCTGAATCATATGGGCTAGAACAGCAGTAGACCACACCGGGTGCCATTCCTGTCAGCTAAGAATAGGAAACAGAGGATACAATTTGCACAGGCTCACCAAAATTGGACAATATAAGATTGGAAAAATGTTGCTTGGTATGACAAGTCTCCATTGCAGCTGCGGCATTCAGATGGTAGGGCCAGAATTTGGTGTAAACATGAAAGCATGGATCCATTACGCCTTGTATCAACGTTTCAGGCAGGTGGTGGTGTGTAATGCTGTGGGGGATATTTTCTTGGCATACACTGGGTCCCTTAGTACCAATTTAGCATCGTTTAAAGGCCACAGCCTACCCGGGTATTGTTTCTGACCATGTCCATCTCTTTGGGACTACAGAGTACCCATCTTCTAATGGCTACTTCCAGCAGGATAATCACCATGTCACAAAGCTCAAATCATCTCAAAATGGTTTCTTGAACATAACAATGAGTTCACTGGACTCCAATGTCCCCAAGTTACCTGATCTCAATCCAATAGAGCACCTTTGCGATGTGGTGGAATGTGAGATTTGCATCATTTATGTGCAGCCGACAAATCTGCAGCAACTGCGTGGTGCTATCATGTCAATATGGACCAAAATCTCTGAGGAATGTTTCCAGCATCTTGTTGAATCTATGCCACAAAGAATTAATGCAGTTCTGAAGGCAAAAAGGGGTCCAACCCGGTACTAGCAGTACAATGCAAATACGCATGTAGGTATGCAGTTCAATGCAAATACGCATGAAAGTATGCAGTTCAAATTTAACCACTTCAGCCCCAGAAGGTTTTACCCCCTTCCTGACCAGAGCACTTTTTACAATTTGGCACTGCGTTGCTTTAAATGACAATTGCGCAGTCATTCGACGCTGTACCCAAATTAAATTTGCGTCCTTTTTTCCCCAACAAATAGAGCTTTCTTTTGGTGGTATTTGATCACCTCTGCAGTTTTTATTTTTTGCGCTATAAACAAAAAAAAAAAAAACGACAATTTTGAAAAAAAAAAAAACCCAACAATATTTTTTACTTTTTGCTATAATAAATGTCCCCCAATTTAAAAAAAAAAAAAAAAAAAAACTCTTCATCAGTTTAGGCCAATATATATTCTTCTACATATTTTTGGTAAAAAAAATAGCAATAAGCTTATATTGATTGGTTGCGCAAACGTTATAGTGTCTGCAAACTATGGGAAAGATTTATGGCATTTTTATTATTTTTTTTACTAGTAATGGCGGTGATTTGTGATTTTTAGCGTTATTGCTACATTGCGACGGGCAGGCCAGAGACTTTTGACACTTTTGTGGGACCACTAACATTTTTAACAGCGATCAGTGCTATAAAAATGCACTGATTACTGTGTAAATGTCACTGGAAAGGAAGGGGTTAAAACTAGGGGGCGATCAAGGGGTTAACTGTGTGTTCCCTCATTGTGTTCTAACTGTATGGGGATGAGAGTGACAAGGAGAGGAGACATATCGTTTTTCCTACTTAGGAACAAACGATAGGGCTCCTCTCCTCTGACAGCGCAGGAATGTGTGTGCTTACACACACAAATCCCCGCGCTGGCACTCGTGCCCGCCGGCCACGCGTATCAGGTCCCCCGCCGTGCAGTGGGTGTGTGCCCTCTGATGGCCGAAAAATGGTAGGACATACCCGTACGGGATTTCGCCCAGGAGAGCCATTGTGCCGCAGTATATCTGTGTGACATGGTTGGGAACCGATTAAGCATGTATGTATGCAGTTCCTTGCAAATACGCATGTATGTATGCAATTCAATGCAAATACACATGTATGTATGCAGTTCCATGCAAATACGCATGTACAGTATCTCACAAAAGTGAGTACACCCCTCATATTTTTGTAAATATTTTATTATATCTTTTCATGTGACAACACTAAAGAAATGACACTTTGCTACAATGTAAAGTAGTGAATGTACAGCTTGTATAACAGTGTAAATTTGCTGTCCCCTCAAAATAACTCACACAGCCATTAATGTCTAAACCACTGGCAACAAAAGTGAGTACACCTCTAAAGGAAAAATGTTCAAATTGGGCCCAAAGTGGCAATATTTTGTGTGGCCACCATTATTTTCCAACACTGCCTTAACCCTCTTGGGTATGGAGTTCATCAGAGCTTCATAGGTTGCCACTGGAGTCCTCTTCCACTCCTCCATAACAACATCACGGAACTGGTGGATGTTAGAGACCTTGCGCTCATCCACCTTCCGTTTGAGGATGCACCACAGATGCTCAATAGGGTTTAGGTCTGGAGACATGCTTGGCCAGTCCATCACCTTTACCCTCAGCTTCTTTAGCAAGGCAGTGGTCGTCTTGGAAGTGTGTTTGGGGTCGTTATCATGATGGAATACTGACCTGCGGCCCAGTCTCCAAACAGAGGGAATCATGCTCTGCTTCAGTATGTCACAGTACATGTTGGCATTCATGGTTCCCTCAATGAACTGTAGCTCCCCAGTGCCAGCAGCACTTATGCAGCCCCAGACCATGACACTCCCACCACCATGCTTAACTGTAGGCAAGACACACTTGTCTTTGTACTACTCACCTGGTTGCTGCCAAACACGCTTTACAACATCTAAACCAAATAAGTTTATCTTGGTCTTATCAGACCACAGGACATGGTTCCAGTAATCCATGTCCTTATTCTGCTTGTCTTTAGAAAACTGTTTGCAGGCTTTCTTGTGCATCACCTTTAGAAGATGCTTCTTCTGGGATGACAGCTATGCAGACCAATTTGATGCAGTGTGTGGCATATGGTCTTAGGACCGACAGGCTGACCCCCCACCCCTTCAACCTCTGCAGCAATGCTGGCAGCACTCATACGTCTATTTCCCAAAGACAACCTCTGGATATGATGCTGAGCATGTGCACTCAACTTCTTTGGTCGACCATGGAGAGGCCTGTTCTGAGTGGGACCTGTCCTGTTAAACCGCTGTATGGTCTTGGCCACCATGCTGCAGCTCATTTTCTGGGTCTTGGAAATCTTCTTATGCCGCGTACACATGGTCGGACTTTTTGGCTACAAAAGTCCGACAGCCCGTCTGACAGACTTTCAACGGACTTTTGGCGGACTTGCGGTGGACTTTCTAACAAACTGACTTAACTACATACGATCACTAAAAAGTCTGACGGATTCGTACGTGATGATGTACACCAGACTAAAATAAGGAAGTTGATAGCCACTAGCCAACAGCTGCCCTAGCATCGGTTTTTGTCCATCGGACTAGCATACAGACGAGCGGATTTCTGGGTCCGGAGGAGTTACGACGTAAAGATTTGAAGCAAGTTGCAAATCTAAAGTCCATCAGATTTGCGACTGGAAAAGTCCGCTAAAGGTCCGGTGGAGCCCACACACGATCAGATTGTCCGTTGGACCAGTCCGGTCGAAAAGTCTGACCGTGTGTACGCGGCATTAGAGCCTAGGGCCATCTTTATGTAAAGCAACAATTCTTTTTTTCAGATCTTCAGAGAGTTCTTTGCCATGAGGTGCCATTTTGAACTTCTAGTGACCAGTATGAGAGAGTGAGAGCGATAATACCAAATTTACCACACCTGCTCCCCATTCACACGAGTCACATGACACTGGGGAGGGAAAATGGCTAATTGGGCCCAATTTTGACTTTTCCACTTAGGGGTGTACTGAATTTTGTTGCCAGTGGTTTAGACATTAAAGTGGTTGTAAACCCTTGCTTACAACTTTATGTTACAGGTAAGCCTATATTAAGGCTTACCTGTAGCTAACAAGGATATCTCCTAAACCTGCAAGGTTTAGGTGATATCCCTGTATTTGCATGTGTCGACGTCATGCGATCACAAACAAGACAACTGAGACAACTTCAGTTGTCTTAAAACAACT
Source organism: Aquarana catesbeiana (assembly GCF_042186555.1). NCBI lineage: Eukaryota > Metazoa > Chordata > Amphibia > Anura > Ranidae > Aquarana > Aquarana catesbeiana. Next base: position 129,230,710 of record NC_133335.1, read on the forward strand.
TAAGACAACTGAAGGAATGGTGCTATATGCCGTTGCTTCAGTTGTACTGTGCTGTTACCGCGCGCATGCGCAGAGTGACATCATGGCGGCTCCGGGTAATCACTGCACCGGAGCCGCGATACCCGGAAGTCACTCCGGGACAACATGTCGGCGGTCAGAGGGGGAGACGTGGACCGATGCAGGGGCTTCGATCTGAGGTAAGTAATACATAATTAGCTAGTATGCTATGCATACTAGCTAATTATGCCTTTGTATTGCAGGGTTTTTTGTTTTTTCGTTTTTTTGCTGAGGGTTTACTTTCTCTTTAACCAGTTGCGGACCGCCGCACACTGATGTACATCGGCACAATGGCACGGGCAGGCATAAGGGCTTACCTATACGTCCCTGTCTGCCCACGGACGGGGGGTCCGATCGGACCCCCCCGGTGCCTGCGGTGGTCGGATTAGCGTCAGGAGCAATCCGAGCTGAGGGGGAGGCCACTGATTCATGGCCACCCCCTCACAATCGCTCCTGGCAAATGACAATCTACCTCTGCTGCTGTAATGTAAACAGCGGCAGAGGAAGTGATGTCATCACACCTCGTGAAGCCTTTTTTTGTTTCAGCTTCCGAGGAGAGAAGACATCAAGTAAGTGCACCAAACACTACACGTACAGTAGAACACTCTAGGCACACTTTTCACCCCCCAATCCCCCCCCTGCACCCCCTGTCACAGTGACACCAATAGCAGTTTTTTTTTTACTGATTATTGCATTGGTGTCATTTGTAACAGTTATAAGTGGTAGGGCAGTTAGTGGTAGGCCCCTTTAGGTCTAGGGTACCCCCTAACCCCCCCTAATAAAGTTTTAACCCCTTGATCACCCCCCGTCGCCAGTATCACTAACCGATCGTTTATCTGATCGCTGTATTATGCCCTGTATACACGATAGGATTTTCCAATGGAAAATGTGTGATAGGACCTTGTTGTCGGAAATTCCGACTGTGTGTGGGCTCCATCACACATTTTCCATAGGAATTTCCGACACACAAAGTTTGAGAGCTTGCTATGAAATTTTCCGACAACAAAATCCGTTGTCGGAAAATCCGATCGTGTGTACACAAATCCGACACACAAAGTGCCATGCATGCTCAGAATAAATTAAGAGATGAAAGCTATTGGCTACTGCCCCGTTTATAGTCCCGACGTACGTGTTTTATATCACCTCGTTCAGGACGATCAGATTTTCCGACAACTATGTGTGACCGTGTGTATGCAAGACAAGTTTGAGCCAACATCCGTTGGAAAAAATCCATGGATTTTGTTGTCGGAATGTCCGATCCATGTCCGACCGTGTGTACAGGGCATAAGTGTCACAGGTGACGCTAGTTAGTATTTAGGTTTGCCGTCAGGTTTTTATAGCGCCAGGAACCCCCCATATACTACATAGTAAAGGTTTTAACCCCCTGATTGCCCCCTAGTTAACCCTTTCACCAGTGATCACCGTGTAACTGTTACGGGTGACGCTGGTTAGTTTGTTTTTTCTTGTTGGAAGGTAAACCTTCGGCCCAGTCTGAGGTCCTAAACACTCTGGAGAAGGTTTTTGTCCAGGATATCCCCGTACTTGGCCGCATTCCTCTTTCCCTCAATTGCAACCAGTCGTCCTGTCCCTGCAGCTGAAAAACACCCCCACAGCATGCTGCTACCACCATCATGCTTCACTGTTGGGACTGTATTGGACGGGTGATGAGCAGTGCCTGGTTTTCTCCACACATACTGCTTAGAATTAAGGCCAAAAAGTTATATCTTGGTCTCATCAGACCAGAGAATCTTATTTCTCACCAACTTGGAGTCCTTCAGGTGTTTTTTTAGCAAACTCCATGTGGGCTTTCATGTGTCTTGCACTGAGGAGAGGCTTCTGTCGTGCCACTCTGCCATAATGCCCCGACTGGTGGAGGGCTGCAGTGATGGTTGACTTTCTACAACTTTCTCCCATCTCCTGACTGCATCTCTGGAGCTCAGCCACAGTGATCTGTGGGTTCTTCTTTACCTCTCTCACCAAGGCTCTTCTCCCATGATAGCTCAGTTTGGCCGGACGGCCAGCTCTAGGAAGGGTTCTGGTCGTCCCAAACGTCTTCCATTTAAGGATTATGGAGGCCACCATGCTCTTAGGAACCTTAAGTACAGCAAAAATTATTTTGTAACCTTGGCCAGGTCTGTGCCTTGCCACAATTCTGTCTCTGAGCTTTTCCGGCAGTTCCTTTGACCTCATGATTCTCATGTGCTCTGACATGCACTGTGAGCTGTAAGGTCTTATATAGACAGGTGTGTGGCTTTCCTAAGCAAGTTCAATCAGTATAATCAAACACAGCTGGACTCAAATGAAGCTGTAGAACCATCTCAAGGATGATCAGAAGAAATGGACAGCACCTGAGTTAAATATATGAGTGTCACAGCAAAGGGTCTGAATACTTAGGACCATGTGATATTTCAGTTTTTCTTTTTTAATAAATCTGCAAAAATGTCAACAATTCTGTGTTTTTCTGTCAATATGGGGTGCTGTGTATACATTAATGAGGAAAAAAATGAACTTAAATGATTTTAGCAAATGGCTGCAATATAACAAAGAGTGACAAATTTAAGGGGGTCTGAATGCTTCCCGTCCCCGCTGTAAGTGAGGTTTTAGGGTCAGATAGGGTCTGTGTCGCCCCAGGCAGCGTCAGGTTAGTGCCAGTACTGCTAACACCCACGCACGCAGCATACATCTCCCTTAGTGGTATAGTATCTGAACGGATCAATATCCGATCTGATCAGATATATACTAGCGTCCCCAGCAGTTTAGGGTTCCCAAAAACGCAGTGTTAGTGGGATCAGCCTCGATACCTGCTAGCACCTGCGTTTTGCCCCTCCGCCCAGCCCAGCCCACCCAAGTGCAGTATCGATTGATCACTGTCACTTACAAAACACTAAACATATAACTTTAGCGTTCGCAGAGTCAGGCCTGATTTCTGCGATCGCTAACAGTTTTTTTGGTAGCGTTTTGATACAGTCGCTAACAGTCAGGAGCTTTTTTACCTGTGAGTCTCACTACCGTACCACTAAATTTAGAGCCCAAAATGGTAAATCCAAGGCACAATAGTGAAGAGGCCTACACGTTTCTGAGCATGACAGACAGTGAAGAGGAAGTCACTCATCTGTCAGATTCAGGCTCAGAATACGAACCTGTAGACAGCAGCGGCTCCATGACAGATAGCTCTGACGACGGAGTTGTGGTCCCTGCCAATGTCAGGAGTATCAGACCCCAATCTTCTTCTGCTGTTGAGGTGCAAGAACCGCAGGGCTCTCCTATTGAGCAGAAAAGTACTAGCGCTGCTATTCCTTCTGGTGAACTGGCAAGCACCAGCGGCCTAGTACACCCTGGTCGTACATCCAGCACTGCAGTAACACTTGGTGACGTGGCGAGTCCCATAAGTGCAGTTCAAGCTGGCGAGGTGGCAAGCACAAGTAGTGTCCCGCTGCCACCAAGAAAACAAACACAGGCCCGTAGTGCCCTTCCTGCTGCATTCGCCAATCCTAATTGGGAACCCACCACTTCTGCAGCACCCGTACGTCTCCCATTCACTGGCCAACCCGGCATTCAGGTGAAAACAGTTGATTTTACGTCACTTGATTTTTATTCGCTGTTTTTCACTGAAGATCTCTATAGATCTATTGTGGACCAAAGCAATTTGTACGCTGGTCAACACATCGCCACTATTCCCCATTCCTCCCTTGCCAGAGATTGGAAACCAATTACGGTTTCCAAATTTAGGATCTTTCTGGGCCTATCCCTCCTCACGGGCATAAACAAAAAGAGTGAGTTGCGGTCATATTGGTCCACTGACCCAATTCACCATATGCCCGTATTCTCCATGCTTCCATGGCCAGGGCACGATACGAGCAGATTTTGCGGTTCATGCACTTCAATGACAATAAACTCTGTTGTCCTTGTGGAGACCCCGGATACGATCGGCTCTACAAAATTTGTCCCCTCGTAAACCACTTCAACCAACATTTTGCAGACTTGTTTACTCCCCATCAAGTTGTTTGCGTTGATGAGTCCCTGATTAAGTTTTCTGGCCGCTTGTCATTTAAACAGACAAACTTCCCTGACTACATAGGAATCGCTGGCAAAATTGTGTGGGACTTGGTGTCACCCTTATTTGGAATGGGGGTACCACTTGTACTTGGACAATAATACACGAGCGTGCCACTTTTTAGTCACTAGTTTGATCATCAGATTGGAGCATGTGGCACCGTGCGATCTAATCGCCGAGAGAGCCTGCTTGAAGTGTAATAACTTGCTCGCTATGAAGTGGAGGGATAATAAGAATGTTTTCATTCTTACCTCGCTTCATGCAGACACGACTGTCCAAATTACTACAGCGACTAGTGTTGTGGGGAAACCCCTCTGTGTCCACGAATATAACCAAAATATGGGAGGGGTGGCCCCCATGACCAGTTGTTGGCACCGTACCTAGTTGCCCGTAAGGCCAGACGCTGGTATAAAAAAGTGTCTGTATACTTATTTCAATTGGCTTTGCTGAACGCTCATGTGCTATACAGAGCTTCAGGACGGACTGGAACCTTCCTTAAATTCCAGGAAGAGATCGTCAGAGCCCTTCTGTTTCCAGACGGTGCTCCACCTCACCTTACCCAACCAAATGCAGTAAGCCGGCTGCATGAGAGGCATTTTCCTTATGTCCTCCCGAGTACCCCTACCCAACGAGCCCCCCAAAGAAAATGTCATGTCTGTAGAAAGCGCGGATATAGGTATGACACCCGCTATTATTGTCCCTCCTGTCCTGACAATCCTGGTCTTTGCATTGGTGAATGTTTTGAGCGCTACCATACACTAGTTGAGTTTTAGCGTAGGGTACAGCATTGCACAGACTAGGCACACTTTCACAGGGTCTCCCAAGATGCCATCGCATTTTGAGAGACCCGAACCTGGAACCGGTTACAGTTACAAAAAAAGTGTAAAAAAAAAAATACACAAAAAAATATAAAATAAAAAAACAAAAATAGTTGTCGTTTTATTGTTCTCTCTCTATTGTTCTGCTCTTTTTTACTGTATTCTATTCTGCAATGTTTTATTGTTATTATGTTTTATCATGTTTGCTTTTCAGGTATGTAATTTATTTTATACTTTACTGTGTTTTATTGTTAACCATTTTTTTGTTTTCAGGTACTCCATTCAGCTGCAGCGCGGATTTATTTATCTTGACAGCAACAGTGTTTGCTCCCATGATACATAAAGCCGTGACTCCAGTGCTGTCGGAGGTGATTTCACCACCACAGCTAAAAAAAAGAGCATATATGCCGAAGCATGGGGGCAGCAGGGGTGGAGGAGCAATTTGCTCCTACCTTTTGCGGGTGGATGCCCCCATGCTTCGGCATATATAAATGGTGCATGTATGCCCATCATTAGAAGTGGGTGGATGAAGGGAGGTATTCTAATGGTGGGCATACCCCCTGATCAATCTCTTTTTTTCGTTCAGCCCACAGACTGCATGAAAAAAAAGATTACAGGGGCACATGCGCGGCGCGAAGCTGGATGGAAGCAACTGAGCGGAGCTCCGTGCACAGCGGGATCTTCATCGCCTTCTCCGGGGCTAAAATCCAGAGATTCAGACCCAAAAACATCCTGCAACCCCGGGGGAAAGATCAGTGCATGCCGTCCACTAAGTCTCGTCGCAGGAAACCAGCGCAAAAGTCCATAACCCACTACCTCCTCGGAGTCCGGGAGATGGAGGGGAAAGGCCAAGATGGCGTCGACTCACAGCACGCACAGGCCTCAACAACACAACGGCTTCTCCTGCACACTCATCTGGGGACGGTGAGTACTCAGCGCAGCTTAACAAAGCAGACCTGGACGACAGCTTAGCTGCTATGTACTCTAAAATAGCTGAAAAATTTCAGACTGAGTTTTTCAAGTCCACTAATACTCTGCAGCAGGAGATTGCAGTGCTGGGAGGCAGGACAGATCTGTTAGAGACCAAACATGATGAGCTGCAACTCGCATATACAGACCTCCGCAGGGATCATGAGGCTCTCACTGAATCGGTTTCACAACTACAATCCCATTTAGAGGACTTAGATAACAGAAACAGTAGGAACAATTTGAGGATCAGAGGGATTCCGGAGATGGTCACAGAATTAACCCCTGCCGTCCAAAAGTTGTTCCAGTCTCTACTGCCTGCCTCCCCGGTATCTGATTTTACTTGCGACCACATTCACAGGGCCCTGTGCCCTAAACCTCCAGAAGATAAGCCTCCCAGAGACATAATACTGTGCCTTAAGGACTTTTTGATCAAGGAGGAGATTCTTAGGGCTTCCCGCAATACCCCTAATATTGTACTGGATGGCACGAGGATTCAAATATTTCCGGATATATCGCCTGCCACTATGGAAAAACGTAGAAAGTTTAAAGAGATCACCGTCCCTCTTCAAGAGGCTAATATCAATTACAGATGGGGTTTCCCGTTCAAACTTCAAGTCCCACATCGCGGAACAACACATACAGTTGTCACCATACAGGAGGGGAAAGAACGTCTAGTCAAACTAGGTCTTATGGCAAAAGAGGATCTACCCAGGATGCCCTCCACCCCACGCCCTTCAGCCATATAGTCGACCCCTTCGAAGCAGAGAGATCGCAGGAGACAAAGGCAAGACCTCAGGGAACGGTTGAATTAGCCCTCGGCTAAATGAATTAGCCCTCGGTTCATCGTTAATTATAGCAGTTTAAAGGACTTTCTGTGACGGCTCAGGAGCAAACTGGACTTTTGCAGGGGTAGAACTGCAGCTTATCTCTTCTCCGAACTGGTCCCTTTATCCCCCTGCAGCTGTCCTTTGTCCTAGTACTTTTACTTCATTTTTTTTATTTTCATCAAAGGTTCTCCTGAAAGCACCCTTTAGCAACATGTAAACTTCCCGCTGTGCCGGCGCACAGCGGTGCCCGTTTGGTTGTCCTCCCACTCTTGTAGTAACCTCCAGTCGATTCAACCCCCCCACATCTTTTTAAGGGAATCAAGTGTGACCAGGTCTTTAGATATCCACAGAGCAAATGCTCCAGGAGATGGAAAAGCAGGTTTGAATAAAGGGTCCCCAAGATAGGTAGCTAATCTGGGATTGGAGGGTAGCAATGCAAGTCTTTTCTTATACAAGGCTCAAAGGTGAAGAGATTGCCCTACGACAATATTTAAACTAGAGATCTCCCTAGAGCTAACCGAGGTGGTCCACAGTAGGCCCTGCAGAAGAAATGGTGTTATTGAGGCTCTCTCAAATCTTATCCAGGGGGTACTATGTGAGGGAGTGTGCCATTGTGCCATCTGCAGCGATCTAGCAGCGAGAAACTATAGCCAGAGGTTTGGGAGGCCCAGGCCACCTCTATCTCTGGGCCTGTAAATCATTTTTCTGCCTAATCTGGGTTTTTTGTTTTGCCAAACAAAATATTCTTTCAATCGTCAGCCAGGAGACGTAATGTGGGAGGGCCCTAAAAAAAAATAAGAGTTTAGGGAGAATGGACATTTTCACCGCTTGAATCCTTCCTAGAAATGTAATATGGTATGAGTTCCAAGAGTGTAGCAATTGTTTAATGCGGGTGAATGCAGGGGGGTAATTAGCGTTATACATTTTAAGAAACGTGGGGGCTAATTTTATGCCTAGATAGGGTAAGGATTGGCACTCTATTGAGAATCCAAAGTGAGAATGGATCGATGAGATGATGTCTGGAGGAAAATTTATTGGTAAGGCGGCACATTTTGAGAGGTTAACCCCTAAACCTGAGATTTCGTGGAATATGTGTAAGGTATTGGTGAGATTTGGCAGGGATACTATCGGGTCAGACAGGAACAAGAGAACATCGTCCGCATACAGACTGAGTTTTAATTCCTGATCACCCTTTCTATACCCTCTGATGTTGGGGTCAATGCTAATGCAGTGCGCTAGGGGCTCAATGGTGAGGGCAAATAAGAGCGGTGAAAGGGGGCAGCCTTGTCTGGTTCCCCTTCCTAGCGTGAAATAGTCAGAGTTGCAACCGGGAAGTTTAATACGTGTGCGTGGGTGGTGATACAATGCTCTGAACCCGTGAAGAAAGGCCCCTGCAAAGCCAAATTTTCCCAGCGTCCACTTCATGTAAGGCCAAAGCACACTATCAAATGCCTTATGGATATCGAGGCTTAGTAGAAATACTTTATTGGAGTGTAAATCTGCGTCTTGTATAATGTTAGAAGCCAGTCTAATGTTATCTGTAATTTGTCTGGTCAGGATAAAGCCCGTTTGGTCTCAGGAAATTAGGGTTGTGATAATTTTAGAAAGTCTGTCTGCTAGTAAGCGTCCAAAGATCTTTAGGTCTGTATTAATGACCGAAATTGGTCTGTAATTTTGGGGTAGGGAGTGATCCTTGTTTGGTTTAGGGATCAGGGACATATTGGCCAGAAGCATATCATCAGGGAAGAGATTGCCTTTTAGGATATAGTTGAAAAGAGATTTTAGATGTGGGATTAAAATGCCTTGAAATTTTTTATAATACGAGGCTGAATAACCATCTGGGCCAGGAGTTTTTGAAGGTTTTAAGGATTTAATGATATTAACGAGTTCAGAATCAGAGCATGAGGCGTTCATTTCCTCTAGTTGTTCTCTCGAGAGGGCAGGGAGGGGCAAGTCATCAAGCCATGACTTAAGGGCCGAATCTGTGGGAGAGGTGGGTGGTGAGAGTAGGTCAGAGTAAAATTTAGAAAAAGCCTGTAAGACTTCAGCCGGGTGGGAGATCAAATTACCATTAGGTCTTTTGTAATGTTTCAACATAGCTGTCTGATCTAACAAAAAGGAAACTTGATCGTTTTTCTTTTCTTTATTTTATACTTTTCTTTTTCTTTTGAATGTGTTTTTAATAGGAGTATATGCTTAGCTTCTCATAAATGTATCAGCACCCTATGTAAGACCCCCCCACCATACTATGTTTGTATTATTGTAACAATAGCTAATTGTAACTGCTATGTTTTTGTTTTTGTTGTGCTTTCAATAAAATCGTTTGTAAAAAAAAAGAAAAAAAAAAAAGATTACAATATATGCCCAACAAGGACCAGCAACATACTGGTATGTTGCTGGACTCTGAGTGGTTATACCAGAATGATGCCTGCAGGTTTAGGTATCATGTTGGTATCATTCTTTTCAGCCAGCGGTCGGCTTTCATGTAAAAGCAATCCTAGCAGCTAATTGGCCTCTAGACTGCTTTTACAAGCAGTGGGAGGGAATGCCCCCCCCCCACCGTCTTCCATGGTTTTCTTTGGCTCTCTTGTCCCAACAGGGAACCCGAGAATGTAGCCGGTGACTCGGCCAGCTGACCACAGATCTGTTTAGAGACCAGAATGGCTCCAATCATCTTTATGGCCTAAGAAACTGGAAGCTACGAGCATTTCATGATTTCGCCGGATGTAAACAGTGCCATTGGGAAATTGGGAAAGCATTTTATCACACCGATCTTGCTGTGGTCAGATGCTTTGAGGGCAGAGGAGAGATCTAGGGTCTAATAGACCCCAATTTTTTCAAAAAAGAGTACCTGTCACTACCTATTGCTATCATAGTGGATATTTACATTCCCTGAGATAACAATAAAAATGATTAAAAAAAAAAAATGAAAAGGAACAGTTTAAAAATAAGATAAAAAAAGCAAAAAAATAATAAAGAAAAAAAAAAAAAAGCACCCCTGTCCCCCCCCGGTCTCGCGCAAAGGCGAACGCAAGCGTCAGTCTGGCGTCAAATGTAAACAGCAATTGCACCATGCATGTGAGGTATCACCACGAAGGTCAGATCGAGGGCAGTAATTTTAGCAGTAGATCTCCTCTGTAAATCTAAAGTGGTAACGTGTAAAGGCTTTTAAAGGCTTTTATTATTATTATTCACTATTTATATAGTGCCAACAGGTTACGCAGCGCTTTACAATGTATAGGGGGGACAACACAATTACAGTACAGTTCAATACAAAAGGTACAGGAGGGCCCTGCTCGTAGAGCTTACATTCTAAAGGGAGGGGGTGGTGGTACAAAAGGTAATAGCTGCAGAGAATGATTTGATGGGGGTGGCTTGGGGACAGTTAGGTGAGTGTGGGATAGGCTTCCCTGAATAAATGAGTTTTCAGGGATCTCCTAAAGGTGGCATGCCGAGTCCATGGAATATTTTATATTGTGACACAAGTTGCGGGAAAAAGGCAAAAGTTTTTTTTTTTTTGCCAAAGTTGTCACTAAATGATATATTGCTCAAACATGCCATGGGCATATGTGAAATTACACCCCAAAATACATTCTGTTGCTTCTCCTGAGTACGGGGATGCCACGTGTGAGACTTTTTGGGAGCCTAGCCGCGTACGGGACCCCAAAAACCAAGCACCACCTTCAAGGTTTCTAAGGGTGTAAATTTTTGATTTCACTCCTCACAGTTTCGGAGGCCATGGAATGCCCAGATGGCACAACCCCCCCCCCCCCCAAATGACCCCATTTTGGAAAGAAGACACCCCAAGCAATTTGCTGAGAGGTATGGTGAATATTTTGCAGACCTCGCTTTTTGTCACAAAGTTTTGAAAATTGAAAAAAGAAAAAAAAATACATTTTTCATTTCTTTCTTCATTTTCAAAAACAAATGAGAGCTGCAAAATACTCACCATGCCTCTCAGCAAATAGCTTGGGGTGTCTACTTTCCAAAATGGTGTCATTTGGGGGGTTTGTGCCATCTTGGCATTTTATGGCCTTCGAAACTGTGATAGGTAGTGAGAAGTGAAATCAAAAATTTACGCCCTTAGAAATCCTGAAGGCGGTGATTGGTTTTCGGGGTCCCGTACGCAGCTAGGCTCCCAAAAAGTCCCACACATGTGGTATCCCCGTACTCAGGAGAAGCAGCAGAATGTATTTTGGGGTGTAATTCCACATATGCCCATGGCATGTGTGAGCAATATATCATTTAGTGACAACTTTGTGCAAAAAAAAAAAAAGTTTGTAATTTTCCTGCAACTTGTGGCAAAATATAAAATATTCCATGGACTCAACATGCCTCTCAGCAAATAGCTTGGGGTGTCTACTTTCCAAAATGGGGTCATTTGGGGGGGGGGTGTGAAATCAAAAATTTACGACCTTAGAAATCCTGAAGGCGGTGCTTGGTTTTCGGGGCCCGTACGCGACTAGGCTCCCAAAAAGTCCCACACGTGTGGTATCCCCGTACTCAGGAGAAGCACCAGAATGTATTTTGGGGTGCAATTCCACATATAACCATGGCATGTGTGAGCAATATATCATTTAGTGACAACTTTTTGTAAAATATATATATTTTTTTGTAATTATTCAATCACTTGGGACAAAAAAATTAAATATTCAATGGGCTCAACATGCCTCTCAGCAATTTCCTTGGGGTGTCTACTTTCCAAAATTGGGTCAATGTACTGCCCTGCCATTTTAGTACCTCAAGAAATGAGATAGGCAGTCATAAACTAAAAGCTGTGTAAATTCTAGAAAATGTAGTTTGTAGACTTTTGCGCAAACCAATAAATATACGCCTATTGACTTTTTTTTTTTTACCAAAGACATGTGGCTGAATACATTTTGGCCTAAATGTATGACTAAAAACAAGTTCATTGGATTTTTTTTATAACAAAAAAGTAGAAAATATCATTTTTTTTTTCAAAATTTTCAGTCTTTTTCCGTTTATAGTGCAAAAAATAAAAACCGCAGAGGTGATCAAATACCATCAAAAGAAAGCTCTGTGGGAAAAAAAAGGACGCAAATTTTGTTTGGGTACAACATTGCATGACCGCGCAATTAGCAGTTAAAGCGACGCAGTGCCAAATTGTAAAAAGTGCTCTGGTCAGGAAGGGGGTAAAACCTTCTGGGGCTGAAGTGGTTAATGGCTGTGTGTTGAGTTATTTTGAGGGGACAGCAAATTTACACTGTTATACAAGCTGTACACTCACTACTTTACATTGTAGCAAAGTGTCATTTCTTTGGTGTTGTCACATGAAAAGATATAATAAAATATTTACAAAAATGTGAGGGGTGTACTCACTTTTGTGAGATACTGTATGTGGTTCAATGCAAATATGCATGTATGTATGCAGTTTGATGCAAATAAGTATGTATGTATGTATGCAGTTCAATACAAATACACATGCAAGTATGCAGCTTAATTCAAATACTTAGGTACATATGCAGTTTATGCCATACACACGTAGGTATGCAATTTACAATAATACAAGTATGCATGTTAGAATGTCATATTATCCTCCAACTGCACTTGGTCCCATACTAGTTCTACAGGACTAGTCAAGCACATATTCATCCAACGCAGCCTGAATGCAGCCTCTATGCTGCTTCAGTGCAGCCTAAATGTAAGTTTCTGCAGATCAAATGCACAATACTCTGGGAGACACAACTGATACCCATGCAGTGGTATATCATCAACAGTTGTACAAGCCCCCTGGTATTAAGCAGCAAGTATATAAATATACCTTTATGCAAATGATGCATCGATGCAGTATATAATCCTGTCCTGTCTGGTTACGCAGTTCTCCCATAGGAAGCACTCACACCTCATTATCTAGCCTTAGGCTGTTCTGTGTCTCTAAAAGCCTCGCTGATCCTTCAGCCCACATGTGATTTAAAACATAAAAAATGGCCGCCATTCTACTTCCTGCCTACACTGCACAGGAGTAGGCTATACCGAGCACCCTCTAGTGGCTGGATGAGAAACTGCAGCCCAATACTCCTGAGACACACACACAGAACGACCGACCAGACCAAACAGCACAGTTCCCCCCGTGGCAACCAGAAGAATCACCAGACAGTCAGATCTCTCTCATAAGAATACTGCAAATGCACAAAAAAAGTAACCATTCTCACCGCAGGACTCTGAATCACAACAGGAGTCAAACTTTTACCCATCACAGCGAGCTCTGTCATAAAAGACCTTCAAGGACTCGGTCCCCCCTTAATCTGGGGTCCACTCCCCTGGACCTGTACAGCACCCTGCTGGAAAGCACCAAGGTCAGAACAAACACTGCACAGGGTTCCATTACGCAGGGTCCAACGCCACAAGGCTGCATTACAGACACACCTCGAAGATTCTTCTCTCCTCTCTAACAAGACTCGGGTACAATCCATTTTGGCTGACAGCTTTTCGAATGCATCAGATTGAAGTCCATGATTCTCAGCAGAACCGTACTGGGCCACCAAGTATGCTCCAAAAGCACATTCAGCACATCAGTGACCACCACCTTACAAGACACTGGCAAAAAAAACGAGGTACTTCCTATATAGGAGGGGTTATATAGGGGAGGACTTCCTGTTTGATTGAGCTGCCAGTGTTTATTAACCTATAGGTGGCGCATAACCCAGATTAGTTAGGATTATAACCTGCTCTGTGTGCAGGATTTTAAGGTGTCTACGTATCCACCCTCAGGAAGAAAACTACAACATCAATAACGTCCACAGTTTTTTATTAAGAAATATCAGTTAAAAAGAAATAGAATCCTGATAAAACATTGATAATTGCAACTACATTTAATCCCCTGATTTGTGGATGCAATGGACACTGTTTGCTGGGAAGACACTACATAACTGTTATTATGGTAAGCTTATATACAATATGTACACTCTGGGTCTGTCTGGAAGACTTGATAGGCATTTGGTTCCCACTATTTTGGATGGTATTCCATGTTTTTTTTATTTATCTTTTAGGTATTTCTGGTTATTGATTGTAAGCTCTTAACCACTTACCAACCGTCCCATAGCCGAATGACGGCTGCAGGGCGGTTGGATAACTCTGGGAGGACGTCATATGACGTCCTCCCGGAATTCCCCTCTCGCGCGCCCCCTGGGGCGCGCACCCGAACACATCCGTGACCGCCGGGTCCAGAGGACCCGGCGCATCACGGATCCCGGTAAATGGCCGCTGATCGCGGCCGTTTACCATGTGATCGCGCCGTCAAATGACGGCGCGATCACATGTAAACAGACCGGCGTCATCTGATGACGCTGGTTCCTCTCCTCCCCTCCTGTGTACCGATCGGTACACAGTGAGCGGGGAGGGGGATGGATGGATGTCTGCAGCGCTGTGGGCTGTATGTGTAGTGCCCACAGCGCTGCACAGAGACATCCATCCATCCATGCTCAGCCATCCCTCACTACTCTGCAATGCTGTGCAATACTCTGCAATACCCCCACAATACTCTGCAATGCTGTGCAATACTCTGCAATGCCCCCACAATACTCTGCCATGCCCCCGCCATACTCTGCCATGCCCCCGCCATACTCTGCCATGCCCCCGCCATACTCTGCCATGCCCCCGCCATACTCTGCCATGCCCCCGCCATACTCCGCCATACTCCGCCATACCCCACAATACCCCGCCATACTCCGCAATACCCCGCCATACCCCGCCATGCTGAGCCATGCTCAGCTGTACTCGCCCTCTGTATGTGGCCAGGCTGTGGAAGTCTCACACATGTGGTATCGCCGTTCTCAGGAGGAGTAGGAGAATCTATTTTGGGGTGTCATTTTTGGTATGTACATGTTATGTGGTAGAAATATTGTATAAATGGACAACTTTGTGTTAAAAAAAAAAAAAGCGTTTTAACCACTTCCCGCCCGCCGGCCGTCATACAATGTCCTTGACTTTGTGCGGGGATATCTGAATGATGGGTGCAGCTACAGGCATCATTCAGATATCAGCTTTTTCAGCCGGCGATTCCCTACACCATAGGAATGATCATAGCGGCTGTTCCACTACTTGATCGTTCTTACAGGAGGCGAGAGGGGATGTCCCCCCCCCCTCCCACGCTTCTACCGACTCACCGCTACGATCGAAGCCAGGATCGTTTTTTTTATTTTATTTCAGGCTTCCCAGCCTAGAGGTGAGATGTGGGGTCTTATTGACCCCATATCTCACTGTAAAGAGGACCTGTCATGCCATATTCCTATTACAAGGATGTTTACATTCCTTGTAATAGGAATAAAAGTGGTAAAATTTTTTTTTTTTGGAAAAAAGCATCAAACTAAAATAAATAAAGTAAAATGAACAATAAAAATAAAAAAAATTTTTTAAAGCGCCCCTGTCCCTGTGTGCTCGCATGCAGAAGCGAACGCATACGTAAGTCCCGCCCAGATATGAAAACGGTGTTCAAACCACACATGTGAGGTATCGCTGCGATCGGTAGAGCGAGAGCAATAATTTTGGCCCTAGACCTCCTCTGTAACTCAAAACATGTAACCAGTAAAAAATTTTAAAGCGTCGCCTATGGGGATTTTTGAGTAGCAAAGTTTGGCGCCATTCCACAAGCGCGTGCAATTTTGAAAGGTGACATGTTGGGTATCTATTTACTTGGCGTAACTTCATCTTTCACATTATGCAAAAACATTAGGCTAACTTTACTGTTTTGGTTTTTGTAAAGCACAAAACAGTTTTTTTTCCAAAAAAAACGCGTTTAAAAAATTGCTGCGCAAATACCGTGCGAGATAAAAAGTTGCAACGACCGCCATTGTATTCTCTAGGGTCTTTGCTAAAAAAACATATATAATGTTTTGGGGTTCTATGTAATTTTCTAGCTAATAAATTATGATTTTTACATGTAGGAGAGAAATGTCAGAATTGGCCTGGGTGCTCCAGAACGCCTGAAGGTGCTCCCCTGCATGTTGGGCCTCTGTATGTGGCCACGCTGTGTAAAAGTCTCACCCATGTGGTATCGCCGTACTCGGGAGTAATAGCAAAATGTGTTTTGGGGTGTAATTTGTGCTATGCATATGCGGTGTGTGAGAAATAACCTGCTAATATGACAATTTTGTGGGAAAAAAAAAGTAAAAAAAAAAACCTTGATTTTGCAAAGAATTGTGGGAAAAAATGACAACTTCAAAAAACTCACCATGCATCTTTCTAAATACCTTGGAATGTCTTCTTTCCAAAAAGGGGTCATTTGGGGGGTATTTGTACTTTTCTGGAATGTTAGGGTCTCAAGAAATTAGATAGGCCGTCAGTACTTCAGGTGTGATCAATTTTCAGATATTCGCACCATAGCTTTTGGACTCTATAACTTTCACAAAGACCAAATAATATCCACCGATTTGGGTTAATTTTACCAAAGATATGTAGCAATTTAAATTTTGGCCAAAATATATGAAGAAAAATTACTAATTTGCAAAATATTATAACAGAAATGAAGAAAAATGTATTTTTTTTACAGATTTTTCGGTCTTTTTTCTTTTACGGCGCAAAAAATAAAGAACCCAGTGGTGATTAAATACCACCAAAAGAAAGCTCCATTTGTGTGAAAAAAAGGACAAAAATTTCATATAGATACAGTGTTGCATGACTGAGTAATTGTCATTCAAAATGTGAGAGCACCAAAAGCTGAAAATTGGTCTGGTTAGGAAGGGGGTTTAAGTGCCCAGTGGTCAAGTGGTTAAAAGAGGTTAATCATAAATAAAGTCAGGTCCATAAATATTGGGACATCGACACAATTCTAATCTTTTTGGCTCTATACACCACCACAATGGATTTGAAATGAAATGAACAAGATGGGCTTTAACTGCAGACTTTCAGCTTTACTTTGAGTGTATTTACATCCAAATCAGATGAACGGTGTAGGAATTACAACAGTTTGTATATGTGCCTCCCACTTTTTAAGGGACCAAAAGTAATGGGACAGATTAACAATCATCCATCAAACTTTCACTTTTTAAAACTTGGTTGCAAATCCTTTGCAGTTATTTACAGCCTGAAATCTGGAACGCATAGACATCACCAGACGCTGGGTTTAATCCCTGGTGATGCTCTGCCAGGCCTCTACTGCAATTGTCTTCAGTTCCTGCTTGTTCTTGGGGCATTTTCCCTTCAGTTTTGTCTTCAGCAAGTGAAATGCATGCCTAATAGGATTCAGGTCAAGTGATTGACTTGGCCATTGCATAATATTCCACTTCTTTCCCTATAAAACTCTTTAGTTGCTTTCGCAGTATGCTTCGGGTCATTGTCAATCTGCACTGTGAAGCGCCGTCCAATGAATTCTGAAGCATTTTGCTGAATATGAGCAGATAATATTGCCCGAAACACTTCAGAATTCATCCTGCTGCTTTTGCCAGCAGTCACATCATTAATAAATACAAGAGAACCAGTTCCATTGGCAGCCATACATGCCCACGCCATGACACTACCACCACCATGCTTCACTGATGAGGTGGTATGCTTTGGATCATGAGCAGTTCCTTTCCTTCTCCATACTCTTCTCTTCCCATCACTCTGGTACAAGTTGATCTTGGTCTCATCTGTCCATAGAATGTTGTTCCAGAACTGTGAAGGCTATTTTAGATGTTGTTTGGCAAACTCTAATCTGGCCTTCCTGTTTTTGAGGCTCACCAATGGTTTACATTTTGTGGAGAACCCTCTGTATTCACTCTGGTGAAGTCTTCTCTTGATTGTTGACTTTGACACACATACACCTACCTCCCGGAGAGTGTTCTTGATCTGGCCAACTGTTGTGATGGGTGTTTTCTTCACCAGGGAAAGAATTCTTCGGTCATCCACCACAGTTGTTTTCCGTGGTCTTCCGGGTCTTTTGGTGTTGCTGAGCTCACCGGTGCGTTCTTTCTTTTTAAGGATGTTCCAAACAGTTGATTTGGCCACACCTAATGTTTTTGCTATCTCTCTGATGGGTTTGTTTTGTTTTTTTCAGCCTAATGATGGCTTGCTTCACTGATAGTGACAGCTCTTTGGATTTCATATTGAGAGTTGACAGCAACAGATTCCAAATGCAAATAGCACACTTGAAATGAACTCTGGACCTTTTATCTGTTCCTTGTAAATGGGATAATGAGGGAATAACACACACCTGGCCATGGAACAGCCAAGCAGCCAATTGCCCTATTACTTTTGGTCCCTTAAAAAGTGGGAGGCACATATATACAAACTGTTGTAATTCCTACACCATTCACCTGATTTGGATGTAAATACCTTCAAATTAAAGCTGAAAGTCTGCAGTTAAATCACATCTTGTTAGTTTCATTTCAAATCCAGTGTGGTAGAATTGTGTCGACGTCCCAATATTTATGGACCTGACTGTATATGTCAGCAGTAGTGAACTCTGCATGAATAAAGAATAAGTTCACCTTTCATAACATGTTACACCCATATTCACAATTTTAAAAAATGTGGACGAGCGGGGCTCCACCCATCTGGTCGTGTCACTCATCCACAGTCCTCTGTGAATGGAAAACTACAAGGTCCGGCAGCCTTTACGGCTGTTGGCTTGTAGTTTTGAGTGAACTACCATGGCGCTGTGGTAGTTCATGGAGTCTTCCTGTCAGATCGTACTATGTATGAGCAAGCCAATACACTAACAGATCTGCAGGAGACCTGCATTTCACTTTGGTGATCGCTGGTGCAATGCTTTACAGGTTCCTGCAACAAAAAATAATAAATGCATTTTTTTACCTGCAAAAAAATGTGCATTTATTATTTTTTTCAAAAAAGTGAACTTATCCTTTAAAGGTTGGATTACTTTTTACATACTGTATATGGGGATGCTTTTTTTATTTTTAGATTTCTGTTTGTTTTTTGTTTTTCTTTTTTTCATGGCAGCCCCATTGTGGATATGCCATTTTCTAGCAACATCTATATTTTTTACCTGTTTAGGATCTTTCGGGTGTTGCTCATACCTCCCCTACAGCTACCTTCCTGTGTGTTGCTGAGGCCTACATTTTGTGCCTCTACTCGAGCGGTCTTGTCCTTGGGCCATTCTCCCCACATTTTCAACAGCGCATCCCCTTTTCTTCCCCCTTTCTTCCCCCTTTTCTCTTTTTTGATCTGTATGGTTCACTTTTGTATCATAAGACATTGATTGTATAGTAGCTTTTTGATGTATGTACAAAAATTATGTAAACTTAGATTGTTGTGATTATAGTTTTTATCTCTTATCAGTTGCACCCTATGATCCCCTGAGGAAGCCTAGTTTGTGAAATGTGTTGGGATACAGCACCCATACCTCCCTAATGTAACGCAAATCTGATATTTATGATTTTGTACTTTTTTTGCTTAATATTATGTACTATGATCTATGTGAGCAGGGTGCTCAGGGTGTTAATTACAGACATTGTAGACGTCATTATCAATGTTTTATCAGGATTCTGATTCTTTTTAACTGACATTTTTTCTAACAAAACATTTTGAATTTTCTGCTTCTGCTTCATGACTGGACTGACACTG
Organism: Aquarana catesbeiana; assembly: GCF_042186555.1. Taxonomy (NCBI): domain Eukaryota; kingdom Metazoa; phylum Chordata; class Amphibia; order Anura; family Ranidae; genus Aquarana; species Aquarana catesbeiana. Next base: position 129,249,957 of record NC_133335.1, read on the forward strand.
AAACTGGCTTGATATAGCATGATTGTACTTAATTTATCAGATATTCTATTCTCTACAAATAGGAAAGACTTCTAAATAATGCTTTGACAAAGTACTGATTTGCTAATTCTTTATTTATCTGTTTATATGAGCATTATAGATGTCTAAGGCTCGATTCACATCTATGCATGTTGCTTTTGAGCGTTTCTGCAGTGTTTTTTGTGGTGCTTGCCGCGTTTTTGAGCAGCACTTTTGCAGCGTTTTTGCCGCGTTCTGCGTTTTTTTTTTTCCAGTTTTCTATTATACTGTATACAGTGTAATAGGGCGTACACACGGTCGGACTTTGTTCGGACATTCCGACAACAAAATCCTAGGATTTTTTCCGACGGATGTTGGCTCAAACTTGTTTTGTCTACACACGGTCGCACAAAGTTATCGGAAAATCCGATCGTTCTAAACGCGGTGACGTAAAACACGTACGTCGGGACTTTAAACGGGGCAGTGGCCAATAGCTTTCATCTCTTTATTTATTCTGAGCATGCGTGGCACTTTGTCCGTCGGATTTGTGTACACACGATCGGAATTTCCGACAACGGATTTTGTTGTCGGAAAATTTTATCTCCTGCTGTCCAACTTTGTGTGTCGGAAAATCCGATGGAAAATGTCCGATGGAGCCCACACACGGTCGGAATTTCCGACAACACGCTCCGATCGGACATTTTCCATCGGAAAATCCGACCGTGTGTACGGGGCATAAAAGGAAGAAAGGGAAAGGCGCGGGGCACGGCGGGGCACCACGGGGGCGCTGTGAAGACGCTGTACTTGCGTTTTTGATGCTTGTCTATTGAATTACATGCAAAATGCTGCATTTTGCATGAAAAAAAGTCCCAGACCCTTCCCAAAAATGCAGAGGTACAAAGAAGCATTGATGTGAACATGTTCCATAGGAACCCATGTTAAAAATTTCCCATGCATTTCTGCAAAATGCAAAATGCATCAAAAAATGCATTGGTGTGAACAGAGCCTCCAGTGTTAGACCGGAATAGAACTGGGTGTTAGAATCTCCCTGCCCCACATCCCCTTCCTCTGTCCCCCCGGTTCCCATTCCCCCCTTCCCCCCCTTTTTTTTTCACTGCCCCCATGTAGGTGGGAGGGGGGAGGTGGAGGCAGCGGGGGCCGCTTGATACTATTTAAATGCTGTACTATGAAGAGCAGGCACTGTGGAAAGTTACTTTACAGAAATAAGAATACTGGGGGTGGGAGATGTCTGGGGGGAGGGGAGGGGGGATGGGGTAGGCATGGGTAATAACAGATAATGTAAATGGAGTATAAGTTATAAATATACAGGAGCTGTGTGGGGTTTTTTTTTTTTTCCTCTTAAGATGGGCATGGAATACGTGATTTGATATGAAACCTAAGCTGTGGATATTAGGATAAAGAATCACACGTGCTATATATATGTTAATGTGATCCGAACGATCCCCACTATTGGTGTCGCTCTCCAGCTCCTCTACATAGGAATTTTTTTGCCTCCCAGTGCTATCTCCTCCCGGACTATTCTAGGAGGAGATCGCAGGCTCAATTAGAGCCCTATTAGTAGTTTGTTGTGTATTCAATTTTGTGTTTTTGGTGTGTTGGGTTTTTTTTTTGTGGTTTTTTATTTTTTTATTTTTTTCTCTCTCGCTCTCTCTTCTTTCCCATATTGGGCGAGTATCTTGCTTTCTGGGACGGTTCCATGGTCCTATGCCGACCAGATGAGCGATCCGGAAGGACGATACCTTTTTCTTAAAGGCGACTTAGCTGGCCGTCGAGTTACTTTGGCGTCCATCTATTTACCGAACCAGGCAAATTTGAGTTGTCTTAATGGAATTCTTAATAATCTACAGGTTTTTGTGGAGGGTGAGCTGATACTGGGTGGAGATTTGAATGTGGCCCTTGATCCTTTACTGGACGTTTCTAAATCCGCTACACATCTATCCTATCAGTATCTTAGACGAATAAAAAAATATACAATACAATCTATGCGACTTGTAGATGTTTGGAGAGTCCAGCATCCAGCCGAACACGACTACACTTTCTATTCGGCGCCACACAATAGTTACTCTAGAATCGATTACGTGTTAATATCTCAATCTTTACTACCAGCGGTGGTCAACTCGACCATCGGGACATTAACGGTATCAGATCATGTTCCGGTGTCTTTAGATCTTCAGCTGTCTAAGCCGGCTAACAGACCATGGACATGGAAACTTAATGAATCTCTACTACAAGAAGGCCAACTTCGGAACGAGCTTTCTAGCGAACTGACTAGAATCTTTAATGAAAATGACTCAGAAGAAATCTCCCCACTCTTTCTATGGGAAACAGATAAATGCGTTATGCGAGGTATATTGATTAAAAAGGCAACGGAAATAAGTAAAAAAAACAAAGTGTTTCAGGATCAATTAAAATTGGTAGCAGAGTTAGAGACTAAACATAAAAAATCACTTTCACAAACCATAGCAGTAGATCTCAGGATACAGCGGGAAAAACTCTCTTCTTTGATGAAACAGGAGGCCAGTATACAGACAGCGAGAGCTAGAAATGTACACTACGAACAAGGGAACAAATCAGGCAAACTCCTGGCACATTCACTTAGGGAAAACTCTCGTAGAAACTATGTCCCACATATAGACTGACGGAGGGAACCGTTTCTTCGAATCTAATAAAATCGCAGAGGTTTTTCGAAAATATTACCAGTCATTATATAACTTACAGACAAATACCCCGTCAGACCAAACGGCACAAAAGCAACAATTAATTCGAGAGTACCTTGCCTCCTCAGGTTTACCATCAATCTTCGACGACGACTCGGATGCACTAAATGTGCCGATATCAATTGACGAATATATGAACGCAATCAGTACGTTAAAGCCACATAAAGCTCCCTGCCCAGATGGGTTTACAGTAGTCTATTACGAGGTATTTGCTCCCATTTTAGGTCCAAGATTTACAAAAGCATTTAATTCCCTCCTAGAAGATTGACCCTTACCGACTGACACTCTTAGGGCACATATTGCAGTCATTCCTAAGGAGGGCAAGGACCTCACTCAATGTAAGAGCTATAGACCGATCTCATTAATAAATGTCGATTTGAAAATTTTCACAAGGATATTAGCTACAAGATTACAACCTCTCCTTCAGACTGTCATCCACCCTGATCAGGTAGGCTTTATGCCTACCAAAGAGGCTAAAGATAATACCACTAGGGCTTTAGATATTATTCATCTGGCTCATTCTCATAAAATACCACTATGTCTACTATCGTCTGATGCTGAGAAAGCCTTTGACAGGGTGGATTGGACATTTCTGAAGGAGACCTTGACCCATATTGGAGTTGGGAAAGCATTTGGTAAATGGATAGAGGCTATATACTCTGTTCCATCTGCGGCGGTAAGAATTAATGAGGTAACCTCCTCATACTTTAACATGGGCAATGGTACTAGACAGGGATGCCCTTTGTCCCCAATGATATTCATATTAACCCTCGAACCATTTCTGCGACATGTTCGACAAAAATATCGATTGCTCAATCGACAAAACTGAGCACAAGACTGCGGCGTATGCAGACGACATATTGTTTTTCAACACCTCACCAGAAACCACGTTACCAAACCTTGTAAATAAGTTTAATCGCTATAGCTTAATCTCTAATTTTAAAATTAATACTCAAAAATCAGAGATATTAAACATTATGTTGCCAACAGCATGAGCACAGGCTCTTCAATCGTTGTTTTCCTTCCCCTGGGTAGCTTCATCTCTGAAATATATAGGAGTCAAATTGACTTCCTCAATAGACAAAGTCTTCCAAGCAAATTTTCCACCGTTAATACGGGAATTTTCATCTGATTTGGAAAGATGGAATAAAGGCCCCTATACATGGATGGGTAGGAATGCCATTCTTAAAATGAATATTCTTCCAAGGTTACTATACCTCCTTCAGACTCTGCCAATAGCTATCCCAGAGTCCTTTCTGAAATAAATACGTAGTATTTTTATTAAATTTATTTGGGAAAAAAAGCATCTGCGTCTATCTTTCAATTTACTGGCTATGCCAAAGGCTAGAGGAGGTGTGGCTTTTCCCGACCTGATAAGATTCTACAAAGCAGTACACCTTGCTAGGGTACTTGCTTGGTGCAAAGACGAGGGACACAAAACCTGGATAGCGATTGAACAATCATGTACGGAGATTCCTCTTCAATGTCTGCCATGGCTACAACTTAAAACTCTTGGAAATTTAAGACATCACCCTTTGATAGGGGCAACTTTAAAAGTAATCCAAAAGAGCCACTTTTTCTCAAGATTTGGCGGGGAAATCACTCGGCTCCATACTGTGTTGGGAGATCCACTATTTCCCTCTGGCTACACAGACAGCCGTTTTAAGCAAATTATGTGCCATGGCAGATTTCGATTAGGGGATTTTCTTGAAGCATCAAGGTTAAAGACAAGGTCGGAAATGCAATCGCTGTTCTGTCCGCCACTGGATCCATGGCCGATGCAACAGCTTACACATTTCCTAACCTCCCTTAATAGGGGGGAAAGATCAGACCGCTTAAATACACCATTAGAAAATGTATGCCTTTTGGAAGAGCCTTCTGCACATGGAGTATCGGAAGTATATAAAATATTAATAGATCCCCCTGAAGACTTTGTCCCAAGATTTCTTTCGAAATGGGAAAGAGATCTGGACATTACTCTCCAAAGAGAGTTTTGCTCATTACTCCTCAACTGCCAGCAAATACCAAGAGTTATGCTACAAAATTCTTACAAGGTGGTATAAAGTTCCATTATTACTACAAAAAATGTATCCAGAGCGGACAAATAAATGCTGGCGATGTGGAGAATCAGAGGGTAATATGCTCCACATCTTTTGGTCATGTCGAAAGTTAGTAGATTTCTGGTCTAAAGTACGAGATACTGTAAGACAATTAACAGAGTATGACCCAGGGTCCGACCCAGCAAGATGTCTTCTTCATCTTTCGGACCTCTCAAAGTGTACATATCGGAATTCTCTGGTGGCCCATCTTTTGAATGCGGCAAAGGCCTGTATCCCGGCCATTTGGAAGCAAGAATCACCCCCCTCGATCTCACTATGGTTAAAAAAAGTAGCAGATATATACGCCATGGAAAAAGGCATTGCGATTACACAGGGTAAGGTGGAGAAATTTAATAAAAAATGGAATTCATGGTCTCTTCTGGTCTGCACCAGGGAGTACGGATATGCGCTTGGAGAGCAGGATGGGTCATTATGGGGGGTGGGGGGGGGGGGGGGAAGAGCGAGAGAACCTAAATAATGCCATAGGGAAATTTTTGTATTTGGGGTTTTTGTTTTTTTTTTTTTTTTCTCTTTCTTTTTCTTTTTCTGTCTTGTTTGCTAATCAGTCATATGTGTCTACTAAAAACTGAATCACAATGTGCTAAGTTATACTCTGCAAATTGGAAGCAGCAATAACGATATTTGTTTTATATGTATATATACATACATAGAATTAAAAAAAAAAAAAATTGTGAATTTTATTGATGGTGTGATTTTCTTCATGAGGGTAGATACATAGGTGCCTTAAAAATCATGCACACTATTTGTTTTTGGTTAGACTTTTTTAGTATCTTTTTGGGATGTGGTGCTGAGGATTTTCAGTTATATCCATCTCCTATTTATAACTAAAAGGAACAAATGTGGCAAATGAGGGTTAATGTTGATAAATGTAAAGTTATGCACTAGGGGGCTAAGAATATGTATGCATCATACATACTAGGTGGAGTACAACTGGGGAAACAATGGTGGAGAGGGATCTGGGTGTTCTGGTAGATCATAAGCCTAATAATGGCATGTACTGCCAAGCGAGAAAAATCCTTTGTTTCAACACCTTCCAGCCCGGCGTATAGTAAACTGACGACCATGTGATCTGTCATTGGCTGTATCCACCGGACACAGCCGATGACTGCTCACTTTACCGGCCTGCTGCCAGTACCATGTGATCAATCACAGCAGATCACATGACAGTTGTAAACAAAGGATGGCTTCCTTTCATGCCATCCATTGTATACAATTATGATTGGTCACAGTGATTACATGGTACAGACAGGGCCAAGCCCAGCCCATCTGTACCATGTGATTTGGCCAATCACAGATAATCACAGCAGCTTCACTGAGTAAAAATGACCGCTTATACCAGTGAATATCACTGGCATAAACAATCATAATGTGATTAAAAAATCTTGATCACTTTCCTAGAGTAGTACACTGTATTGCCCTGGTCATTGTGTTAGAAACAAAATCCTAAAAAAAAAAAGTGTCCCTGATCACCCACACCCATTATATGAGAGTGCTGTACTGCACTGGTGACAGCATGTTAAAAAAAAAATTCTTATGCCGCGTACACACGGTCGGACTTTTCGGCTACAAAAGTCCGACGGACGCCGACAGACGCCGACGGACCAAGTCCGGCGGATAATCCGATCGTGTGTGGGCTTCCCCAGACTTTTCAGCTGACTTTTCCAGCCGCAAATCTGATGGACTTTAGATTTGGAACATGCTACAAATCTTTACGTCGAAACTCCGCTGGACCCAGAAATCCGGTCGTCTGTATGCTAGTCCGACGGACAAAAAACAACGCTGGGGCAGCTATTGGCTACTGGCTATCAACTTCCTTATTTTAGTCCGGTGTGCGTCATCACGTACGAATCTGTCGGACTTTTGTGTGATCGTGTGTAGGTAAGTCCGGTCGTTAGAAAGTCTGTTGAAAGTCCGCCGAAAGTCTGACGAAAGTCTGTCGGACGGGCTGTCGGACTTTTGTAGCTGAAAAGTACAACCGTGTGTACGCGGCATTATATTTCTAAAAAATTGTGACAAAAAATTACAACTTCAAAAAACTCATCCTGCTTCTTACTAAATACCTTTCACGGTCTACTTTCCAAAAAGGGTAATTTGGGGGTATTTGTACTGTCCTGGCTCTTTTGGGCCTCAAGAAATTAGATAGGTCGTGAGTACATCAGGATTGATCAATATATATATACACCATAGTTTGTGGACTAACGTTCCTACAGACAAAATAATATACAATGATTTGGGTTATTTTCACCAAAGAAATGTAGCAGAATACATTTTGACCTTTATTTATTTTTTCAAAATATTCAATCTTTTATTATTTATGTAGCAAAAAATAAAAAACCCAATGGTGATTAAATACCACCAAAAAAAAACTATTTGTGTGAAAAAAATGATAAAAATTACTTATGGGTACAGTGTTGTATGACTGCGCAATTGTCATTCAAGTGTGACAGCGATGAATGCTGAGAATTGGCCTAGGCAGGAAGGGGATAAAAGTGCCAGGTATTAACCACTTCAGCCACGGAAGGATTTACCCCCTTCCTGACCAGAGCGTTTTTTGCGATTCGGCACTGCGCCGCTTTAACTGACAATTGCGCAGTCGTGCGACGTGGCTCCGAAACAAAATTGACATCCTTTTTTTCCCACAAATAGAGCTTTCTTTTGGTGGTATTTAATCATCTCTGCAATTTTTATTTTTTGCGCCATAAACAAAATAATAGCGACAATTTTGAAAAAAACGCATTATTTTTTACATTTTGCTATAATAAAAATATATAAAAAAACATTTTTTTTTCCTCAGTTTAGGCCGATCCGTATTCTTCTACATATTTTCGGTAAAAAAAAAATCGCAATAAGCGTTTATTGATTTGTTTGTGCAAAAGTTATAGCGTTTACAAAATAGGGGATAGTTTTATGGCATTTTTATTATTAATTTTTTTTTTACTAATAATGGCGGCGATCAGCGATTTTTATTGTGACTGCGACGTTATGGCGGACGTGTCGGACATTTTTGACACATTTTTGGGACCATTGTCATTTATACAGCAATCAGTGCTATAAAAATGCATTGATTCCTGTATAAATGACGCTGGCAGTGAAGGGGTTAACCACTAGGGGGCGGGGAGGGGTTAAGTGTGTCCTAGGGGAGTGATTTCTAACTGTCAGGGGGATGGGCTGGTGCGTGACGTCACTGATCTCTGCTCCGATGACAGGGAGCAGAGATCGAGTGACACTTGTCACTAGGCAGAACGGGGAGATGCTGTTTACAACGGCATCTCCCCGTTCGTCCTCTCCGTGAGGCGATCGCGGGTATGCCCGTGGCGATCGAGTCCGCGGGACCCGCGACCCGACTCACGGAGATCGCGGCATGCGCGTGCCGGCGGTGCACATTGCGGCAAATTCAAAGTAACGTACGGGTATGTTACTTTGCACAGCCATGCCATTCTGCCAGCGTAAATGTACAGGAGCCGGTCGGGAACCGGTTAAAGTGGTTAAGAGTGGTATGAATAGACTCCAGAGAGAGATATCATTTTACCCTCGAACAAATCATTAGCAAGACCTCATCTGGAATATGCAGTTCAGTTTTGGGCACCAGTTCTCAAAAAGGATATTGGGGAGCTGGAGAAAGTGCAGAGAAGGGCAACCAAACTGATAAGAGGCATGGAGGAGCTCAGCTATGAGGAAAGATTAGAGGAACTGAATTTATTCTCTCTTGAGAAGAGAGGGGGTATATGATTAACATGTATATATACATAAGTGGTCCATATAGTGAACTCGATGCTGAGTTATTCACTTTAAGGTCATCACAGAGGACAAGGGGGCACTCTTTATGTCTGGAGGAAAAGAGATATAATCTTCAAATAAGGAAAGGTTTCTTCACAGCAAGAACTGTGAAAATGTGGAACAGACTCCCTCAAGAGCTGGTTCTGTCCAGCTCAGTAGATTGCTTTAACCACTTCAGCCCTGGAAGGATTTATCCCCTTAATGACCAGGCCATTTTTTGTGATACGGCACTGCGTTACTTTAACTGACAATTGCGCAGTCATGCAACATTGTAAGCCAAACACAAATCGATATCCTTTCCCACAAATAGAGCTTTCTTTTGGTGGTATTTGATCACCTCTGCATTTTTTATTGTTTGCGCTATAAACAAAAAAAAAAGAGCAACAATTTAAAAATATATATATTTTTTTAACTTCATGCTATAAAACATATCCAATAAAAATATGGAAAATATATATTTTATATATGTAAAAATATGTAAAAAAAATTGAATTTCTTCATCAATTTTTTGTATCCTGCTACATATTTTTGGTAAAAAAAAATCCCAATTAGCGTATATTTATTGGTTTACGCAAAAGTTATTGCGTCTACAAACTGTGGGATAGATTTAAGGACTGTTAATTTTTTTTTTTACTAGTAATGGCGACGACCAGCGATTTTTAGTGGGACTGCGACATTGCGGGGGACAATGTGGACACCAAGTGACACTTTTTGGGGACCAGTGACACCAATACAGTGATCAGTGCTAAAAAAATGCACTGTCACAGTATAAATGACACTGGCAGGGAAGGGGTTAACATTAGGGGCAATCAAAGGGTTAACTGTGTTCCCTATGTGTGCTTTCTAACTGTGTGAGGGATGCTGACACTTGACAAAGAGAGAAAACGGTGTTCCTGATTAGTAGAAATCACAGATCTCTCTCTTTCTGTCTGACAGAACGATGATCTGCCTGGTTTACATAGGCAGACCGCCGTTCTGCCATTCCCCCGAACAATCACGGGTGGCCGGCGGCCATCGCGGCAACCGGGCCCGCTGATTGGCTCCTGCTATGTCCAATCACAATGGGAGTGGGTCGCCAGCGGCAAGCACGAGCAACCTAGACCAGGGAGCGCCGAACAACGTACAGGTACATTGTTTCGCGCAGCCGGGCTACCCTGCCACAGTAAATGTGCGTTGGGCGGTCCAGAAGTAGTTAAAAAATATTTTTTTTCCTAAATGTACATAATATAACTGGATACTAACATTTATAGGTAAAGTTGATCCAGGGAATATCAGATTGCCTCGTGCTGGATCAGGAAGACATTTTTTCCCCTGCTAGAGCAAATTGGATAATGCTTTGCTGTTTTTTTTTTTTGCCTTACTCAGCTGTGGGTATAGGATTATATCATTCCTTTTTTTTCTTCCCTTTTATTGGTTGAACTAGATGGACTTGTGTCGTTTTTCGACCAGACTAACTATGAACACTGTGACTACTCGGTACAATCAATAGACAATTATTTTAGTAATTTTACATACAGTCATTGAAGTCTTGCCCACAGATTATACATTTTACCATTTACCTATGGGCACTGCCTTCAATGCAAATCAGCTTCTGATTGTCACAAAAGGAGGGGGGGGGGGATGAAGCGGTGGTGCTGTGTGCTTTCATTATTCCTTACCAACTAGTTTTTGTATAAAAGCAATTTAGAGCTGTACTTACTCCATAATACTGATGAATTAACAGCTTTCCAAAATCATTAAAACCTTGTAAATTGTATTTTCAGAAACAAGCAGATTAGTGAGTTGCACTGCCTAATACAGGAAGAAGTATTCCTGTTCTTTACAATCTACGTGTCCTAATCCTCAATTGCTGCCCTTTAAGTATATGTCAATTAGGCAGATTCCCTCACGTAGACATTGGTATAAGTTGAGCTTCAAATAAAAAGAAGACTATCCTCAATTATTTGTAATTTTGCCATTGAAGGAATTGTAATTATATATTGTTTGTAAATTTATATTTCCTTTTAGCAATTTATGAACACGTTCACTAAATAGTTTCCTCTCCTACACATTTACCACATGTTTGTTACTTTGTTAGTGGTTTATTTTACACTAATGATGCCATGCCCAATCATGGATAATTTTTTGCCAGAGCGAGGCTATAAGCTACAGGCATACCCCACTTTTAGATACACAATGGAACCAGAGCATGTATGTAAAACAAAAATGTACTTAAAGTGAAGCAATACCCTTTTTCACTTCTCAATGAATGTACTGCATTGCAATAGTCATTTACAGGCATAACTGATTACCTAGGCAAGTACCCCAGATGAAGTCTGAGTAGACGAAATGCGTCGGGAGACTCCACTGCCTGCCACAATTTTACTACAAGCGCTTTTTTAACACAGAGAATGTAAGTGTTTTTCCTTTAAATAAATTTCTTTTAAAAACGTTATTACACTATGCGGCCCTTTTCTTTTACCTTTTATGGGCTACCACGAGATTGAGTTATATATGGAAGAGTTCTGCCTAGAGTCCTAGAAACAACATCTAGATCCCACATCAGTCTGCGGGGAGACCCCACTCCATTGTCTGTTGGCAATACAAGCATTACTGACTCAGGGACGTATGTCTCTATGAGTCCAGCAGTTCCGGTAAGCCTGCATTGCTTACATATGGGGGATTTAACATTTCTGTGACACTCCCTTCAATCTGCTATCCACATGGTGTATAATACTACCATCTATATGGGACCTTTATTATTCTTCAGACTTTTTTATACAATAGATGTGTACTAGAGAATTTCTTTAATATCTCTTCTGGACATATGGTGATATGAACAATTGTTTGGTTTATACTTTTATGCAATTCAAAATCCTTGTATCTAAATTAGCGCTACACCATTTACCCCTGCATTATTTACAAATTACCTAGGCAAGCTGGCCTTCCCCAAAATCGGATAACCCGGGAGCAGTGCCATGTTAAGCTGACAAAGATTTCCCATAGACGCCAATGTAAAAACTGGGAGCAATGCCATGTCAAGCTAACCAAGATTTTCTATAGACGCCAATGTGTCCGTGCTTGCGAGTGTACACAAAGTGGGGTATGCTTGTTTTGTGTTCTGAGAGCTGTTGCATCTGCAAAAAATAAACTGTATTTAAAAGTATAACTAAAGGCAAAGCATTTTACCTATTCTGGAGAGAGAAAAAATAGGGTTATAACGCCGGTAAGTGTTTTTTTGCCCTCTAACTAGAGGAATTTCACTTTACTTCCTGTCCCATAGTCAAAACATGAGGAGAGAGAGGAAATCCAAAGCGAGGGAATACTTTGTTGTTACCAGAATTCGTGTCCCCATTGAAAGAATTCACATCTATTCCTGCTCTGGTGGCAACCCAAAAAAAAGGATTTTCTTTCCCATTCATTTTTGGTGATAATGGAAAATCAGGACAAAAAGAGAGGGTGAATCTCCCTAAAGGATGCCAAGACAGCAATAAAAATTTGAAAGGTGTTCTAATCCCTCTCTAAAACAAAACAGAAGAAAAAATTAGGTACTTTGACTTACCTCTACATTCCAAAATCTTGGAGTACAGTACAGGACACAAGCTGAATATTTATGGACATTGGGTTACAGGCTGGTACCTTCATGTGACTGAACACGGGGCAAAGCTTTTACTGACATGCCCCCTGGGTGCCTTGCCTATAACCCAACCTCACTTCACAAGTCCTTAGTTTTGTAGCAAACAAAGAAACCCATGAATAGAAGGGAGGGTGGACTATATGCAAAAAGAATCACGTTAAGGTTCCAAGGAAAGGGGGGCCTGATCCGAGATATACCTTGAAAAAAAGTTTTGCCAAGGCAGAGTGAGGCCAGAAATTTTTGAAAAAGGTGGCCTCACATTTTTTTTAGATTGACTTTATCAGGAGAAGTAGGAGTTAAAGCCGTTAAAGCTAGTGACTGAGCAGGATTAAAATAAGAAGGGCCTGAGACAGCCGGTCAGGCTTGTTGGGGAGAAGCCATGGGCTGTCTCCTAATAGTCTGAGATTGTCTGTGTATCGGGTTCTTCTGTACTAGTTTAGTGCAATGAGAATCACCTGCTTCTTTTTTTTTTTTTGCTCTTTATTGTGGTGCACACAAGGTAGAATTCACACTGGAGGGAAGGCATAATTAGCCTAAAGTGAGGCCTGGGGATTATCAAGGCAACCAATGCTAGTGTCAGAGGATTCTTGGTCCTGGCCCCATACAGAGGTAACTTGTCAAATCTGGAGGCCAGGATATTTATGCCCAGGGTTTTCATCCCTGACATTTCAGGCTGAAGATGTTGGAGGGCCCATTCCCTTGATGCAGATGGTGACATCTGAGGTAATCCCAAAATGTAGACAGCAGAGATTGCTGGACAGTGAGCCTATCCATGGGATGATCTGGCTTGCTTCCTTCAAGGCTGCATGCTCCTGGTGCCCCTTGGTTGTTAAAGTAGGCTACAGCCGTGGCATTGTCTGCTTGCACCCTGATCGGTTAGTCTTCCAGAAAGGGGATCCATGACGCAGACCCATGTTGCACAGCAATAATTCTGAGCTCCAGGCTGTGATGGGGAGCTTGGCTTTCACTGATGACCATGTCACTGGGACTGTAACACTTCTCCCCCAAAAGACTGACATCTGTTGTTATCACTTTCCTGTGATGAGAAGTTTTTCAATTTGTTTGGGAAGTCCTTGCTTCGCTGGACAACAGCATGGGTAGGTCAAGAGAAGAAACACGTTTGTTCCAGGTACACAAGAAATTGTGCTGGAAAAGCCTTGAATGAATAGAACAGCCTTGAAGGAAGTGGATCACCCAACCGAAAGCCTGGAGTATCTGAATAGTCCTGTGGACATTTGCAGATAGCTTGATGAGAGGAGTCCTTCAGAAGAAGGCAACCTGTGACCTGGATGACCTTAGTACTCAGAAGGGCAAGAAGAGGTGCTAGGATGTTTGTGAATACTCTGGGAGTAGAGGATAGGCCAAAAGACAAACTAGATGTGAATAAAGAAAGCACTGATGAGATAGAAAAAAGGGAATATGTAGGTAGGCATCTTGGATGTTTATAGATACTAAGTATTCCCTTTGTCTCATCAGAGAGACAATAACTGAGCTTGGAAATTCCATGAAAAGCATTTGATTTTAGGTGCAGGATAAAACAAATACTCCCCACTGAGCTTTGGTGCCGTGAACAAGTTTGAATAGAATACTTTAAACATGACCTGTGGGGGTACTGGTACAACTACTTTCTGGGACAAGAGAAGATTTAGGGCATTCTGCAAATCTGAAGGTCCTTGGGCATATTTTGATTTGAGAGAAGATAGCAGTAAGGGGGTAGAGTTTTGAACTCTATTTTGTACCCCTTTGAAACCACAGGTTTGGGAGGTCTGTAACCCAGAGAGAAGCAAACTATAACAGAAGTTCCCCACTCTTAAGAATGGATGGAGGGCCTTCATTGGAAAGACGTTCTTGAGGAAGACTTGTTGGTCTTTGTAGGCCAAGTCTTACCCCCGAAAGAAAGGGCTGAACTTAGGTTTTGAAGTTGAAGCCTGGGTAGAACAATAAGGTGCTCTGCATTTTGAAGAGGTAGAGACTTCTGAAGAGAGTGGTTTTGAAATCTCCTGCTGTGGAAGAACATCCCCACCTGCGATGTCTTTGATGAATTTACATGGAGTTTACACAGACTATTAATTTGTAGTAAAAAGGCAAACAAAAAGTGGGACTTTGAAGGTGCGAATGATTTGAAAATGATATTAAATATAGTATAAAAATTTCATTTATTTTGATGAACAAAATAAGAATTCATACATTTAAAAAGGGGAAAAAGGAAAAAGGAGATACAGTGATGACTAGTACACTAATAAATGATTGCAACATTACAGCAATGATGAATTTCCCAACATATTTCGCCCATAAAACTGGTCATGTGCAGCGTACAATGCCTTAAATCAAGAAACAGATAATTTAAGTATATTATAGAAATTCATAAATACATATTTCAATATCCAAAAAGGTGATTTATATATATATATATATATGCAACTGCGTTTCACATGTCAGGATATCAACACTTGCCTATATCTCCTAAACATAAAGGAGAAACCAAAAACTGCCGGGATAGCTGCCTGTTTGCTGTTTGTTAGCTCCGAATGTAATGACAGCAAAGGTAAGTGACTCTACCTCATCTTCAAACGTGAAAGCTGATCCCAAGGTGGCATCTATTTTTTTTACCCCTAAGCACACCGGAACACTAAAATCCGGTAAATCGGTAAACTTTTGTGACACCGCCCTAGAACAGGGCAGACAGTTTACTATTCTCAATCTCTCGTCTTATAATTTGACGACAGATGAATCCAAAGTCTTTCAGTTTGGTCTCACATTTTGCCTGGATGCTAATGTTGATCGTTTCGCTCTCATTAAGGACATTCACCTCTTTGCTCGACATTTAATGTTCAAAATCCTGTATCACAAACCAGCCCAAATTGCCCATGTATCTACCTCTACTGGTGACAATGATCTTACCATTAGAGAAATACAAGCTATACAAGACCTTATGGATTTATGGGAGGAGAATGGTGATATTATTGACTTGCCATTCGACCCCCCATTATCGATTCAAGTACCTTCCTCCAATAGATGCTTTCCCCCTCCTCAGCTATTTAAACCAAAATCTAGGAGCTTTCCCACTTTGGGAATTAATCCAAATATTTGGGTTTTTGTGCAACAGATTACCAAGGAAGTTGAGGAGATAAGTTGTCAGGTAAGAATCTCGGACAACTCATCTCCACAATTGAGGAAGGCTGTGTTATCCTTGCAAAATAATAAGGAACTAACAATCAAATCTGCCGACAAAGGTGGGAATTTGGTAGTCATGGATCGTGTCAACTATGAAGATATGTGTCTACGTATTCTTCAAAACCGTGAGTGGTACAAGCCTATCTCACAGACAGTCATTGAGGCTTGCTGTAGGGAATACAGAAACATCATTACAAAAGCCTTTGCCAACGGTCTAATTGATAAACAAACTTTGAATTTCCTCAACACCCAGGAACCGAGGGTTCCAACATTCTTCGCTTTGCCTAAAGTTCACAAACCCTTAACAAATCCCCTGGTTGTCCTTTTATTTCAGGATGTGGCTGTCTGACCGAAAATGCCAGCAGCCTTATATATATTTTTTTTTTAACCACATCAGTGAACATTTTCCGAGGGACATATTTTCAACTTAACAGTTCAATTTCATCCCGTCTCTTTTACACATCATTGTGGCTTTTTTTTTTATATTAAAGCATATCTCCTATTACAATTAATATACATTGAATCTATAAAACCCCAGTGTGCCCACCCCTCCCTCCTCCCCACGACTCTCCCATCTCCCCTGCCCACCCTCCCCTCTCCTTTGTCCCTACCGGTACTAGTCTACTTTTTTTTTTCTCCATTTCTTTAACCTCCTACTGCCTAACTACTTTGGGGCCATATCTCCTTTTTGTTCTAAATTCCCATCACCTCAGCACACCTTATTGAACATTTGTACTCTGCCCAATCCCTCCATTTCTCTTCGCACTCTTCCAATCCCATCTCCTCACTAAACCTCAAATATTCAAGGTTTTGAATTTAGTTTATTTCATTAAACCAATCCTGCAACATAGGTCTCTTTCTTGCATGCCAGAATCTAGGAATGAGGCTTTTAGCTGCGTTCAAAAGTTGTGGTAGTAATGTTCTCAAATATACCCTAGTTGGCATTTTAATCCTGTGAAATAAACGTCCCCAAGGATCGTCTGGAACACCAATGTTGGTTATTTCACTAATAATTTGCCTAATCTCCCCCCAATATTTTTTGATTTCCGGGCAATGCTACCAGATATGCGCTGTTGGCCAAATCTCTTTACATCCCCGCCAACAGTATTGCGATGTTTCCCTCTGGTACTTATGTGCTCTATCTGGGGTAATGTACCACCTAGCTAAACGCTTGTAATTTAGCTCGAGTGTCCTATAGTTAACAGTTGTTGCATGTATCAGCTTCAATAACTTACCAATCTCTGGTTCTTTAAGTTGTATACCCAATTCCAACTCCCACTTCTTAATAAATGGCGGTATTTCAACCCCCTTTAATTCCATTAGCACTCTATAAATCTTAGAGATCCCCCTCTTCTCTGCTTTATCCACACACAATTTCTCCAGGGGGCGTAAATTTGTATCTGATCTAATGGGTTGAGGGAGGGTTTCAATAAAATAGTTTAATTGATTGTACCGCCATCGATCTATTACTATAAGTTCCCCTTTATTTTTTAGTTCCTGATATGTGCAAATTTTACCCTGTTCCATCACATCCTTTAATTGTACGTCCTCTTGTAAGATCCATTTTCCAGACAATATTTCCATCCCTGGTGCGAAGTATTCTGTGTCTTTCAATGGGGTTAAAGGTGAATTATACTCTCATTTCTCCCTTTTGTGCAAGTTATCCCACTTTTTTAGTGCATGTCTGGTGACATCATATGTATCTGTGCTCAGTTTTCTGAATTGTGGAGGGATCCATATTATTTTTCCCATTTTTACTTTACTAATCGTGCTGTCCATTTTCACCCAGCGCTTTTCCTTATTATTTTTTGCCCATTCTATTAATCGTGATAAAATAATTGCCTCATGATAACCTCTAATATCCGGAGCCCCCCACCCCCCCTTCTCCTTTTCTTTTTCTAATTGTGCAAAACTAATATGTGTTTTTTTCCCTCTCCAAATAAACTTTAAATATAGTGTGTGCAATGTTTTCAAGTAAGCCTGTGGAAGTGGGATTAGAAGCATTTGCATCTTATACACGATTTTGGGTAGGATTGCCATCTTAAATATAATCACTCTTCCCCCCATGATAACTGTTCTCTTGTAATTCTGTTCAGCTCCTCTTTAATCTCATTGAGGAGTGGCACAAAATTAGACTGGTATAATGACCCTCTTGATGTAGTTATCTTGACTCCTAGGTACTTAAGTTCTTTTTTTCCCCCACACGAATGGGAAATCCTTTTGGAAAGATACGTCCCCTTTTTTGCCTTTATTCATTTCTAGTGTTTCTGATTTAGCAGGGTTTATCTTAAAGTTCGATATTTCTCCGTACTCTTTTAGGGTTGTAAGCAGATTTGGTAGGGTAATCCTCGGGCAGGTTATATAAAATAAAATATCATCCGTGAAGGCCGCCAGTTTATGGACCTCTTCCCCAACTTCTATTCCCCTAATATCCGGGTTCTGCCTTATTTTTGTTAAGAGGGGTTCGAGCGCTAGCACGAATAATAGGGGGGAAAGTGGGCACCCCTGTCTTGTGCCGTTACACATTTCGAACGGCTCCGAGAGTATTCAGTTTACCTTAACCCTCGCTGTAGGTCTGTAGTGCCTTTATCCATCTGGATATATATTCGGCCCAAGTCCTATCTCCTCCAGTGTGCTCTGCATGAAGCCCCAGTCTACCCCGTCGAAAGCTTTTTCAGCATCTATTGACAAGAGTAGCCCTGGGGCTCCACTAGCTATCAGAGTGTTCTGATGGCGTTATCCCTTCCTTCCATACCAGGGATAAACTCGACCTGATCTGGGTGTACCATGTCATGTTTTTTAGTCTCCCAGCCAAAACTTTCGCGAATAATTTCATATCCGTATTTAATAATGAGATGGGCCTATAACTGGAGCAAAGTGTGCTATCTTTACCTTCTTTCAGGATGATGGTTATAATGGCCCCCAACGCCTCTTTCCTCTTATCCCATTTTACTCCTATCCCATTCATATAAGAGCAAAGTTTAGGGATTAATAGGACTTGGAACTTTTTATAGTATAGTCATGCCATCAGGCCCAGGGCTGACATTTCGACGAGGTACACCACAGGGATCCTAGTGTACTCACCTTCTATGGGATTGATTCAGTACAGGAACATTGGCGTGGGGGAAATAGAGAAACTTTAATTTCCAGGAATGAAACCAGCTGGATTTACCGGCTAGGTTCCCTTGCTCCGAAAGGACTCAACTTGGACATAGACTTAAATTGCTATATAGCCAACCCATAAAATAGTCACAAATACATATTAAGGTATATACGTACTGACAATTGGATGTTTTAAACACCTTAATCTGTAATGCCCCTCCCATCTAGATAATCTTGTTCCCACTGATATATAGGTATTACTGCACCTGGTATCAGAAATAGTATACCTTACTATTTTTGAATATAT
Source organism: Aquarana catesbeiana (assembly GCF_042186555.1). NCBI lineage: Eukaryota > Metazoa > Chordata > Amphibia > Anura > Ranidae > Aquarana > Aquarana catesbeiana. The sequence continues at coordinate 129,268,788 of NC_133335.1, forward strand.
CCCCTCTAGACTGCTATGGGTAAATGGCAATTAGTTATATACTTAAAATCATCACCACCTCTGTATTTTTTATTTTCTATATATTATATATTTCATACTTTTTTATATTTTTAATACAGTAAAATGTCCTCCCATACATACATTTTTAACTTTTAATTAAGTTTTCGTATTTTTCATAATAAATTGCAATTTTTATTATATTTTTATTATATATATTTTTATTACATTAATATTTTTATAATTTATTTTTATTTTTTTGATTTATTTTTTCATTTTCATTTTTATGGTTATTTTTACCTTATGGTAATAAAATCAATATTTAACCTATAATTAATCCTTTAATTTTTAATGTTTTGGATCTAACCTATTGAAATATCCAGGATATGTGAAATTTATCTATAATACTACCACATAAATAACTTTCGGACATTGTCCAATGTAATTAGTCCTTAAATAAGTGGCTGTATCAACTGGAAATACTAAGAGAGATAACTGATAGTTGAAGGATTGTAATAGGTTGGATATCGTTTGGTATTGTATAGGCTCTGTATGGAATACTGCTGTGTACAAGGAAGGCTCAGCGGCTCTATCATACCCCCACCCCCCGAGCGATATTACCATAATTTGGGGAGGAGATGTGGTAGCCGTGTGACTATATTAAAGTGTGAAGCGTAGGCGTCGACACCGTCTTTGAAAACGTCCTATGACGAAACGCGTAAGTCGGAGTCACGCTCACACGTCATACCCGGAAGTGGTACGCTGGAACGCAAGGTGGGACGCACGCTCGTATCCCGTTCCTGGTCCCATCCTTGCATAAAGCGCTGCCTGTCATTAGATTTTATCTTCTTATTTATGTGTATGGACTCTGGTATTGTATATGCACCAATAAACTGGACATACTTCACGAAGGAAGCCCCTGTTTTTTCTTTCTCTGGGTGGACTGGAGAGTTTAACAGTTATTAGTTGGCAAGCGGTGGAGGAGCCTGGTTTTTGGAATGCACAGCCTAACCTGTAACCATTGGAGGGGCCACACAGATCAGAGGAACAGCAGCAGGATCGGAGTGACCAATACCCATCCCTAAGGCACCCACTCTATCGCTCGGTACCCCTGTAGGGGTGTTTCTTTCTGGTGAGTGGGGCAGCACGGGGGGTGAGCACTTCAAGTCACCGTTTGAAATACACACAGAAGTCACTGCTTTATGTTCCTGAGGTTGATAACTGCATATTCACCGAACTCTGCTATCTACACCATCCGGCTAAAGCCATCTTTTTGGTTTTAAATGGACAACATATTTTGAGAAACTTATCCATCTGCTAATATTTATAATATAAGGTTTTACTCATGTGACCTGCTATATGTTGTATCTCAATGTAATTTCAATTTGAGGTTTACCATTAATTCCCTTGGGAACTATAACAAAAAAGACTTTTGGCACTGACACTTTATATTTATTAGACACAATTTGTCACTTTTAGAGGGAGGTTGCCCCTGATTGGGCGCCATATTGTCACAATAGTTTTGAACTTTGGGGTGATTTCTAATTTAATAATTATATATGGTACCGAATTAATTTTCACTTTCACAATATATATGTAACCTCTGGCACTGACACTTTATTACACACATTTCTATACCCAAAAAGAAAAATTTTTGCACTTTAAAGGATGCCATAGTGTCACAATACTTTTGAATTCTGGGGTTAATTCTTTATTTATTTAATTTATAATTGAATCTATTGTAACTTTTACATTATTTATGTTAATCTGAATATATGAAGCACTTTTTTATACTGGGGTGATAGGGGTTAACCCTTAGTTTTCACTTGCTTTTTGGTTTTACATATAAACGGTCATTGGTCGAGGTTGACCATTTTTAGGCACATAAAGGGGGTAGCCCCTGTAAGCACCTACTTTAATGTATATAGGTTGCAATTTATCCACCATCTAATATCTTATTGTATAATAGGGCAGCGCCACTTTTCTCCAAGACCACCTATTCTATCTATGCAATTAGGCCCTCTGGGGAACTAATTAGGGAGAGGCTGCAGCTCGTATATCGTCCTAAGCGCGGATTTATTTATTTACATAATGGCCCCCAACGCCTCTTTCCCCTTATCCCATTTTACTCCTATCCCATTCATATAAGAGCAAAGTTTAGGGATTAATAGGACTTGGAACTTTTTATAGTATAGTCATGCCATCAGGCCCAGGGCTTTTACCAACCGGTATTTCTTTTAATGTTTTTTTTATCTCATCTTCTGTTATAGGGGCCTCTAGATCGCTACATTTGTCTTCTGATATTTTAGTTAATACTAGATCTTTTAGGAAAGCTTTTATTTTATCACATTTTTTCTCAACCTCTGCTAGTGTATTCTTCTTATTAATTGAATATAACTCCCCATAGTAGTCTTGGAAGGTTTTGGCGATTTCTCTGGTTCTATTGTGAAGGAATGTGATGTAGATAATAATAATAGTAATCTGAAAATGTCTATTTTCTTATGTGCATACATATTTTTCTCCTTACTCATTATATAAGTATACAGGTTTGCTCTGTTCCTATATTTTCTCAAGATGGCGGGTACCCCCTACATCCCACACATCAGAAGAACGCGGAACAAGATAAAACCAAAGATCAGCCAGACCTCGTTATGAACATTCTCCATTTTCTTTTTCTATCTTAACCAATGAGATGTACCTATTAGACTAACATAGCAATGACGTATTTGTGTGTATAAAACATTAACACCGCCTTGAATAAATTAGAAGTGTAACAAGTAACGGTGCTGAGCGTGTCTCAGAGTGTTTACTTTTATATGCATGCATATCCACACTTTTCAAATTAGAGACAGCAGCAGATAACCTTGGGCTCGATTGGAGCTCTTGATCATTTCCATAACAGATGGTGCCGAAACCCGGGACCTCAGGCTACAGTCGAAGTTATACCGCGACAAGCATTCGGGCGTTAACTGATTGATGAGAGTGGGGTTTGCGCAGCCCTAACAGTACCGGTGAGTTTGATTTATATTCTTACCACTGTACGACTCTCTTATCTTTCGGTTGACGGCTGGATTCTGTCGGTATGCTGAGACTGTCTTAGAGGCAGGTATTTCCTCGCCTGAGGTTGTTTTAACGAACCTGCTGATGGGTTTCTGCTGACTGTATTTGTTCACTGTCTGCCATTCTTTGGGCTACGAAACTCAGCAGTCTAAGGGTGCTACATGTGTGAATGTGTGGTCTCTTTAATGAGATGGTTTCCCTTGTAGCAAACGTTTATAGACGGATTACTATTTTAGCTGCTGGCTTTGCAGTCTAAAGTGCTACATGTGTGAATGTGTGGTCTCATCTCCAGATGAGCTATCGTTCTCTGGAATGAGATGGTTTCCCTTGTGGCAAACGTCTATAAAACGGGTTTATTTTTGCAGGGTGGTCTGCCCTTGTGGTTATCTTAGCCTGCTGAAATTTTGCAGTTCGAAGAGTGGCAGGTGTAATGTCCTGTCGTGATTGTATTTGTGATTTACTGTTTGCTACGTTGCTCCCTATTACCCCTGATGTGTTTGTTCTTGTTCTGAGATTAACCGTACATTAGTCTTAAGTGCCCCCACCGAAGGAATTTTTGATAAAGAACGCTGAGAAAAATATTAACTCCTTGGTTGTATGTATTCCCCTCTCAAGCCGTTAGCCGAGAAACAGAAAGTGATATTGTAAAGAAAGTGATATTGCAAAGAAGAAGATGTTGAAATAGTTAACAAAGTTGAAAGAAGTGGCGAAAGTTATGTTGCTGAAGAAACAGGGAGAAAAATCCTGTGTGATAAAGAAAATTGGATAAAGGAAGTTAAGAAAGATGGCGATTGTATTATGTATGTGTATCACAGAGCTGATGACATGTTGGAACTTGAAACAAAGGAGGGGAGGGACAGCACTGCCCTCCGTCTAACAACCACTCCTTTCTCACCACCCAAGCACAACCCACTGTGACAACTCAGCCCGGCGGCCATCTTAGTGCACCCATGCCTTCACTTTCTACCCAGTCCAGTGCACTTCCTGCCGGCGGCCATCTTGGTACACCCAGTAAGCTTAAACAGCCTGTACCCAGCCCTCCCTGTTTTAAACCAAGATGGTTCATACCACACACCTGTCTTCCCCAATACGGGAGCATCACATTCCCAGGCCGGATATGTTAATGATGAAGAAGCGTCAGTGGGAAGCCCAACAGCAGGCAGCAAGGCCACCCACTGATTTAACCCCCAATCCGGCTCCGGACTCACAGTTCCGAGAGGATCTCAAACACATGCTGGCAACCGTAAAGAACAGTGCCCCTTGCCAGCCCCTGCCCCAACAACAGTCTCGGTTACCAGAAGGGGCACCAGTGATGTATGTCGCTTTTACTCTATCACAAGCAGCGGCCTTAGTGACAAGTCTGCCTGACCCAGAGAAGCAGCCAATTCCCTTCTACCACAGGATAGTGCAGATACAAGAAACTTACTCAGCTGCCTGGAGAGACTTGATCAGCCTATGCCAAATCAAAGCAGGATATGTCTTTTGGCCAGTCATGCAGATGGCCTTCAATGATGCCTGCCTGACAAGTGCCACTTCCTACACCTCAGGCGTGGAGTTCTGTGCACAACTCCACGACTGGGCAAAGGAGAAGTTGACGGATCAGAAGACCACAATCCAAGATATTACCCAAGATAAAGGGGAGTTACATAGTTACATAGTTAGTCAGGTTGAAAAAAGACACAAGTCCATCCAGTCCAACCATATAAAAAAAAAAAAAAAAAAAAAAAAAAAAAACGTACAATCCAATATACCCAATACTATACCCACAGTTGATCCAGAGGAAGGCAAAAAACCCCAGCAGAGCATGCTCCAATTTGCTACAGCAGGGGAAAAAATTCCTTCCTGATCCCAGAGAGGCAATCGGATTTTCCCTGGATCAACTTTACCTATAAATGTCAGTACCCAGTTATATTATGTACATTTAGGAAAGTATCCAGGCCTTTCTTAAAGCAATCTACTGAGCTGGCCAGAACCACCTCTGGAGGGAGTCTATTCCAGATTTTCACAGCTCTTACTGTGAAGAAACCTTTCCGTATTTGGAGATGAAATCTCTTTTCCTCCAGTCGTAAAGAGTGCCCCCTTGTCCTCTGTGTTGACCGTAAAGTGAATAACTCAACACCAAGTTCACTATATGGACCCCTTATATATTTAAACATGTTGATCATATCCCCCCTTATTCTCCTCTTCTCAAGAGTGAACAAATTCAGTTCCTCTAATCTTTCCTCATAGCTGAGCTCCCCCATGCCTCTTATCAGTTTGGTTGCCCTTCTCTGCACTTTCTCCAGTTCCCCGATATCCTTTTTGAGAACTGGTGTCCAAAACTGAACTGCATATTCCAGATGAGGTCTTACTAATGATTTGAACAGGGGCAAAATGATATCTCTCTCTCTGGAGTCCATACCTCTCTTAATACAAGAAAGAACTTTGCTCGCTTTGGAAACCGCAGCTTGGCATTGCATGCTATTATTGAGCTTATGATCTACCAAAACCCCCAGATCCTTCTCCACTACAGATTCCCCCAGTTGTACTCCCCCTAGCATGTATGATGCATGCATATTCTTAGCCCCCAAGTGCATAACTTTACATTTCTCAACATTAAACCTCATCTGCCACATAGTCGCCCAATTAGACAGAGCATTGAGGTCAGCTTGTAAATTGGAGACATCCTGTAAGGACGTTATTCCACTGCATAGCTTGGTGTCATCTGCAAAGACAGAAATGTTACTTTTGATCCCAGATCCAATATCATTTATAAAGATATTAAAGAGTAAGGGTCCCAGCACTGAACCTTGGGGTACACCACTGATAACCTTAGACCATTCAGAGTAAGAATCATTAACCACTACTCTCTGAATTCTGTCTTTTAGCCAGTTTTCTATCCATTTACAAACTGATATTTCCAAGCCTGTAGACTTTAACTTACACATGAGCCGTGTGTGCGGAACTGTATCAAACGCTTTTGCAAAATCCAAATAAACCACGTCCACAGCCACCCCTCTGTCCAAGGTTTTACTTACCTCTTCATAAAAAGAAATCAGGTTTGTCTGACAACTTCTGTCTTTCATGAACCCATGCTGTCTGTTGCTTAAAATGTTTTTTTCCAGCAAGAACTCGTCTATGTGGTCTTTTATTAAACGCTCCAGTATCTTCCCGACTATAGAAGTTAAACTAACAGGTCTATAGTTACTTTGTGAAGAAGTATCATGCTAGACTCATAAAGGCACACACACACATGTTATCAACTGCTTTTGTTTCAGGGCTCAGAGAGGATATCAGAAAAGGCCTGATGGTGGCCCGCCCTGAATACCATTCAGTGAAAATGTCTGATCTATTGTTGGTGACCAGAGGTATAGAAAATCAAAAAGGTAAAAAACCAACGCCCCTCATGGTAACCCATGACGAAGATCCCGCCTACACTAGTCCACCACCACTGCCCAATACCAGGGAAAGGATCACCTGTTACAACTGTGGGAAACGGGGTCACTTCAGAAAAGAATGCAGAGCCCCAAGATGTCCCAGACGAAAAACCTACCACTTTCCTCATTGACAGGGGTGCAGCCAAAAGTGTGTTGAGGGCGGTGAACCTGCCTAATAGTTCTTTCCTTTCCACTATTGATGTTTCCTGCATAGGAATGGATGGGGTGCCCCGCTCCAGTCCACTTCCTGATTTGCTTGCCAGATTTGTGGTGTCCTCAACATGTCCCTTGAATCTACTAGGAGCTGATGTGTTGTCCAGACTACAGGCCTCAATCAGGACACGCCTGAAGGGGGGATGAAGTTACATACTCCCCTATCTTTAGAAGACTCATCTGCCTTGTGTTCTCTGCCTCTCCTGATGACACTTAATGAAGAAAAAACTTCAAGTTCAATACTGCAGGAAGTACTTGACAGAATCCCTGCGTGCCTATGGTCCACAGGACCGGAAGACAACGGTCACTTAAAGGTGACACCAGTTTCAGTCAAGTTAAAAGAGGGCGCATCATTGCCCCGGAAACCACAATAACCCCAAGAAGAGAACCCCTAAAGGAGAACCAGGTACCTGCTGTGGATGCCTTTGACTGCAAAATACCTCACAGAGGTGGACCTTACAAACGTTTTCTTCAGTGTCCACCCTCACCCCTCCTGCTGGTACCTTTTTGCATTCATCCACGGAAAGAAACGGAAACATACCTAAACAGTTGTGCCACAAGGGGTACAGAACTTTCCAAGCCAGTCTGCAAAAACTATGGCTATCATCCTTGACACATGACAAGAGGAACAGCCGGAAGTGATTCTCTTCCAACATGTTGATGACCTTCTCCTTTGTGCAGCTGACTTACCCCCTGTTGAAGTCACCTCAGAAAGCCTGTTGTGCTATCTTGCCAACCAGGGCTGCAGAGCCTCAAAGCCCAAATTGCAATGGTGCTCAACACCTGTCATTTTCCTTGGACACTGTTTGTCCCATGGGACACGACACCCCACTGAAGACAGGGTGCAAGTAATCTCTGACATCCCACTGCCACAAGGTCAGAAATCCCTTCATGCCCTCCTTGGACTAATTTCCTAGTGCAGAGTATGGATTCCAGAAGCCTTCCTACTGATGCTCTGCAATCAGACCCTTCCAGATGTCTCCTGAAGAAATATCTAAAGTTTGAAGCCTTTAAGTGCGCCACCCCCGGCGTTAGGGCTCCCAGCCTACGGCAAAACGCTCAAGTTCTTTGTATCCGAACGTCTGGGACATGCTGCAGGTGTACTCACCCAATCACACGGCATCAGCCTACGCCCCGTAGGATATTATTCCCGTCGGCTGGATGCGGTAGCAAGAGGAGGCCTATTGTGTCTGCGAGCTGGATTTGCTATACAAGCCTTGCTTGACAAAACTTTGAACTTGGTCCTCGGACACTGCCTTGTTCTGCTTGCTCCCCATGACGTTGTTGCCATATCCAACCAAGATCCAGCCGAAACACTTGTCCACTACCAGACACTTGAGACTCCTGTGTTCCCTCCTACTGGACAGCATTACTCTATTAAGTTGTCAAACACTGAACCCTACCACCCTTCTTCCACTTCTCGAGGGGGGAAGGGAGGAGGAGTAGAGCCTTGACTTGTCACCCCATGACCACACAGGACACGCGGTCACCACTGAAAACACTGTTCTACAAGCTGAAGTCTTACCACCGGTGATGTCTGCACAGGAGGCAGAGCGTGAAAACTTGATTGATGCCTTGCTTCTCCCAACCCAAGTGACTATTCTGAGTAAAGCACACGACAAAATGAACTCAAAGGAAGCTCGAGGCAATCATCTAGCCAATTCAGCTGCCAAACAGACAGCTGGTGGTCCACGGAAGTGGACAGCAGGGTGGTAGAAGAAGACCACCCCGTGCTTACCTTACAGACTTTCCCAGTGGACAGAGTTTATCTAAAAGAACTACAGGAAACAACAAGTCCGGATAAGAAGGAAAGCTGGAAACGGAGAGGAGCAACTCTCAGAAATGGACTATTCGAGTGCAACAAGAAGCCTTGTCTACCCAGGAGTATGTACCCAGCTGTGGTGCAATGGGCACATGGAGCTGCCCACTTGACAAAGACTTTTATGAACTCTCTTATCAACAAGTGTTGCACCAAGAGTTACTCCACTGACCGACAACTTCTACAGATCATGCATTATCTGCACCAAATGTAACCCAGGATGCACAGAAGAAGCACAGAAGAAGCACCTGGCAAAAGCCCTATACCCCATTCCAGAGGATGTAAATTGATCATTCTCAAGTGCCAAGAAGTGGCAGATTCGAATACGCCCTAGTGGAAGTGGTCATGACTGCCAGGACCACAGCTAAGAAACTACTGAGTGAGATAGTATGTAGATTTGGGGTCCCAGAGGTGATATTGAGAGATCAGGGACCAGCCCTAACAACAACCCTTACTAAAGAGATTTGGGCAGCACTGGGGGTTCAGTTGGCACTACACATCCCATACCACCCTCAAAGTAGCGGGAAGGTAGAAAGGATGAATGGGACACTAAAAACAGGATGTTAAAGATGGCCCAAGAGACTAACATGAGTTGGCCAGACAGTTAGCCCATTGCCCTGTTCAGTGTCAGACACACCCCCAGGGGAAACATGCCCTATCCCCTTATGAAATTTTGTTTGGTTCAGCTCCCAGACTTGGTTGTTACTTTCCACAACAGTTACAGTTACAGTCTGATGTGTTGACTAATTATGTAACCATTTTACCATTTTATCACGAGAATTAACCTGAATGCATGTCCAGGTGTTTTCTTCCATTCCAGATCCTGAATTAGATACAGGAACACACCAACTACTGTCTGGAGATCCTTGAGCCAAGTTATGATGGTCCATTCCAAGTTTTGGTGACCACAGCCACCTCAGTCAAGTTGGCCAGGAAAAACACCTGAATGCACGCTTATCACTGCAGGAGAGCGTGTTTTCGGGTGCTGCATATCCTTTTTCTGTTTGATCTAGGGGGGAGGGGCCCAGGAAGTGGCCATCACAAAAATGATAACATAATTACGTTTTAGTGTAACTCTTCAGGTACACATGTGACCACCTTTACCTTAGATTACTGTGACATAGTACCTTGTCCGTTTGACCCTTCATGGTGATGCCATTGGTACAGTGATATCCCTGACGGTAAGGACATATATGTATGCCACACAGACAGTTACTGGGGACAGAGTTGTGGTTTCTGTGGGGGCCAGTGGGTTGGAACACAGGGCCAGACTGGGCGACCACAGAGTGCATTAGAAAAAAAAAAAGGAAGATGAAAATAGAAAGCCCCATATCCTAACCAAAGACACCCCTGATACATACACTGACCCAGCACACAGTCAGAGGAGGAAGCGAGCAGCTCTCTCCGGAAGCTTTGATCCTCATGTATACATACATGTCATAGGGGTTACAAGGGGGGTCCCTGATGAGTTTAAAGCCAGGGATCAGGTAAAAGCTGGTTTTGAGTCTTTGATCCCCATAACAACTGTCAGCAAGAATGTAGATTGGATTAACTACATGTCATGGTTATGCAATAGAGTTTGTCAATCAGCATACCTGTCTCCATGTGTTCATCTCTAGAGACCAGCTGACCCTCACCTGATTGCTTTTGTAACCTCTCCTATAAGCATGGCCCCACCCCAGGCCCTATCGGGGAACCCTATATTAACCTGTGCACTGCAAGCCAGCAGTGCTGATCAACCACTGTGTGTTAGCCTCTGTGTGTACTTGCTGTGTTTCCTACATCTGATTCCTGTTACCAACTTTAGCCTGTTCCCGACCATCCCTGTTTGCCTGTGACCCTGATGTTCCAGCCTGCTGCCTCCTTCCTCTTCTCCTGTAGTCTACCGTGAGCGTGAGCTGTGAGACCCTGGGGGCCGCGACCTGGAGCCAGACTGCAGCGCAGTCCATCCTCACCACTAGAGGCTCCGGTGAACACCTGCTGGCTCTTAGACTCCGCGCCCTGGGGAATCTATGCTCTAGCTCCCAGTGGGATCTGTGTCAGTGATCCAGTAGACCTGCTTCCCGAACCTCTCAGGGTTCAATCCGCAGCAGTCAGCCGTAGGGTCCACTACCTTGCGGTGCACTCCTGATCCCGACAGTGCATCTGTCACCCAGCCTCTAGGTGACCTGACACTACACATATTATAACCAACAGAGATTTGTAAATTACACTAAAGATGCCCTCCAGGGAATTGCTGACCAGTTAGCCCCCACTTCCTACATGACATTCCAGGACCTGATGGCCTTAGACATGGTGCTAGTTGGGAAAGGAGGTGTTTTGTAAAATCATAGGAAAAAACGGGAACCTGTTGTACATACATTCCTGATAATACTGGGCCAAATGGTAAGGTTACTTTAGCTATAAAGAAATTAGAAGATCTGTCACTGGAGTTGAAGAAGAACTCAGGTATCACAGACCCATGGGACCAATATTTTAGCTGGATGAGTGGGTGGCAGAAGGTGCTCGTCCAGATACGGGTAACAGTATTAATAATCCTGGTTCTTTTAGCCCTGATTGTATGCTGTATTCTACCTTTCATAAAAAGTTAATGAGCAAGGCTGTAGACAATAGCACACCTACAATTCTCCACCAAGAAGAAGAGGACCTCCTTATGATGGAAGATGACAAACCGTTCACTCCTCTACAGTCACTCCCTGTCCAAAATCTCACAATCCTATAGGGTTATAGGGATAGATAGCGCCTGACTGCACCTCTCCAGCTGTATCGAGGAGGGAAGTGAACAGTTGCTGCCCAATTCTATATACAGCCTAAAAGAGTTGCTGAGGAGAAGGGCCAGGCCAAAGTGGGACCTTTAGTATTAGGGACAGAAAAGAGAAAATAGTCATTTTAGGGGGGATTGTGAAGGAATGTGATGTAGATAATAATAATAGTAATCTGAAAATGTCTATTTTCTTATGTGCATACATATTTTTCTCCTTACTCATTATATAAGTATACAGGTTTGCTCTGTTCCCATATTTTCTCAAGATGGCGGGTACCCCCTACATCCCACACATCAGAAGAACGCGGAACAAGATAAAACCAAAGATCAGCCAGACCTCGTTATGAACATTCTCCATTTTCTTTTTCTATCTTAACCAATGAGATGTACCTATTAGACTAACATAGCAATGACGTATTTGTGTGTATAAAACATTAACACCGCCTTGAATAAATTAGAAGTGTAACAAGCAACGGTGCTGAGCGTGTCTCAGAGTGTTTACTTTTATATGCATGCATATCCACACTTTTCAAATTAGAGACAGCAGCAGATAACCTTGGGCTCGATTGGAGCTCTTAATCATTTCCATAACACTATATCTCATGTCTACCATCGCTGTCTTTATTTTTTCGATATAGTTGCCAGTTTTCTTTTTTTTTAATACCTTTGCGAGGAACTTCCCAGGTTTGTTCCCCGCTAGATACCTTTCTTTCCTTGTCAAAAGAAGTTTATTGAGTATACAATATTATAAAGATACATAAAGTAAGTTTACAAGGATCTATAAAGTAAGCTCATTGTTTTACAGTAGGGTTTATATAGGTAAATATCATGAAATTTCAAATATTAAACATTGGGTTCACATAAACCTAAATTAAAGATATATATCATTTCCTTAGTTACTTTTGTAGGTATTTAAATGATTTATACCTACTATACATATTGTTTACAGGTAGAGTGTATATAGGTCAAATAAATTCTGATAATGAGCTTTAATCATAAGGTGGAGAAAAGGAAAGAGAAAGAAGAAAAAGGGTAGAAAGGCACAGGTATGGTCCACAAGGTTGTCCAGCTCGTCAGTTTATTATTCTTTTTAGTTCTCTTTGAAGCCTTAGAATGGGTGTCTCTGTAAGTCATTTAATCTGCTACCATGGCAACAGGACAGAGTCATTGAAGTTTGACAGGAACTGTTGTTTTATCCAAGGATGCCAAAGTTTTTCAAATTTTGGAATTTGATTTTGATCGATGGCTACCATCTTAGCATGGGACATTGTATTATTCATTCTGTGAATTGTTTCTGCTAGTACCAATGTAGGAGATTTCCATGCCTTGGCCACTGTTTGTTTTGCAGCCGTTGTTAGTTGGATCATAAGTTTGAATTGAGAGAGTGTTAACCATTCCGGTTTTAGATTAAGTAAAGTTATATAAGGATCTGGTTGTATTATTTTTTTAAATATTTTAGATGCAATCACGAAGACTTCCTTCCAGAAGGTTTGGATTACTGGGCACGTCCACCATATGTGTAAATGTGTGCCTATTTCTGGGCATCCTCGAAAACAAAGAGCTGAGGTATTAGGTGAATATTTTGCCACTCTAGCGGGTACAAGGTATCAGCGAGTTAGGACTTTATAATTTGTCTCCAGTGCTAAGATGTTGGGTGAAGATGACTTAGATGTGAGCCATATGTTAGACCAGTCCGTGTCTTCTAAAGTTCGTCCCAGGTCCTCCTCCCACCTCTGAACGTAAGAGGGTCTATTAAGATTTGGTACTCCATATAATTGATTATAAAGTGATAAAATTGTACCTTTAGCAAATGGATCTTTTGTACAGATTGATTCAAAAATGGATAATTGGGATAATGGTGTATCCCCCTTTAGGAATGGTGTATAGAAATTTTTGATTTGGAGATATCTAAATATCTCAGAGTTTGGTAGATCATATTTTTCTCTAAGCGATGGGAATGAAAGGAATGATTTAGATGCTATGAAGTCATTTAGTGTCTGAATGCCTGATGTTGTCCAAGCTTTAAAAGAATTTGGGTAGATCCATGCCGGATAAAAGGCCGGATTTCTGATAAAAGAAAGGAGAGGATTGTGTGGAGATTGTAACTGATATTTGGTTTTTAGTTTATTCCAGAGAGATAAGAAGTGTTTAGTTATGGGATTATGAATTTTAAAGCGGTCTTTAGGATCAAGCCATAATAAGTTTGATATTAAGAGGGTCATTTTCTGAAGCCTCTATAAATACCCATAATGGGATTTCCTGTTTTGCATGGTATTTGGACAGACTGGCCAAATGTGCTGCTCTGTAGTAGTTAGTAAAATTAGGGTATCCCAGGCCTCCTTTATTTTTGGGAAGATGTAGTGTGTGTATAGGTATACGTGGTTTAGAAGAGCCCCATATAAACGAAGTTACTCTTTTTTGTACTATTCTCAAAAAATAGGAAGGAATTGGAATAGGGAGGACTCTGAATAGATAGAGCAATTTGGGTAGAATAGTCATTTTGATTGCATTAATCTTCCCTATCCAGGTTAAAGGAAGTTGCGACCATTGTTTTATTAGATTTGTGATCTGTCTTAATACAGGAGGATAATTGGTTGAGAATAAGTCAGAATGAGATGCTGTTAAATGAATTCCAAGATATGGGATTGATTTTTCTGCCCATGTGAATGGGAGTGCAGCCCTAGCCGGGATCAACTCCATGTTTGTGAGTGAAATATTAAGCACTAGGCATTTTTTGGGATTAATCATAAGGCCGGATAGGGCTGCAAATACATCAAGAGCTGGTATTAAGTTAGGACCAGAGACCTGTGGTGATGATAGAAAAAGTAATATATCGTCTGCAAATATACATAATTTGTGTGTGATACCTCCTACTTCAATGTTAGTTATAGTTTGGTTTGTTCTGATGTATTGGGCCATGGGTTCTAGTATAAGGGCAAATAATAAGGGAGATAATGGGCAACCCTGTCGGGTACCTCTTTCGATATTAAAGGCATCAGATTTGTATCCAGCATATTTTATATAGGCTTTGGGTTTATTATATAATGCTTTGATCCATGTTAAAAAGTGGGGTCCAAAACCCCATTTTTGTAATGAATATTGCATATATTGCCAGGATACTGTGTCAAATGCCCTCTTAATATCGAGAGATAGAAAACATAAAGGGATTTTCCGTTTTTTAGCAATATGTGCCAATAACACTGCCCTGCGTATATTATCGCCTGCCTGTCTATTTGGCATGAAGCCTACTTGATCTCTATGTATTAATTTTCCTATAATGCTATTGAGGCGTTTTGCTATTATTTTTGCTAATAAATTAATATCAAGGTTTAACAGAGAGATAGGCCGATAATTCACACAGGAAGTATCATCAGAAAGGGGTTTTGGGATCATACAAACAATTGCCATTAGTGTTTCTTGCCGAAAAGAATGTCCATCTAGAAGTTTGTTAAAAGTTTCAGTGAGAATGGGAGAGAGTATTTCTGAGAATGTTTTATAGTATAAAGCCGAGTAGCCGTCTGGGCCTGGTCTTTTGTTAAGTTTTAGGTCTTTTATGGCGTTAGCAACTTCATCTATAGTTATAGGCTCATCCAAACTGCTTTTTTGATTCTGAGATAACTCAGGTAAGGTTATTTTTGAGAAGAAGGATTCAGCCTCTGTAGGATTAAATTCATTGTTTGTCTTGTATAAAGTTGCGAGATGTAAGTGAAATTTATGGACTATTTTAACTGGATTACAAGTATAAACATTTTTTGGTAATTTCAAACGTATTGGTTTGAAAGATTTGTTAGTTGAATTTAATGCCCGAGCCAAATATGTACCTGGTTTGTTTGTATTCATGTAGAAATTGTGTTTGGAGCGTTTGAGGGATTTATCAACTGACTCAGTGAGAAATAGATCGTATTCCAATCTAGATTTTTCCAGATGAGATTTTGTACTCCGAGATGTATTATCTTGGAATGATATGTAGGCTGCATTAAAATTGAGTTCTAGTTTTTTTGCTAGATTTTTGCGTTCCCGTTTAAATAGTGCCATTTGTCTTTGTATTGTACCACGCAAGACAGGCTTATGAGCTTCCCACAGTGTTATTGGGGAGATGTCTGTTGTATTATTAATTGATATGTATTCCTTTAAAGCTTGTTCAATGGCCATCTGATGTAGTGGGTGTTTGAGCATTATGTCCGGTAAGTACCACGTTGGGTCATGCGCTTTTGGTATGGCTGAGGCTATAGTAGTGTATACTGCATTATGGTCAGACCACGGAATCGGAATTATATCTGATGCAATAATTTCTGGTATCATTCCTATTGTTAGAAAAATATGATCTATTCTGGTGAAGGTTTGATGAGGGTGTGAGAAATAAGTGAATTTCTTTTTCATTGGGTTACTTTCTCTCCATGAATCTACCAGATTGTATTTGGAAAGAAGTTGAGAAAAAGGTAATCTAGAGGTTATTTTGGATGGTGTAAAAGGTGATTTATCTAGAAATGGGAGGAGGACCTGGTTCGAATCCCCACACATTATCACTGTTACTATTTTGTGTGTATTAATCACTTGTAATATATGTGAGAGGAATGGTGTAGGTTGTTTGTTAGGAGCGTAGTAGGAAATCACCGTGATTGCTGTATCCATTATATAACCCATGAGTATCAGGTATCTACCTTCTGGGTCTTTAATTTCTGATGATAAGGTGAATGGTGTGGATTGGTGAAATGCAATTAGAGTTCCCCTTTGCTTGGTACAGGCAGAAGCCGTGTAAATTTGTTGATAAAAAGGAGAAATATATTTTGGAGTAGAATCTTTGGTGAAGTGTGTTTCTTGGAGGCATACTATGTGAGCCTTCTTGTTATGGAAAGTACGGAAGGCTTTGGTCCTTTTTTGAGGGACATTTATTCCCTGAACATTCAGGGAGAGTATATTCAGTGGTGCCATGGCAACAGATCAAATAGTTTTGACTTACTTTTTGTTATGCAGAGCTGACTGCGCAGATCAACCTGTGTGGACTGAAGAGATGAAAAGATAGAAAAGAAACCAGTGAATTCTGGAGTAAAGAGTAAACAAAAAACATATGAGATTAGATGATACATTGTATAAATTATTTTTTGCAAGTAATCACAATTTACCCGTGAAAGAGAATAAATATCTCTCTCAGGGGAATAAGTGCCTTCGTCACACTCCCACATAATATGGTTGGGAGAATGAGGAGGGCTAATGGGGGTACAGGGATCTTCCGCTTACAGGAGAGAAGTGCTATGTCAAAAGACATCAAAATTATGTTTCATTAATTGGAGTGCAGAATATAGTTTTTGTTGAAATTATTTATTCCAGGGTGGTTGTATATGGTTAGTTTTGCCCTAGGCTAAATAATTCAGTTAGAAAGGTACTGTTAATAACATTGGTATTGATGAAGATAGTTTGAATTATTTTGGGATTTTAACCCTTTTAGAGTAAACAATTACATATTTTATTCATATGCAACTGTTTAGAAATGTTAACTCATAAAATTGAGGTTGTATTGCTTCAGATTAGAATAAACAAAAACATAATTCTAGGAACTAGTTAGGTAATAATATATTTGTTTTAAGAAAATAAAGAAAAAGCTTCCATTACTTCTGGATTATTGAACATATTTGTCCTAAAAAGTAATAAATCTATTGTTATTATCTGATAATATATAACTGAACAAGACTTCCTTATTTCACTTATATATTCTAAGGCTATATGAATCAGAAGTAATAAGAAATATAACTGGAATGTAACACGATCCCACACAGTGTGTGACTATCAGAATGCAGTTACATTCAGCTATAAATACAGGTTTTTTATAGAGAACCATCTCTTAGTATAATAAATGAAGATATATCAGGAATTAGGATGTCAGTCCATTGAATCTTCTTGGTCCATGGATGATGTGGCATAACGGCCTCTTTTGTGAGAATGATGATTCCCATTTTGTTCTGAAATTTTCTGGGTGCTGCCTGAAGGTGAAGATGATGCCATTCTTCTGCGTGTGGGAGTGTTGCTGCTTGTGGGTTCTCTCAGATTTAATTTTAAAAGGGTTTGTTGTAGTTCGTCTGCTGATCTGCTTCTGTAAATTGTACCTTGGTAGTTAAATCTGACTGAAAAGGGGAAGCCCCATTGATACATAATGTTGTGGCGTTGCAGTTCCATTAGTTGGGGTTTCATGGATCGTCTTTTAGTAATAGTAAGTTGGGATAGGTCAGCAAAAATTTGATAATTGTGTCCTTGAAAATTAAGTTCCTTTTTTTCTCTTGCAGCAATTAGTATTTGTTCTTTCGTTCTGTAATAATGAAATTTTGTGATTATATCACGTGGGGGTCCATCTTTCTTTTTGGCTGTGAGGGCTCTGTGTACTCTGTCCAGTTCTAAACGTTCAATAGGGATATCTGGCTTTAGTTCTTGTAATAGAGCAGTAATAGTAGATTGCAGGTCTGTCACAGTTTCAGGTATTCCCCTTATGCGCAAGTTTGAACGTCTGGCTCTATTTTCGTAATCTTCGACCTTAGTTTGAAGTATTAAATTCTCTTTTTTTAATTGTTCCAATTCTGTTATATTTTCTTGGGTTGTAATTTCAATTTCATCCATTTTTATTTCTAAGGCTGCGGTGCGGTTTCCCAGCTCTCTTATTTCTTTGGTTAGGCTTTTTGTTATTTGGTCTGAGGTTTGTTTTAAAGCCTTATGAAGCATCTTTTCAAATTGTAATAATATTACTGGGGATGCTGAGGAGGCTTGTGGAGAAGTTTGTGAGAGGATTTGTTCTGTATCTGACTCAAATGGAGAGTCTTGCTGTGACATTTTCTGTCTGTGAGAGCGCCCTGATGCTGTATCTTGTGAGGTGACTGGAGCTGCTTCAGCTGCAGTGAGTGCCTGTGAGCTCTTTGTGAGGTGATTTTTATTTCTGTCACGGTTTCCTCGCAGTACCATATTTCCTGCCCAAACTTTCACAGTTTGTTCCCTGGGGCAAAAAGGTTCAAATGGATACCTTTTGAGCCTGCAGGCTCCGCTTTGTCCTTCTCTCCTCTCCTAAGCGGTGTGGAGCTCTAACAATGCATGTCTGCTCCGCTAGGCTCCGCCTCCTGCCCCCGATACCTTTCTTTCTTGATTAAATTGTATGTCGCTCGTGCCTCTTGTTCTATTAGATCTCTCATTGCCTCTCTTTTGTGATAAAGTTTTAATAGCACCTCCCCTTTCCCAGTTGACTTATGGAGCTGCTCTAGGTCATAAATTTCTTTTGTTAAAGCTACAGTGGGGACGGAAAGTATTCAGACCCCCTTAAATTTTTCACTCTTTGTTATATAGCAGCCATTTGCTAAAATCATTTAAGTTCATTTTTTTCCTCATTAATGTACACACAGCACCCCATATTGACAGAAAAATACAGAATTTTTGACATTTTTGCATATTTATTAAAAAAGAAAAAACTGAAATATCACATGGTCCTAAGTATTCAGACCCTTTGCTGTGACACTCATATATTTAGCTCAGGTGCTGTCCATTTCTTCTGATCATCCTTGAGATGCTTCTACACCTTCATTTGAGTCCAGCTGTGTTTGATTACACTGATCGGACTTGATTAGGAAAGCCACACACCTGTCTATATAAGACCTTTACAGCTCACAGTGCATGTCAGAGCAAATGAGAATCATGAGGTCAAAGGAACTGCCTGAAGAGCTCAGAGACAGAATTGTGGCAAGGCACAGATCTGGCCAATGTTACAAAAAATTTCTGCTGCACTTAAGGTTTCTAAGAGCACCGTGGCCTCCATAATCCTTAAATGGAAGACGTTTGGGATGACCAGAACCCTTCCTAGAACTGGCTGTCCGGCCAAACTGAGCTATCGGGGGTGAAGAGCCTTGGTGAGAGAGGTAAAGAAGAGCCCCAAGATCACTGTGGCTGAGCTCCAGAGATGCAGTCGGGAGATGGGAGAAAGTTGTAGAAAGTCAACCATCACTGCAGCCCTCCACCAGTCGGGGCTTTATGGCAGAGTGGCCTGACGGAAGCCTCTCCTCAGTGCAAGACACATGAAAGCCGGCATGGAGTTTGCTAAAAAAAATACCTGAAGGACTCCAAGATGGTGAGAAATAAGATTCTCTTTTTGGCCCTAATTCTAAGCTGTATGTGTGGAGAAAACCAGGCACTGCTCATCACCTGTCCAATACAGTCCCAACAGTGAAGCATGGTGGTGGCAGCATCATGCTGTGGGGGTGTTTTTCAGCTGCAGAGACAGGACGACTGGTTGCAATTGAGGGAAAGATGAATGCGGCCAAGTACAGGGATATCCTGGACGAAAACCTTCTCCAGAGTGCTCAGGACCTAAGACTGGGCCGAAGGTTTACTTTCCAACAAGACAATGACCCTAAGCATACAGCTAAAATAACAAAGGAGTGGCTTCACAACAACTCTGTGACTGTTCTTGAATGGCCCAGCCAGAGCCCTGACTTAAGCCAAATTGAGCATCTCTGGAAAGACCTAAAAATGGCTGTCCACCAACGTTTACCATCCAACCTGACAGAACTGGAGAGGATCTGCAAGGAGGAATGGCAGAGGATCCCCAAATCCAGGTGTGAAAAACTTGTTGCATCTTTCCCAAAAAGACTCATGGCTGTATTAGATCAAAAGGGTGCTTCTACTAAATACTGAGCAAAGGGTCTGAATACTTATGACCATGTGATATTTCAGTTTTTCTTTTTTAATAAATCTGCAAAAATGTCAACAATTCTGCGTTTTTCTGTCAATATGGGGTGCTGTGTGTACATTAATGAGGAAAAAAAATGAACTTAAATAATTTTAGCAAATGGCTGCAATATAACAAAGAGTGAAAAATTTAAGGGGGTCTGAATACTTTCCGTCCCCACTGTATTTTATCCTGTTTAGATTTTTTTTTTTTTTACGACCCCCTTTAATAAATATACCCCTTATATAGGCTTTATGGGCCTCCCAAACAGTGGCTTCTGATATCTCTGCTGATTCATTCATCTTAAAATACAGTCCTATTTCTTCTTTTATAAGCTTTCCTACTTCTTTATCGTTTAGTAGATCTTCGTTTAACCTCCATATATTACTCTTTTTTGTAACTCCCCTATATTCAGTTGTAAACTCATGGGCGCATGATCTGAGAAGGTCATAATTCCGATATTAGTACTAGTTACTGCCTCCAGCCATCTATGCTCAATAAAAAAAAAATCTAGCCTAGAATATGTTCCATGCACGTGGGAGTGGAATGTATAGTCTCTTGAGTTGGTATGCTGCGCCCTCCATGCATCTACGAGTTGACACTGATGCAGTTTCTGTTTCACTCTATTCATTCCTGCCATACCCGTCCCCCGTGCTTGCGACGTAGTGTCCTTTCCTGGTTCTAGACAAAGGTTAAAGTCACCAGCCATAATGGCCATCCCTTTCTTAAATTGCAAAAACTCAGTCAGAATCCCCTGGAGATATCTATTTGGGTTTTTATTGGGGCCATAAATGTTTGCCAGTGAGTATTCAGTTCCGTTTAGTTTCCCCCTCAAAAATAGATACCACCCTTCCGGGTCGGTCTTTCTTTCTTCCAGATCGAACCTTACCCCCCTGGCAAACCCTATGGCAACTCCTTTCGCGCGGCTTACAGGCGAATCCCTATAAAACCATACTGGGAAATCTTTTGAAAAAATTTTTTGATTCTTGCCCTGGGATAAATGAGTCTCCAGTAACAATACCACCTCTGCTTTAAGATATTTTAATTCGCCATAATATTGGCGCTCTTTATGGGGGAATTAAGGCCACAAACATTATACGAAATTATGTTTACACTAGTCATTCTTTCTTAGTTCTAAGGATTCTCTGTTTTCGACCCTCCATCGGAGTAGTGATCTGTACAATCATGGATCGTCCTTTCCCGGTAGGAACTCTTTCTTGTCCTCTCTTTCTTGTCCTCTCAACCGCTTCAGTTTAAACCTATGCGACAGTCTCCGCTTCCCGGTTAGTGGACATGTACAAGGATTCCCCTCTCAGTATTATTTTTTATTACTCAGTATTGCTAATTTAATTTAAGTCTGTGCAAATATAAAGTGTAGATGAAAGATAAACCCAGCCTGCCAAAAAAAAAAACAAAAAAAAAACAAAAAACAGATTCTATCCTTTTGTTTACCGTTATAGATTGCACAGAAAGGTCCCACAGCAGCCTACAGAGGTAAGTGCTGCAAGTACCTATAATATCCTGGTTAACCTAGTCAGTCCTTGTTAGATAGTATTCCTTCAACACATCCGCGAATCTCAGTTTACATATTTTTTCCACAGCAGATTATATTATCTACATCCTGAGTAGGCTCTACTTTAACTTTTCATCGTTCATATATTCATGTAACCGGAACAAAATGTGTGTTGCATGTGTGTTGAAAAAAAAAACAAAAAAAAAACAAGGAAAATCCTATATTTCAGTAGGCAAGTAACTCTCCCAGTCTCTCAAACAGCAGGGAATTTTTCTTATGCTTGTATAACATTAGTGAGCGGGTTACTTGCCTTTCCAGTTTTTCAAGTATGGTGTGTGTGGGGATCCTTGCTCACTGCATGTCCTATGGCTCCTGTGGCTCAACCTGTGAATCATTTGCATAGACATGGATGGACTTGTGTCTTTTTTCAACCTGACTAACTATGTAACTATGACAGGTCCTTACTGTGATCTTTTCTCCTATTCAACAGCGTAACTTGTCCTTCTCAGAGCTTGTCATGCTGCGCGCGTGTGCTCCCCGACTCACCCTTTCGCTTCTCCGTCTCTATGGTGATGGATTGGACGCCTCTACCTCCGCCAACCTCCTGGACGGCTTCTCAGCCTAGGATCGGGAACGCGCCCCGTGCTGCACACAGCAGCGGGTAGTAGACTTACCGCCGGCTCCTGAGATCGGAGCTGTCAATCGCGTCTGCAGCTTACAAAGGTGCCTGGGGTGAAGGGATCATGTGGAGCTCGAGGAGGGCTGGGATGCGGTCCCATCGTAGGTCCGCATCGCTGGAGAGGGATCCCGGGCTTCACGCCTGGCCCCTCCCACTACCTCCAGGTGCAGGGGGTTGCGATGGGGACTCAATGTGCCCCATCGTACGCAAACCTGTACCTGGGGGGGTGGGAGAGGCATTTATTTTCTAGAGTGGACATTCAGAGATATCTTGACTGCATAGTGACTTTCCATCGCTACATAGATGACATACTACTGATATGGTCAGGCTCCCAGGATGAACTAATGGAATTTATGACTATCATTAATGTCAATACTTACAATCTCAAGTTCGCCATGTCCTGTAACCAGAAAACAGTCAATTTCCTTGACATTCAAATCTTTGAGGAACCTGATGGCTCCCTGGGTACCAACCTATACAGGAAACCATCAGCAAGCAATGCATTGCTGCATGCATCTAGTTCTCATCCTAGGCCCTTAATCAATAGTATCCCGTATAGTCAATATCTAAGACTGCGACGCAACTGCAGTAGAGATGATGACTTTCAGAACGAAGCAAATCTTTTGTATGGCCGTTTGCGAGAGAGAGGATACACTCATAGTATCCTCAAGAAAGCTTTCTATAGAGCCAAAGCTCATGTCAGACACACTTTAATTCATAAGAAAAAAACTAAGGATACCTCACAGACTGTTAGAATAATTACATCTTATACTAAACAACATAAACAAGTGAGACAAATTATTGAAAAATATTGGCCACTTCTGTTAGCTGACCCAATTACCAATAAAAATATAGAAAAACATCCGTAATTACATACAGACAGGTGAAGTCTCTAAAGGATTGTCTAACTAAAAGTCACTATAAAATTCCCACATTCCCTAGCCAATTTCCTGGCACATTCTCTTGTAATAAATGTGATAAATGTCGATTTATGCCGAATCATAAAGAATACATACTACCAAATGGACAATTTCAAAGGATTAAATATAGGGTGACATGCCAGACCCCATATCTTATGCAGTGCACATGTAAGTGCTTTTATATTGGTAAAACAAAACGTCCCTTTCACAAGAGAAAAAATGACCATGTTTCACTCATAAAAAACGTAAAATGGAAACGCCAATAAGTCGGCATGTAGGACTTTTTCATGGCTTTGATTTGAATACCATCAAATTTATAGCCCTTCAACATATTCCTCCCAATGTGAGAGGAGGTAGCATTGATCAAAAACTTCTGCAACTGGAGGCACGTTGGATTTTTCTGTTGTAAGCTATGGTTTATCCGGGGTTAAATGAAATGCTTAGTTTTAAACCGTTTCTCTAACATCCCTATTCCAGTCATTTTTTCACTGTCTTTTATCTTGTCACTCACGTCCCCTTTTTTTACAATTCTCCCTTCTCTTCCCCTTTTTTCTTTCTTCCCCTTTCCCTCTTTTCCCACTCCTTACCCCCATAATTTCCCTGTTTTTCTCCTTCCCTTTCTGCCCCCGTCCCTTCTCCTTCCTCCTCTTCGCCTTCCCCCTTCAGTCTTCGTCATTTGGATTAATTGTCCCCCCCCCTCCCGATGATTCTCCTCCCGTTTCATAAGTTTTTCAGACTTCTAATTTTTATGTCTAGATATCTAAATATGAAAAATAATGTTTCTATGTAATTAATCTATGAATGGGTTATTAATTGTTATAATCATGAAATTGTACTTATTCTTTTGATTCAATTTATTTATACACATTTGTATACATATTGTGTTTTTTGATTTTTAGACTTTTGCTTTTTTCTTATTGATTATATTATTATTTTTCTATTTTGTCTATTTTTCATTGACACAAAAAAATATAGTTTGTAAATGCAGCTGTGTGACCCTGTCTATGGCTGCTCACAGTATCCTAAAGTTTTTTTATCCAGCTGACCATCCTGCCTTCCCGCTGTTTCGTTTGCCTAAGATATCTAGCGCATTTGGGTGGCCATACGATCGCCCAGGGTGTCCCCTATTGCAGTTGGACACTCGATCCACTGTGCTTCCTTTGCATGTCACCTTGTTTGCTTGGATTTCCTGCTTTCACTTTGACTGGAGGAATTCCCCTCCCTCTACACACAGAGGGAGCGCTACTCTTACCTATCCATCCGGACCTAGGACCTGATAGTATTGGCAGAGTAAGCATTTGCGACGAGGTTCGCGCATGTGCAGCTCAGTTATTTCGTCCGCATCCGCTGTTTAACACCGGATGTATGGTATAAAAAGCCGCTCCCTGCAGCATATAGATGCTGCGCGAACCAGGGGACACATGCACGTATATTACTCTATTCAGGTAACTGTGGACAGCTTAATGGCGTCTCTTTATATTGGGGATTACATGTCTTGCTTTTTTGCTCATTGAAGATTTTGCAAGATCTTTGCCTGCTGATAGTTCACAGCCGGCTATATTCTAAACGGCTTTATGTCCACTAGATATTTTCTACCCAATGATATGATGGTGTGTGGCCCCTGGCATTTAGCCAGCTGCTGTACCCATTGGTTTAAGTAGATTTTATGTAAGCATCTTGTCCCCCACGGGTTTGCAAGGAATCTCCACTGTTCCCCTAAACATTTTGGTCACTACTATTGTTTGTTTATTTTTTCAGCTGGCCTCTTTTTACCATCTGCGGCCACTGTTAGCGCATGGGTCTCTCTTAGCAGCAAACAGACAGCTATCCCAGCAGTTTTTGGTTTCTCCTTTATGTTTAGGAGATATAGGTAAGCGTTGATATCCTGACATGTGTGACGCAGTTGCATATATATATATATATATATATATATATATATATATATATAATCACCTTTTTAGATATTGAAATATGTAATTATGAATTTCTATAATATACTTAAATGATCTGTTTCTTGATTTAAGGCATTGTACGCTGCACATGACCAGCATCCCCTGAGGAAGCCCGTTTTATGGGCGAAACATATTGGGAAATTCATCATTGCTCTAATGTTGCAATCATTTATTAGTGTACTAGTCAACACTGTATCTCCTTTTTCCCCTTTTTAAATGTATGAATTCTTATTTTGTTCATCAAAATAAATTAATTTTTTATACTATATTTTATATCATTTTCAAATCATTCGCACCTTCAAAGTCCCACTTTTTGTTTGCCTTTTTACTGTCTATAATTGGGATGTGGTGCCTTAATTAACGGGTGTGTTCGTGCTCATAAAAATCAAACTATTAATTTGTACTGTATTTATTTGTATTCACTTTCATGCATACTTTTTATTTTTTATTATTATCATACAGGATTTATATAGTGCCAACAGCTTACGCAGCACTTAACAACTTGAGGGTAGACCGTACAAATACAATACACTTTAATACAGTAGGAATTAGAGGGCCCTGCTCCTTAGAGCTTACAATCTAAAAGGGAAGGTCAAGAGATAATAACTATGGGGGATGTGCTGATGGAGAAAATAAATGTACAGTTGTTAGGTGGGGGCCAGATAGGCTTCTCTGAAGAGATGAGTTTTCAGGGCTCATCTGAAAGTGGACAAAGTAGGAGAAAGTCAGACAGATTGGGGTAGAGCATTCCAGAGGATGGGAGAGGCTCTGGAGAAGTCTTGAAAGCGAGTATGGGATGAGGTGACAAGGGAGTTAGAGCCCTTTCACACTGGGGCGAGGGTGGTGTCGGCGGTAAAACGCCGCTATTATTAGCGCCATTTTACCGTCGGTATGGGCAGGAGCGGTAAAGGAGCGGTATACATACCGCTTCTTCACCGCTACGAAGATGCTGCTAGCAGGACTTTTTTTACCGTCCTGCCAGCGCATCGCTCCAGTGTGAAAGCCCTCGGGGCTTTCACACTGGAATGAAAGTAGCGGCACTTTCGGGTCGGTTTGCAGGCGCTATTATTAGCGCAATAGCGCCTGCAAACCGCCCCAGTGTGAAAGGGCTCTTAGAGAGCAGGAGATCTTGGGAGGAGCAAAGAGAATGATTATACTTTTGTATTTACAGTGGGGATGGAAAGTATTCAGACCCCCTTAAATTTTTCACTCTTTGTTATATTGCAGCCATTTGCGAAAATCATTTAAGTTCATTTTTTTCCTCATTAATGTACACACAGCACCACATATTGTCAAAAATGCAAAAATGTCAACAATTCTGTGTTTTTCTGTCAATATGGGGTGCTGTGTGTACATTAATGAGGAAAAAAATGAACTAAAATGATTTTAGCAAATGGCTGCAATATAACAAAGAGTGAAAAATTTAAGGGGGTCTGAATACTTTCCGTCCCCACTGTATCTAACACTACAACTGCTGATTTTGTTATTGAAGGGCGTTCCGACAAGGCCGCCCCGGGACTTTACGTTAACTAAAACTTATGCTGTATTTCCTGATGGTTCAGGGCCTTTGCTAGGGTCACTTCATGTACAGTATCCCACAAAAGTGAGTACACCCCATTTCTGTAAATATTTTATTATATCTTTTTATGTGACAACACTGAAGAAATGACACTTTGCTACAATGTAAAGTAGTGAGTGTATAGCTTGTATAACAGTGTAAATTTGCTGTCCCCTCAAAATAACTCAACACACAGCCATTAATGTCTAAACCGCTGGCAACAAAAGTGAGTACATCCCAAAGTGTAAATGTCCACACTGGGCCCAATTAGCCATTTTCCCTCCCCCCATGTCATGTGACTCATTAGTGTTACAAGGTCTCAGGTGTGAATGCGGAGCAGGTGTGTTAAATTTGGTGTTATCACTCTTACTCTCTCATACTGGTCACTGGAAGTTCAACATGGCACCTCATGGTAAAGAACTCTCTGAGGATCTGAAAAAAAAAACTGCTCTACATAAAGATGGCCTAGGCTATAAGAAGGTTGCTAAGACCCTGAAACTGAGCTGCAGCACGGTGGCCAAGACCATACAGCGGTTTAACAGGACAGGTTCCACTCAGAACAGGCTCGCCATGGTCGACCAAAGAAGCTGAGTGCATGTGCTCAGCATCACAT